>NC_064626.1:564242866-564867866 GCF_023864275.1 Schistocerca cancellata
CCCCAAGGAATGTGTCAATAAAGTTTCCCCTTCCTGGGACAATGAATTCACGGTGTTCTTATTTCAATTTCCAGGAGTATACCATATATCCCTCGAACACAAAACTAATCCCAGTAACGGGGAGAAAGCACAGGTAATTTCCACCTACAAGGAGTGGAAGCAAAAGTGATCCACTAAATTACTGTCCAATCTAACTGAAGTCTGTATGTTGTAGAATTCTGCACTGAGCTAAATCGTAATAAGGTATCTTGAACAGAATTACCTCCTCCATGTCAACCAGCATGGATTTCCTAAACATCGGTCTTGCCAAACCCAACTTGTGTTTTTCTCATATGACATCCTGAAACCAATGGTTTATGGCAGGGATGAAATATTTCTTGACTTCGGTAAAGCATTTGACTCGACACCACACTAACTTTTATTAACAGCATACGGGGTATCACACAAGATTTTGTCGATAGATTTAGAGTACCTTATGGCGTGCTTGAGGGAAGTGTATTGTTATCCTTGCTGCTCATGTTGTATGTTAATAACTGTGAAGAAAATTTTAGTAAGAACCAGAGACTTTCTGCAGCTGGTGCAGTTATGTATAAAGAAGTACAATGAACGATCAAAAAGATTCCGTTTGGGGCGTTGCTGCAACGTATAACTAACTTAGCGTTATTCCGATGCGGGTATATAAGCACCGAAATGTAGGCAAGGGATTGGTCTGGCATTCGTGTCTTTCCGACGTAGAACTGTGGTGACGTTATTAACAAAGGCGTCCATACGGGACCAACACGCTGCTATTCTCTCCCTGGCTGACGAAGTGCAAACTCCAGTAGACATACGAGAGTCACTCCAAAAGAAATGCACACTATTTTTTAGAAATCCATCATTTATTCTACGTGTTTGAAAGTTTTACAGTGTGTTGATACATCCTTTAGCAACAATAGTTTCATTTCTCCACATAATTTCTATCCCTCTCAACTGCCTTACGCCATCTTGGAACCAGCGCCTGTGTACCCGCACGGTAAAATTCTGGACCAACCTGTTGGAGCCACTGCTTGGCAGCGTGCACAAGGGAGTCATCATCTTCAGACCTTGTTCCACGAAGAGAGTCTTTCAGTTTCCCAAAGAGATGATAGTCACATGGAGCCAGGTCAGGACTGTAAGGCGGGTGTTTCAGTGTTGTCCATCCGAGTTTTGTGATTGCTTCCATGGTTTTTTGACTGACATGTGGCCGTGCATTGTCATGCAACAGCTAAACATCCTGCTTTTGCCGATGTGGTCGAACACGACTCAGTCGAGTTTGAAGTTTCTTCAGTGTCGTCACATATGCATCAGAATTTATGGTGGTTCCACTTGGCATGATGTCCACAAGCAAGAGTCCTTCGGAATCGAAAAACACCGTAGCCATAACTTTTTCAGCAGAAGGTGTGGTTTTGAAATTTTTTTTCTTGGTTGAATGTGCATGATGCCACGCCATTGAGTGCCTCTTCGTCTCTGGTGAGAAATGATGGAGCCATGTTTGATCAAACATGGCTCCATCATTTCTCACCAGAGACGAAGAGGGAACCCATCTGGCACAAACCTTTTTTAACGCCAGCACTTTCAGTATTCTGCAAACACTTCCTATACCAACGTAGCGTGTCGATTCGTTCACTGTAATGCGTCTGTCAGCAGTCACCAATTCGTTAACTCTCTGCACATTGTATGGAGTGTGTGCAGTACGAGGCCTGCCGCTGCGAGGACAATCCTCAATATTGCCGTGCCCGCTTTCATCGCGTAACCTGCTTGTCCACCGAGTAACTGTACTGCAATCGACAGCAGCATCTCCATACACCTTTTTCAACCTCTTGTGGACGTTTCCCACTGTCTCGTTTTCACAGCGCAGGAATTCTGTGACAGCACGTTGCTTCTGACGAACGTCAAGTCTAGCAGCCATCTTGAAGACATGCTGTGGCGGCGCCACTCACGGGAACAGGTTGAACTAAGTTTGAAAACAAGCGGGAAGAATGTATCTACACACTGTAAAACTTTCACACATGCAGAATGAAAACTGTATTTTTACAAAAATAGTGTGCATTTCTTTTGGAGTGACCCTCGAAGTAGACATCCATCAGAGAATGAAGGGTTTGTATGGGGCAGCATGTCTATTGATAACCATCATTTTGGAATGGTAGCCAAGCTTCGAGATAGTTGTGATTCGATCAAGACGCCGTTCGATGTGGGAGGCCAGCCTCATCCAATATGGACCAAACAGGTGGGAGACACTTGAGCAACCGCCCTATAGACCTAACCCTTCTTCGTGTTATCATCACGCCTCCGGTCCCTTAAAAAAGCTCTAAAAAGTCTATGATACCTTTCGGACGAGAATGTTCAGTATGCAGTTACGATCTTCTTCATACACATGACACAGTGTTTTACCAAACGGGTATTTTCAACCTGTTGCGTCGGTGGAATGATTGCCTTCATGTTCACGGAAATTTATGCAGGCTGGCATATCGATTCTGGACTACACAGCCATCGAATGGGAACTTATTGATCGCCCCTTACACTATCTGACTAAAGCTGTACAAAACCCGAGTCAAATGGCTCTGAGCACTTTGAGGCTTAACATCTGTGGTCATCAGTCCCCTAGAACTTAGAACTATTTAAACCTAACTAACCTAAGGACATCACACACATCCATGCCCGAGGCAGGATTCGAACCTGCGACCGTAGCGGTCACGCGGTTCCAGACTGAAGAGCTTAGAACAGCACGGCCACACTGGCCGGCTAAACCCGAGTCACATCTTGAGTAAGATTTCAAAGTATAATTATCGCCTTGCCTTAACTATATATAAATGTTAAATTGTGAACTCCTCAGAATACAGAAAACTAGAATACTTTGATCAGCCATCAGTGAATCACGGCTGGAGTAAGTCAACACATACATTTACATGTGTTTAGCAATGTGTATGGATAAGGGAATGCTCAATCGTATGCAAATCAGAATCCAGGATACTGACTGAATGCAGCCTACGAATGAAACAAGTTGCAAATCACAGGTCTCAGTATACTGCTTAGTATGTAGGACTCATACCAGAGAGGACTAACATGGGATATTAAATACTACGTAACAAAGGCAGCGCGAATGGTACAGGTTTGATTCACTTATGGGAGAGCGTCTGAAAAATACTGACAAATCTGAAACGACAGACGCTTGTAGATAGATGCAAATTTTCCCACGAAAGCCAAGTTACAAATTTTCAAAAACCAGTACTAAGTGAAAAATCTAGAAATGTACTTTAGTTCCCTACATATCACTCTCGATAAAGCTGAGTCAGCACATCAACACAATGAATGAGAAGTTGATCCCGAGAAAACAGAAAGAGGTTAGAATTATCCCCCACAGATCGTGGACGTAGCAATTTACAATATGAATCATTAGACTGTGACAATTTACTGTAATATGACAGTTGTTTATTATTAAACAGTATTAATTTTTACCATTCCCGACTCTATGTTCTCTAAATAATCCTCGACGTTGTAGTATTAGTATTAGTACTCATATGGTGCAGGGCGTAACATGCTGACGTCATTTTCTTTGCACGTGTTTTTATGCGTTTATTCCACAGTCAGCATTAACTCCTACGCAATCTCTGAAATTTTCATCCACGTTTAATTTTACAGAAATATTTTCTCTCTTTAAACAGAAATTCGTGCTGTTGGTTTTTTTTATGTTCAGTATAAGTTGTCTGCATGGCGACCAATTATAAAGATTAACATGGGTCTCATTTGCTTTCTCTCCCAGGAGATCAGGTGTGTTATCTGTGATTAAAATGTTGCTGTCATCAACAAAAAGCGAAGATCGAAAAAGTACCTGTAACCCTTTTATCCTTGTAAACTCTGCTGCAGCTGACTCTGTACTTCCACCACTTTGGAAGACACGCTATGCTTCAGTGAGGAACTTATTTTTATTCGATTCTTTAGTGTGTCTTTCATAAAATAATGTATTATTTTTGAGAATGACAACAGAGAAATGGGTCTGTACACGTCTGTATCTTCTGCATCACCTTTCTTTAGAAGAGGCCCAGTTCTTGCCTGTTTCGTATACTCTGGAATGTTACCAGAACTGAAAGACTCATTCATTACGTCAGTTAATAGAGCTTGTACACTGACTAATTCTTTAAGTACATGTTTTCTCGCTTCATCCATACCTACTGACTTATTTTTTAAATTTTTGTACTGTTTTCCTGACTTAATACTCTGTGGTAGGTAACACATCATTGTATTTGTCGAATAATGTTTCACTGGCACATCATTTGACTTTGCCAATATTTATTGTGGTATCTCAGCTATACCTGAAGAACATTCATTCACAAAATTAGTTAGTTTCTGTAGATCATTTATCGACCTATCCCTGTCTTTTATATGTAACTTATTGTGATTTCGACTGTTTTCCTGTCGCTTGTTTTGCAACCTTCCAGATTCCATAGCTTTTATTTTCAGTAGTAAGTTTCGTTTTGTCATTTACTGACCTTTCTTTTCCGAAAAGCAACATCTCTCTGATGTTTGGTAATAATTTAGGTACTCTGGCTCTCTATGGGTTTTTCTTATAATACTATTACCAACTGTCAGCCTATTACACTCTGTCAGCCTCTCTGCAAGTATGCCATCTGTTCCTGGCACCTTCTCTCTCTTCAGCATTCTTACGACTTCTCCTACGTCTGCCCCATGCTCGGCGCTTCATTCTCCGCTGTTGGTATTGTTACTCTATCTTCTCTGTATAATTCTTCTTCTTCTTCTTCTTCTCATGCTGTTGTCGCAAAGCTGTTGATAGTGTCGTCCACATACATTGGGTTTTTGCTTATGGAATTGAGATACACTCCTGGAAATTGAAATAAGAACACCGTGAATTCATTGTCCCAGGAAGGGGAAACTTTATTGACACATTCCTTGGGGTCAGATACATCACATGATCACACTGACAGAACCACAGGCACATAGACACAGGCAACAGAGCATGCACAATGTCGGCACTAGTACAGTGTATATCCACCTTTCGCAGCAATGCAGGCTGCTATTCTCCCATGGAGACGATCGTAGAGATGCTGGATGTAGTCCTGTGGAACGGCTTGCCATGCCATTTCCACCTGGCGCCTCAGTTGGACCAGCGTTCGTGCTGGACGTGCAGACCGCGTGAGACGACGCTTCATCCAGTCCCAAACATGCTCAATGGGGGACAGATCCGGAGATCTTGCTGGCCAGGGTAGTTGACTTACACCTTCTACAGCACGTTGGGTGGCATGGGATACATGCGGACGTTCATTGTCCTGTTGGAACAGCAAGTTCCCTTGCCGGTCTAGGAATGGTAGAACGATGGGTTCGATGACGGTTTGGATGTACCGTGCACTATTCAGTGTCCCCTCGACGATCACCAGTGGTGTACGGCCAGTGTAGGAGATCGCTCCCCACACCATGATGCCGGGTGTTGGCCCTGTGTGCCTCGGTCGTATGCAGTCCTGATTGTGGCGCTCACCTGCACGGCGCCAAACACGCATACGACCATCATTGGCACCAAGGCAGAAGCGACTCTCATCGCTGAAGACGACACGTCTCCATTCGTCCCTCCATTCACGCCTGTCACGACACCACTGGAGGCGGGCTGCACGATGTTGGGGCGTGAGCGGAAGACGGCCTAACGGTGTGCGGGACCGTAGCCCAGCTTCATGGAGACGGTTGCGAATGGTCCTCGCCGATACCCCAGGAGCAACAGTGTCCCTAATTTGCTGGGAAGTGGCGGTGCGGTCCCCTACGGCACTGCGTAGGATCCTACGGTCTTGGCGTGCATCCATGCGTCGCTGCGGTCCGGTCCCAGGTCGACGGGCACGTGCACCTTCCGCCGACCACTGGCGACAACATCGATGTACTGTGGAGACCTCACGCCCCACGTGTTGAGCAATTCGGCGGTACGTCCACCCGGCCTCCCGCATGCCCACTATACGCCCTCGCTCAAAGTCCGTCAACTGCACATACGGTTCACGTCCACGCTGTCGCGGCATGCTACCAGTGTTAAAGACTGCGATGGAGCTCCGTATGCCACGGCAAACTGGCTGACACTGACGGCGGCGGTGCACAAATGCTGCGCAGCTAGCGCCATTCGACGGCCAACACCGCGGTTCCTGGTGTGTCCGCTGTGCCGTGCGTGTGATCATTGCTTGTACAGCCCTCTCGCAGTGTCCGGAGCAAGTATGGTGGGTCTGACACACCGGTGTCAATGTGTTCTTTTTTCCATTTCCAGGAGTGTATTTCATGAAATGTGAGGGCTTCATTACACCTTCTGATATTAACTTGTTTTTGTTGGGGATTACTGTGATTTATTAAAAATGGGGTCTATAGTACCACTGAGTCAGCGGCACACAAAGTGAATGATTTCTCTCTTTTTTTTTTTTTTAAAAAAAATGCCTGTAACTTTTAGTTCAATATCTGCTGTTTCAAAATTTCTCTTATCACACACTGGTCACGTCATGTCTTGAGCTTAAACTTTGTACCCTTTCTGATACATGTCAGGTTCTGTCACGGCGTACAAACCTTCACGCATGCACAATACAGGGAGTTTCTGAAAGAGCGTGCAAAAATGTAACAGGATATAGAGAATGCTCCACTGAACAATTTGAGAAAGAGAACCTGGGGTCGAAGAAGCCAGCTTTAGGAGATATATACGTAAACTTCTCTACCGCTTTGTCTAGCATTACTGTTTTCCAGCTTATTTAGAACAACATGTGTACAAGTTTAAGCGTACTGTACTCGTAAATTCCATGTACATTCTTTATTTCTTGCAGGGAAACAAGGAGGACGAACCTTATTACTAGGAAGTCTACCGCGGCGTCTGAATGGCCACCTGTACTTGAAGTTCGTGCAAAGAGTTCTACCTGAGTTGTTGGAGAACATACCCGTGGCTGTTCGTAGAGAACGTGGATACAACATGACGGTGCACCGCCTCACTTCAGCGTGAATATCCACAACCATTTCAATTCTGAGTTTCCTGGTCAATAGATTGGAACGGGAGGTCCTATTCCATGGCCTGCAAGGTCACGTGACCATTTCAATTCTGAGTTTCCTGGTCAGTAGATTGGAACGGGAGGTCTTATTCCATGGCCTGCAAGGTCACGTGACCTGAATCCCCTTGATAATTTCCTGTTGGAACATCTAAACTCACCTGTGAATGAGACCCCAGGGAACGTGGAGATGGAATTAGTAGCCAGAATTGTAGCTGCCTGTGATGTGGTGTGATTCGAAACACAGCAGAAATACACTACTGGCCATTAAAATTGCTACACCACGAAGATGACATGCTACAGACGCGAAATTTAACCGACAGGAAGAAGATGCTGTGATAGGCAAATGATTAGCTTTTCAGAGCATTCACATTCGCGTTAGGCTACAGTCCGACCTTTATCAAAGTCGGAAACGTGATGGTACGCATTTCTCCTCCTTACACGAGGCATCACAACAACGTTTCACCAGGCAACGCCGGTCGACTGCTGTTTGTGTATGAGAAATCGGTTGGAAACGTACCTCATGTCAGCACGTTGTAGGTGTCGCCACCGGCGCCAACCTTGTGTGAATGCTCTGTAAAGCTAATCATTTGCGTATCACAGCATCTTCTTCCTGTCGGTTAAATTTCGCGTCTGTAGCGCGTCCTCTTCGTGGTGTAGCAATTTTAATGTCCAATAGTATACGTTGTCAGTTACAATAGTTTTTGATGGAACTGAACGAAGAGTATTGAGACGTTATATGTTACAATAAAGTACATTGCTTACGTCAAGGACATGTGAGGGGTGGGGGTGAGTTTTCGATTTGTTACACTTCGCGATAATATCCGCGGCGAACCGGCCGTGGTGGCCCTGCGGTTCTAGGCGCTACAGTCTGGAGCCGAGCGACCGCTACGGTCGCAGGTTCGAATCCTGCCTCGGGCATGGATGTGTGTGATGTCCTTAGGGTAGTTAGGTTTAATTAGTTCTAAGTTCTAGGCGACTGACGACCTCAGAAGTTAAGTCGCATAGTGCTCAGAGCCATGTATCCGCGGCGGACACTAAAAATTCGTCCAAGTTCCATATTCGCAACTACCAGAAGCCAGACCGCTTGAGTCAATCACCAGCAGACCGCCAGCTAGAAGGAAATGAGCGATTTGCGATAAACACGGAAGCTATTGCAGCACCAGGGAGCGACCGAGCGCCCAAGTCTGCGGGCGAAGCTTAATGTCATCGCGGTAGCTGAGAGACACCGCCGTACTAGTCACAAAGCAGAGTGTCGCAATGAAGGCCTAGACACAACGCAGCAGCAAGTATTTAGGTGCCGAATCAGCAGAAAAGAGCCTCTTAAAGGTGAAGTTATGAAAGTCTGAAGCCACTAGGAGAGCTGACAGCGAGGGAAAACCAGGACACATGACGACTTTGCCATCCCCTCCACCGCAGAGCACACGGAAAGTGGCAACTTATACCCCTCACCCTTGCCTCATTAGCTGAGTGCTGATGGCCTAGTATGTAATATCAGACCTTGTCTCAGTTACAGATATCCAGTGAGAGAAGACGCTATGGGGATCGACCGTCGGCACACCTAACTGTCTCCGATTGTCTACGGAGCTACAAGCCCAGCTGGAAGTACTGTTCTGCTGCCAGCTGCAGTGACAACTTCCGAGGAACGCTGATGGGGCATGGAGACTGCCATCGCTCTGCAGGCCTGCTGGAGGCTTGACTTGTGTCCCCAGGACGCTGTCTGTCTTCCGCCTTCAACAGTGAGAGCCACTACTGCTGGTCATCCCATTCCTGTAGCAGACATTAATGCCTCCAGTTCGTGACCCTAAACGGGAGCTGGGTGACAGCGAGTACTTCAGCTGGAACTTGGGGCGTTTCTCTTGAATGCAAATGGTCGCCATCAACGACAGCACTTTGGAGATCGACACAGATAACTGGAGTCCATCGGCGTCGACGTGTCGATGGCTGCCCGGTGGCGTAATAGCCGCCATCGAACGCCTTATTGCGTCGGTGGAACTGCAAGTCAAGTGCATACCTCCTACCCCTGCTGCAGAGACCACCGCTCTTCTGGGCCGACTGTATCGTGGGGCCTTGGGAGGGAATCCTGTATTACTGCTTAATAAATATGTTATTGCTAATAATGATTTGTTTTGTTTTATTTTGCTTTAAGGCGCAAAAAAACCACTGGGGTCATACGCGCCCAAGTCAAAACTATAGAACACAAAGACAGAGAGGAGGTAAAAAAACAACTATACGCCAGTCCCAAGTGACATTAGAGAAGACAGCTAAAACAGGGACGTGGAGGAAGGTCTAAAAAAGACACCACACAGAATCGGAGGTCCAAAACTAAAAATTAAATGGCCTTCGCCATATTGCTTTGGCGGATGAAAAGTAAAACGCGGTCGACAGCCCGCGCGTCATTTGCTAAAACGGCGGGTAACTCAGAGAGCAAATCCAAGCGGGAACGTAAATCGTTAAAAAATGTACATTCCGTCGGAAATTGGCAGACGGTTAAAACTTGTACGCAGTGTGTACAAAGTGGTGTGATAGCGCCACTTATCAAATGACATTGGCTAAAAAGGCAGTGCCCAATACGCAGCCTAGTTAAAATGACCTCCTCCCGGCGGGAGGGCCGAGAGGAGGTCGTCCAAGCCGCTGGGAGATGCTTAATAAGCCGCAGCTTATTCCTGTGAAGTGAGGACTATTGTCGATGCCAAAGCTACACCATCTCTTGACAGACGGCAAATCAGAGATCATCGGAAGGAATATAGGAATTAGAGGGCTGAGATATAAGGACTGCAGCCTTGGCAGCAGCCCGTCAGCAGCCTCGTTTCCTGGCTGACCGACATCACCAGGAACCCACAAAAACACCACAGTGGCTCCACCAAGAGTCAGCAAGTGACAGTTGTCCTGGATCCGCTGATCTAACAAATGGACAGTGTACAGCGCTCATATACTTTAAAAGGATCTCAGTGAGTCTGAGCACAGGACACAACTGAAACGTCTATGTCGCCAGATGAACTCCGTGGCCTGATACAGGGCAAAGAGCTCAGCTGTAAATACTGATCAGTGTGTCGGAAGCCAATATCGATACACATGGGTGCCAATGACGAAGGCACACCCGACCACATGGTCAGTCCGAGAGCCATCAGCGAACCCAAAGGTACTATCGTGAAGCTCCAAACGAAGGCCGCGAAATTAAAGGTGACAATGTGAGGCTGGAGTAGTTTCCTTAGGAAGCGAACAAAGGCCAAGGCTAACATGAGCCGCTTCACGAAGCCAAGGTGGTGAAGGGTTCACAGCCATGAGGAGAGTGGCGGGTAGTGTGGAATTAAGCCGCTGTAGCAAGTGCCGAAAGTGGACTCCAAGAGTTAACAGAGAAGAGGGACGCGCCCCATACTGGCAATCAAAGGAATCATCGAAGAAGAAGGTAAAGGATGGGTGGCCACGGATGGCAGACAAACGGCATGCATACCTGTTGAGAAGAAAGTCACGGCTGTAGGACAGTGGTGGTTTAGCGGCGTCAGCATACAGACTCTCCATTGGGCTAGAGTAAAAAGCGCCAGTGGCCAAACGGATGCCACCATGCTGGATAGTATTGAGAGGGCGTTAGAGGGATGGACGTGCAGACGCATAAACACAGACAGCACCCATACCCGAGTTTCGAACGGACAAGGGACCGGTACAGACGGAGGAGGGTGGTTCGATCGGCGCCACAGGAAGTAACATTGAGGGCATGTAGGACATTGAGGGACCGCGTACATCGGGCTGCCTGGTAAGACACATGGGAGGACCAAGAGAGTTTCCTATCGAGCATGAACCCCAGGAATTTCGTAGTTTCCACCAATGGAAGGGCAACAGGCTCAAGATGTAAAGATGGTGGGAGAAACCAATTGTGCCGCCAAAAATTCATACAGACGGTTTTGTCAGTGGAAAAGCGAAAGCCATTGTCGATGCTCCGCGAGTAAAGACGATCAAGACATCGCTGAAGACGCCGCACAGTGAGACAGATACGTCGAGAACCGCAGTAAATGGCAAAATCGTCAACAAAAAGGGAGCTGGTGATGCCTGGCGGGAAACAGGACATTATAGGGTTAATGGCGATAGCAGAGAGGACGACGCTCAGGACAGAACCCTGAGGCACACCGTTTTCCTGGATAAAGGTGTCCGACAAGGCAGACCCCACATGCACGTTGAAAACTCTGTCTTTTGAAAATTCCTGAAGCAAACAGGGCAGGCGGCCACAGAAGTCCCACGTGTAAGCAGTACGGAGAACACCAGATCTGCAGCAGGTGTTGTAGGCCTCCTCCAAATCGAAAAACACGACCACAGTCTGGGATTCCATCAAAAAACCATTCATTAAAAAAATGGTTCAAATGGCTCTGAGCACTATGGGACTTAACATCTGAGGTCATCAGTCCCCTATATTTAGAACTACTTAAACCTAACTAACCTAAGGACATCACACACATCCATGCCCGAGGCAGGATTCGAACCTGCGACCGTAGCGGTCTCGCGGTTCCAGACTGAAGCGCCTAGAACAGCACGGCCACACCGGCCGGCACCATTCATGACATGGGTGGACAAATTAACGAGATGGTAAATTGCAAAAGGCCGTGCTCGAAACCCACACTGTGCATTCGTTAGTAAAATGCGAGACTCGAGCAACCACACCAGCCAGGCATGAATCATACGTTCCATTACCTTGAAACGCAGCTGGTGAGAGAGATGGGGCGGTAGCTAGAAGGAAGGTTTTTGTCCTTACCGGGCTTAGGTATGGGTATGACGGTGGCTTTACGCCAACGTCCTGGAAATGAGACCTCTGCCCAATTGTGGTTGTACGTGTTAAGCAGAAAGTGCTTGCCCACAAGAGAAAGGTCTTCTGACCACCAGGGTGAGTTGGTGCGAGTGAAAAAACAAATTGCTCTAACCAAGCTTGAGGATGAATACCATTATCTGTATTCCTATTGCTTTAAATTATTTCTATTACTTGGAAATTTTTGACAGATAAAAAATTATTGTAATCAAAACCAGGCATACCTCAACGATGTACATTCTCACCGTTGGAAACTATACGAATAAAATAGGTTCTCGTCCTCTGATAATGAGACACTGGATTTGGTTCATATTTACGATATAAATACACATCATTTGGTACATGACCTATAAAAACGACGTTCATCTATGCCTTGCGCTAGTGAGACTGGTTAGAGGGATAGGTTGTTTGGGGGAGAGACCAGACAGCGAGGTCATCGGTCTCATCGAATTAGTGAAGGATGGGGAAGGAAATCGGCCGTGCCCTTTCAAAGGAACCATCCCGGCTTTTGCTTGAGGCGATTTAGGGAAATAATGGATAACTTAAATCAGGATGGCCGGACGCGGGATTGAACCGTCGTCCTCCCGAATGCGACTCCAGTGTGCTAACCACAGCGCCACCTCGCTCGGTGAGACCGGTTAGAGAGAGATCTGACAAGAGTGTAGCAAAATAAGTACCGCGATTCGTAGAAAAGGTAAAATATATACTGTGAGTAAATAAAAGTGTTGAGAAACCATCTTTCAACCTCCACTAAGCAACGTTATTTCTGGATGAGAAAGACGTCTCATATTGTTTCCTCGCGATCTGCACGTAATGCAGAGCAACACATTTGTGGGCGTGCTTATACTTTGGCTGAGTGCCAGGTGAGTTGTGCAGTAAAAGCTGCTGTACCTGATTGTGCACCTAATGAGGCAGTCGCTGCCTTAATCTTTAAGATTTTTCCTCAGAAGTATCAGATGTCGTTCGCTACCCAAGCATATTATTATTGTCTTCGTACTTTGTATCAGGCTGTGAAGTCACTCCCGCGTTTTCACACAATACCCGAGGACGCTCGCGTGCTTTGGCTACCTAAACAGACTGTCTTTCAACTTCTGTGTCACACTGTGAGGTCACTTCTGCTGTTTCGCACAAGACACTCTCAGAGCGACACTTACGGTGGTGGTGGTTAGTGGTTAGTGTTTAACGTCCCGTCGACAACGAGGTCATTAGAGACGGAGCGCAAGCTCGGGTTAGGGAAGGATTGGGAAGGAAATCGGCCGTGCCCTTTCAAAGGAACCATCCCAGTATTTGCCTGAAACGATTTAGGGAAATCACGGAAAACCTAAATCAGGTTGGCCGGAGACGGGATTGAACCGTCGTCCTCCCGAATGCGAGTCCAGTGTGCTAACCACTGCGCCACCTCGCTCGGTGACACTTACGATTTGCCATATCGTACCAACTATTCTCATGTGTTCGTATGATCTAAAATGCACTCCGTCTTGAGGCCACGAGTGGCCTAAGGCGACCATCCGACCGCCGTGTCATCCTCAGAGGAGGATGAGGATGGGAGGGGCGTGGGGTGAGCACACCGCTCTCCCGGTCGTTATGATGGTATTCTTGACCGAAGCCGCTACTATTCGGTCGAGTAGCTCCTCAATTGGCATCACGAGGCTGAGTGCACCCCGAAAAATGGCAACAACGCATGGCGGCCTGGATGGTCACTCATCCAAGTGCCGACCACGCCCGACAGAGCTTAACTTCGGTGATCTCACGGGAATCGGTGTATCCACTGTGGCAAGGCCGTTGCCCATGAATTAAAATGCAGTTGTTTTAAATCGTATAATGAGAAGAATCCTGAGAAATGGTTGCTCTCTGAGCTTCAGAAACTGGTAGAGGTAATGTCCTTGATGGCGATTGTCGATCAGAGACAAGGGTATCGTCAGGAGTGATCCAGGGAAGTGTGATCGGACTGCTCTTGTTCTCTGAGTACATAAATGATCTGACGGACAGGGTGAGCAGTAATCTACGACTTTTTGCTGATGAGGCTGTGGTGTACGGGAAGCTGTCGTCGTTGAATGACTGTATGAGCATTCAGGATGACTGAAGTAGCATTCAGGTTGACGTATACAAACATTGTAGGTAGTGATGTGAATATTAGCTTGCTCTAAATGTAGAAAAATGTAAGTTAGTGCGGATGAGTAGGAATAACAGTCACGTAATGTATGAATACAGCATTACTAGTGTGCTAGTTGACACAGTCGTGTCGATTAAATATCTAAGCGTAAAGTTGCAAAGCGATATGGAATAGAACGAACACGTATGGATGGTAGGACCTCACAAGCGACTTCTAATCAAGCTGTGGGCCTATGGGGTATCGTCTCAGTTGTGCGACTGGATTCGTGATTTCCTGTCAGGAAGGTCGGTTGCAGTTCGTAGTAATAGACGGCAAATCATCGAGTAAAACTGAAGTGATATCACGTGTTCCCCAGGGAAGTGTCCTGCGACCTCTGCTGTTCCTGATCTATATAAATTACCTGGGTGACAATCTGAGCAGTTCTCTTAGGTTGTTCGCAGATGATGCTGTACTTTACCGTCTAGTAAGGTCATCCGAAGACCAGTATCAGTTGCAAAGCGATTTAGAAAAGATTGCTGTATGGTGTGGCAGGTGGCAGTTGAGTTCCAAAAGACATACGTTGGAATTCGATTACTCGATAAATAGTACAATTCTCAAGGCTGTAAACTCAACTAAGTACCTGGGTGTTAAAATTACGAACAACTTCAGTTGGAAAGACCACATAGATAATATTGTGGGGAAGGCGAGCCAAAGGTTGCGTTTCATTTGCAGGACACTTAGAAGATGCAACAAGTCCACTAAAGAGACAGCTTACACTACACTCGTTCGTCCTCTTGTAGCGCCGGAAATGCATATCCTCCTATTTCCATCTATTGCATTGCAAATTTTTTTCCTTATTTTGTTACCTGAAGACATAACATTTCTGTGTCTTTGTATATTGTAATTGTTTTACTATTTGTATATATATGCATTTATGTCCTTGTATAATTGGTTTGTTTTGTAAATATTATTTGTATTTTTACGCTGGGTCTTGCCTAGGGAAAACTATGCTATCGAACGACTACATCGATAGGTCGTGTGGAGAACCAAAGTGTTTAGGATCTTTGGTAGTGTTAACTATGCCGCGTGGAGCGCGGGCAGAGGGAGTCTGGCTGGAGGAGGGCAGTGGAGCAGGTGTGTTGTGTGACGCTCCCGCGAGTTGCCGCGCTTTCGGGGTTTGGCAGCATGTAATTGCGCTCGACTTGCTATGTTAGCCTCTGACATGGTGTCGCGGACGGGAGCATTAGCTGGCGCACATCAAGAGCCCGTTTCCCCTGGTGACCGTGTCGAGAAGAAGGCGCACCAACATCCAGCTTCTGCAATAGCGACGGCCGACAATGAGTGACTGTCGTCACCTACTCGATCGACGGCTTCAAACCTTCAATCAACCAACAAGGAAGACTGGAAGCACGTAAAGTTTTAGAACTGTATGGCAGACCTCAGCTTTTCAAACTGTTCCATTTTCGTAACTATAATTACAGCAACTTAGCATGAACATTTGTTGCTCATCGTCCCAATTGCATTACCAAGCAGGGTCCCTTCCTTTTCCGGAATGAACCCGAGTGTCGTTGAAATTCAAACGCCAGCATTAAAGTAATATTATTCCATTTCACTGCTTTAATTTCAAAGTTCAGTTAAAGTATTCATAGCTGGCTACAATATTTAGATTACACAAGCACAAATTATGAGTGCGAGTTTTGTTACCATATTTAAGCATACCTTTGACTACAGCTCAGCTTGGTACGTACTAAATTTTACTATTATTAATTGTTCAGAATCATTAAATTCAAGTTCAAAGTTAAATCTCTTATTTCTAAATTGCGTAGATTCCAGTAGCTTTTGAAATGATTGTTGAGGTAGCCCAAGACTAACCTTATTTTATTGAATGTCGTAGTGCTTCAGAAACAAAACTCACTATTAATTTCAGTCACTAAATTAACTTTCAATTTTCCGGTTTTATTCATTCTTTTGCTAAATTAAGTCAGAGTGTAGCGAAATTATTTACTTCTGACAAACTTTCAGTTTTCACACTACTCGTGTCAACCTTCAGTTGCTACGCTTCTAGTGCTAATTATATGTGTAATAACCTTTCTTTTTCAGTTACTATAGTAATTGTCCATAGGACTGGCGACCGTAATTTCCCCCAAATCTCAAATATCTAATTACCGCTAGTTAATTGTTTACGTAACGGCCGCACATTTACTTTCTTTATTAACTTTACCCCTTTTCAAAATTAATTTCCACCAGTTTAATTTGCATTTTTCCTTTCATTTAGATGTAATCCTTTCCTCCCTCTTTACCGACAGATTAACTTCGGTGACGATTGCTTTTCCCAAATTTCCATTAGGTACACGCGGTTTAATTTTTCACTGTCATTAAGATCGATAAGTGAGGGAGAGGTTACACTCTGTTAGAATATTGCTGCGCGGTGTGGGATCCTTGCCAGGTGGAGTTGACGGAGGACATCGAAAGGGTGCAAGAAAGGGCAGCTCGTTTTGTATTATCACGTAATAGGGGAGAGAGTATGGCAGATATGATACGCGAGTTGGGATGGAAGTCATTAAAGCAAAGACGTTTTTCGTCGCGGCGAGATCTATTTACGAAATTTCACCCACCAACATTCTCTTCCGAATGCGAAAATATTTTGTTGAGCCCAACCTACATAGGTAGGAATGATCATCAAAATAAAATAAGAGAAATCAGAGCTCGAACAGAAAGGTTTAGGTGTTCGTTTTTCCCGCGCGCTGTTCGTGAGTGGAATGGTAGAGAGATAGTATGATTGTGGTTCGATGAACCCTCTGCCAAGCACTTAAATGTGAATTGCAGAGTAATCATGTAGATGTAGATGTAGTAGGGAAGGCGAATGCTCGACTGCGGTGTATGGGGAGAGTTTTAGGAAAATGTGGTTCATTTATAAAGGAGACCGCGTATAGAACATTAGTGCGACCCATTCGCCGATACTGCTCGGGTGTCTGAGATCCCCACCACGCCCTATTAAAGGAAGTAATCGAAGCAATTTAGCGGTCGCGCTGTTAGATTCGTTTCCGGTAGGTTCGATCAACACGCAGGCGTTACGGAGATGCTTCGTGAACTCAAATGGGAGTTCCTGGAGGGAGACGGTGTTCTTCTCGCGAAGCACTGTTGAGAAAATTAGGAGAATCTGTATCTGAAGTTGACAGCAGAGTGATGCTACTGCCGCTAACGTACGTTTCTCGTGCAGGCCACGAAGATAAGAGATATTCGGGCTCGTACGTTTTTCCCTCCCTCCATTTGCGACAGGAACAGGAAAGAAAATGGTTAATAGTGCTATAAGGTACCCTCTACCATGTATCGAATGGTTCCTTGCGGGGCGTATGTAGATGCAGACGTATTTGATTAACGTTATTCCTCGATCCACGTTGCTACAAACAGATGAACTGAGGTATCAGAACTCTGGTTTATGTGATAATTACCAATGAGAAAATCTGTGATTACTGGCATCAAACCAGGGGATTTGGTGATGCAGCACATGAAGCTTGTAGCCTGTCATAAAGGCTTCCATAGCACATATTTGAATTGTTTCACAACTTGAATTCGTTAGACTCTCATTTCTTAAAACAAGATTTGGAGCCGAGGGACTCACAGGTTGATGTTCAACCTGTTAAACCAGAGAAGAACATTTCAGCTTCAAAGAGAATTAGCAAGAATATTAGTCTTGAATTCTTAGATTCGTGTAGATCCACGCAGGTACCGCTTCAAAAACTAGTTGAGACTTTGTGTCTCGGACTGCACATTCTCTCCATCATCGGTTTTCCACTTCAGTTGCCCCGGTGTAGTTTATGAGCGCTATTCACTTGTGTCTTCTCTCAGGACTGTATCCCAGCTGAATGCACCTTCTGATGATGTAAAGTTCAGCTGGTTATACATAAAGCTTTTTACCCCTTACGAATAGCTGGAAACGGCGCTACTCTATATTTCTCTATTCTCCAGAAAAGTCATTAGCTATGCTGTAATGGACGCGAGCTACGAACATCATATGCAGCGGGTGTGGCAGGAAGTCGTCATCACAAATCTAAGTCAATACGCAACATGTGCATGCTTGCTGAGATGGAACTCTTTTCCTTTTTACTTTTTTCCTTTAGTTCTAGCGTTGGATTTGAGGAAGAGATTGTCAGTACTCCTACAGACATGCGACGAGCACACGAATAGCGGTAGAGTTGCACATAGTAACCATCCTGTACCTGAAGGTTTACAACTTATGTTGGTCTGTCGTGAGGACCTGTTTGTCTATTGGAGGTTTCCAGTGGCTGACCTGCGAGGAGATCGATGGCACATATTTTCCAAGTGTTCCACACGTATACTGATGGTTTACCGCTAAGTCCAGAGCACTATATTTCGCGAATCTGTTGCCTTCCCGAATTGTTGACGGTGATGGGGAAGAAAACTGATCAGATACTCCATTACAAGAATCTCCAGCACTGTCTCAGCGAATATAACTTATTAAATCTGTTTTGTTGTTAGGGAGGGTGTAACCTCCCCCTCACTTTCCGACCTTAATGACAGTGAAAAATGAAACCGCGTGTACCTAATGGGAGTTTTGGAAAAGCAATCGTCACCGAAGTTAACCTGTCGGTAAAGAGGGAGGAAAGGGTTACATCTAAATGAAAGGAAATGTGCTAATGAAACTGGTGGAAATTAATTTTGAAAAGGGGTAAAGTTAATAAAGAAAGTAAATGTGCAGCCGTTACGTTAACAATTAACTAGCGGTAATTAGGTATTTGAGATTTGGGGGAAATCACGGTCGCCAGTCCTAAGGACAATTACTATAGTAACTGAAAAAGAAAGGTTATTACACATATAATTAGCACTAGAAGCGTGGCAACTGAAGGTTGACACGTGTAGTGTGAAAACTGAAAGTTTGTCAGAAGTAATAAATTTCGCTACACCCTGACTTAATTTAGCAAAAGAATTAATAAAACAGGAAAATCGAAAGTTAATTTAGTGACTGAAGTTAATAGTGAGCTTTCTTTCTGAAGCACATCGAAATTCAGTAAAACACGGTTAGTCTTGGACTACCTCAACAATCATTTCAAAAGCTACTTGAATCTACGCAATTTAGAAAGAAGAGATTTAACCTTGAGCCTGAATTAAATGATTCTGAACAATTAACAATAGTAAAATTTAGTACGTACCAAGCTGAGCTGCAGTCACAGGTAAGCTAAAATATGGTAACAAAACTCGCACTCTTAATTTGTGCTTGTGTAATCTGAATATTGTAGCCAGCTGACTTTGAAATTAAAGCAGTGAAATCGAATGGTATAATTTTAATGCTGGCGTTTGAATTTCAACGACACTCGGGTTCATTTCGGAAAAGGAAGGGACCCTGCTTGGTAATGCAATTGGGACAATGAGCAACAAAGGTTCATGCTAAGTTGCTGTAATTATAATTACGAAAATGGAACAAGATTAAAAGCTGAGGTCTGCCATACAGCTCTAAAACTTTACGTGCGTCCAGTCTTCCTTGTCGGTTGATTGAAGGTTTGAAGCCGTCGATCGAGGAGGTGGCGACAGTCACTCATTGGCGGCCGTCGCTGTTGCAGAAGCTGGATGTTGGCGCGCCTTCTTCTCGACACGGTCACCAGGCGAAACGGGCTCTTGATGTGCGCCAGCTAATGCTTCCCGTCCGCGGCACCATGTCAGAAACTATCATCGCAAGTCGAGCGCAATTACATGCTGCCAAACCCCGAAAGCGCGGCAACTCGCGGGAGCGTCACACCACACCTGCTCCACTCGCTACTCCCGCCAGACTCCTTCTCTCAGCCCGCGCTCCACGCGGCAGAGTTAACACTACCAAAGATCCTACACACTTTGATTCTTCACACGACCTATCGACGTAATCGTTCGATAGCAGTTTTCCCTAGGCAAGACCCAGCGTAAAAATACAAATAATATTTACGAAACGAACCAATTATACATCGACATAAATGCATAAATATACAAATAGTAAAACAATTACAATATACAAAGAGACAGAAATGTCATATCTTGAGGTAACAAAGCAAGGAAAAAAATAGTACAATAGATGGAAATAGGAGGATATGCATTTCCGGCGTTACAAGGGGAAGAGGCTGGGCAGGTGATAACAGTGTTAGTGAAACTACGTATCTCTACTGTTAGGTAATGTGACTCATTCTCTCCTTTCTACGCTATGTGATTCCAAGCATAAGAGACACTATCAATACCCTGATGAAAAACATGGTACTCGATACAGAAGAAAATAATTTCCGCCTGAGCTCAGGTAGGTGGAATCAGTTCTACGTCTGAATCATTGATCCGCAAGCCATCTGACAGTGTGCGACAAAGGGCATTTCTGATGCGTCTATCTGATTCCAGTTTCAATGTTCCATTCCTGAATGGCGCCTGGGAAGTCTCGCATTTTCTCCCAGTAGTCATTTCGCGAGACGGATGTGGGAGGAAGTAAGTTGTTGTCCGACTCTTCCCGAAAGGCAGTCCCTCGGAATTTCAGTAGTAAACCACACCGTGATGTATAAGACCTTTCTTGTAACGCCAACCACAGGAGTTCGTTGAACATTTCTGTAACGCTTTCGCTAAACGACTCTGTGACGAAACGTAGTGCTCTTCGTTCGATCTTCTGCATTTTTTCTATTAGTAAGAGTCCCAGAGTGATGAGCAACAATCAAGTCAGTCGAACAAGCGTTACGAAAACCACTTCTTATGCTACATTTATTTACGTTCAAGGTCAACTGCTAGTCGCTGCAAGATATACCTGTCCTCTGCAGGTCCTGTTTCGTCTTCCAGCCCTGTATCTTCTTGTAGACAACTGATTCTGGGACTAGCCTTATGGAGCTTCCGACATTTTCCACTAGATCATTTATATAATTATATTGTAAATTGTAACGATCTGATCGCACTTCTTTGGGATATTCTTGAAATTAGCTTTACATCTCCCGATATAGTTCCATTGAGAGCGAAATGTTGAATTCTCTATGCAAGTAGGTGTTGAATCAAATTGGAAATCTGGCCAAATACTCAGTAATCTCGTACTTTTATCACTAAACTGCAGCGTGAGACGCTCCTAATGCCTTCCTGAGGTCTAGGACCACGGCATCAACATGAGCGCTGACGTCTAAAGCACTGTGGATCTTATGGAGGAACAGAGCGAGCTAATTTTCCAAAGATCTCTTGTTTATGGACTTCATGTTGATTTTTATGGAGGAAATTCTCGTTCTCCAAAAAGGTCATAATACTTATCGGCCAAAGAAATCCTACATCCACGTTTTAGGTATGAGCTTTGCTAATGAACTGCATCTAAGGTAAATCGAGTTGAGCAAGTCATTCATTTCTTGTATATCATTCCTAAAGTAAGGCAAGACGAAATGTTTGTGTGCTTATCATTAAAAGACTGACTTAGACCAGGGAAGACGAGATTAGGTGGCATAGAAGGCACAGAAGACGATGCAGATGAGCGTCATGCTAGTAGCTTAGCGAAACAGAAACCGGGTGGACCGGTGGTGAGGTGTGAGAATCGATGGAGAAAGACTATTAACGACTAGACCATAAAGGTCAGGCCTCAGAACTTGTCAAAGAACTGTAGGAACGTGTGCAGAAACCAGTTTTTGCAAGACTTACACTCCCTTCTGGCCACCCAGACTCATGTAAGTCTGAAGGCTTCCGTGAGGTTGTCATTGAAAATAAAATCTCCTGGGCAGTCAGGCGGAGTCATATTCCTGTTCAGTTTGTTCTTACACAATCGACGTTTCAACCCATCTGCTAGGATCTTCTTCAGGATCTTCTGGTGTTCCTGGTTAGCCGACAAGAGAAGATACTGAAGATTACACCAGAGGAGCACACCAGAGGAGCCGAAACATCGCCTGTGTAAGAAGATACTCAGGAAAAACATGACATGGCCACAGAATCTAGAAAATTTCACCTTCAGATTCATGTTACCCATGGCTTCCATAAAGGACACTAAGAGTACAGGGTATCCCAGGAAGAATGGTCGATACTGAGCGATATGGCGACAACGATCTTTCGAAGCAAAATATTCTAGTTAACATGGGTTCTAAAACGCAGACCTTAAGAGCTATGTGCACTACTTTATCTTCGATGCTCAGGAACATATCTCTTCTAATGCTAGTTCTTTGCTTCCCATATTTTCAGGGGCAGCAGTATGAAGCAAAACAAAAAACATTCCAGTAAACGTGGGCTCTAAAGTCGATAAAAATGGTTCAAATGGCTCTGAGCACTATGGGACTTAACTTCTGAGGTCATCAGTCGCCTAGAACTTAGAGCTAATTAAACCTAACTAACCTAAGGACATCACATACATCCATGCCCGAGGCAGGATTCGACCCCCAACATTGGAGGTTGCCAGTTCTTGGATAGGTAACTGCCTGTGTGCGCCGCGTACTGTTGGAAGCTTCCCCTTTGTCTTTCCAGGAAGAGGTGATGGCGTGATCACCAGACCTAGCGGAAAGACACAAAAGAAGGCGAAGAAAATTTTGACTTCTGTAATACGGATGAACATACTGTCGAAGACTGACACATAGTTTCCACGTGACATGTTCTTTACTTAACACTGTCCATATGACTATCATAGTAAGGGATATTGTCGACCATACTACATTTTTCATCTTTTTTTAGTTTTCTAGTTTTATTTTGGTCGGTCTTTTCGTTTCTGGTACTTTAGTGAGAACCTACTGACTTTCAACGTCTATTTTGGTCGGGTTATTCATAATGGAGCCCCCACCACTACCGTTGTCCCCTCTCCTACAGCTGATGAGCGCGAGTATAGATCAAGTGACTTTGCACGCAGTCTGCTCTTAAGACGCAACTCTCATATACTAAAGAAAATAGACCACTGCATGGGGAGGAAGGAAGTCCTTTCCGATTAGACGTTTGAACCTATTCCTCGTAGTCTACCAGCAGATTTTCTTTTCCTTTCTTCCTTTTCTCAGTGTACTGTGACTTTAGGGGATTCGCTACAGAGATGCGAACGAAGGAGCACTGTGTTGTTAAATTCCTCACTCTGAAGCAAACTATCAGTTCAGATTCTTAGACACATTAGTGTACTGTTACGGTATAGAGGATGCTTTAAGAGTAAAGCGGCCCTGGACGGTCAATAATATTGGATAATAATATTGTGCAATATTATTCACAAATGTTCAAATGTATGTGAAATCTTTTGGGACTTAACTGCTAGCCGGCCGATGTGGCCGTGCGGTTCTAAGCGCGTCAGTTTGGAACCGCGTGACCGCTACGGTCGCAGGTTCGAATCCTGCCTCTGGCATGGATGTGTGTGATGTCCTTAGGTTAGTTAGGTTTAAGTAGTTCTAAGTTCTAGGGGACTGATGACCTCAGTAGTTAAGTCCCATAGTGCTCAGAGCCATTTGAACCATTTGAACTTAACTGCTAAAGGTCATCAGTCCCTAAGCTTACACACTACTTAACCTAAATTATCCTAAGGACAAACATACACACCCATGCCCGAGGAAGGACTCGAACCTTCGCTGGGACCAGCCGCACAGTCTATGACTGCAGCGCGTGAGACCGCTCGGCTAATCCCGCGCGGCGCAATAATATTGATGTTCTCCTAGACTACTCAGTAATATCGTCAATTGTACTGTCAATAATATCGTGAAATAATAAAGTAGTTCGGAATGTTGGACGCTGATGGTGTGGTACTTGCTCTATTTTGTTGTAACAGATAAAAAGTTCGATGAAAAATTGCTTCAAGGAACGTCTAAGATCACTAATTAAAACTTGATGAGAGAACTGAGACTGAACAAAAAAACCAATATCATAACTTTTTGTGTGTTGATTTTTTTGTGTAGGGTGCAAAAACAACTAGGGTCATACGCGCCCAACGGAGACCCGTAAAACACGAAGAGAAAAGTGTTAAAAACGACTACCCGTTAAGCTCAATTGACGGAAGTAAAGACAGCTAAAACCAAGGACTTGGAGGAAGGACAACAAAATACACCATAGAGAAACGGAGGTTCTGAACTGAGGATTAAATGTCCTTCTCCATATTGCTGCGACGGATAAAAAGTAAAACGCCGTCGACAGCCCGCATGTCGTTTGCTAAAACGGTCGGTAACTCAGACAGCAAACATAAATGACAACGTAAGCGGCTGAAAAAAGGGCATTTCGTCAGCAAATGGCGAACCATCGGAGGTTGAGGACAATGAGCATATAGTGGTGGGGGAGCACCATTTAAGAAAAGGCAATGACTGAAAAGACAGTGCCCAATACGTAACCTAGTTAAAACTACACTCCTGGAAATTGAAATAAGAACACCGTGAATTCATTGTCCCAGGAAGGGGAAACTTTATTGACACATTCCTGGGGTCAGATACATCACATGATCACACTGACAGAACCACAGGCACATAGACACAGGCAACAGAGCATGCACAATGTCGGCACTAGTACAGTGTATATCCACCTTTCGCAGCAATGCAGGCTGCTATTCTCCCATGGAGACGATCGTAGAGATGCTGGATGTAGTCCTGTGGAACGGCTTGCCATGCCATTTCCACCTGGCGCCTCAGTTGGACCAGCGTTCGTGCTGGACGTGCAGACCGCGTGAGACGACGCTTCATCCAGTCCCAAACATGCTCAATGGGGGACAGATCCGGAGATCTTGCTGGCCAGGGTAGTTGACTTACACCTTCTAGTGCACGTTGGGTGGCACGGGATACATGCGGACGTGCATTGTCCTGTTGGAACAGCAAGTTCCCTTGCCGGTCTAGGAATGGTAGAACGATGGGTTCGATGACGGTTTGGATGTACCGTGCACTATTCAGTGTCCCCTCGACGATCACCAGTGGTGTACGGCCAGTGTAGGAGGTCGCTCCCCACACCATGATGCCGGGTGTTGGCCCTGTGTGCCTCGGTCGTATGCAGTCCTGATTGTGGCGCTCACCTGCACGGCGCCAAACACACATACGACCATCATTGGCACCAAGGCAGAAGCGACTCTCATCGCTGAAGACGACACGTCTCCATTCGTCCCTCCATTCACGCCTGTCGCGACACCACTGGAGGCGGGCTGCACGATGTTGGGGCGTGAGCGGAAGACGGCCTAACGGTGTGCGGGACCTTAGCCCAGCTTCATGGAGACGGTTGCGAATGGTCCTCTCCGATACCCCAGGAGCAACAGTGTCCCTAATTTGCTGGGAAGTGGCGGTGCGGTCCCCTACGGCACTGCGTAGGATCCTACGGTCTTGGCGTGCATCCGTGCGTCGCTGCGGTCCGGTCCCAGGTCGACGGGCACGTGCACCTTCCGCCGACCACTGGCGAGAACATCGATGTACTGTGGAGACCTCACGCCCCACGTGTTGAGCAATTCGGCGGTACGTCCACCCGGCCTCCCGCATGCCCACTATACGCCCTCGCTCAAAGTCCGTCAACTGCACATACGGTTCACGTCCACGCTGTCGCGGCATGCTACCAGTGTTAAAGACTGCGATGGAGCTCCGTATGCCACGGCAAACTGGCTGACACTGACGGCGGCGGTGCACAAATGCTGCGCAGCTAGCGCCATTCGACGGTCAACACCGCGGTTCCTGGTGTGTCCGCTGTGCCGTGCGTGTGATCATTGCTTGTACAGCCCTCTCGCAGTGTCCGGAGCAAGTATGGTGGGTCTGACACACCGGTGTCAATGTGTTCTTTTTTCCATTTCCAGGAGTGTATTTCATCGCTGCGAGAGGGCCGAGAAGAGGACGTCCAAGCCGAAGGGAGAGATTTAATTCCCCGGAGCTCGTTCTCATCAAGGGAGGACCAGTGGTGATGCCAAAGTGACACCACCTGCTGACAGGTGGCAACACAGAGATCATCGAGGGAGCCTTGGCAGCAGCGTCAGCGCCCTCGTTTCCCGATAGGTTAACGTGACCAGGAGCCCACATAAACATCTCAGTGGCTACACCAAGAGTGAGAAAGTGACAGCTTCCCAGTACCTGTTGCACTAAGGGACGGACGGTGTACACCACACTAAGGGTTCTCAATTCTCAAGGGCATTGACAGAGTCGGAATACTTGACGCAATTGAAAAGCCTGTGTCGCCAGCCTGTGTGCGCTGCCTGATACAGGGCGAAGAGCCCTGCTATGAACACTGTGCAGTGTTCCGGAAGCCGCAACCGAAAGCCATCGGTGCCAATGATGAATGGACATCCGACACCATGGTCAATCCGAGAGACATGTGCTTACACAAAGGTACCATCGCAAAGTTCCGAGCGAAGGTCGTGAAACTTACGGTGATAGAGCGAGGCTGGAGTTGTGTCTTCAGGAAACGAATGAAAGCCAAGGCGAACACAGTCCGCTGCACGAAGCCAAGGTGGTGAAAGGTTCACACCCATGGGGAAAGTGGCAGGTAGTGTGAAATTAAGCTACCAGAGCAAGAGCGGAAGCAAACTTTAGGAAGTAACAAAGAAGAGGGACGCGCCCCATACTGGTGATCAAAGGAATCATCAAAGAAGGAGGCATAGGATGGGTTGCCAGTCATGGCAGACAAACGGCATGAGTAATTACGTATCTGCCTAGGAGCAAGTCACGGCGGTATGACAGCGGTAGTTCCTCTGCATCGGCATACAACCGGGCTAGTGTAAAAGGCGCCAACGGCCAAACAGATGCCACGATGGTGGATAGTATTGAGATGGCGTAAGAGGACGGACGTGGAGATGCATATACGAAAAACCCATAGTCTACTTTCGAACAGACAAGGGACTGATAGAAACGGAAGAGGGTGGTCCGATCCACTCCCCAGGAAGAACCGCTGAGGACATTGAGGGACTGTGTACATTGGGCGGCTAGGTAATACAATTTGGAGGACCAAGGAAGTTTCCTATCAGCATGATCCCCAGGAATTTCAAGTTTCAACGAATGGAAGAGCAACAGGCCCAAGATGTAAAGACGGTGGGAGAAACCAATTGCACCGCCAGAAATTCATGCGAAGTTTTGTCAGTGGAAAAGCGAAAGCCGTAGTCGATGCTCCACGAGTAAAGACGAGCGAGACATCGCTGAAGACGCCGCTCAAGAAGACAAGTTCGTGGAGAACTGCAATAGATGGCAAAATCGTCAAAGAAGGGGGAGCTGGAGATACCCAACGAAAGACAGGCATAATAGGGTTAATGACGATAGCAAAGAGGACGACGCTCAGGACAGAACGCGGAGGCACACCGTGTTCTTAGAAAACGGTGTCCAACACGGCAGATTCCACATATACCTTGAAATCTCTGTCTTTAATAATTCCCGAAGGAAACAGGGCATGTGGCCAAGGAAGCCACATGTGTAGAGAGTATGGAGGATACTAGCCCTCCAGCATGTGTGGAAGGCCTCTCCAAACCGAAAAACATGGCCGCAGTCTGGTATTTCCGCAGAAAACCATTCATGACATGAGTTGACAAAGTGACGAAATGGTCAACTGCCGAACGGTGTGCTCGAAATCCACACTGTGCAGTGGTTAGTAAATTGCGAGACTCGAGACATCATACCAGTCAGGCATGAACCATACGTTCCATTACCTTGCAGACACAGCTGGTGAGAGAAATGGAGCGATAACTAGAAGGATGGTGTTTGTTCTTGCCAGGCTTAGGTATGGGTATGATAGTGGCTTCACGCCAGCGTCTGGGGAACGTGTCCTCTGCCCTGATGCGATTGTACCGGGTGATCAAAAAGTATAAATTTGAAAACTGAATAAATCACGGAATAACGTAGATAGAGAGGTACAAATTGACACACATGCTTGGAATGACTTGGGGTTTTATTAGATCCACAAAAATACAAAAGTTCAAAAAATGTCCGACAGATGGCTCTTCATCTGATCAGAATAGCAATAATTAGCATAACAAAGTAAGACAAAGCAAAGATGATGTTCTTTACAGGAAATGCTTAATATGTCCACCATCATTCCTCAACAATAGCTGTAGTCGAGGAATAATGTTGTGAACAACACTGTAAAGCATGTCCGGAGATATGATGAGGCATTGGCGTCGGATGTTGTCTTTCAGCATCCCTAGAGATGTCGGTCGATCACGATACATTTGCGACTTCAGGTAACCCCAAAGTTAATAATCGCACGGACTGAGGTCTGGGTACCTGGGAGGCCAAGCATGACGAAAGTAGCGGCTGAGTACACGATCATCACCAAACGATGCGCGCAAGAGTTCTTTCACGCGTCTAGCAATATAGAGTGGAGCGCCATCCTGCATAAACATCGTACGTTCCAGCAGGTGTTTATCAGCTAGGCTGGGGATGATGCGATTCTGCAACATATCGGCGTACCTCTCACCCGTCACGGTAGCAGTCACTGACGTTTTGCTGTCCAGCGCCATCTGTCGGACATTTTGTGAATTTTTTTTTGTTCTAATAAAACCCTATGTTATTCCAAACACGTGTGCCAATTTTTACCTCTCTATCTACATTATTCCGTGGTTTATTAAGTTTTCAAATTTATACTGACTTTTTGATCACCCGATATGTATAAAGGAGAATGTGTTTTGCCACAAAAGAAAGGTTCTGCAATATCTGAATATGAACATCGTCCGACCCTGGGGCAGAGGATCGGCATGAAGTGATTGCATGACCTAGCGCCCTTACAGATGGCGGCATTGAAGCACTCACCATTCTGAGAAGAGAAGGGTATTACCTGAGCCTCCTCCACCCGTTCCCTATGGAGGAAGGCAGAGTGATAGTGGGTGAGCTCGAAATCTCCGCAAAATAGCGGCCCAAGGTATTTGGGATAGCAATTGGGGCCACTATGACATCATCTGCTACTGTCTGGGTGGAAATTGGGGAATGGACCTTGACCTCGGAAAGCCGTCGGAAGTTGGTCAACACGACAGAAGACAGTGTGGAACCCTTAAAAGAACTAGTAAAGGAAATCCAGCTACCTTTTCTGCTGTCCCGAAGAATGTGACGATACTGTGCCAGCAATTGTTTGTAACAAATGCAAATGGCCATCGTAGGACGACGGTTAAAAACTCGGAGAGCACATCTCCGCGCATGAATTGCGTCACGGCACGCCTCAGTCTACCAAGGGACCGGAACACATAGCGGCAATGAGGAAGTGTGAGGAATGAAACTTTCTACGGTGGTAAGAATAACGTTTGTAAGAGATGGTTCAAATGGCTCTGAGCACTATGAGGTCATCAGTCCCGCTAGAACTTAGAACTACTTAAACCTAACTAACCTAAGGATATCACACACATCCATGCCCAAGGCAGGATTCGAACCTGCGACAGTAGCAGTCGCGCGGTTCCGGACTGAAGCGCCTAGAACCGCTCGGCCACTGCAGCCGGCGTTTTTAAGGGTTTCTTCTTGCTCATTGCAACTGGGGAACTGTTGTTGTTGTTGTTCGTCGAAGGCCTCCAGGGAGGAGTAAAGCCTCCAATTGACCTTAGAAAGCTGCCATTTGGGTGGGCACACAGTCGGGGTAGGCGTCAGCAATCGGATAACACACGGGTAATGGTCGCTGGAGTATGTGTCAGAGAGAACACACCACTCGAGATGATGGGGAAGCTGGGCAGTGCAGATGGAGAGGCCCAAATGGTAATAGGTGCGAGTGGAGTCAGAAAGGAACGTGTGTGTTCCCGTGTTAATGCAGACGAGGTTCAGCTGATTGAGAGGTTCAACTAAGAGGACACCTCTCTGACAGGTTCTGCGCGAGCCCCAAAGTGGGTGGTGCACATTAAAGTCACTGAGCAGCAGAAAGGGGTGAGAGGGTTGCCCAATAAGCAGGAGGAAGTCTGCCCTGTTGTCATTGAATGACGGGGGATGTAAATGGTACAAAGGGAAAAGGTCATGTAGGGAATGAAAATGCGAACTGCAACAGCTTGAATCCAGGAGATGGGTTAACTATTAACATCATCCTGGATGAGCAGCATGACTCCCCCCATGATATAGGATGCTGTCCTTAGAGGGAAGGTCAAGGCAGAAAACAAGTCGACGCTCCGATTCTAAGAGGCAGCCATAAGTCCTCTTTGTGGGATCGAAGGCCACGAATGTTCCATTGGAGGAGAGAAATAAAGAGGAAAGGGGAGGAGGGAAAAAATAAAGAAGGGTCATCTCAGCGGCTGCCGAGTGCCAACCTTCGAAGACTCACTGCTACAGAGAGCAGAGGCTGGAGGATCCTACTCCACGAGATCTACAGAGGCACTGGCTTTTTCCCTCTGTCGATCTGCAGACCCAGGACAGAAAAACAGTTGGTGGTGCGCACCGGCGATATGGAGGACGGGTGGCCGAGGGTATCACATGGCGAGACCTTTGAAGACGATTTCTGAGTCAGCAAAGGAAAAGACTGTTTGCCTTTTTTTGACTTCTAGGAGCCTTTCCGCTTGGGAGAGGAGGACGCAGATGTTTCTTAGTGGAGGGACATAGGGAGTCTTCGCAGGACTATTCTTTCTGTTTTTTCCGCCGTGGGGGTTGTGTAACAGGTGATTTCACCCCATGAGGCGAATGTTTGGTGGCTTGTTGCACAGCTACAGGAGGATATGGGGATGCTTCCATGATACTGGATGATTTCACAACCACAGTGCCGAATTTGAGGTCGCATGTCTGCATGGCCATGTCCTTCGTGGAGCGAGATCTAGCAAGAACAGTATTGTAAGTGCCAGATGGTAGAATGCAGGGTTTCTGACTAGCCAACAACTTACGAACGACTGGGTAAGGCACCTTTCCCTTTACCCAGATCTCCTGCATAATTACTCGTAGAGATAAACGGGACAATCTCGGGAGGAGGCGGTGTGGTCGCCATTTCAGTTGAGACAGCAAGGAGATTGCGGCAGACAATCGCCCCCATGGGCATCCCTACCATGGGTTACACATTTGGCTGGGTGTTGACAGGACATTTGAGTGTGGTTGTAGCGCTGACACTAGCAGCAGCATATTGGATTCAGAATGTACAGTCGGACTGTGCTAACTACATAGCCTACTTTGATCTTTAATGGAAGCACAACTCTATCAACACTGGGAAAAAGAGTGTGTGTGGGCACTATGGAGGATTTACATTTTTCATCAAAAGATGGACTGCAATGACATGCAGATCAGAGAGGTAAATTTGGATTTCTGCCTCAGTCAGACCATCGAGCAGCCCAGTGTAAATAACACCACGAGAAGAATTCAGCGTTCCAGGCGCCTCGCCACAAATAGGTCAGCCGCAGTGGAGCGAAGCTGCAAGCAGTTGTGCTTGAGAATCAGTAGTAGTCTCCAAAAGCAAAGTGCCATTTCATTAATGAGAGCAGGATTTCGCAGGGCCAGCAATTGCATCAACAGCTTTCTGAATAATAAACGAATTTACTGTAGAAAAGACTGACCACTTCAGCACATAAAACCACAAGGGACTGTCGTGTAGCTGGGAGGGTCTTTGAATCGTTACCCTCATTCTGTTTACATTTGGTAGTCACTGATTGGGAAGAAGATGATTTGCTCGTTGCGAAAAAATCCCCCCTGTTTGCCAGCGTCTCCAATGGTGCACTCTCAGAAGGGGCACACCTGCCTTAGTGATTTTTCACGCCTCAGGTCACACCATCCGAACACCTGACAGATAAACCAATCGGCAATTTGGGAAGGTAGCAGCTCAGGCAATCACCCCTCCCTGGTCCTGGCCTTTACCAGGGTGTATGTGCGAACCCTACTTGTCTATCTATAGCTGGGAATTACACGTTACCCAGTCACCTCTAATGCGTCAGACACCTGGGCTGGCCTTCAGGAGCGCACAGGGAGGAAGAAGAAATAAGAGGAACCTCGAACGCTGAAGCGGAGGAAGGAAAGGAGAAGGAAAAATGAACGAAAAACAGTGAAGAGACTGTTATGATATCAGCTACTCAATATGCAGAACACATTTCGAAAACATCCCAGATATGTTCCCCAAGGAAGAGGAAAAAGAATATCATGAGGATAGCCATACAGCACGGAAGGGAAACAATGCTGCAAAGGCTAGGATCCCGTGGTAGCAAGGCAAGAACCCGTCCAAGAACGGCGAGCCTCCTGGGGGATATATGTTGATGGCTCATTATTTGATACATAACTGAAAGCGGTTCCCCCCATACATTGGTACTCTCATAGATAGGCACTTACTGCCCCCAGATAAACTTCTACAGATGCCCGTGTCTCCATGACCAAAAAACAAAATAACACAGAGATGCAATTCCACCAAGTCTTCGCTTGTCTAGTACCCCAAAATACCTTGAAATTGGCAATTATTTCGAAGACTTCAAATTTATGTGCAGTTTCGTATTACAGTATTTCGGACACAGTTATCAAAATGTGTTATGAAACAATACGTACACTAAATGATTGTGTTTAGGGAGTAATGTATAGACAGAGGTAAACATCTGTATATACTTTTATTCATAACTTTGTGTTAATTAAATTTCTTAAAAACATTTTCCTTCGTGGCTATTCCTTATATTTTCTTACCAACAAATTATACAGTTCGCCATTCTTAACACTTTTTTTACTCATCTGCCCTTACACCCCATAATGCCGGGAATGATTTATACATTTAGATTTGCTCTAATAATCACTCTCTTTCATCTTGTTTTAAACTCATTTTTCACTCAACGACAACTAAGCTAACCTACGCTCTTTGATCTGTGTAGCAGGCGTGAGGTTGTCAACAATACTGTCAGTAATGGCCAAAGAAGGCACCACATTTCCGGGCAGCACAATACAAGGTGCTTCAAAAAGGAATTTAAAACTTTGAAAATTCATGTAAATTAATTCATAGTACCCACAGAGGTGACTGTAGTGTCAATTTGTAGGGAAATACATCAAGTTTTGTCATGCACAGTTCTCTAGTGCCGAATCGCACCGTGAGGAGCGCTAGAGGCAGTTGTGTTCAAGATGGCTGCCTTCACTGGACCTGAGCGTGCTAGCTGTGTGTTTTGGTTTGAATAACCGAAGTCGCCGGCCGCGGTGGCCGTGCGGTTCTAGGCGTTTCAGACCGGAACCGCGAGACTGCTACGGTCACAGGTTCGAAGCCTGCCTCGGGCATGGATGTGTGTGATGTCCTTAGGCTAGTTAGGTTTAAGTAGTTCTAAGTTCTAGGGGACTGATGACCTCAGATGTTAACTCCCATACTGCTTGGAGTCATTTGAACCATTTAACCGAAGTCGGCGATAACAGTTCAGCGTGATTTCCGTACCAAGTACGCTAAAGACCCTCCTAGTAGGCCTACAATTTATGAGTGTCATAAATGTTGTGTAGATGCAGGGTGCTCAGTAAGACATGGGAAATCGTCAAATCGTCCAAGCACGTCTGACGACGTCGTTGAGCGAGTGAGACAATGTTTTGTCAACAGCTGTACAAAATGGACATGGCAGGCACCTCGCGAACTGCAAATCCCAAACACGACTGTTTGGCGTGTGTTGAGAAACCGTTTGCGCCAGTCGCTGTGGCCGATCGGTTCTAGACGCTTCAGTCCGGAACCGCGCTGCTGCCACGGTCGCAGGTTCGAATCCTGCCTCGGGTATGGATGTTTGTGATGGCCTTAGGTTACTTAGGTTTAAGTAGTTCTAAGTCTAGGGGAATGATGATCTCAGATGTTAAGTCCCATAGTGCTTAGAGCCATTTGAACCATTTGAGAAACCGTTTGCATTTGAAACCATACAGATTGACAGTCTTACAATCAATAAATGACACTGATAAAATTACTTACAAGAACTTCTGTGAGGATATGTCAAATCGATTACATGAGGATGATCATTTGTTGGACAAAATCATCTTTTCTGACAAGTCAACTTTTCACTTAAGTGGCAAGGTTAATACAGATAACTGTAGGATTTGGGGCAGTGAAAATCCACATCAAACATTGCAACATGTTCGTGGGATCCATAAACGGAACGTTTTTTGTGCATTAAGCAACAACAGAGTGTACGGCCCCATATTTTCCGTGAGAGAACCATCAACGGGATAGTGTACCTGGATATGTAACAACAATTTTTGATACCACAGATCGATGAGGATGACCAAGAACGAAATGTTTACTTCATGCAAGATGGTGCACCACCCCACTACGTGGCTGACGTCCCAGATTGGATTTTCTCAGTGACAGCTTTCCATGTCAATGGATTGGCCGTGATACGCCAATTGTGTGGCCCCCACGTTCCCCGCACCTAATACTACTCAATTTTTTTTAACGAGGATTCATCAAAGATGTCTTGTTTGTACCTTCTGAGCCGGCTTCTCTACCTGAACTTAGAATTAGAATTTACGCTGTCACTCAGCAAGTTACACCTGCAATGTTACAACGAGTATGGGAAGAAATTAACTTCATCTACATCTACATACATACTCCGCAATCCACCATACGGTGCGTGGCGGAGGGTACCTCGTACCACAACTAGCATCTTCTCTCCCTGTTCCATTCCCAAACAGAACGAGGGAAAAATGACTGCCTATATGCCTCTGTACGAGCCCTAAGCTCTCTTATCTCTGTGGTCTTTCCGCGAAATGTAAGTTGGCGGCAGAAAAATTGTACTGCAGTCAGCATCAAATGCTGGTTCTCTAAAGTTCCTCAGTAGTGATTCACGTAAAGAACGCCTCCTTTCCTCTAGAGGCTCCCACCCGAGATCCTGAAGCATTTCCGTAACACTCACGTGATGATCAAACCTACCAGTAACAAATCTAGCAGCCCGCCTCTGAATTGCTTCTATGTCCTCCCTCAATCCGATCTGGCAGGGATCCCAAACGCTCGAGCAGTACCCAAGAATAGGTCGTATTAGTGTTGTATAAGCGGTCTCCTTTACAGATCAACCACATCTTCCCAAAACTCTACCAATGAACCGAAGACGACTATCCGCCTTCCCCACAACTGACATTACATGCTTGTCCCATTTCATATCGCTCTGCAATGTTACGCCAAATATTAAATCGACGTGACTGTGTCAAGCGCTACACTACTAATGGAGTATTCAAACATTACGGGATTCTTTCTCCTATTCATCTGCATTAAGTTACATTTATCTATATTTAGAGTTAGCTGCCATTCTTTACACCAATCACAAATCCTGTCCAAGTCATCTCGTATCCTCCTACAGTCACTCAACGACGACACCTTCCCGTACACCACAGCATCATCAGCAAACAGCCGCATATTGCTATCCCACTCTATCCAAAAGATCTTTTATGTAGATAGAAAACAACAGCGGACCTACCACACTTCCCTGGGGCACTCCAGATGATACCCTCACCTCCGATGAACACTCACCATTGAGGACAACGTACTGGGTTCTGTTACTTAAGAAGTCTTACTTAAGAAGTCTTCGAGCCACTCACATACTTAGGAACCAATCCCATATGCTCGTACCTTAGTTAGGAGTCTGCAGTGGGCACCAAGTCAAACGCTTTCCGGAAGTCAAGGAACATGGCATCCGTCTGATACTCTTCATCCAGGGTTCGCAAGATGTCATGTGAAAAAAGGGCGAGTTGCGTTTCGCAGGAGCGATGCTTTCTAAAGCGGTGCTGATGCATGGACAGCAACTTCTCTGTCTCAAGGAAATTCATTATATTCGAACTGAGAATATGTTCGCGAATCCTACAACAAACCGATGTTAAGGCTATTGATCTGTAATTTTGAGGATCCGCCCTTCTACCTTTCTTATATACAGGCGTCACCTGCGCTTTTTTCCAGTCGCTCGGGACTTTACGTTGGGCAAGAGATTCGCGATAAATGCAAGCTAAGTAAGGAGCCAATGCAGTAGAGTACTCTCTGTAAAACCGAATTGGAATCCCATCAGGACCTGGCGATTTATTTATTTTCAACCCATTCAGCTGCTTCACAACCCCAGGGATGTCTATCACTATGTCCTCCATACGGGAATCTGTACGAGACTCAAACGGCGGTATGTTTGTACGATCCTCCTGCTTGAAAGATTTCTCAGATGCTAAATTTAAATTTCAGCTTTCGTTTTGCTGTCTTCCGTTGCCAGGCCAGACTGATCAGTGAGCGACTGAATGGAAGCCTTCGACCCGCTTACCGATTTTACGTAAGACCAGAATTTCCTTGGGTTTTCAGCAAGATCTTTTGCTAAGGTATGACGGTGGTAGTGGTTGAATGCTTCGCGCATCGCTCTTTTTACAGCAGCACGAATCTCTACTAACTTTTGCCTGTCCTCATTCTCCGGATCTTTCTTGTACCGCGAGTGCAACTGCCTTTGCTTCCTGAGCATTCTCCGAAATGCGCTGTTAAACCACGGTGGGTCTTTTCCGTCCGTAACCCACTTTTTCGGCACATACTTGTCCAATGTGTTTAAAATTTGCCCACAATTCTTCCACATCCATCGTACCCGAAGTAAATGAAGACGATTCATTTACTAAGTAGGATGCTAACAACTGCTTATCTGCTCTTTCTAGTAAGGATACTCTCCTAGCCTTCTTGACCGACTTTTTCACTTTCGTAACCATAGTCGTAATGACAACATCATGATCACTAATCCCTAATCCCGTCGATGAGGTCTGGTCTGTTCGTGGCTACCAGATCTAAAATATTTACATTACGCGTTGGCTGTCTATTTAGCTGCTCAAGACATTTTTCGGATAATGTGTTCAAAAGTAATTCACACGACGGCTTGTCTGTACCACCTGTAATGAATCCTTAGACATCCCAGTCTATACTAGGTAGGTTGAAGTCGCCTCCGACTAATAGAGCATGATCCGGGTACTTCTGCGATACAGAATGTAGACTCCCTTTGAATGATTCTAGAACTGTCACGGTGGAACCTGGTGGCCGGTAATAACACCCCACAATTAACTTTATTTCCCCTAGCCCTGTTAAACGTGTCCAGATAACTTCACAATTCCACTCTACTTCGACCTCAGTAGAAACAATACTTTTGTCAACTGCAATGAAGACACCACGTCCTACGGTGTCTAATCTGTCTTTCCGATACACGTTCCAACCCTCACTAAATATTTCAGAACTTCCTATCTCAGGGTTCAGCTAGGTCTCAGTCCCGAGAATAATTTGCACTCCAGATGCTTCCTGGAGGGCAGTAAATTCAGGAACTTTATTCTGAACACTCTGAAAATTTACTGCTAATATCTTGATAGCCGAAGTGTCTTTACACTGAGCGCGTCCTGATTTCCCTGCCTGCACGTCGACTGGTGAGTGTTCATCAGGACACCTCGCACCACTGCCTAGCCTAAAAAAAAACCATGTGCACGCCACAAGTACTCTGCTACCCGAGTAGCCGCTTCCTTTGTGTAGTGCACCCCTGACCTATCTAGGGGCGTCCTACAATTCCCCACCCAATAGCGCAAGTCTAGAAATCTGCAACCAAGACCGTCACAGAGTCGAAGAAGCCTCTGGTTGAGACCCTCCACTCGGTTTCAAATCAAAGGACCCCTATCCACTCTGGGAACGATGCTGCAAATAGAGAGCTCTGCTTGCACCCCACGTGCGAGGCCAGTGGTCTTCACCAAATCTGCCAGCCGCCTGTACGAACTGAGGATCGCCTCGGAACCTAAGCGACAGGCATCATTGGTGCCGACGTGAGCAACTACTTGCAGACGACTGCACCCCGTTCGCTCGATAGCCGCAGGCAAGGCCGCCTCCACATCTTGGATGAGGCCCCCTGGCAGACAAACAGAGTGCACGTTGGATTTCTTTCCAGCCCTGTACGCTATTTCCCTAAGGGGCTCCATCACCCGCCTAACGTTGGAGCTCCCAATAACCAATAAGCCTTTGCCCCCGTGTGCCTGCTCGGGCCCTGCTGAAGGAGCGGCCACCTGCCCACTGACAGGACGAACGGGTGAGGCCAGCCGGCCAGCCTCCACATTGGCCCTCCGCCTCGAGCGACGCGAACGCGTTGCAGTTCACCACTCACCCTGAGGTGAGGGCGGCCACAACGTGCCGGGTACACTAGAAGGTGCCTCGGCGGCTGAGTCAGCGGACGCAGCAAGCGGCACCTGGGGTGTCTCAAGCGACGCGCCAGACCCTCCGCCGTCGCTGCACCTCGAGGCAGCAGCCTGAAGGCGGCTGACCGTGGCCAACAGCACGCTCAGCTGCTCGCGAACCGCGGCCAGTTCCTCCTGCGCCCGCACACAGCACGCACACACCCTATCCATCCTACTGCTAATATCTAACGACTCCTCGAATTTATACTCTATGGCTATCAATAAGCAATATTACTCCTCTCAAATACGAGAATATGCAAGGATTTTATGTAATTAAATATGCAAGCGCACAAACACTCGGAAAGAAATTAAGAATCTAACTACAAAACAAATATGAAAGCTAAATATGCGACTCGCTAATGCACTGCTGCTTCCGATGGGGTGTGTGTAGGATAACCAACGGAAGCCACATACAGCATCTTTAGTTTAAGATAAAAAAAACTGATGTTTTTCCCTACAAAATAATACTAAACCCAGTTCCATATCTTCATTCAATAAAATTTTGAAACATCCTGCATATTTCAAAAACTTTTTATTTTCTCAGTATTACTGCGCAACCCCCTCAATCTCACAATCAGTCCTACACGTTTAATATTATCGCACATCAGGAAATATTTCGCAGTATTATTGACCGTCAAGGGGGTGCTTCAAATGTGTAACTGACAGCGGACAGAATCCGGATGACAAATTCCGTGCTGCCTCTATTTTCTGGAAACGGTAATTTCTTAATGATACGTGACGATATTAAAAAAGTGACTTAAATTTACGTAATCCAAACTTGAGCACAATTTTTCGCTGGCACTCAGCGTTAAGAACAAATCCAGTTGCATGGACATGAAAGTTATTACAGAAAGTAGCTAGATTTCTATAACAGCATCCACTGCATTGAAAGATTCTGTGCTTCATTTATCACACCTCTCATAGCTGGAGGTATAACTCTTTCTGTCCAGCTTTGTGTTGTTGGATGTTTCCGTTTTTATTTTTTAACAATTAAGTGTTTTATCATTGGGAATTTTCATCTTTACTGTCGGCTCTAATTCATTTGTCGTGAAATAAATGAGGACAGGAAGAGACAACTGTATATTTTTTTCTCCTGATACCCATGGAATAAAGCGGACGTACAGAAAGGCACGCTCGTGTTCTTGTACCAAAACCGTGAATAAATTGATGAGTTTCAAAGTACTCACGCTGTGCTACGCCAGTAACCCATCAAATGGTTCAAATGGCTCTGAGCGCTATGGGACTTAGCATCTGAGGTCATCAGTTCCCTAGAACTTAGAACTACTTAAACCTAACTAACCTAAGGACATCACACACACCCATGCCCGAGGCAGGATTCGAACCTGCGACCGTAGCAGTCGCGCGGTTTCAGACTGAAGCGCCTAGAACTGCTCGGCCACAACGGCAGGCTAGTAACCCATCCTGCTTTATCATTTTTCATATATGTTAAAGATAGAACTAGCAGCAGCAACAACATCCGAACCAGAAGGGATCGAAGAAACCAAGATGTATTAGAACTGGTGGGTTAATCTACTGACGTAGTGTGTTGGATTTGAACGGTGACGTAATGATGTTTCGTGTGACGTCACAATGCCACCAACAGATATATAAAAGAACACTGACGATGTTTATTTAGCTTCTATTTCATGTTTTTGAAATATGAATTGTGATGAAATATTAATAATAAGTATAGCCCGAGGTCTAGATTAAACTGAAAGGTGGCTGTTCGATTGTGAGTTCTTGAACTACCGAATGTCAGACTATTGATTCTTGTAATATCGCGTGTTTTGCGGTTATTGACTGGTTCGTACACGTCATTTTACTGCCTTCGTGGATCAAAGCAGATGTGCAGTTTTAGCAGGTCCAATATTTCCCTTCAGATTTACCTCCATTTGAGCATATCAGACAAGAAATCCGTGGGCAGCATTTTTCCAGTGGTATCGTTGCCAAAGGTGACTAAAGTACTTCGCGTTTGGTTGCTCAAGTTCAGGATCGTAGCGTGCAGCCTCTTGTTCACTGCTGACTTGAGATCGTGGAAATGTGAGGTTACATAGTATAACACTAGCTTCGTTATACGTCACTCTTTCGTAACTACCTAACCTCAAGTCCTGTGACGGGAAAATCCACGTGTAACACTAGCCTACTGTCACATAAGCTAATGTTACCTTCTGAGAGGATTTCGGAAACTTTGACCGCGTGTTTACCTAATGAATGAAGGTATCGGACTGTAATTTTGAATATAGTGCAATTTATAGAAAAAATAAACAGGCTTTAACATTGGGGTTAATGAAAGTAGTAAAATTCATATACGAATGTAAAAGCCAACGGTAGCCAGCCCATTTCGGCACATTAATTTAAAAATATATGTTTAAGGAAATTGAATATTAGTTGTCGAAGTGACTTTCATTAAGATTCCCTTTGAACAGCACACAGCTGTGGGTAGCAGTACTTACCAATAATGCACAAACCAGTAATCATACAAAGCAAAATTTTACCCAGCCCATAATCACACTAATGGCCATTAAAATTGCTACACCAAGAAGAAATGCAGACGATGAACGGGTATTCATTGGACAAATATATTATACTAGAACTGACATGTGATAACATTTTCACGCAATTTGGGTGCATAAATCCTGAGAAATCAGTACCCAGAACAACCACCTCTGACCGTAATAACGGCCTTCATACGCCTGGGCATTGAGTCAAACACAGCTTGGATGGCGTGTACAGGTACAGCTGCCCATGCAGCTTCAACACGACACCACAGTTCATCAAGAGCAATGACTGGCGTATTGTGACGAGCCAGGTGCTCGGCCACCATTGACCAGACGTTTTCAGTTGGTGAGAGATCTGGAGAATGTGCTGGCCAGGGCAGCAGTCGAGCATTTTCTGTATCCACAAAGGCCCATACAGGACCTGCAACATCCGGTCATGCATTACCCCGCTGAAATGTAGGGTTTCGCAGGGATCGAATGAAGGGTAGGGCCACGGGTCGTAACACATCTGAAATGTAACGTCCGCTGTTCAAAGTGCCGTCAATGCGAACAAGAGGTGAGCGAGACGTGTAACCAATGGCACCCCATACCATCACGCCGGTTAATACGGCAGTATGGCGATGACGAATACACGCTTCCAATGTGCGTTCACCGCGATGTCGCCAAACACGGATGCGACCATCATGATGCTGTAAACAGAACCTAGATTCATCCGAAAAAATGACGTTTTGCCATTCGTCGTTGAGTACACCATCGCTGCTCCTCTCTGTGATGCAGCGTCAAAGGTAACCGCAGCCATGGTCTCCGAGCTGATAGTCCATGCTGCTGCAAACGTCGTCGAACTGTTCGTGCAGATGGTTGTTGACTTGCAAAGGTCCCCATGTGTTGACTCAGGGATCGAGACGTGGCTGCACAATCCGTTACAGCCATGCGGATAAGATGCCTGTCATCTCGACTGCTAGTGACACGAGGCCGTTGGGGTCCAGCACGGCGTTCCGTATTACCCTCCTGAACCCACCGATTCCATATTCTGCTAACAGCCATTGGATCTCGACCAAAGCGAGCAGCAATGTCGCGATACGATAAACCGCAATGGCGATAGGCTACAATCCGACCTTTATCAATGGTCGGAAACGTGATGGTCCGCATTCCTCCTCCTTATACGAGGCATTATAACAACGTTTCACCAGGCAACGCCGGTGAACTGCTGTTTGTGTATGAGAAATCGGTTGGAAACTTTCCTCATGTCAGCACATTGTAGGTGTTGCCACCGGCGCCAACCTTGTGTGAATGTTATGAAAATATAATCATTTGCATATCACAGCATCTTCTTCCTGTCGGTTAAATTTCGCGTCTGCAGCACGTCATCTTCGTGGTGCAGCAATTTTAATGGCCAGTAGTGTAATAACAGCTACAATCACGATCATTATGTGACTCAGTACTGAGATGTTACTGCAGCAAGCACCGAACTAAAGTTGAACATGGAGGGGCTTCTAACTTAACTGATATGTAACAACCAGTAATAAAAACAAATAATATCACAATTACACTGTTTATACTCCCATTTATAGAAATGTATCAGATGTCCTTAGTAGGAATAATATTCCTATTATCTTTCTAATATGAGAAGAATATGGTGGGGACCCATAAATTGATACTGTATCACTAGTCAAACTCTATGATTATTTCAGTAGAAAAATTCAATTCAGCTAAATTTAATTCCTAGCTTCACTTGGAATAGTTTATGTTTTTACTTTTCAAGGCACATTATTCAATACAGCTCAATTAACTTCAAAAATAAAAGTTAAATTAAGTTTCAAATGAGTATAACTTATTTGCCTTTTTTTCATCACTTGTGAAGTAGGTATTTTAGACAGTAACATTTACACAGTCTGGCACTGAATTTTAACAAAACGAAACTTTGCAATAGTTTGAGAGTACCTTACCAACATTCCAACACTTGCTAATCCTTGCACATTTGATAAACATAAATAAATCACTAGTTCATTAGAAACAGGATGCTCGGTTTTCGGAACACTTATGAGGGGATCCTGCATAGGTTCATGATTAGGATAAAAGATATGGTTGTAAACACAGGTATATAGCACTTGAATTACTATTAAATCACTCACACAAATTAACTGGTCCTTGCTCTGATACATATCTGTATGCATGAAGCTGGCGGAGTAGTGGCAAAGTTGTGGTGGCAAGCGACATGGCGGCTAACTGTACTCATGGCTCTTGATGTTTGAATGCTCTAAAAAATTTCTTCTTGGCGACGGTTATTCAGCTTATTAGAGCCATTCCTTATTGCCGAGAGTACGATGCAACAGCCAAATCCACATTCGAGGCAAAATTCCTTGCAAAGAGGCTTCCAATTGCCTCCCTTGGCACTGTCGACGTGCACCGTTCAACGACTAACCACTGACTGCGTACCGCTTACACTAAGGAGCCGCCCAGTTCGACCGCCAAAACCACTTTTTACATCGTGCCGAGCCACTTCAGTTGCGGAGGGACTTCCTACGTCTTTTAAATTTTACAATACAAGTGCCCTAAGCATGAACCAGCTTCCAATATACAAAGTTTTTCTTCTAAATATACACATATTATAAAATTTCATTATTTTAAAGATCGCTTAGCCTTTTCCATGTATATATTACAATACTTTAAATTTCCTGTCACAAAACAATGACCTTAATCGACAAAGAAGACACACATCGTAATTACAGATACACAGTTACATAATATAAACCTACTTCTAAACGATATAAATGTTACAATAGATGTGCTTACATGCAAATGCATGTAGAGCGATCAGACTACTGTATAACACACGAATATCAGAAAATAAGGATAGAACGTTACGGTTCTGTACTGCCCTCTTACGATTTGTAAAATTTTGATATGATATTATGCTCAGAGGACGTGTTGTAACAGCTACAACAACAAGGGAGAGGAAAAAAATAGACGAAAAACGGTAAGCTGGCGAAAACATTAAGAATACTGATTATTTACTGCTTTGTATGTGAGATGAGATGGTTCAAATGGCTCTGAGCACTATGCGACTTAACATCGGAGGTCATCAGTCCCCTAGAACTTAGAACTACTTAAACCTAACTAACCTAAGGACATCACACACATCCATGCCCGAGGCAGGATTCGAACCTGCGACCGTAGATAGGTCGCGCGGTTCCAGACTGAAGCGTCTAGAACCGCTCGGCCACAACCGCCGGCGAGATGAGATGTACGCACAACATAAATCTCAGTCACTGCTGATTGCACCCTACCATTTTCATTACATGTTTTAGCAAAAATGCATTGCATAAATTCCTGGAGGTGACCGACAGTAAAAATATAAGTTCTACATTGTTGATTACAGAGAGATGGCCGTTGTTTCGTTGGGCTACGTTAGAACAAGCAGTGAGTAAAATGCAACATGCAAGCATTTTGCAATATTGCAAACTGGTTCATGGTTGAAAATGCCTGACTACTAAGTTCCGCAATAGCAAAATGTAGAATGTGCGGTTCTAGTGTTCGGTGATCCGTTCGGAATTTAAATGGCAGTGTGTGTTAAGCATGCCTACGTACGCTTACGGATTTCGGGACATGGGTACAAGCGCCACAAACTCGAACACATCTAGTCAGACCCACCATTGACAGCTAACTAAAAGTAGTAAATGTGAAAATTTCTATAATAATGCACTTGAGCAATACGTGAACATCGTTTTCTGTCGCAAATTGGAGGAAAAACGGCAACCGAAACGAATACGAAGTTGGTGCAGGGGTACAGAACACAGTCCCTGAGTAGGAAACATGGTTACGACCGGCTAAAATTTGACGAATAGGAACTTCTGATTGTGTCACACATTCGGGTCGACCATCACCAAACATTACGTCAGGCAACAGCTTGATCGTGTGTGTGTGTGTGTGTGTGTGAGAGAGAGAGAGAGAGAGAGAGAGAGAGAGAGAGAGAAGAGAGAGGTATACAATGATCGATCATCCCTCCGCTACCACGACTTTACCACGGTTCGAATGTGGTGTGATGGCAGAAGCAGGACACCCCAAACACTATTTAGATTTCGAAAGAGTTTGTTTATAAAATAATTTTTCTGCTAGCAGTCAGGATTTTCTTTTTAATTATGTTTTTCACAACGCGTTTCGGAAAATGATTCCAATTTTCACCTGTGTCTTTCGAGCGCTGTGCTACTTGCTCGTGATATTTTTGGTGTGTGAGGTGCTGCCCTGTTCTGTTATACACTCCTAGAAATTGAAATAAGAACACCGTGAATTCATTGTCCCAGGAAGGGGAAACTTTATTGACACATTCCTGGGGTCAGATACATCACATGATCACACTGACAGAACCACAGGCACATAGACACAGGCAACAGAGCATGCACAATGTCGGCACTAGTACAGTGTATATCCACCTTTCGCAGCAATGCAGGCTGCTATTCTCCCATGGAGACGATCGTAGAGATGCTGGATGTAGTCCTGTGGAACGGCTTGCCATGCCATTTCCACCTGGTGCCTCAGTTGGACCAGCGTTCGTGCTGGATGTGCAGACCGCGTGAGACGACGCTTCATCCAGTCCCAAACATGCTCAATGGGGGACAGATCCGGAGATCTTGCTGGCCAGGGTAGTTGACTTACACCTTCTAGAGCACGTTGGGTGGCACGGGATACATGCGGACGTGCATTGTCCTGTTGGAACAGCAAGTTCCCTTGCCGGTCTAGGAATGGTAGAACGATGGGTTCGATGACGGTTTGGATGTACCGTGCACTATTCAGTGTCCCCTCGACGATCACCAGTGGTGTACGGCCAGTGTAGGAGATCGCTCCCCACACCATGATGCCGGGTGTTGGCCCTGTGTGCCTCGGTCGTATGCAGTCCTGATTGTGGCGCTCACCTGCACGGCGCCAAACACGCATACGACCATCATTGGCACCAAGGCAGAAGCGACTCTCATCGCTGAAGACGACACGTCTCCATTCGTCCCTCCATTCACGCCTGTCGCGACACCACTGGAGGCGGGCTGCACGATGTTGGGGCGTGAGCGGAAGACGGCCTAACGGTGTGCGGGACCGTAGCCCAGCTTCATGGAGACGGTTGCGAATGGTCCTCGCCGATACCCCAGGAGCAACAGTGTCCCTAATTTGCTGGGAAGTGGCGGTGCGGTCCCCTACGGCACTGCGTAGGATCCTACGGTCTTGGCGTGCATCCGTGCGTCGCTGCGGTCCGGTCCCAGGTCGACGGGCACGTGCACCTTCCGCCGACCACTGGCGACAACATCGATGTACTGTGGAGACCTCACGCCCCACGTGTTGAGCAATTCGGCGGTACGTCCACCCGGCCTCCCGCATGCCCACTATACGCCCTCGCTCAAAGTCCGTCAACTGCACATACGGTTCACGTCCACGCTGTCGCGGCATGCTACCAGTGTTAAAGACTGCGATGGAGCTCCGTATGCCACGACAAACTGGCTGACACTGACGGCGGCGGTGCACGAATGCTGCGCAGCTAGCGCCATTCGACGGCCAACACCGCGGTTCCTGGTGTGTCCGCTGTGCCGTGCGTGTGATCATTGCTTGTACAGCCCTCTCGCAGTGTCCGGAGCAAGTATGGTGGGTCTGACACAGCGGTGTCAATGTGTTCTTTTTTCCATTTCCAGGAGTGTATAAGAAGAATATGCGCAATCTTTAAGTAATGATCGATCTTTATGGAGAGTTAACACACACACAGTAACCCAGGGTGACTATGCTCAGTGCACACAGTGAATAACTGTGTCTATCTCCCTTCTCAACTACTGCCACCATTTCATGCCCTTCGTCTCTTGTCTTTCTTCTTTATTTCTGTCTCGGGCCTTTGTGCCGCTCCAACGTGGGGTCGGCTTCGTTATCACGGATTTGGCAGTGTTAATGGCAGAGGGTGGCCGGATGCCTTCCTGCCGCCACCCCGAACCCCTCGGGACAGGAGTAGTGTACCCCAGCTGTCGGCGTCTAGTGTAAGAGTGCGAACGTTTTCAAGTGTATGTGAGTCGTGTAACTGAGGCGGAACTTGGGTACCAGCCGGGTATTCACCATGTGGAAAACCGCCTAAAAACCACATCCAGGCTGGCCGGCATACCGGCCCTCGTTAATCCGCCGGGCGGATTCGATCCGGGGCCGACGCGCTTACCCGAGTCCAGGAAGCAGCGCAGTAGGGCTCTCGGCTACCCTGTACAGGGTGACAGTAATTGAGCTATATGAAATAAAATCATCAAAACTTCTGAACAGTTTGAGCTAGGACGTTCAAATTTCACAGCTGGCTGCGGGGCATGACGGGAATTAGTATGCGCATTTGGTTTAATGACGAAGCCCACTTTCATTTGGATCGGTTCGTCAATAAGCGAAATTCGCGCATGTGAGGGACTGAGGATCCGCATTTCACGATGGAGAAGTCACGTCACCCACAACAGGTGAATGTGTGTTGTCCAGTGTCCAGTCACAGAATAATACATGCCATATTCCTTGATGGCACGGTGACTACCCAACGATACGCAAAGATTTTGGATGATGATTTCATCTCCACTATCCGAAATGACACTTATTTCGACAAGATGTGGTTCATGCAAGACGGAGCTCGACCCGATCGAAGCAGAAGAGCGTTTGATGTCCTGGAGGAGCACTTTGGGGACCGCGTTCTGGCTCTGGAGTACCCAGAGGCCACTGCCATGGGCCTCGATTGGCCGCCATATTCTCCAGATCTGAACACATGCGACTGCTTTTTGTGGGGCTATATTAAAGGCAAGGTGTACAGCAATAACCTCAAAACCATTGCTGAGCTGAAAAGAGCCTTCACGCGGTCATCAACGGAATCGGTATTCCGACACTTCAGCGGATCGCGCAGAATTTCCCTATTCGTCTGCGCCACATTATCGCCACTGATGGTAGGCACATCGAACATGTCATAACATAAATCCGAGTATCTGTAGTGACGATTACATGTTGCATAAAGTGTGTGCGCGCGCCGTAGTTTGTAACCAACTTACGTTGTTTCCATATAGTTCAATAATTGTCACCCTATATGTATAGTCTGCACAAGTTGTATATATCCCTGCCCTCCCATTACTCTAACCTAGACAGCCTCAGAGTTTAAATGTGTGTGTTCCAGTCAAATATCAAAAGCTTTTTATTAAATCTTCAAATTCTATAAATGTATATTGGTTTTTCTTCACGCTCTTTCTGTGATAAGCCGTAGGATGAGAATTGCCGCACGTGCTCCTACATGTCTAAGGAATCCAAACTGATTTTCTCCGAGGTCGGCTTGTTACCAAATCTGCCGATCCACGTGTGTGACCGATAGTAAAAAGTATTATGCATTGTCAATCAATCTATAAATATTACGTCGTTACAGTTATAAAAAACACTCTGTTATGCTTTTGGTTTCTTTAAAAGTATCTGTTTCTTCATTTACTTTTAACAGATTGTCAGAGACACGTAACGTAGTTACAAAACATCGATACATTGAAATATCTATACTTTTGTGTGTCGATTTTTAAGATTAGATTTTAATAAAAAATTTTAATAACTTTTTGGTCAAATTTAAGCTGTTACGTTACATCCTTCCCACAGTCTTTCCATTCTTCGGTAAATAATTCATGCTAAAATTTCACAACCATACATATTTATAAACAAGATGATTAATAATCTCGGAAATACAGACCCGCTATTGATTCATTACTACTGCAGTAGCACACACGTGCACTACACATATAACAGACATGCTACTATATGCACGGATTTAATATGTCCATGATCTGCCGTCTGCCTGCCTGAAAAACTGAACCAGCATTTCTTCATACGTGAACGAGATACTGAACTGCGGAAAACGGCATGAGAAGAATGTATTATGCATCACAAATCTTGTGCTAAATATTGTGGAGTAATGGGCACTAAATTTTGACGGTGTAATTTACAGTGGCAGAAGCATTTGTTATTAAATTTTTACCGATCTTTACTCGGTCTCTAAATAATACTTGGCTATATTATTTAACAGATATGCTTTTAAATACCTGGATATTAGCTGTTTCTTTGATTTCCTTGGGAAAACAATTGTACAACTTCATTCCTACTAGGAAAAAATATTTTGCGTGTTTTGTTCATTTTTCTCGATAAATGTACATTGATTTTTGCTCTTATTCCAAGATTATGAATGCTGCTCTTAATCTAATAAGCGCTGATATTCTTCTTAACGTGCGTTACATGTTATAATGGGTAGTCACATGATTAAGTAAGAATCCACATTTGTTTAAACAAATCTTTATAGCAAACGTGGTTACAGTTTTTGATTATTTTCCTTATTGTTCTTTTTTGTAAGCAGTACTATTATAAGTTTATAAGTTTTCTTGTCCACGGCATTGATTAACCTGGTGCTGTGAAAGTAGGTGATATCATGCGCAATACTGGGATCTCTAATTTATGCATCAGAACGTGGTACAGCTGCCTGTGTGCACATCGGGCTAATAATTATACAGAGAGTTGGCATCGCCTGTAAACTACGCGGAAAAAGAAACAAATGATGGTAGTTACGCTTTAGCAGCACCTGCTTACCACGAAAATTACGATGTACCTTACTTTAATGAGTGTAATTATCACCACAGATGGACAGATGGACTAATTACCTTGTATTCATGATCAGACACGATTTTAACTCTGCAACAAATGCCAATTTTTTTGGGTGCAGCCATGTGTCTTACTCGAGTTTAATTCTGGGTACGTTAATAGAGATAGAATCATGAGACAATTTCATGGATGGGCAAGAAAATGGTCTCTGTGGTCTTCACATGTCAAACTTGATGTATATGTAAAAAAAATGAGAAAAGGGGACACTTCACTTTTATTCGTTATGTGCTACTTTGCTTTTATAAGTTGTGCCTCTCACAGAGCCAGTAGTTTGTGTTCATCGTCTTTAGGAAAAATTACACTTTTTTATGACTCATGTTGGTGGAATGATCATGATCATTCAAAGTTCAGAAAGTTGCCAAAAATATATACGCTCTATTTATCTTATAATTAGATTTTCCTTGAGGCACTTAAGTCTCATCTATATCTACGATAATTATGTAATCTGAAGAAATGAATTAAAATTTGTGCCAGGGCCAGAACCCGGGTCTCCTTGTTTACGAGGCCGGAACAGTAACCATTACATCATCACATGAAGGCTGCATGGACTGCCCAAATCCAGTCCCTCCCCAACACAAACTTCAATTCGTATCTTCAGTTTACTTTCCGCTTCTTTGGTATTCGCTTTTGCTGACTCTCTCCGGCATTGGAGTAGCACCCCAGCGTTGGATGTAATGGGCAGATCCTGTACCTCAGGTGTGGGTGATCTATAGATCTTACAATTAGATTTTACTCGAGACATTTGAGTCATCTTTATCTATGGTTCCGATGCCGGAGAGTCTCGGCAATAGTGAAGACATAAGAAGGGAAAATAAGCTGAAGATAGGAACTCCAAGTTTGCGTTCGGGAGGGCATTGGACTTGCCTAGTCCGTGTAGCAACGTGAACCATTGTGCTGTGTTGGTGTAATGCTTACTAATCCTGCGTACCAGATAAGAAGACACCGGTTCAAGTTCCAGGCATGCCACACGTTTTAATTCATTTCTTCAGATTCCATCAATATCTAGACTCGTTCTAAGAATATTTTCGTGCAGCATTCATACTATGAAATGGTGGAATTGAACATTCTTTGTAAACAAGTAGTAATATCTCTTTATTCTCAGTGTCATTGTAATACCCTGAGGTGACAAGTCATGGCATAGCGGTGCGCATCCATAGAGATGGCAGTAGTATCGCGTGCGCAAGGTATGAAAAGGCAATGCAATGGCGGAGCTGTCATTTGTATTAAGATGATTCATGTGAAAAGATTTCCGACGTGATCAGGCCGCTTGACGGAAATTAACAGACTTTAAATGCTGAATGGTAGTTACAGCTAGACGCATGGGGCATTCCATTTCGGAACTCGTTAGGGAATTCAGTATTCCGAGATCCAAAATGTCAAGAGTGTGCCGAGAATACCATAGCTGAGGCTTTACCTATCACCACGGGCAACGCAGTGCTTGACGGCCTTCACTTAACGACGGAGAGCAGTGGCGTTCGCATACGGCTGCCAGTACTCACAGACAAGCAACACTGCATGAAATAACCGTAGAAATCAATGTGGGAAGTAAGACGAACGTATCCGCTAGGACAATGTGGCGAATTTAGGCGTTTACGGGCAATGGCAGCAGAAGACCAATGCGAGTGCTTTTACTAACAGCACGACATCGCCTGTAGCGCCTCTCCTGGACTCGTCACTACGTCGGTTGAACTCTAGACAACTAGAAAACCGTGACCTTGTCAGATGAGTTCCGATTTCAGTTGGTAAGAGCTGATGGTAGGGTACGAGTGTGGCGCAGGCCCCACGAAGCCGTGGACCCAAGTTGTCAACAAGGCACTGTGCAAGTTGATGGCTCCAAAAAAATGTGGCCTGAGCCGGCCGATGTGGCCGAGCGGTCCTAGGCGCTACAGTCTGGAACCGCGCGACCGCTACGGTCGCAGGTTCGAATCCTGCCTAGGGCATGGATGTGTGTGCTGTCCTTAGGTTAGTTAGGTTTAAGTAGTTCTAAGTTCTAGGGGACTGATGACCTCAGAAGTTAAGTCCCATAGTGCTCAGAGCCATTTGAACCAAGCCAATGTGGCCTGTGTTTACATGAAATGAACTGAGTCTTATGATCCAACTAAACCGATCACCGGAAACGGTTACGTTTGGATACTCGGAGACCATTTGTAGCAAAAAACGGCTTTGTTATGGATGGCAACGCGCCATGTCACTGGGGCACAGTTATTGGCGACTGATTGGAAGAACATTCTGGCCAGTCAGGCGAGTGATTTGTCTACCAATGAATCCGTTCAAACATGTATGCAACATAATAGAGAGGTCAGTTCGTGCACAAAACCCTGCACCGGGAACACTTTCGCAATTATGGAGGTCTATGGAGGCAGCTTGGCTCAGTATTTCTGCAGGGGACTTCCGACGCCTTGTTGAGTCCATGCCACAGCTAGCTGCTGCACTACCCTGGGCAAAAGGAGGGCCGACACGATATTAGGACGCATCCCGTGACTTTCGTCAGCTCAGTGCAGTTTTGAATTAAGGGAGAAAGACAAGGAGTTAGTGTCTGGTCGATAAGGAGATCAGTAGACACGGAGCGCGAAATCGCTCACCCTGGTATTTATAATAAGGTATTTAGAAAAACGTCTGAAGCAATAAGTACGGAAGCCTCGACAAAAAACTGAACCACCGTTCTGCCGATGCGAGACCAATATATCACTACGCCACGTCCTTCAGTAGTTGCAGTCTGGACAATTTATCACAAACATTTATATTTGGAGATCGTTTGCACAGCATCCACCGTTAGCAAACCACTTATTAAATCATCACCGGTTCGCGATATCAGATTCAATTATCGAACATCAAACAGATCTTTTTTTAAACGTGAGACAATTGTTGAATAATGCTTCTATTAAACGAGCTGTACATCAACATTACTTCCAGAATGAGATTTTCACTCTGCAGCGGAATGTGCGCTGATATGAAACATCCTGGCAGATTAAAACTGTGTGCCCGACTGAGACTCGAACTCGGGACCTTTGCCTTTCGCGGGCAAGTGCTCTACCAACTGAGCTACCGAAGCACGACTCACGCCCGGTACTCACAGCTTTACTTCTGCCAGTACTTCGTCTCCTACCTTCCAAACTTGCCCGCGAAAGGCAAAGGTCCCGAGTTCGAGTCTCGGTCGGGCACACAGTTTTAATCCGCCAGGAAGTTTCATATCAGCGCACACTCCGCTGCAGAGTGAAAATCTCATTCTGGAAACATCCCCCAGGCTGTGGCTAAGCCAGGTCTCCGCAATATCCTTTCTTTCAGGAGTGATAGTTCTGCAAGGTTCGCAGGAGAGCTTTTGTAAAGTTTGGAAGGTAGGAGACGAGATACTGGCAGAAGTAAAGCTGTGAGTACCGGGCGTGAATCGTGCTTCGGTAGCTCAGTTGGTAGAGCACTTGCCCGCAAAAGGCAAAGGTCCCGAGTTCGAGTCTCGGTCGGGCACACAGTTTTAATCCGCCAGGAAGTTTCATCAACATTACTGTATGAAACTACACTCCTGGCCATTAAAATTGCTACACCAAAAAGAAATGCAGATGATAAACGGGTATTCATTGGACAAATATATTATACTAGAACTGACACGTGATTACATTTTCACGCAATTTGGGTGCAGATCCTGAGAAATCAGTACCCAGAATAATCACCTCTGGCCGTAATAACGGCCTTGATACGCGTGGCCATTGTGTCAAACACAGCTTGGACGGCGTGTACAGGTACAGCTGCCCATGCAGCTTCAACACGGTACCACAGTTCATCAAGAGTAGTGACTGGCGTATTGTGACGAGCCAGTTACTCGACCATCATTGACCAGACGTTTTCAGTTGGTGAGAGATCTGGAGAATGTGCTGGCCAGGGCAGCAATCGAACATTTTCTGTATCCAGAAAGGCCCGTACAGGACCTCCAACATGTGGCCGTGCATTATGCTGCTGAAATGTGGGGTTTCGCAGGGATCGCATGAAGGGTAGAGCCACGGGTCTGAAATGTAACGTCCACTGTTCAAAGTGCCGTCAGTACGAACAAGAGGTGACCGAAACGTGCAACCAATGGCACCTCATACCATTACGCCGGGTGATACGCCAATATGGCGATGACGAATACACGCTTCCAATGTGCGTTCACCGCGATGTCGCGAAATACGGAGAGGACCATCATGAGAACCTGGATTCATCCGAAAAAATGACGTTTTGCCATTCGTGCACCCAGGTTAGTCGTTGAGTACAGCATCGCAGGCGCTCCTGTCTGTTATGCAGCGTCAAGGGTAATCACAGCCATGGTCTCCGAGCTGATAGTCCATCCTGCTACAAACGTCGTCGAACTGTTCGTGCAGATGGTTGTTGTCTTGCAAACGTCCTCATCTGTTGACTCAGGGATCGAGACGTGGCTGCACGATCCGTTACAGCCATGCGGATAAGATGCCTGTCATCTCGACTGCTAGTGATACGAGGCCGCTGGGATCCAGCATGGCGTTCTGTATTACTCTCCTGAACCCACCGATTCCATATTCTGCTAACAGTCATTGGATCTCGACCAACGCGAGCAGCAATGTCGCGATACGATAAACCGCAATTGCGAAAGGCTACAAACCGACCTTTATCAAAGTCGGAAACGTGATGGTTCGCATTTCTCCTCCTTACACGAGGCACCACAACAACGTTTCATCAGTCAACGCCGGTCAACTGCTGTTTGTGTATGAGAAATCGGTTGGAAACTTTCCTCATGTCAGCAAGTTGCAGGTGTCGCCACCGGCGCCAACCTTGTGTGAATGCTCTGAAAAGCTAATCATTTGCATATCACAGCATCTTCTTCCTGTCGGTTAAATTTCGCGTCTGTAGCACATCTTCGTGGTGTAGCAATTTTAATGGCCAGTAGTATACATGGAATTTAAATTACACTGCTTTGCATTGAAACTGCAAGACCATGAAGGTGAAATGGAACAATTGCCAAACTGGCATGAAGCGTATTGCATACATGGATATGCTAAAGATTAGTGTATCAGCACGACCACACATGGTAGGTAAAGGAAACACTATCTACGTTCTGTACATAAGATTAAGTAGCACGGTATTTATTTAGGAATCGCATCTGAATTTTATTTATTTATTTTTTAAGGGGAAACGTCTTCCAACAGGTCTCAGAATTCGACAACAGCAAGATCATGGTCTCAGACGCAGATTTATCACTCCACGAGACTGCTGCTCATGTTGATCGAGCTGCCACAACTGTCATGCGAATATGGAATGAAAAGTTTTAGGATGGCAGTACTGAGCGTCATGTAGGATCTCAACATTCCAACGCCACTATCGCCCAAGAAGAAAGAGATATTGTTTGCTCGGCCTTACACTATCATGCATTTAATCTTGATACCTTGAATCACGAAGTAGGCTAATCTGCAGCAAGACAATCATCCACACTGTCAGAGCGACGACGTCTTGAGCACAGACTATCAGCACGGCGAACATGGTTGGGGCCCATCTTAGCGCCATAGCGTGGTGGGGTTTTGGGTTCCGCTGAATACGTCAGGAGGCCATTAAACGCAAGAGGTGGCTACACGGGTACCGCGTGTTGCGTGGCGTGGACTGGGAGGTTTTGTAGGTTTGAGGGTCTCGGAGAAACACAGAAAGTGCTTCGGTCACCAAGGGTGCAGGCCGAACACACGAAGAACGTAGATCCAAGAACTACAGGTATAACAGTTGGGAAAGTACGAGACCTCCCAGGGCTAATAGAAACCATTGATGCTCAAATCGCCGGCTGCGGTGGCCGAGCGGTTCTAGGCGCTTCAGTCCGAATCCGCGCGACAGCTACAGTCGCAGGTTAGAATCCTGCCTCGGGCATGGATGTGTGTCATGTCCTTAGGTTAGTTAGGTTTAAGTAGTTCTAAGTTCTAGGGGACTGATGACCTCAGATGTTGAGTCCCATAGTGATCAGAGCCATTTGAACCATTTGATGCTCAAATTGTTACAGGCATTGATAGCTGGCTAATCCCAGAGATAGGTTCAGCTGAAATTTTTGCGAAGATGCTAACAGTGTTCAGAAAGGATAGGCTAAACACATTTTGCGGCGGCATGTTTGTTGCTGTTAGAAGCAGTTTATTTTGTAGCGAAATTAAAAAAAAAAAAGTGTGTCAAATCTTATGGAACTTAACTGCTAAGGTCATCAGTCCCTAAGCTTACACACTACTTAACCTAAATTATCCTAAGGACAAACACACACACCCATGCCCGAGGGCCGAGGGAGGACTCGAACCTCCGCCGGGACCAGCCGCACAGTCCATGACTGCAGCGCCCTATACCGCTCGGCTAATCCCTCGCGGCAGCGAAATTAAAGTAGACAGTTGCTGTGAGTCAGAATGGGCAGAGCTCATGCTTGGCAACCGGAATAAAAAAATAATTCGATCCTTTTACCGAACTCCCAACTCAGGTTGTACAATTGCTGAGAGGTTCAAAGAAATTTCAAACACGTACCTGACTCATACAATTATAGTAGGTGGCGACTTCGGTTTGCTCTTGAAAGGTTGCCGGAAATTACATGATTAAATCCTGATGGACGCATAAAACGTCATCCGAAATAGTACTAAAGGCATCACTCTTCCGAAAAATATGTTCATGAGCCCTCTCGAATAGCAAACGGTTGTGAAAGCACACTTGATCCCTTAGCAACAAATTATCCTGTGCTAATAACGAGCGTCAAAACCGATACAGGGATTAGTGAACACAGGGTTGTCGTACCGAAAATGAATACTGCAACTTCCAAATCCTCCAACAATAAACGAAAAATATACCTATTGAAAAAGCAGATAAAAATTCGCTTGATGCCTTCCTGAAAGAAACTCCACTCCCTCCAAATTAACAATGCAAGTTGTAACCTCCCCACAAAATTAAAAAAAATTGTAATAAAGTATAATTATTATTATGGATAGCGGTTGCAATTTTTATGTAACCTCAGAACAAAGTTGGTTCCCATTTATAATCTCCGTACAGAAATGCATTCACATTTAATGTACCCACAAAATTCTTTTCTCATTTAATGTAAGCTCGAAATAGAAAAATTTCTAAACCTCATAATAAAAAATAAATTCAGTAACCTGGTAGAATTTGGACGACAGCACAGCTGCGTCATGGCCCTGTAAGATCATTCTGAATAAAAAAATGAAAAACTCTTACCTCAATAAAAACGGCAAATATATCTGCTCTTATATAAAATTTTTCCGGGACAGCTCTGTGCAATGCTGGCCGATAGATTTGTCATTTTATGAAAGGAAGCAACTGATTTTTCTTTTGCAACAATAGGAATGATCATGGATTGAAGAAATTAGTAAATTCTTTAAATTGAAATGAATGTTTTTTTTAATTACTTTATATCACGAAGATTATTATTAGGACATTTTTAAAAGATTAACATGGCACTTTACATAACATTACTAGATATGCGCGAGGCTGCTTTTTAACTTATACAGTAATACTCAGGCTCCGGCATCGCTGCACCACGACCGGCCCAGCCAACATGATACACCAGACAGGACTGAGTAGCGCAGACAGGCTACTGCTCGCTAGCAACAACTTACTGCTACTGCTACACAGTTCGTACTGCAGTCAACACTGCTCTTTGGTCTCAGATTCTCTTATAGCTTACATATCGCAGGCAGCACATACCTCTTACATAACCCTCCAGTGGTGGGGGGCAAAAATTTGGCAGCGATGGTGAGTCAATTGGACTTGCCATGAGCAACAAATTTTTCTAAAATCTACTTAATCAACTAAGTTGACAGTCACAGAGTATAAGTACAGAACATAAAATGAAATAGAGTGCACATGCACTGAGTACAGAAGATATTAAGAAATCACAAACTATATACGCAATTTCTCTTAATTAACTAAGTTTACAGTCACAGAGTATAGACATATATATATAAGTACAGAACATAAAATGAAATAGAGTGCACATGCACTGAGTACAGAACATATCAAGCAATGACAAAATGTATACGCAATGAGTGCAAATCATATTAACAAATGACATAAAGTGCATACACACTGTAGTACAGAACATATCAAGCAATGACAAAATGTAAAGTGCATACACACTGTAGTACAGAACATATCAAGCAATGACAAAATGTATACGCAATGAGTACAAAACATATTAACAAATGACATAAAGTGCATACACACTGTAGTATTTTTTTTACCATTTTACTAGAACTAGCATAGGAAAGGGAAGGATTGCATCATGGTTGTAGCACATTAGGTTGCACGTAGCTGCACTGAAAGTCCATATCTTTCTACAGAGGCACAACACCAAGTGAGACAATCTGAAGTTCTCTTCCCTGAAGTATTAATCAGTGTAGCCAAGACACTGAAATGTCGTATTAATATTCCATGTTATCATTTTGGTAGTACATTAGGTACACCAAACAGTGGAACCATAATAACATCTCCATTGTTCAAGGTGGTGGACACCATGATGTGTCAACACCACACTCATTCACCAACGTAGAATTAGTGCAGAAACCAAATACAGTGCTCCATGATCATAAGGATAGACAGGACAAACGTATATTGCAGTAATTTCTGGTAATTAGATCAGAAGGTGAAGGACATTAAGTCTCATGCTAGTCATCATTGAGAATTACACTAGTCTATCAACCGATTTGACTAATTGTTGCCACTCATTGCCTAGTTACTGAACGCTTCTGTACTATGTATGAAGTATTACAGAATAATGTTCATAAAGCATCTGATTACAGTGAACATCGGCACTCATTGGCCAGTTACTAAACGTATAGCAAGTATTGAATATTACAAAACATTTTTCATCATTCAAGTGACATATGACATATTTAAAATAATTATTGGCACTCTTTGGCCAGTGACAAACCATCAGAAGTCATCATTCAAAATGAGAGTTAATTATTGGCATAGCATTTATAGAGAATAACAAAAGTATTATTTACAGAAATTATTGGCATAGCATGTATGCATTATTACAAAATATCATTCACTATTAGTCAGAACTCATCATTCAAGTGACAGAGGACATATTTAAAATGTAACATACTGTAACTATTACTCATGGTCTGTGGTTAGAAAACATTACTCAGAACTCATCATTCAAGTGACATGGGACATATTGAAAATGTAACATACTGTAACTATTACTCAAGGTCTGTGGTTAGAAAACATTATTCAGTATTACTCAGAACTCTCTTAAACTGGTAGCATTATTTGGGACTGGTAGCACTTTTTTTTGTGCTAGCAATGCTTTGCGTTTGGATCGATAATTAATTGTTTGGCATGAAAATATTTGCTTTTGACTTATTGCTACAAATGAGGATAGGTAACGTCATTCGTCATGAGTCAGCTGTAGCAAGGATATGAAACAAGTAGAGTATATGTGATCACATTCATTAATGACACACACAAATGGGTAAAAAAATGCAAGTACTAGAACAGGTTTAATGACTAACTCCTTATAGCACATTAATTTCACGAATAGCTTCTCCTAGAAAAAATACAAAATGGATTATTAAGCTGAAAGAAGAGACGCATATTATGCTGAAAAGTAGTGAACTTCGAATTAACAGGTAATGAAACGTGTACTCAATATGTATGTACTCTAGCTGTCCTTTCCAAAACATTCAGTCATTATACAATGCGATATACGGCATACTGTCAAACGAACTGCAACAAATACTTAAGTAACTACATAGCATCTCTTAACTAATAGCAAATATATAAACTTCATCATTATTCTCATCTGCAAAGAAAATCTTCATTATTCATATTACCATAACTTCATTACTATCATCACCTGCAAAGAAAAACTTCTTTATTCATATTAGCATATTCTTCATATAACTATTCATCACCATTCATTATCATCTGCAAAAAAGACACTTCATTATCTATTATTCATATTACCATTTACTTCATGTAACTATTCATAGTATAGAGTTTCTTATTTCTAGCACATTTCATCACTAAAACTAAGACGTGTAGTTCTGTCTGACAGCCTGCATCAATCGCCTCGTATTCTGAAAGAAAAAATTAGTTAAGACTGCTATCATACAATGTGTATAGTATATTCTTGTTAATGCTTGTTAATTCTGATCCATTTACTCTTCATGACGAGGTATTGCATCTTCTTTCGTTCATTCCGAAGGTGAAATTCCCATTTCATAGTAATCCATTGTGGTTTGTTTAATTTATTTCTTTTACACGTTATTTTTTTCTGAAAATGATGAACAATGATTAATGTCTTGCATTTAAATCATATACCCATTAAATAAAAACTGGTTTCTAGTGATATAATTAAGCATACAGCATAGCATGACAGAAAACGTATTATGTCAAAAACATAGAGAGTGTTCAGGTGCAAAAATGTACACACAGTCTCATAATGCAGTATCCAAGAGTGTAGAATAGTCATGATATTGAGATATCATAAGGAAAACTGTTACAGTCAACTGGTGTTTGTTGTGTATTAAAGATTTCGTAGTGCATACAAACAAAACAGGAAAACAATCATACATACACGAAAAATGGAAAAATGTGCACGTCTGATATATAACGACAAGAAATGACTTTCTTTGTGTTCAGCTTGTATGTTGTGTAGTTGATAGAGGCGAGAGTTGAAAACTTTAACGGAGAAAGAATTTGATAAAATTAATATGTCACTAGATAGAATTGCATAATTGGTCATAAAATATGTAAGTTTATCTGGAAAAATGTGCACGGTTTTAAGTGTAACGACAAGAAAAGCGACCTGCTAACCTTACCTTGCCGGGCACTTGCCAAGAAAAAATACGATAACCATCAGTAAGTAGTCACATAAATATAATTGCAGCACTGGTCATATAAAAATCAGGAAATGGCATTACAGTGTGATAAATCATAAAGTATGTCCATTCAATAAAGTGTTTAATATTGGAGACATGGTGATTGCCTTTACTTTTTCTGGTTCTCAAAGTTTCGACGTGTACTACATTGGGGTGAGGAATGCTGCGAATTCGATATGGACCTGCGTATAGAAGCTCAAATTTACTGCATCTACTTTTTCCTCTGTTGGATAGATAGTGTGTACGTACTAATATCTTCTGTCCAATGTGAAAGTCACGGCGTGTACAAACCTGTTTTTGCTGTCTTCTCCGGCGCTCTGCGGCACGTTTGATGTTGTTCAGCGCAATGTCAATTATTTCGTGGTGTCGTAGTCGACGAGATGTAGGAAAGGATACTAATTCTTTAATTTTGTTAGGTGGTTCAACATTTTTCATTATAACAGTCGGAGATAGCATAGTAGATTCATTTGGTATGGAGTTAATTACATCCTGGAATAACAGTATGTGTGTATCCCAATCAATATGTTTTTTATGGCAGTATATTATACACAGTTTACCAGTTTCTTTCATTAGTCGTTCACAAGGGTTCGAAGAAGCATGGTACCTGGATATATAGATCGGAGAAATGTTTCTAGCTCGTAACATACGTGTCCATATAGCAGATCGAAACTGTGATCCATTATCGGAAATTACTTTCAATACATGCCCTACATGGAATAAAAAATGTTTTACAATTGCTTTTGAAACAGATTTAGCAGTAGCTTTGCGTAACGGAGTGAAGGTAACAAATTTTGAAGTGAGTTCAACAGCGACAAAGATGTAACAAATACCTCTATTAGTTCTGGGAATCGGACCAAAAATGTCTACAGCGGCCATGTGTCTCAATTTAACAGGTACAATGGGATGTAATGGAGGAATATGTGAAGTCGTATCTGACTTAGCTTTCTGGCAGATTTTACATGACGCTAAAACTCGTCGAATACGTTTCTCCATGTTAGCAAAGTAACAGTTCTGTCTCAGTATAAGAAAACATTTTCTGGCTCCGTAATGTGCGTAACTTAAATGAGTATACCAAATTAATTCGTTAACAAGTTCGTCAGGAATGCATAGTAACCAGTTGTTGCTGTCAGGGTGAGAGCGGCGAAACAGAATATTAGTGCGTACAGTGTAATGGTTTCTAATGATAACATTATTCCTATCTTGCCAAAGGTGTTTACTTTCTTTCCATACGTTGTCTTTATTCTGCTCTTGTGCTATGTCACGTAATGACGACGAAATGAAATTTTCAAATGCAACTTATTGAATATACATGACGCTGAAATTTGCTTTGCAGAAGTTGGTTGCGATGTCTTGCTAATTGTTGCTGAGAGAACTGGATAGTGCGTCTGCTATAATATTTTGTGTACCGTTAATGTTAACAATTGTAAAATTATATTCCTGTAAATAAAGTTTCCACATGCTTAACCTGTCGTGTGTAAATTTTGCGGAAAGTAAAAACTGTATAGCTCTATGATCTGTGTAAACGGTAGTTAGTCTTCCATAAAGAAAATGCCGAAATCTCGTAAATGCCCATACAACACATAATGTTTCAAGTTCTGTGACAGAATAATTGCGTTCAGCAGGTGACAGAATGCGACTCGCAAAGGCGATGTTTTTAATTACTGTACAACCATCTTCTTCAATTTCCTGAAAAATGTGTACGCCTAAAGCGGTGTTAGGGCTACCGGTGGCAATGGAAAAATTTCTAGTAAGATCTGGGTGTGATAAAAGTTGTGCATTCAACAAAGCTTCTTTCGGATTCACAAATTCAGAATGTTCTTGGCTATCCCAGGACCAAATTGTGTTTTTACCTGTCAACTGACATAATCTAGGGGTGTCTAAAGCAGAGTAATGAATAAATTTACGAAAAAAGTTAATTAATCCGAGAAAGCTGCGCAATTGTTTCATCGTCGTAGGAACAGTAATGTCAAGTAAAGCTTGAAGTTTTTCCCGGTCAGGCACAATGCCTTCTGCTGAAATTACATGTCCAAGAAATTTTATAGAAGTTTTCCCAAAGTGCGATTTACTGAGATTAACTGTGAGTCCTTCTGCACGAAAAGTTCGTAACAGTTGTTCAAGAATCAGATTGTGTTCAGACCAGTGGCCTCTGCAATAAGAATGTCGTCTACATACGTTGTGATTCTGTCTTTAAGTTCTGTCGGAAGTATAGCATTAAAACCGCGAATAAATGCTGCTGAAGAAATTGTTAAACCGAACGGTAATTTGCAAAACTGGTAACAGTCACCAAAACAGAGAAAAGCTGTGTATTTTCTACAGTTCGGATGGAGCTGAATTTGCCAAAATCCCGATTTCAAATCTAATGTGGAATAAATAGCAGTACCATGAAATTTCTGTAGAAGTTCTTATAGTGTCTGTGGGCGATCTGTTTCATTAATAATAATGTCATTAATGTGACGCGAATCAAGTACGAGGCGAAGTGAACCATCCCTTTTCTTAACAATATGGAGTGGGTTTATGTACGGACTAACTGCCGGTTCAATAATTCCTTGGTCAAGCATAGCTTGCAATTCTTTCCTAACTTGTTCTCTGTAAATATACGGAATGGGATAATGTTTGGCTTTAAATGTGTCGTGCTGTTTAACTTGAATTTCATACATAAAACCGGACATAGTACCAGGGACGTTGTCAAAAACTGGAGCTTGCTGTAAAAGAATTTTGCGTAGTTGCGTGCGTTCGTCGTCTGTATTTGCAGTGCTCTGTTTAACTTTATCGGAAATCATTTGCTTAACGTAATAATCGGCTTCGTCTGGAGTATTATAGTTGTGTACGTACGTATCTGTGAACAATGTGGAATGACAGTCCATGTTACGTGATGCGGAAATAACCTCTGTACAATTAATTGTTTGTTCTTCTGCAGATAAAGAGTGCTGAAATTCTAAAGCCAGTTGTACATTTTCCTCCTTTAACATTAAATACGAATTTTGAAAGTCAATAATTGCGTCGTGTTGTACCAGAAAATTCGTACCCAAAATAACGTCTGTTGTCAATAAGGGAACAATCCAAAAATTTGAGTGAAATGTATGACCTGCAATACAAAATGATAAGTGTGTCTGTAATTTTACATCTACTCCTTTACCAGATACTGCTCCTTTTACTTTAGTTTTGCCTAATGGTAACGTAGGATAGGTATTCTCTTTGTTACATTCGTTGAAAGTTTCCTCATTTATAACTGACATAGGTGATCCAGAATCGATTACTGCTGAAAATTTGGATGATCCAATCTTTACTTCAATGACAGGGTGTGAAATGGTTTTTTGAATAATTGGTTTTTTCTGCAAAAGAGTGTCTCGGATGTCGTCAAAAGTAATAACATTTTCGTGAACAAGATTCTGCGTATCTGAAGTACTGCTTGTGTTGCTGGAAGATGCAACCTGTACTGTATCTAGTCAAATTCTATCTGACGTGCTATTATTTTCGGGAGGATGCTGTGGCATTTCCACTATTTGTACTGTTCTGTTATTTCTTCCTGACGTATTACGTTCGGGATGATATCTACTGTCTGGTTCATTCATGATAATATGTTGTTGCGGATGATTCTACTGCTGGTAAGACCGACTGTTATTAAACGTACGCTGAAAATTGTGCTCATTATTTTTACGTCTGTCATGATAGTCATTGCTATATGGCGCATTACGATATGAGTTGAAATGGTGTGTTTTCTGTACGTAGTTATTTCTTTGTTGCTGTGCTTTACTATTTGGTGAAGCCGACGCTATGCGTGTAGGCGGCGAAACATTAAAGCTTGGTTGACCTTGCAGACTGTATTGTTGGTTAGGTATGCTAACCGGTTGGTTTTTTTGCTGTTGTTGGGAAAAACCTCTATTGTTACCAAAATGTGGTTCCTGTTGCTGATAATTTTGACGATACTGATAATTAAAATTTTGTCTGTCATTAAAGTTCTGGTGGTTGTCGTTTCTGGACCGTCTATTACCTTTGCTATTGAAATAGCGTGACTGATCGTAATTACTGTATGTTAGTTGTCCTTGGTTATGATGTGAAAAATTTTTGTTTATGAAGGAATAATCTGATTGCTGAACTTCCAAAAGCTGTAACAGATCTCTAAATGCCGAAATATTTTCTTTCTGCTGTCGTGTTAAAAGTGATACTCTTAATGATCGTGGTAATTTAGAAATACATAATTGGATAAGTGCAGATTCACTGTATGGCTCACTTAAGTATAGGTTTTGTTGGACCATGTGTTCAAAAAATTGCGTGACAGTGGGAAAATTTGAGTTCTCATAATTCGATAAACTAATTAGTTGATCCTTGATTCCGCGCTGTGTCGTCTTCGACCAATACGCTGACAGAAAAGCATTCTGATATTCTTCTACCGAATAGCATTGTCTCGCGATCGGTCTCATACGAGTTGCCGGTTCGCCTTCCAAAAAACTGCAAATATATTCAAGTTTATGTGTTACGGGCCAAGTCGGTGGGAAAGCAAAGCTAAATTGTTGTATCCAATCCAATGGGTGAATCTGTGTTCTGTCATTTTTAAATACTTTAAATTTTCTCACGGATAGAAAATGCTTGTAATCAAAATTATCATCTCTATATGTCTGAACAGGTTCAGGATTGTATGAGAATCTATTTGTCTGTGACTGTTCGGAATCTAACTCACGTACTCTCTGTAAATTACCTAAATTATACTGGCTGTGTGAGTCTGACAAATGTTCGGAAAGTGGCATATGCTGTGACGTGTTAAAGACTGAAACATTTTTCATCTCTGTTACCTCTTGCTGTAAAGTTGACAATTTTCTATGTAATTTATTATTGAACGAACCTATCTCACTGATTGTCTGCTGTAAATTTTGGAATTCGGGTGTTTGATTAAATGAAACTGGTGACGTATCGTCTGATTTGGTGTCATTATTATTTTCGATAACATCAACACGACTAGCCAATTCATCATATTTTTCTGTCAGTGCTTTTACCAGATCATCGTTTTTATTATCACAAGCATTAATTTGTTTTTGTATTTTACGTGTGGTTTCGTTCAATTTTTTAACGTCTTCTTCTATGGCATCGGGATCCTGTATTAGTTCCAACTTTTCAAGTCTGTTGGTCATTGTCTGAAAGTCTAATGTGTGTGTGTCTGTTTTTGTTTTACGATCGGAAATTTCATCACGCAATTCGGTGTTCAACTGTTTGATTTCGCCCGATACTGTAGCAATATTCTTGTCTACGTATGTTTTTGCTTTCGTAAATAATTTACGCTTATATTCCTGTCTCTGTGCAGTAATTGTTTCCATGACTTGTCGCTTTACTTTATTCTGTTCCTGTATAAATTTACGGTAACGCGTTTCACTATTTTGTAGGTGGTGATTAAAACGTTCGTCAATTTGGCTGTTCTGTTGGTCAAATCTCGCGTCTACGCTTGCATCCAGTGTGCGTGAAAGTTCTGCTGTCATTAATTTAAACTCGTCGCGTAACTGTGTTGCGTTTTTGGAACATTGTTTAGCGACTGCACTAATTTCATCTCTAAGTAATTTCGTTGTAGCTGCTTGCGTATTCCTTAATTCTTGAGCCACAGATCTAATTTCTTCACTACTGTTCCTAGCACAAGCCTTAATTTCCTCACGTAGTTGTTCCTTAGTATCATGACATTGCACAGCAATGGCTGTAATCTGTTCACTAAGCTGTTTGGAATTGTTGTCTAGCTTTTCATTCAACTGTTTGGAATTGTTGTCTAGTTTTTCATTAAGTTGTTTGTTCGACTCATTAAGGTTGTCATGTTTTTCATTAAGTTTGTCGTATTTTTCATTCAATTGTTTAAAATTTTCATTAAGTTGTTTGAAGTTGTTGTCTTGTCTTTCATTCTGTTGTAGCAATTCTGCCATAATTTGATCCAAGCCAAAATTAGCTGCTGTATTCTCTGTGCTGTGTGATGGTGTATATGCATTTGTCACGTTTTGTGTACCGGAAACAATTTGGTCATTCTGTGATTCTTGAAAAAGTTTGCCAATTGGATGTGCACTGTTAGTCACTACCTCGGAATCAAATAAATCTGTCGTACTTTGAGTACACTGTTCATTTTCGTTAGAAACATTTATCTGTTCGTTACGTAAATTTTGCAAATCGGGTGTGTCAAGCTGGGCAGCGTTCATTGTAACGGAACGTGCCTCGTCATCATTTGCCGTTAAATTAAGTGTGGACATAAATGAATTTGTTTGCTCATCATCTGGAATAAAACCATTACTAGTGATCGGCACACACTGATTATCTGTAATTGGAGGACTATCATTAAGACACTGAGTGTCGCAAGCATTATCGGTCAAATTATTTGAGTCGGCTGTTTCACTCATTGCACATCGCGATGTACTGTTAACAGTTTTTCGCGGCATTTTTTACAAATCAAAATTAAGCACAAAAAAATGAAACAAAGACAAAGCAAAAATGGAACAAACAATTACAACAAAGAGCAATAAATTGCCGATGATCTGTGAAAGAAAAAGTGACAAATTAGTAAATGCGTTGCGCCAGATGCAAACTACATTTAAGTAAATAAGAGCAGATATATGACTACTTATCAGAGATTCACAAAGAAATACGATCCTGGCCGGTTGTCGCCAAGTGTAACCTCCCCACAAAAAAAATATTATAATAAATATTATGGGTAATGATACTAATTTTAGTGTAACCTCCCCACAAAAAAATATAAATATTATTTAGTTAATGATTCCAATTTTAGTGTAAGCTCAGAACAAAATCGAAACAGAAAAATTCCTAAATCTCGTAATAAAAAATAAATTCAGTAACCTGGTAGAATTTGGACGACAGCACAGCTGCGTCATGGACCTGTAAGATCATTCTGAATAAAAAAATGAAAAACTCTTACCTCAATAAAAGCGGCAAATATATCTACTCTTATATAAAATTTTTCCGGGACAGCTCTGTGCAATGCTGGCCGATAGATTTGTCATTTTATGAAAGGAAGCAACTGATTTTCCTTTTGCAACAATAGGAATGATCATGGATTGAAGAAATTAGTAAATTCTTTAAATTGAAATGAATGTATTTTTTAATTACTTTATATCACGAAGATTATTATTAGGAGATTTTTAAAAAATTTACATGGCACTTTGCATAACATTACTAGATATGCGCGGGACTGCTCTTTACCTTATACAATAATACTCAGGCTCCGGCATCGCTGCACCACGACCGGCCCAGCCAACATGTTACACCAGACTGGAGCAGACAGGCGACTGCTCGCTAGCAACAACTTACTGCTACTGCTACACAGTTCGTACTGCAGTCAACACTGCTCTTTGGTCTCAGATTCTCTTATAGCTTACATATCGCAGGCAGCACATACCTCTTACAAAGTATAGACCAGATGTGGCTTCAATTCAAATAAATAGTGTCGACAGTAATTGATTTATACTCAATAAATTAACAAACGACGCAGCTTATCCCCCGTGGTACACAAAACAAGTCAGAACATGGATGTAGAAACAACAAAAAAAGCATGCCAAATTTAAACGAACGCAAAATCCCCAAGATTGGTGATCTTTTACAGAAACTCGAAATTTTACGCGAACTCCAATGCGAGATGCTTATAATACTTTTAACAACAAAACTTTCTGCGCGATAGCGATGGAAATACTATCGATGACAGTGCTGCTAAGCAGAGTTACAGCCTTATGAAATTCCTTCACAAAAGGAGACGAAGTAAATATTCCAGAATTCGAATCAAGAACAGTTGCCAAGATGAGTAACTTAGAGGTAGAGATCCTCCGAGTAATGAAGCAACTTAATAAAAGCAAGTCTCCCGGTCCAGACTGTATACGAATCAGGTTTCTTTCAGAGTACGCTGATGCAATAGTTCCATACTTACTCACAAAAACCGCTCTCTCGACGAAAGGTCTGTACCCAAAGATTGGAAAGTTGTACAGATCACACTAAAATTCAAGAAGGGCAATAGGTGTAATCCGCTTAATTACAGGCCCATATCAGTAACCACGATATGCACAAGTGTTCTGGGTCATATACTGCTTTCGAAAATTATTAATTACCTTGAAGAGAACGGTCTATTGGCACATAGTCGACACGGATTTAGAAAACATTGTTCTTGTGAAACACAGCTAGCTCTTTACTCACACGAAATGTTGAGTGCTGTCGACAAAGGATTGAAATTGATTCCGTATTTCTAGATTTACAGAAAGGTTTTGACACCGTACCCCACAAGCGACTTGCAATCAAATTGCGTGCTTGTGAAACATCGTCTGAGTTATGCGACTGGATCCCTGATTTCCTGTCAGAGAGGTCACAATTCGTGGTAACTGACGGGAAGTCATCGAGTAAAGCAGAAGTGATTTTTGGCGTTCCCCAAGGTAAAGTTATAGTCCTTCTATTGTTCCTTATCTATATAAACGGTTTAGGAGACAATTTGAGCAACCGTCTTAAGTTGTTTGCAGACGATACTGTCGTTTATCGTCCAGTAAAGTCTTTAGAAGATCAAAAACTAATTGCACAACGATTTAGATAAGGTATCTGTATGGCACTAAAACTGGAAATTTATACTGACTAATGAAAAGTGTGAGGTCATCCACACGAGTGCTAAAAGTAATTCGTTAAACTTCCGTTACACGGTAAATCAATCAAATCTAAAGACCGCAAATTCAACTAAATATCTATGAACTACAATTACGAACGACTAAATTGGAAAGAATAGACTGGAAATTTTGTGGAGAAGGCGAACCAAGGACTGCGTTTATTTTTTCAGAAAACTTAGATATGCAACAGATTTGTTAAAGAGACTGCCTACACTAAGCTTATCCCTCATCTTTAAGAGTACTGCTGCGCAGTGTGGGATCCTTACTAGTTACGGTTAAAGGAGTACACCGAGAAAGTTCGAAGAAGACCAGCATGTTTTGTGTTATCGAGAAATAGGGGAGAGCGTGTCACGAACATGATACCGAATTTCCACATCTACATCTACATTTATACTCCGCAAGCCACCTAACGGTGTGTGGCGGAGTGCACTTTACGTGCCACTGTCATTACCTCCCTTTCCTGTTCCAGTTGCGTATGGCTCGCGGGAAGAACGACTGCCGGAAAGCATCCGTGCGTGCTCGAACCTATCTAATTCGTGATCTCCTCGGGAGGTATAAGTAGGAGGAAGCAATGTATTTGATACCTCATCCAGAAACGCACGCTCTCGAAACCTGGACAGCAAGCTACACCGCGATGCAGAGCGCCTCTCTTGCAGAGTCTGCCACTTGAGTTTGCTAAACATCTCCGTAACGCTATCACGCTTACCAAATAACCCTGTGACGAAACGCGCCGCTCTTCTTTGGATCTTCTCTATCTCCTCTGTCAACCCGACCTGGTACGGATCCCACACTGATGAGCAATACTCAAGTATAGGTCGAACGAGTGTTTCGTAAGCCACCTCCTTTGTTGGTGGACTACATTTTCTAAGGACTCTCCCAATGAATCTCAACCTGCCACCCGCCTTACCAACAATTAATTTTATATGATCATTCTACTTCAAATCGTTCTGCACGCATACTCCCGGATATTTTACAAAAGTAACTGCTACCAGTGTTTGTTCCGCTATCATATAATTGTACAATAAAGGATCCTTCTTTCTATGTATTCGCAATACATTACATTTGTCTATGTTAAGGGTCAGTTGCCACTCCCTGCACCAAGTGCCTATCCGCTGCGCTGCATGGGCATAATTGAAACAAAGGCGTTTCTCATTGCGGCGGGATCTTTTCACGAAATTTCAATCGCCAACTTTCTCCTCCGAATGTGAAAATATTTTGTTGACGCCTACCTACATAGGGAGAACATATCGTTCCTGGAAAGAAACGTCATATGGGTAAGCGGATTACCAATGTCGATTCATTTGCGGAGAATACGATTCCTCGTCATGTTTATGATTATTATCACAGGAAGAATCATCCGACACTGAGGAAGTTACTGGTCACACTTAAAGGATCATCAATTTTTCAAGGCAGTCGCACATCCTCGTCCACAGTTTTACACAACCTCGGCTTTCACTATGGTCATTTCTGCAACCAGAAGCTGTTGATGGAGAGAGGATATAGTTATATGACAATGTCGATTTTCAAGGGACATTTGTAGAATAAATATTGGCGAAATGGTGTGGCTTGACAAAGCGTGGGTCAATTCTGGTCACGTTGTCAAGCAGGACTGGGCAGACGACACAGCTAAAGGAACAATGGCAGTGCCTTCTGGCGAGGGGGCAGACATTCTTCTTCATGCAGGTAACTCGTAAGGTTTTGGATGCAAACACTCTCCTCCTCTTTAAATCAAAGAAAACAGGAGATTTTAGGAAGAAATGAATCATGTTCCATTAACAAAGTGGTTCGAAGATTCACTAATACCAAATCTTGGAAAACAATCAATAACTGTTCTAGAAAATGTTCGTTACCATTCAGTTGTTGCTGACAAGGCACCTACCATGGCAATCCAAAAGGAGAAAATGCTTGCTTGGCTTCAGCATCATGACGTCAATGTAGGTGATGACCATAGAAAGATGGACCTTAAAGAAAAAATTTTTCTTCATAGGCTACAGTGTCCCAGTACGAAGTCGAGGAACTGGAAAAAAACATGGGCATACAGTCGTGAGGCTACCACCTTATCACTGCAATTTCAACGCAATAGAGTTAATTTGGGCCCAAATTAAAGGTTACCTTTCCAGGAATAATCATAAATTTACCTTCGCCGATGAATATTGGAAGAAAGTCGTCAAACATTTGCGGAGCATCATCCAAAGAGCATGGCAGAATGTAGCTCTTTGGAAAAATTCAGTGGTGCAGATGATTAATTTCATAAAATGACAACAGAAACTGTGACAGTGATAGTGACACTTTAAGAATCCGTCATAGCGACGCGAGTGATTTCGGTGGAGTTTTTCCCTTATTCTCGTAAAAATGGAGAACAGACGGATCCAGCTATATGTTTGGCGTGCATAGTTTACATCTGTAAGTACCTACAAAATTATATCGTCATAAGTTTTGAAATTTTAATAAGAAGTACTTAATATCAGCTAATTTCAAAGGAAGTTCATCTCAGAAATTCAGTATTCATCACACAAAATAGATATTACTGTTTACGATATAACTGCTGCAATACAGAGGCCCTGTTACGAGGGTAATCCCAGAAGTAAGGTCTCCTATGTATTTATAATTACATAGACTTGTTTTCTGCAATGGTTTACACCAGTTTACAGCTTGAACATTTAGCTATTTTTCGACATGTTCACCATTTCTGTCGATGCATTTTTGTAGACGCTGTGACAGTTTTTGTATGTCCTTGTCATACCAGCTCGCCGCCATGCTGTTCAGAAAGTTATGAACCTCCTCTTTCACTTCGTCGTCGGAGCTGAATAGATTTCCGGCCAAATGTTCTTTTAGCTTAGATAACAGGTGATAGTCACTGGGTGCCAAGTCAGGACTATGGGGTGGGTGGGTGATTATGTTCCACTGAAACTGTTGCAGGAGAGCAACGGTTTGCCGAGCGATGTGTGGGCGAGCGTCGTCACGGAGAATGTGTAAGCCCTAGCTCAACATTCCTCTTCTCCGGTTCTGAATTGCCCGTTTGAGTTATTTCAGTTTCACAGTACCCGTCAGCGTTCATTGTGGTCCCAGTGGGCATAATGTCGACCAACAATACCACTTTCCGATCCCAAAAAACAGTTGTCATGACTTTACCGGCAGACTGTGTTTGTTTGAATTTCCGCGGCTTTCGCGTAATTGTTGCTTGGTCTCAGGTATAAAGTGGTATGCCCAGGTTTCATCACCCGTGACAACTGAGTCCAGAAATCTGTCCTGGTCGGCTGCAAGGCGGCGAAGAAATGCGCGGGAAGTATCAACTCGTTGCCGCATGTGGTCCTCAGCCAGCATGCGTGGCACCCATCTTGCGCACACCTTCCGGTAGTTCAATATTTCCGTTAAAATTCTGTGAGCGGTGCTTCGGGAAACCTCAAGAACCAACGTGCAGAGATCATCCAGTGTGATCCGCCGATCTTCTCGCATGCTTTGCACAACCCTCAACACTGTCTCCTCAGAAATGGATGGTCTCCCGCTCCTTTGTTCATCGTGAATTTCGGTCCGAACAGATGCAAACTCTCTATACCACTTACGAATATTTTTGACATCCATACACGACTCACCATACACTTCCGCCAATTGGCGATGGATATCAATCCGCGCAGTTCCCTTTGCGTTCAAAAACCGAATAACTGCGCGCAATTCGCACTTGGCGGTAACATCCAACGGGAGATCCATTCTCAACGGCTGCCAAGCCTAAAACTGACCGCCTCAGCACGGTGTGCGCATGTTTACACACACCGCGTGAAGAACTCTTCATAATAATGTGACCAACTGCCACACAGAGTTTTGTGCTTGTTGTTGCTGTTGTGGTTTTCAGTCAGGAGACTGGTTTGATGCAGCTATCCATGCTACTGTCTCCTGTACAAGCCTCTTCATCTCCCAGTACCTACTGCAGCCTACATCCTTCTGAATCTCCTTAGAGTATTCATATCTTCTTCTCCCTCTACGATTTTTACCCTCCACGCTGCCCTCCAGTACAAAATTGGTGATACCTTGAAGCCTCAGAACATGTCCTGTCAACCGACCCCTTCTTCTAGTCCAGTTGTGCCACAAACTCCTCCCCAATTCTATTCAATACCTCCTCATTAGTTATGTGATCTACCCATCTAATCTTCAGCATTCTTCTGTAGCACCACATTTCGAAAGCTTGTATTCTCTTCTTGTTTAAACTATTTATCGTCCACGTTTCGCTACCATACAAGGCTACACTCCATACAAATACTTTCAGAAACGACTTCCTGACACTTAAATCAATACTCGATGTTAACAAATTTCTCTTCTTCAGAAACGCTTTCCTTGCCATTGTCAGTCTACATTTTATACCCTCTCTACTTCGACCATCATCAGTTATTTTGCTCCCCAAATAGCAAAACTCCTTTACTACTTTAAGTGTCTCATTTCCTAATCTAATTCCCGCAGCATCACCCGACTTAATTCGACTACATTCCATTATCCTCGTTTTGCTTTTGTTGATGTTCATCTTATACCCTCCTATCAAGACACTGTCCATTTCGTTCAACTCCTCTTCCAAATCCTTTGCTGTCTCTGACAGAATTACAATGTCATCGGCGAACCTCAAAGTTTTTATTTCTTCTCCATGGATTTTAATACCTACTCCGAACTTTTCTTTCGTTTCCTTTACTGCTTGCTCAATATACAGATTGAATAGTGTCGGGGAGAGGCTACAACTCTGTCTCACTCCATTCCCAACCACTGCTTCCCTTTCATGTCCCTCGACTCTTATAACTGCCATCAGGTTTCTGAACAAATTGTAAATGGCCTTTCGCTCCCTGTATTTTAACCCTGCCACCTTCAGAATTTGAAATAGAGTATTCCAGTCAACGTTTTCAAAAGCTTTCTCTAAGTCTACAAATGCTAGAAACGTAGGTTTGCCTTTCCTTAAATCTTTCTTCTAAGATAAGTCGTAGGGTCAGTGTTGCCTCACGTGTTCCAACATTTCTACGGAATCCAAACTGATCTTCCCCGAGATCGGCTTCTACCAGTTTTCCCATTCGTCTGTAAACAATTCGCGTTAGTATTTTGCAGCTGTGACTTATTAAACTAATAGTTCGGTAATTTTCACATCTGTCAACACCCGCTTTCTTTGGGATTGGAATTATTATATTCTTCTTGAAGTCTGAGGAAATTTCGTCTGTCTCATACGTCTTGCTCACCAGATGGTAGAGTTTTGTCAGGGCTGGCTCTCCCAAGGCCGTCAGTAGTTCTAATGGAATGTTGTCTACTCCCGGGGCCTTGTTTCGAGTCAGGTCTTTCAGTGCTCTGTCAAACTCTTCACGCAGTATCATATCTCCCATTTCACCTTCATCTACCTCTTCTTCTATTTCCATAATATTGTCCTCAAGAACATCGCCCCTGTACAGACCCTCTGTATACTCCTTCCACCTTTCTGCTTTCCCTTCTTTGCTTAGAACTGAGTTTCCATCTGAGCTCTTGCTATTCATGCAAGTGGTTCCCTTTTCTCCAAAGGTCTCTTTAATTTTCCTGTTGGCAATATCTATCTTACCCCTCATGAGGTAACCCTCTACATCCTTACATTTGTCCTCTAGCCATCCCTGCTTAGCCGTTTTGCACTTCCTGTCGATCTCATTTTTGAGACGTTTGTATTCCTTTTTGCCTGCTTCACGTGCTGTATTTTTGTATTTTCTCCTTTCATCAATTAAATTCAATATCTCTTCTGTTACCCAAGGATTTCTACTAGCCCTCGTCTTTTTACCTACTTGATCCTCTGCTGCCTTCACTATTTCATTTCTCAAAGCTACCCATTCTTCTTCTACTGTATTTCTTTCCCTTATTTCTGTCAATTGCTCCCTTATGCCCTCCCTGAAACTTTGTACAACCTCTGGTTCTTTCAGTTTATCCAGGTCCCATCTCCTTAAATTCCCACCTTTTTGCAGTTTCTTCAGTTTTAATCTACAGTTCATAACCAGTAGATTGTGGTCAGAGTCCACATCTGCCCCTGGAAATGTCTTACAATTTAAAATCTGGTTTCTAAATCTCTGTCTTACCATTATATAATCTATCTGAAACCTTTTAGTATCTCCAGGGTTCTTCCATGTATACAACCTTCTTTCATGATTCTTGAACCAAATGTTAACTATGATTAAGTTATGCTCTTTGCCAAATTCTACCAGGAGGCTTCCTCTTTCATTTCTTAGCCCCAATCCATGTTCACCTACTACGTTTCCTTCTCTTCCTTTTCCTACTGTCGAATTACAGTCACCCATGACTATTAAATTTTCATCTCCCTTCACTACCTGAATAATTTCTTTTATCTCAACATACATTTCATCAACTTCTTCATCATCTGCCGAGCTAGTTGGCATATAAACTTGTACTACTGTAGTAGGTGTGGGCTTCGTGTCTATCTTGGCCACAATAATGCGTTCACTATGCTGTTTGTAGTAGCTTACCCGCACCCCTATTTTTTATTCATTATTAAGCCTACTTCTGCATTACCTCTATTTGATTTTGTATTTATAACCCTGTATTCACCTGACCAAAAGTCTTGTTCCTCTTGCCACCGAACTTCACTAATTCCCACTATATCTAACTTTAACCTATCCATTTCCCTTTTTAAATTTTCTAACCTACCTGCCCGGTTAAGGGATCTGACATTCCACGCTCCGATCCGTAGAACGCCAGTTTTCTTTCTCCTGATAACGACGTCCTCTTGAGTAGTCCCCACCCAGTGATCCGAATGGGGGATTATTTTACCTCCGGAATATTTTACCCAAGAGGACGCCATCATCATTTAATCATACAGTAAAGCTGCATGCCCTCAGGAAAAACAGGAAAAATTACGGCTGTAGTTTCCCCTTGCTGTCAACCGTTCGCAGTACCAAAACAGCAAGGCCGTTTCGGTTAGTGTTACAGGGCCAGATCAGTCAATCATCCAGACTGTTGCCCCTGTAACTACTGAAAAGTCTGCTGCCCCTCTTCAGGAACCACACGTTTGCCTGGCCTCTCAACAGATACCCCTCCGTTGTGGTTGCACCTATGGTACGGCTATCTGTATCATTGAGGCACGCAAGCCTCCCCACCAACGGCAAGGTCCATGGTTCATGGGGAGGGGGGGGGGGCTCTGTGCTTATTAAAAAAAAAAATAATTGGAGACCTTACTTTTGGGATTACCCTCGTATTTGCATTGCTCTTTATAAACAATAGATGTTGTCCTATTTAAGATAATTTCTCCCACCGTGATAAACACTTTTAATCTCGTTTATGATTGCATTAGAATTGAGTACGCAAATTAAGTAGAAATTAATAACAGTTTTATTACAAACCTATAGCGATATGTTTCCAGTTCCGAAACTGTACTGGCGCCCAATTAGTAGTCGACGCATTAGAGATCTTCGACACAGTTCTGGTTTCGAACATATGAAAATGTGATGTATTCTTAATATTTCATTTGTTGTACGGCAACAAATTATTAAAACCATATTATTACAGTTTACGAAAGTGAGTTTTCTCACGAAGTTACCGAATTTTCGACATGCGGAAATTTTTTTGTTAATGTTATTGTATCAGCAGGAAGTATAGCAAAATGGCAAATAACGAAATTTTACTTATTGTATATGTATAGTACCGGTATAGTAGGAAGAGTACATAATTAAATTTAAAGATGATTTGACGCTATAGGCAGTGCAGAATGAAATGCACATAGCTGTCACGTCTGACTGCAACAATAGCCGTAATCTGGCTGGGAATCGAGTCAGACTGAGCAGTCTGTCCAAAATTACTTTAGGACTGACACTTGGGCAGGAGCACGTGAAGGCGCGGAACAGAGATGCCACGTCACGCGCGGAACACATTGTTATTAAATGCAGCTGAATACATTATGCAAATGAAATAATAGCGAATGGGTTGTAATTGCTCCTTCTCTTTGATGAATAATGAAATGTTATTTCTATTAGGTGATTAGCAAGAAGATAAAGCGCAATACTCTACTCACGGGATCGGCAGTAAAATCAGCACAATCAACGACTGTTGGTCCATTAGTAAGAGAGTGATGGGTAACTGTGAAAGAAATTAACGATATTTCCGCTGCGTAGCAATGCCTCTTTTAAAAGGCTCGGGCGTGATGAAACGAATTTTGAATAAACGCAGGCTCTTTTGTTGGTCATGTAATGTGCATTTAGGCGTAAGGCAACAGCAAAGACCGCCTATCAGTAGCACCACCGTATTAGTAACACCCAACTTCATTAGGGGCTCAACGATACATGGCTGTGAAGACATTTAAACAATACTAGGACAGTAAATATTAATAATATTAAGCACAAGTAATCCAACTTTGAGTCATATGAAACTAATCTAAGTTGTACAACTACATTCCCTTCCGGTTTCCGTGCAGACTGGAAAAGCGCCAATAAGATAGCGTGTAATGCCGGAAATGCATATCCTCCTATTTCCATCTATCGTACTATAAATTCTTTTCCTTTATTTGTTACCTCAAGATATGACATTTCTGTGTCTTTATCTATTGTAATTGTTTTATAATTGGTTTGTTTTGTAAATATTATTTGTGTTTTTACGCTGGGTCTTGCCTAGGGAAAACTATGCTATCGAACGACTACATCGATAGGTCGTGTGGAGAACCAAAGTGTTTAGGATCTTTGGTAGTGTTAACTCTGCCGCGTGGAGCGCGGGCAGAGGGAGTCTGGCTGGAGGAGGGCAGTGGAGCAGGTGTGTTGTGTGACGCTCCCGCGAGTTGCCGCGCTTTCGGGGTTTGGCAGCATGTAATTGCGCTCGACTTGCTATGTTAGCCTCTGACATGGTGTCGCGGACGGGAGCATTAGCTAGCACACATCAAGAGCCCGTTTCGGCTGGAGACCGTGTCGAGAAGAAGGCGCGCCAACATCCAGCTTCTGCAACAGCGACGGCCGACAATGAGTGACTGTCGCCTCCTCCTCGATCGACGACTTCAAACCTTCAATCAACCAACAAGGAAGACTGTTAGCACGTAAAGTTTTAGAACTGTATGGCAGACCTCAGCTTTTCAAACTGTTAAATTTTTCTCACTAAATTACAGCAACGTAGCATGAACCTTTGTTGCTCATTGTCCCAATTGCATTACCAAGCAGGGTCCCTTCCTTTTCCGGAATGAACCCGAGTGTCGTTGAAATTCAAACGCCAGGATTAAAGTAATATCATTCGATTTCACTGCTTTAATTTCAAAGTTCAGTTAAGGTATGGCTACAATATTTAGATTACACAAGCACAAATTAAGAGTGCGAGTTTTGTTACCATATTTTAGCTTACCTGTGATTGCAGCTCAGCTTGTTAATTGTTCAGAATCATTTAATTCAATTTCAAAGTTAAATCTCTTATTTCTAAATTGCGTAGATTCCAGTAGCTTTTGAAATGATTGTTGAGGTAGCCCAAGACTAACCGTATTTTACTGAATTTCGATGTGCTTCAGAAACAAAGCTCACTATTAATTTCAGTCACTAAATTAACTTTCAATTTTCCGGTTTTATTAATTCTTTTACTAAAGTAAGTCAGAGTGTAGCGAAATTTATTACTTCTGACAAACTTTCAGTTTTCACACTACACGTGTCAACCTTCAGTTGCCACGCTTCTAGTGCTAATTATATGTGCAATAACCTTTCTTTTTCAGTTACTATAGTAATTGTCCATAGGATTGGCGACCATAATTTTCCCCAAATCTCTAATACCTAATTACCGCTAGTTAATTCTTAACGTAACGGCCACACATTTACTTTCTTTATTAACTTTACCCCTTTTCAAAATTAATTTCCACCAGTTTCATTTGCATTTTTCCTTTCATTTAGATGTAACCCTTTCCTCCCTCTTTACCGACAGATTAACTTCGGTGACGATTGCTTTTTCCCAAATTTCTATTAGGTACATGCGGTTTAATTTTTCACTGTCATTAAGGTCGATAAGTGAGGGGGAGGTTACAAGCGAGTGATACAAAAGAACTGAGCTAGACCTATCCGTTGTGTTACGCAGACATAAAACTAAGTTACCTCAGATCTTGGGAGGCTGTGGAGTCTATTTTCATAATCCTCTGTTACACAGTGCACATAAACAGTGCTACACTTTGTGAAGTAAATGGTGACATTAAAAGATTTTTATATTGCTTTACTTTACGTTTGGCCTCTTATGTCTTACACTCTACCATCACACCGATAGTTGGTCAGTACTCGAGCGGCACAACGTGCTCTGCAGTTCACTGTGACGATAAGCAGTGCTCCTTCGGCAGATAGCACCTGTCCGCAGTTAAGTAGCTCACGGTTCGGCTCTATACACCATTGTGATAACTCTCCAATCGTCATGATGTTATTCTGAGTCTTCTGTCAATGTAATAATGTGGAGTGTCAGCTTAAATTTTTTTTTCTTTAATATTTCACTCCTCTACCCGAAGGCTGGGACGGGTTGTGTGAGACCAGGCCCATTGTAAATTTCGATTCTTTTCAGACAAATCCCAGCGAACCATCAGTTGAACAAAGGGGTTAACAGTTGAGAATAAATAGCAACAGTCCCGGAACTACGATACTTGCGAACCGCAGAAAAAATAGATTTTTCAGAAAAAAAGTTCATTTTGTAGCTCACATCTTTCTGAACAGTTTGATATATAAAACATATATGTTTGATGAAACCTAAGACATGTTATTCGGCCATAAGTGTGTCAAAGTGCAGTGACACGCCTCTTTACACTGCATTCTTCTGTCGCACGTCACTGTATTTCGTTCTTTGGAATTCAAACGTGTATATTTTGCAATGGAAGCCATCAAACCTATATTCAGGAGAGTGGAAATTAAAATTTCTTGTGGTGCCTCTCCCGCTCCCACTCGGCCGGTTGAACAAAGTACCCCATTAAAAAAAACTCATGTAATATTGAATGAGATTATTCGAGACCGGGAGAATAAGAACTCGTCAGAAAATTTGCACTCTTTATCGCTTATTATTGTTATCAGGAGAAAGAAAACTGGCATTCTACGGGTCAGAGCGTGGAATATCAGATCCCTTAATCGGGCAGGTAGGTTAGAAAATTTAAAAAGGGAAATGGATAGATTAAAGTTAGATATAGTGGGAATTAGTGAAGTTCGGTGGTGGGAGGAACAATATTTCTGGTCAGGTGAATACAGGGTCATAAATACAAAATCAAATTGGGGTAATGCAGGAGTAGGCTTAATAATGAATAAAAAATAGGAATGCGGGTAAGCTACTACAAACAGCATAATGAAAGCATTATTGTGGCCAAGACAGATGCGAAGCCCACGCCTATCACAGTAGTACGAGTTTATATGCCGACTAGCTCCGCAGATGACGATGAGATTCATGAAATGTATGATGAGATAAAAGAAATTATTAAGATAGTGAAGGGAGACGAAAATTTAATAGTCATGGGTGACAGGAATTCGATAGCAGGAAAGGGAAGAGAAGGAAACTTAGTAGGTGAATATGGAAGGGGGGTAAAGTATGAAAGAGGAAGTCGCCTGATAGAATTTTGCACAGAGCATAACTTAATCATAGCTAACACTTGCTTCAAGAATCACAAAAGAAGGTTGTATACATGGAAGAAACCTGGAGATATTGACAGGTTTCAGATAGATTATATAATGGTAAGACAGAGATTTAGGAACCAGGTTTTAAATTGTAAGACATTTCAAAGGGCAGATGTTGACGCTGACCACAATCTATTGGTTGTGAACTGGAGATTAAAACGTAAAACTAAAGAAACTGCAAAAAGGTGGGAACTTAAGGATATGGGACCTGGATAAACTGACAGAACCAGAGGTTGTAGAGAGTTTCAGGGAGAGCATTAGAGAACGACTGACAAAAATCGGGGAAAGAAATACAGTAGAAGAAGAATGGGTAGCTTTGAGAGATGAAATAGTGAAGGCAGCAGAGGATCAAATAGGTAAAAAGACGAGGGCTAATAGAAATCCTTGGCTAACAGAAGAGATACTGAATTTGATTGATGAAAGGAGAAAATACAAAAATGTGGTAAATGAAGCAGGCAAAAAGGAATACAAATGTCTCAAAAATGAGATTGACAGGAAGTGCAAAATGGCTAAGCTGGGATGGTTAGAGGACAAATGTAATGATGTAGAGGCGTATATCACTAGGGGTAAGATAGATACTGCCAACAGGAAAATTAGAGACCTTTGGAGAAAAGAGAACCACTTGCATGAATATCAAGAGCTCAGATGGAAACCCAGTTCTAAGCAAAGAAGGGAAAGCAGAAAGGTGGAAGGAGTATATAGAGGGTCTATACAAGGACGATGTTCTTGAGGACAATATTATGGAAATGGAAGAGGATGTAGATGAAGATGAAATGGGAGATACGATACTGCGTGAAGAGTTTGACAGAGCACTGAAATACCTAAGTCGAAACAAGGCCCCGGGAGTAGACAACATTCCATTAGAACTACTGATAGCCTTGGGAGAGCCAGCCCTGACAAAACTCTACCATCTGGTGAGCAAGATGTATGAGAGAGGCGAAAAACCTCAGACTTGAAGAAGAATATAATAATTCCAATCCCAAAGAAAGCAGGGGTCGACAGATGTGAAAAATCACCGAATTATCAGTTTAATAAACCACAGCTGCAAAATACTAACACGAATTCTTTACAGACGAATGGAAAAACTGTTAGAAGCCGACCTCGGGGAATATCAGTTTGGATTCCGTAGAAATGTTGGAACACGCGAGGCAATACTGACCGTACTACTAATCTTAGAAAATAGATTAAGTAAAGACAATCCTAAGTTTCTAGCATTTGTACACTTAGAGAAAGCTTTTGACAATGATGTTGACTGGAATACTCTCTTTCTCAAGGTGGCAGGGGTAAAACACAGGGGGCGAAAGATCATTTACAATTTGTACAGAAACCAGATGGCAGTTATAAGAGTCGAGGGGCATGAAAGAGAAGCAAGTGGTTGGGAAGTGAGTGGAACAGGGTTGTAGCCTATCCCCGATGTTATTCAATCTGTATACTGAGCAAGCAGTAAAGGAAACAAAAAAAATTCAGAATAGGAATTAATATCTATGGAGAAGAAATAAAAACTTTTAGGTTCGCCGATGACATTGTAATTCTGTCAGAGACAGCAAAGGACCTGGAAGAGCAGCTGAACGGAATGGACAGTGTCTTGAAAGGAGGATATAAGATGAACATCAACAAAAGCAAAACGAGGATGAATGTAGTCGAATTAAATCGGGTGATTCTGAGGGTATTAGATTAGGAAATGAGACATTTAAAGTATTAAATGAGTACTGCTATTTGGGGAGAAAAATAACTAATGATGGTCGAAGTAGAGAGGATATAAAATGTAGACTGGCAATGGTAAGGAAAGCATTTCTGAAGAAGTGGAATTTGTTAACATCGAGTATAGATTTAAGTGTCAGGAAGTCATTTCTGTAAGTATTTGTATGGAGTGTAGCCTTGTATGGAAGCGAAACGTGGACGATAAATAGTTTAGACAAGAAGAGAATAGAAGCTTTCGAAATGTGGTGTTACAGAAGGATGCTGAAGCCTAGATGGGTAGATTATATAACTGATGACGAGGTACTGAATAGAATTGGGGAGAAGAGAAATTTGTGGCACAACTTTACTAGAAGAAGGTATCGATTGGTAGGACATATTCTGAGGCATCAAGGGATCACCAATTTAGTATTGGAGGGCAGCGCGGATGGTAAAAATCGTAGAGGAAGACCAAGAGATGAATACACTAATCAGTCTAAGAATTATGTAGGTTGCAGTAGGTACTGGGAGATGAAGAAGCTTGCACAGGGTAGAGTAGCATGGAGAGCTGCATCAAACCAGTCTCTTGACTGAAGACCACAACAAAAGCAACAACATCGCTTATTGGATAATAACTTCCTCTTTTTTGTGACTTACAATTAAATACAGGAAACATTAAACCAGCAGAGACAAGAGACAAGCAAGCAAGCAAGACTACAATTACTGTTCTCTACCAATTAGTTCTTTCTTTGTTCCTAAGGAAACTCAGACATCTTCGAGTCTTGAGAATACCAGAACGGAAATACATACTGCAAGGAGCACTTATGGGATAAGTACAGCTCTACAGCTGCATCTAGATCTGTCCTTTCCAAGTCATGTGAAGTGCGTGGAAAAGGCTGGTTTTTATTGTAGCACATACAAGGGTGGTCATAAGGTTGTGATTACGACCTCAAAACAAAGCAAGCTGCAACCATGAAACTTGTTGATGGTGTTTGTCCTTCTCTACGTATTCACCCTTCAGTGCAACACGTTTTCCACAACGATGAAGGACTTACTGAAGGGCTTGGTTGTAGACGTCTGCATTTTGGTTTTTCAGGAAATTTCCAACCGCAAAGAGCATCTCGAGTTCATTCTGATAATACCTGCCACTGATTGGCTGCTTTAGCTGACGGAAGGGAAAAAAGTCACTGGATGCTACGTCTGGAGAAAACTGAGAGTGAAGCAAAATTCTGATAGCTCAAATAAGCAGCATACGTGGCTGTGTCGCGTTTAGAACGACCTGTGAACACGCTTTTGATCCACTTTCCGCAACAGTTCATCCCGACAGGCTTCCATAATATTGTCAGTAGATTTGCTCCTGCGACGGTTTGCGCTTTACGAATATAATCTATTAACACCATACGTTGACAGTCCCAGAAAACACGTGGCATGATTTTGCCCAGTGATGGTTGCGTCCTCGCAGTTTTGGGCGGTGCTGAATCCACACCTTTCCACCGCTTGCTTTGATCCTTTATCTCGGGGTCATAGTGCTACATCTAGTACACGCCCGAGGCGACTGGGCTGCGAAAGCAGTCATCTGGATTGGCCTGAAACAGCCACAACATTTCAGTGCTGCCTTGGTTTAGCGGCCTATTTCAGTAAGTGTGAGCGATCGGGGCATCCAGCGGGCGGCGACATTTGTTCATAACGTCGTGCAAGATGTTGAAAACTCCCACATTATTGATTTTCGCTTTTTCCACAGTCACCTCATTTATGATACGCCGGTATTGGAGCGCCAAGGCCTCCACTTCTCTTACGATCCGTGGTCGTTCACAGAGAGATGATATCCCACATTGTTCGTCTTTATGCAGACTGGTTTCACCGTAACTAAATATTGCTGTCTATTTCCGCAATCTCAGCATGGATTGTTGCAGCGTTGTTCTCCTTTAAGTGCAGAAAATAAATTACCGCACGAAACTCCAATTTATGAGTGAGCTATGCTTACTGTTTTGGCTCGTTTAGCGGCGTGCAGTAGTATTCTGGCGATGATTTTTCAACGTGTAACAGGACTGTGTGGGGAGGCGGGTAAAAGTTAATCAATTATTGTTTGTTTGCCGTTCTTCTCACGCGAGCCTGGCAACTAATTTAGTGGTCAGCCAGAAAGCGAAGGGAAACAAGCTGACCTTAGTTTCCAGTCTGCACGCCCACATTCTGCCCCAGCCCACTGAAAGAAATGTTTCTACCCTCCTATTTCTTTGCGGGATCAGGACTTTGATTTTAAATAAAATTATAAAGTTCCAATCAAAATTTTATTGCGTAAAGTTTCTAATATACAGCACTTGGAAATTCACTATTGGCAACTGAAAGCAAGTCTTTCTATTCTAACAGCACATTTAGCAGTTCAGAGGCGACCTCTACAGTACGTTCCTACCAGATTGTCTTTCACCCTGACTAAAATTACTCAAATGAAAGTTTGCAGTAAATGTTCAAAATCAATGCTCGCCATAAAAGTGGAAATAAAGTCACCACTTGCCACGAGGAATTGTAAATCACACGGACGGCACACTATCAGTTACTTTGGCGAATTCTAAGCGATCCAGGACGGTGTACAGTCCTCGCGAGTTCACAATCAATTTATACCGCAAAATACGCGCTTTGTCACAGCTCGGCTCTGACATCATCCGAGGAAAAGCACGATCCGACGTTTGACAGACGTGGATCTTAACAGTAGCTGAGTGTGTGTGTGTATGTGTAACATTGTTGAAGATCAGTCCCACCGGCTTCGCCGGTTTGACGTGTTTTGGTGTGGTGCTTTGTTTGACTTTAGTGCTGTGGTGGCACGGTTTATTTAAACTTTTGGGGAGGGGATCGTGAATTATTGAACTTATAAGTTCGCCAATCCGCCGCCATAGGTAGGTTCTGTGCCTCATTGGGTTGAGGCTTTGGTTTTCTAGCTTTGTTGTCACTAGGTCAATATTCCTATGTTGTCTTGGTTTTTACTTATATCTAAGAATACTTATTTAGAGGACCTAGACTTCTGGTTTTCCTTTGTGTATAGCCTATTTTACTTGATTTCTATTTTATTTGATTGAACACCATGAGTTTATCCTACATCTTACTGGTCTAATATGGCTTTGATTAGTCTATTCTGATTGGTTTTTCACCATGCCATGAATTTATCCTACATGTTACTGATTTAATGGTTTTGGCTGGCCTATTGTAATTGGTTTTTCACCATGCCATGAATTTATCCTACGTCTTACTGATCTACTAATATTTTTAGTAAGCCTATTCTAATTGGTTTGTGATGATTGGTTTTACATCATATTGGTCTAGTATGGGGTAGTAATTAGCCTATCCTAGGTGGTGATTTTCTAAGGGAGTGAGGTTTCTTCTGCTGGGGGGCACGAATTCAGATTGCTGGCTCTATGATGCTTCGTGGAACTCTCTGTTTGTGCCATGTTCTTGGTCGGATTGTTCCGATGTTTCGTAGGTGTCTGCTGTTATCTCTGTATATGTCCAGCTTTTTATAGACAGGTGTGGTTAGCTTTTTTATTGTTGTTTCGACAGTGTCCATCTCCAGGGCTTCATGGAGGGTTGTGGTTTTGGTCCATAGGGAAGCGTCTAGGATCCATGGAAGGATTTTGTTCTGTATTGTCTGTAATTCATACCTTTTGGTTTTGCTAGCTGTTCCCCATGATGTGCAGCCATAAGTCATGGTGGGCAGGACAGTAGTTTTGTAGAGGGTCCTTTTGGTTTCCTGTCTTATATTTTCGCTTCTAAAGAGTGAGAATAGGGCTTTAGCAAGGTTGAGCGCTTTAGACTTTTTTTCGTAAATGTGCTGGTGGTAGTTCAGTTTCCTGTCTATTCTGACACCTAGCTATTTGACTTCTTTCCTCCAGGGCAATTCTTGTGCATTCAGGTGTAGCTGTTCTAGGTGTGTAGGTCTTTTTCTAGTAAGATAGACGGCTATCGTCTTTTCTGCGTTGAGTGATAGTTTGTTTTGGCGCACCACTTTTCCACTGTGTTGAGTTGCCGTTGGATTTTTCTGATATACACCAGGTGTCACTTGCCGCTTGTGAAGAAGGCGCTATCGTCCCCGACTTGGGCAATATGGACGCCTTCAATGGTGGGGATGTTGTTCGCATAGATATTAAATAGCGTTGGGGAGAGTACTGATCCCTGTGGTATCCCCACATGGAGTGTTCTGCGAGATGAGCGTTTGCCGTCTACTTCTACTAAGAATTGCCTGTTGGAAAGAAAGTCATTGAGGAGTTTCGCGTAGGTGTCTGGTATAGAGGTGTGTTGTATTATCTTCCAGGTTAGATTGTTGTGCCACACCTTGTCGAAGATCTTTTCTCAGTCCAGGAAGACGACTGGGGTGGAGTTTTTCAAGTTCATCTTATGGGCGATATGCTCTGCCATCTGAGCACCTGTAGTTCGGCTGAGACTTTTTGCTGAACTCCGAATCGTTCTGGCCTGATAGTTTCGTCTTCCAGAAGAGTGGATTCTATGCACTACCTCTTCGGGCTGCATTTATATAGGTGCCGGATCGGACAGCCAAGAGAACATCTCTTGTCTATGACTATCTGAATGCTGCAGCAGCCTCCGAACGACCGCTTTTGTTGGGAACATAATCTTTAGTAACATGGTTACCAATTAATTCAGAAAATTAATAATTTTTGCTTGTTTGCAGTTAAGCTGTTTGAAATCACCGAAAAAGTTTCAGCTCGCTAGAATGAAAACTTTGCCTTCTAGAAATTTCATAGTGGAACTAACGGTAGATCGTTACCTCTGAACCATACCTTTACTAACACTTATATCGGCTGTTATTAGTATTACAACTTTCATATTTGGTATAGCTTTATCACTTGGTATGCTTTCTCATCCACTTTAACCAGATTTCTCTATCACTAAAATCACAGGTATTTAATCTACAACAATTGGGTACATTTTAGTTAAAAAAATTGGTTTTTACTTAATTACTCAAAACCTATAAGAGGTAGTTAACGTGGTATTTTAGTTATTATTTCTGGGTGAACTGAAGCATAAAACAAATTTTCATGTTTCTAAGTCCATTATTTAGCGCCTCTGATTTTTCCCAAAAACGTGGATTACGGTATTCATTTTTGTTATATGGTTTTGGAAACCTGCACCACTTATTTTTGAGCTCTAACCGCACATTCTGACCAAATTCTGGCTTTCTAGGTTCATTATTTAGCGCCTCTGATTTTTCTCTTAAACCGGCATTTTTACGTAAACTATCAAGTCTAGAACACAAAGACTTGATTATGGAACATTGTTACACTGAATATATTTTAACAAAGTTTTAAACGTAAAATTTGATTTTTAATTTCATACTTAATTGTGGTGCAATACTTGAACACTACGAGCATACATGGGTAGGTGACGTGTCGCTACTAGCAGTGAACTGGGGTAAGTCCAGGCAAACTCGCTCGCCTCTGTATCTCACACACGATACAGCCCTTGGCTTGCTTCAGCTGCACACGTGTAGCCGCAAACAAGCAAAAAATTAACCTCGTAACTTTATTTCTTCAACGTGATACACACATGGAATATGGGCAAAATAACTGGTTGTACGCCTGAGAGCGAGCTACGTAGGGAAATAGTAGTTAAGTCGGGCAATAAATGCAGTTAACGATCTGACGTATAGCAATTAAAGACTTGTGTGTCAGGTTGTGCGCGTAATCTAGGTGTGCATGGATTCGTAACCAGACAAGCTTTTTCCCCAAAATCTGTTGCGTTTTACGAGCGTAATCTATTGACACCATACGTTGGCAGTCACAAAAAACATGTGGCATGACTGCCCAGTGATGGTTGTGTCCTCGCCGTTTTCGGCGGTGATGAATCCTCACCTGTCCACCGCTTGAAACAAATCTGTTCGTTGGATTATAGGTATTTTCGGTGACACTGTTCGAATCCGATCTCACATTCATGAAGCAAACTGGGCTCCCAGTGAACTTAACAAATATAATTGAGAAATAATTGTATACAGAACACGCAAATATTAATCAGCTTAACATCATACAACTTTGAAAAGCTTCAACTATTCTTGAAGTTTTCTGGGCAGATTGTTATGATATGTACGGTGTTGTTGAGCCAGTTAAGTTGTTTCTACACATGTTACTCTCCTGCCACTCAAACAATGGTGAGGCCTCTGATGCCAGCCCATCGTTGTCTAAGGTCGGCGATCCATCTTAGTCTTACCAGGTATAAGCCGAAGACCGAAAAGAATTAGTCTACAACCAAACAAGAGCGAACTGAAGTTGTTTGTGCAGTTAGTAATTACGACCGTATTTACTGGACAGACTGTAAGCTGTTCTAAAGTGGGTCTATACCTGTATTTCAAGTCGAGCAAGTTATCGAACTCACTGTCACTCACGCTAGCAATTACACATACACGCAGTAGCCTTTCATATTTTTTATGTATACAGACTGAAATGGCGAGTGAAAAGTTGCAATACGGCAGGAATCGAACCCAAGTTTTCTGATTACTAGGCAGTGCACTCGCCACTAAGCCACCTTGGCACACCGGCTCACACAACTCCTCGTTCCAGAGTCCACTGCCGGCCCAGTCTACTTTAAATTCCTCCTTCCACGCGAATAGAATTGCGGAGGCTCTCCATGTTCCGGATTCTTTTGTTTTATCTGGCCTCCAGAGTTTGTACTCTATTTTGCCATCGAGAACACATGTTTACACAGAATACGTAATTGTACAAAGAAAATACAAAATTGCATATTTACAGAATGGAAATCTCAGGATTTTACCACAACAAATGATTAACAAAATGATCGATAAGTAAACTAGACATTTTAAGTAATCAATTCACAATTCCACTTAAATTGAATAATAACTGAGACAGATAAATGAAGATATGAATCTTAGAGATTTTTTCTTATATTTGTAAGAAAAGCGACGGTCACATTATTCAACCATAAAACCAGGAGCAGGTACTCATACAAATGAAATGATACTGTTTCAGAGACTTTACTGGTCTCATACACACATGATTTTTTGTATACAGACTCACCGCTTCAGTCTATATACTCAAAAACACGCCTGTAAGTTTCCGAAACTGTGTCATTTCATTTTCATATTTTTGTCTAGATTGTATTGTTCCATAAAGAACGTAAAAATAGCTCCAGTACTCGTGTTCCGTAAGGTTCTTAGGTTTCTCTTGGCTGTACTGCAAATACAAGAATTGGTAATTCCTTTCCAGACCCGGATTTTTGCGCACGCGCGTGGTGGAAGGGCAGGGGGGGGGGGGGCAAACTGGGGTATCTGCCCCGTGCAACAATTTCAGGAAGCGTCAGATTCATATTCTTGAAGAAAACAATATTGTTTCACAAAGATACTAGCATCTAGCGCACGTTGGTCTATCGATTAAACAAATGATTTTGAAACGCATCCCAGTTGGTAATTGACAATTTGTGAACACATTCTAAGTTGATTTCTGAACGAATCATAAGTTGATTTTTGAACGCGTGCATAGTTTACGTGATGTCTCTGCCACGGGAATCCCCGTCTCATCTAGAAATACAAAACTTTCCCGCAGACAAGAGCCGAATAAACCCGAACGGGTAAATGCCAGTCGCTGTTTGTTTATGTGGTTGATAGGGTGTGCGAATGATGAGCGTTTTTATAATTATCATAGAAATCCATAGATTCAGACTACCAGAGTAGAAATTAACGACTAACAGGAATAACAGATAAGAAAGATTACTCACCATCCTCTCGATGTATAGAAAAGGAAATGAAATTTAGACAGAAAATTTTTGTCAGATCTCTACACCTCCAGTTGTACACTCCCTGGTTAGCAGCCGCTATAAGTCCTATTCTCGGAATAGCGCGGACACGTAATAACACCTAAACAGAGAATAAATGCGAGATAACTGACCCTATGGTTCTGGCAGGGCGAGTGAAGTTAACCAGAGAATATGTTTTGACAATGGCAAGACTATTTACAGGTTAGCGATGAGACGATTGTTTGTTAGAACGAGGAAGGAGAAGAAACGGGGGCAGCACAAAAGTTACATGGAAGAATATGACTATTCCAAATTTATAAAAAAATTTGGTGCTGCCACTCGTGCTTGAGAAGCTGGAGCGTAAGAATGAAATGTGAGACTATTTCCTAACACAAAACTTTTTGCTTGTTGTAGGCCTAATAGGCACTTGATATTGGTACTTTGTGAATTATGTTCTGTCGTGTTATTTATGTAAATGAAGTCCATAAAAATGACAATTTGTGCCAAAACAGTCTCGATTATTTGGCGTGTGTTACAATTATTGCTATATTAGAAAGGCCTAGTTCGTTTTATCTAGCAGACAGTGACGAAATACAAGTAATGAAAATGAGAAACCACACCAGTCTTCTGTACTATTCGCATTAACAGCTTTTTCAGTATTAGACAATGACATTTTGATTTTTCAAGTCGCAAAACTTTGAAGAACTTTGATGAGGTGATAGGTTCTTTCGCAGAAAGGAAAGCACGCTGTGTAAATCTGTAGCACGATTAGAGAGAAAAAAATGCTGGGACCTAATAATTGTCACCCTGTAACAGTGCTGGACTGGCCCGAGTATTGTTTCATTTTCAAATTTTACTTAAATTTATTGGTTGGAATTCGTTTGATGTCAGTTAACGAATGCTCACTTTTATAGGAAAGAATCTCTGTGACTGCTCAGATTAACAACTTACAGCCGAGCGTCGACTATCCGAAGTAATTGGGGGACATGGGTGTTCGGAAAAATGGTTTGTTCGTATAATCGAACTGTACATGTTTATTTGCCAAAAAGAAGTACTGTACAGTAAATTTATTCATAAAACAGGCATCTCTTTTAGCATTACAAAGTAACATACAAAGGCCACTTCAGTAGGAATAAATAGTATGTGGCACAGTTTATTAAACAAAAATATATTCATATTACATACGCATTTTGCATGAACAATACACACAGTATACAAAATTAACGTTTAAAAAAATCCTTTATTTTGGTCTGTCTAAGCAAGCCTACACGCTTACGAGCAGCTAAGTCACGTACTTTTTTCATTACAGATATCTGAAACTGGTCACTTTCATCTTGGGCTTCAAACCATCGCAAGGCAGTATCTAAACAAGTGAACGCCTCAGAAGCTGTTGGTATACTTTCATCTTCACTTTCTGGAGCACTGATTGATGAGATGCTGGCGGCGTCATCTTTATCAGTGACGACGTTTACAATCTCGCTGTTCTGCATGATTTGGTGTCCTGGATCTGCATCATCGATATTCATCCATTCATGAACGTCTTCTTCATCACATTCGTGGCAATCTATTTCTTTTAGTATACCGAGAATTTCGGACATGTCATTCTGTTCGTCATTTTCAATCATACCTTGTGAATTTTGTCCAAAATTTTATTCCAGGCTTTCTTCAAATTCTCTTCCTTTACACTATTCCATGCTGCGCTGATCATGTAGGATGCGTCTATCAAGTTAATATTCTTATGATTTCTTAGAGACTTTCTTCTCCATCCTCTTCTCTTTCTAACAATAACTTACGCAACAATTCTTCCCTGTAATATCGTTTGAAAGTCTCAATAACGCCTTGATCCATGTGCTGTAATAAGGAGGTTACGTTAGGTGGAAGAAATATCACCTTTATGAACTCGTCTTTTTCGTTTAAAATATCACATGACGGATGAGTTGGTGCATTGCCAAGGAGAAGTAGTGTTTTCTCCCTCTTCCCATTCTTTAGCTGATGAGCTTTTACAGAGGGTACGAAAACGTTCAGAAACCACTTCATAAAAATCGTACTATCCATCCAGACACTCTTTTGTGAGGTGTACACAACAGGAAAGGCTGGCATATTAACGTGCTTGAAACAACGCGGTTTTTTACTTTTACCAATGACGAACACAGGCAGTCGGTGACTTCCAGTAGCATTACCACAAGCCAAGGCTGTAACACGGTCCTTGCTTGTTTTAGGACCAGGTGCTGCTAATTCACGACGTGAAACAAGAGTTTTTCTCGGTAAAGCTTTCCAGTTAAGTCCAGTTTCGTCAGCATTGTAAACGTTTTCGAGAGCATAATCTTCTTCCCTTAATACGTCCCGAAAGAATCAGCTGCTGAAGAATTAGCCGACAGTTTTTTTTCCTGTATTGTAAGCTCACGAACGCCGTGCCTTGACTTGAAGCGTTTTAACCAGCCCATGTTCGCTTTAAAGTTCGAAGGCCCTCCATGGCTCAAAATGGCTCTGAGCACTATGCGACTTAACTTCTGAGGTCATCAGTCGCCTAGAACTTAGAACTAATTAAACCTAACTAACCTACGGACATCACACACATCCATGCCCGAGGCAGGATTCGAACCTGCGACCGTAGCAGTCCCGGGGTTCCGGACTGCGCGCGAAGGCCCTCCATGTTTTTCGTTGAATGCATTGCCTTCTCACACAGAATGGGACCTGAGATAGGTTCTCCTTCCGATCTCTTTTGTGTAAACCACTGTAAACACCCTCATCTAGATCTGTGTTAATGGCGAGCTTCATAGTTTTACGACTTGTTGATCCATCAGTAGAATCAAGCATAGCTATAAAATTTGCTATGCTCGTCTTTTGTTTTTTTGTATCCGTAATTGTCGACTTCCCCACCTTGTACTCATTGGATAAAGTGGTTGCAGATTCACCTTTTAATAATCTCGTACTTGACCCTTATAGAAAGGACAACACGTTTACGTTTAAGCATTTTGTATCGTCAAGTTCAGTTCTTCACGTAGCAGCACACAAGTGGTCGTAACAGAGAACAGAAAGTGACTGTCTGCACCGTGAGAAGCTCTTCTTGGAGGTGCGCAATCCTTCGAACTGCGCGGAGCGGCACGCCTCAACTCTAAGCTGGCGCAGCTGTTGCTGTGAACAGCTTTGATTCTGCCGCTACTGCTACTGCCAGTGCCAAGCCGACAGAAGTGTGCCTATTGCTGAAACACTGCGACTGGCGGCTTGGCAGGTCAGCAGCGCCTTGTGAAGGCCCCATTAGAAGCTATGTTCAGCCAGCGGTGGCCCAGTGCGGCGACTACTGTGGGAAACTTGGTTTGGGAGTGAGGGGGGGATGATGGACGGTAGGCTGGGAGAGTAACAGGTGCGAGCGAGTACACAGTTCGCTTAAGCGGTCGTTCGGTTGACCGACGTTCGGATAATGACGCTCTACTGTGTATAGTGATGGAAGCTGCATGCAACCGTTTCTGTAATTTTCTTCGAGCTGGTGAGCCCCATGTGAGAAGTCTGTCAATAGCAAAGTCAAAATCCCGTAAGGCCAGTGGGGACAAAAACCCTTCCAACTAAAAAACCAGGAGGTCGTGCGACTCTGTACAGGCTGAGAGCTAAGCCGGGCGGGCAGTGGCATTGTCTGAGCTTCGCGTCCATCCTGCAGTAAGCACACTTCACGCTAAGTGTGGTCCAGAGTCCTCGTTGAGAATATAAAATAACACAGTGAATGAACATTTAAGTTTGGGCTGAATCGCAGATTTAGCAAGTTGGAGCAGTCAACTGTAACGCTTGACGAAAGAACCTCTGTTTACATGACGGAAAGTCCTTCCCGGAAGAGAGTGGCAGTCGCTTTGTGGTACCACGAGAAACGAGGAAGATCTGCTCCTCCGCCGGAGGGCAACCACGCCACTTGTTGAAAATTTGCAATGGAACTTCTTATCAGGCAGCGGAGGGGCGGAGCCGAATGTAGTTTCCAGAAAATTCAAACGTAAGACCCAGTGCACTGTCTGGTGAGAAAACTCAAGGGCAGAGAGGGGATGCCAGACACAATTGTTAATCTGTTCTTAACAGAATGCTAACATTACCACTTGCACATGACAAGCACCATAATGAAGTTGAAATTTTGAAGCAAGTTGCTTATGGTAATGACTATGACCCCAAAGTAGTAGATTCCGTATTTCTGAAAGTGAAATCTAAAAACCTTAAATTAACATCAAAACAGATGTACTCTGAAATGGTATACATGGGAAAAGTTTCCAGCAGAATTAGCAGACTTTTCAGGATACAAATCTCTCTATTGCCTTCTGACCCGCAAATATCCTTTCAAATAAATTGACACACTCTATTGGAAATGCCAGTAATAATTTCTCTCGTCCAGGTGTATACATAGAAACTAACCTGTCGTAATTGCAAAAAAAGATATATATTAATTTTAAAATGTGTTTTAAGGAACATACCTCAGGAGTCTTACGAAATAAATCGATGTTTGAACAACACCTTATAAATTAGGAACAAACAAAAGGCGACGTCACCAACTGCCTTGAAGCATTACACATAAGCTGAAAGGGGTTTCTGTTGAACACACTTGAGGAGTGTTATTAAATTCTTTTAAATGAGCAATTGGATTTTCACGAAACGACCTCATTTGATCTGTCTAAAGAAATAATGCAAGTAAAGATGCTGCTTCTTCATTTTCTCATTTAATAAACTCATATGACAAAATTTCACTGAACCTATTACATTTTACTTATTTCGTTTTTACCAATTTACTTCGTCACTTTTTTATATTTTATTGCCTAAATCTTACGAACAAAAAGCCTTTTAAAACGCCATTGTATTTATTTTACAACTGACATAGCCACGTAGCTGTTCTTACAAATTTTAATTGATTATGTAAAAATAAATTTCCCCTCAGGCTACGCTGAATTACTCACACGTTATAATTACTGCAAATAGCCTCTAGTTCTCCCAGTCTTTTATAATTGTCTGAGCACAACGTTGAAAATTTCGAGCAAAACACCAAATCAACCGACGTAACGTCCACTTGGACAACGTCTCCTTGGGAACAGCTCAATCTACAGGGTGTTTCAAAAATGACCGGTATATTTGAAACGGCAATAAAAACTAAACGAGCAGCGATAGAAATACACCGTTTGTTGCAATATGCTTCGGACAACAGTACATTTTCAGGCGGACAAACTTTCGAAATTACAGTAGTTACAATTTTCAACAACAGATGGCGCTGCAAGTGATGTGAAAGATATAGAAGACAACGCAGTCTGTGGGTGCGCCATTCTGTACGTCGTCTTTCTGCTGTAAGCGTGTGCTGTTCACAACGTGCAAGTGTGCTGTAGACAACATGGGTTATTCCTTAGAACAGAGGATTTTTCTGGTGTTGGAATTCCACCGCCTAGAACACAGTGTTGTTGCAACAAGACGAAGTTTTCAACGGAGGTTTAATGTAACCAAAGGACCGAAAAGCGATACAATAAAGGATCTGTTTGAAAAATTTCAACGGACTGGGAACGTGACGGATGAACGTGCTGGAAAGGTAGGGCGACCGCGTACGGCAACCACAGAGGGCAACGTGCAGCTAGTGCAGCAGGTGATCCAACAGCGGCCTCGGGTTTCCGTTCGCCGTGTTGCAGCTGCGGTCCAAATGACGCCAACGTCCACGTATCGTCTCATGCGCCAGAGTTTACACCTCTATCCATACAAAATTCAAACGCGGCAACCTCTCAGCGCCGCTACCATTGCTGCACGAGAGACATTCGCTAACGATATAGTGCACAGGATTGATGAGGGCGATATGCATGTGGGCAGCATTTGGTTTACTGACGAAGCTTATTTTTACCTGGACGGCGTCGTCAATAAACAGAACTGGCGCATATGGGGAACCGAAAAGCCCCATGTTGCAGTCCCATCGTCCCTGCATCCTCAAAAAGTACTGGTCTGGGCCGCCATTTCTTCCAAAGGAATCATTGGCCCATTTTTCAGATCCGAAACGATTACTGCATCACGCTATCTGGACATTCTTCGTGAATTTGTGGAGGTACAAACTGCCTTAGACGACACTGCGAACACCTCGTGGTTTATGCAAGATGGTGCCCGGCCACATCGCACGGCCGACGTCTTTAATTTCCTGAATGAATATTTCGATGATCGTGTGATTGCTTTGGGCTATCCGAAACATACAGGAGGCGGCGTGGATTGGCCTCCCTATTCGCCAGACATGAACCCCTGTGACTTCTTTCTGTGGGGACACTTGAAAGACCAGGTGTACCGCCAGAATCCAGAAACAATTGAACAGCTGAAGCAGTACATCTCATCTGCATGTGAAGCCATTCCGCCAGACACGTTGTCAAAGTTTTCGGGTAATTTCATTCAGAGACTACGCCATATTATTGCTACGCATGGTGGATATGTGGAAAATATCGTACTATAGAGTTTCCCAGACCGCAGCGCCATCTGTTGTTGAAAATTGTAACTACTGTAATTTCGAAAGTTTGTCTGCCTGAAAATGTACTGTTGTCCCAAGCATATTGCAACAAACGGTGTATTTCTATCTCTGCTCGTTTAGTTTTTATTACCGTTTCAAATATACCGGTCATTTTTGAAACACCCTGTACATACATCTTGGGACGCAAACAGACACTATATAATGTCGCCTAGGCAACAGCTTTCTGCAGGATCGTCTTTGACAACGTCTCCAGGGCAACAGCGTAGTCTACACACATCATTGGACGCCAATAGGCACTATACGTCGTCACCTAGGCAACAGCGTGCTATACATGGTATTTGACACGCAACGGCCAACACATCGACATTTCTATGGAAACGGCGTCGTCGTGAAGTCCCAACAAGAACCACTACCTGGCGTTCGACGCTCGCACGACCTGGTGTATTGGTGCACTTGTATTTAAAGTTGATTTAAAATTAAGCAATTTTATTAATGACCTGTACTACTTATTTAATGAACAGCACTTGTATAATGATATATCAAGCACTATTCAACGCGCGGCAGCACTGCCACTAGCACCAGTTACAGTCTTGACAACACGCAGGTGCTCAGCACGTCACCAGCTCCAGCAAACAGGTAAAACATAACGCTTTTCTAGTTCAATCTTTTTACATTTTAAGGAAGAATGACTTCCCTAATTACCATGCACTTTAATTATCTTTACAATGAAATCAGTCTGAAAATGGCCTACTGTATGTGCCGAAACCTGTCATGTTAAATAAATGATGTTTTCCGATCGTAACGCCTTCATAAGAAGGAACCGTTAAGAACTTCATCTTTCTACAGGTTAATAATATACTTACAAGACTATTGGTAACTAGGGAACATGTTCTTTTATTTATTACCATACCCTTGATCAGAATATTATAAAGCCGTCTATTTGGTGCACAGGAAGTCGTGCAGGCAGAGAAGCCAGACTTAATCTAGAGAACGGATGAGAATCATTTCATATTGCTAGACAGCAAATTCTCAGAGTGCAATGAAGAAGGACTTCTCTCCTATCGGCAGCAATCAGCATCAGATCAAGGCATATAAAGCCCTCTGCTCAACGACCTGCAGAGCTCGGTGAGATTTTGCACACGGGTGACAAGAGTCAGAAATTATGTATAGGTGGAAAAGCTTGTAATTTCATGAAAATACTGAGGGCTCATTCACAATTTAGTCGTTAACATGGTATGCGTGTTTTAGTTAACAATTCTTACGGTGTAATCGCACTATCACTGACCAGGCACCGCGGGTTTGTACTTTCACATGATGATTTGCTAGACGGCAACCTTCCGGTCTTTGCCAAGATATTCGTATCTGTGATGTTAAGCAATTATTCATTCCGTATCCTTGGCGTTCCTGAGTATCAGATCTTGTAATCAAATTCATATATGTAAACAGCAGAAACCTGTACAATAAATTAGATATGGAATCCGACGTCATTTCACAGTCAGACGACCTTTCATTTTGCTATGTGGTCGATCCATGACTCATGTACGTTGGGGCCGCAATATTCTGATTTAAACGGTAAACACAGATTTAATTACAGAACAAGATTCCATGCAAGTTTTCAAATCAAAAACAAGAAGCACCAGTAGAAAGAGCGCTTTCCAAGGAAATACGCGCTTTATGAATGGACAAAGGAGTTGGAAAATCTGTTATGCCTCTCATATTTTCTGAATCAGTTGACTGGTTGGTTTAAAAGGGGGGGGGGGGGAGGGGAGGGGACCAAACCGCGAGGTCATCGGTCCCTTGTTCCCAGTAGTACAATTACCGAAGGAAAAGAAGAAAACAAAGAAGATGTATGGCACAATAACAGGAGAAAGGAAGAGGTCAGTCGTTTGACGGCGCGTTTCGGTGCGGGCCCGCCCGTTGCCGGCGCGCCGTAAGGCACGGAAGCTCGCACTGGGGCGTATCGCTTTACGTCGAGCGCGCCGCGGCAGCCCTCACTCGGGGAAGTGATGCGTCTCTTACAGCCTCTCCTTCCCAAGTGGCTCTTTCCGCCTTCCCGTGGTGCCAGACGTCAAGCTTGGCATTTTGCCTTGCGTCAAAAGGGAGAGCTGCGACCCAACCCGATGCGAAAGCGAAGAGTGCGTGGCACAGGGGGAGCTGTGTCGAGGGACCGAACATCAGTCCCTTTTGTTCGCAGGGTACAGACCAGCACGTGCCCTGCATGCCGGCGATCTCGTTTGTCGGCGTGGGATCGCGGCGCGAGTCGGCAAGGGCGCTTCGCCGCGCCCCTGGGTAACCGGGGCGTGTTCTGCCAAACCCAGGTGGTGGTGACATCGCCTGGGCCCGGTTAGATGGGTCCAGACCGCCGAACGTCTGGGGGACCGGCCCGCCACCTGAGTAGGAGTGTGTCCTTGGCCAGGAGGTGGAAACTCGGGCAAGTAGGCGGCGAAGGGCGAGAGGTGCATCCGCCTCTCCGGAGTGCGGGGTGCAGTTGCCGAGGAGCGTCGCGTGAAATCGTCGATGACGGGGACACCGAGGAGGACCAGTGCACTGGTGACGGTGCGCTGAACCTGGCAGCTCGGAAATGCCCTTGACCTAGGGGCGAGGTCGGTGGGCGAGCTGCAGAAGTCCCCCCCCCCCCCCATGCCAGAGGAGCCGGTCCGGGGCAAGAGACGGGCTCCCACCCCCTTTTTTATCACTCGTTGAATCATGGCTACAAACGAAACGAGTGATTCGTGTGCGCCTCAGCGAGCTTCCGTTGTGCCTGATCCCTCTCCCCAGGACGAGCAGGGACAGGCAGAGAATGAAACAGTCATGGAAAGGTATACGAGAATCACGTCGCTCATGGAGCAGCAAATCAAAAACGGAAAGATAAGCCAAGCAGGACTTGCCATTATCAAGAACGAGCTGGCAGCTTGGGCTATTGCCCACGCCAAACTAGAAGGTAGGGTAGAGGAACTTGAAAAGGAGAACGATAGATTAAGGAGGCAACCGACAAAGACGTGGGCGGCCGTGGCCGCGCAAGCGCCCACTAAGCGCCCACAAAACACGACAAAAGACACTATTGAAAATATGACAAAGAGAACAGACACAGCAGTTTTCCTCAGGACACTGCCTGGGCAAGACACAAGTGTGAAAAAAATTCAAGAATTATTTACAAAAAGCATAGACCCTGTTAAAGACAAAATTAGAATCAAAAAAGTAAAACCGAGTAGAAACTCTGTTATCGTAGAAGTAGCCTCTGAGGAAGACAAAAATAAATTGCTGAACAACCAAAAACTGAACTCGGTGGTCAAATGTGAACCACCGAGGAAAAGAAATCCTCTCGTCATATTATATGACGTTCCAACAATAATGACCAATGACGAACTCTTAGATACAATCAGAAAGCAAAACTTTGACGAAATAGACGAAGAAGAATTTAAGAACTGTTTCAAATTAAAATTCAAGACTGGGCCAAGGGGTCGTGATGTTGTACATCACGTCGCCGAGGTATCAGCGCAAATGTGGAGAAAAATAATAACAATGGGCAGAATATATGTTGGCTTTCACGCCATAAACACAAGAGATTATGTCGTGGTACCTCGTTGCCACAACTGTGGTGACTTGGATCACGTCTTAAGGCTGTGCACCAGGGAGCCGGCGTGCACCAGGTGTGGGGAGCACGGTCACGGCCGCAAAGACTGCAAGGCGGCGACAGTCTGCATACCATGTAAGAATCGCGGGAAGAAGTCTTGTGGAGCCACAGGCAGGAATTGCCCGACATACAAAATGTTGGAGAAAAGGTTAATTTCTAGAACCGGCTATGGCTGAGCCCGGCATACCGAACAGGATGCCAAAGCGAAAGTCCCCGAGCAAAAGGAGGAGGGACGCCATGAGGGCAAACAGATTCAAGGATTTCTTGAGGTCGCTCTCGGGCGCCACTAAAACTGAAACAATAGATAAAGCTATACAAACCGAATATCCAACTATGGACATTGGCACACAAACCGATCTCCCCCTCATGGCCGAAACTCTCTCCTCTGGAAGCCGGGGTACAAAGCCGGAATTACACCAGCAACGGCAAGGGCATCCTGTGGCTGTGGCAACGCTTAAAGACAATCATATCAACCAAACAAATCAACAACCCATACAAGAAAATACAGTAACAAGCTCAAGTACGAGCCCCACTGTACAAAGTTCACCAATAGTCAGACTGCCACCAGTTGATCCAGCCAGGGTGTACCCCAACTTGAAGTACACCATGCAACTATCCAGATTGGAGCAGCCGGCTACCCTGACCACTGCCTTACGACATGTCGTCCGCGTAGGACATGAAGACGGCAGAAAGATAACCTTCTCGGTTATGGAGGCTGTTGACAGAATCCAGCTAAAATCAGTGAATCTTCCCACCGACTTCGGAGCCTTGCGAGATCTGCTCAAGAAAGTTTTTGAAAGACGAGGTGAGAAATTTGATCTTAACGACATTTGCGAACAATCAGTAGTGGCACACGGACGGATTGCATTCGACGGGACTAAGACTTGGCCACATGACCGAATACATACGTACTTCCCCTAATGACGAAAATAACTATTGGACAGCTTAACACTCACAATAGCAGACTCGTTATGCAAGAGCTCCGAAGGGAGGTGGAGGAGAGGAGACTAGATGTACTCTGTCTACAGGAGCCATACTCCCTGGCTGGAAAAATAGCTTTTGCTGCTGCGAGCTGGCAAATAGTCAGCAGAGGGGATGACCCGAAGGCAGCAATTATAATTGCAAATAGACTCTTGAGAGTCACCACGCTCTCACAATACACAACGAGCCACTGTAACGTCGTGGAGCTTCAAACCCCTATGGGGACCATAACTCTCATTAACATGTACTTCCAGTACGGGGATAGCATAGAACATCATATAGACCACCTAGCGAGAGTTACCACGGCGTTACAGGGAAGAAAGATCGTGATAACAGCTGATATCAATGCCAAATCCCCCCTGTGGTACAGTGGCACAAGAGACGCTAACGGCGAAAAAGTTGAAGAATTCATAATGGCATCACAACTTGTGGTAGCAAATAGGGCCGGCAATCCTCCTACCTACGCTGCAGGGGGAGGACAGGGCACAAATATTGATGTCATCCTCGTAACTCCAAATATGGCAAACATTATACAAAATTGGAAAGTCATAGAGAACGCCACCACAAGCGACCATAATCTGATATGTTTCACCTTGGGAGAAAGAGAGTGCCGCTGGGCCACAGGGTGGGAGGTGCAATTGAACTACAGGAGAGCCAATTGGGAACGTCTAGCGAGGGAGTGTGACATTCCTCCATTACCAGAAGGTGACATGCAACTGGACATAGACGTAGACCAGAGAGCAGAGGAACTGGTGAATGCAGTGACAAGAGCGGTGAAGGCAGCCGTACCGACAAGGAGGAGGGCCATAGCGGCCTCTCCGTCACCATGGACTGCTGAACTGGGAGAACTGCGTCAATCTGTCAGAAGGCTGAGAAAGCACTACCAGCGCAGTGTCGTCTGGCAGGAACGACAAAGGTGGCAGATGCTATATAGAGAGGAAAAGCGGAAGTTCCAAAAGGAACTACGCGAAGTCAGGATGAGAAGCTGGGAAAACTTTGTGCTGAACCAGCTAGTCACTGACCCATGGAGGCTTCCGTACAAATTGGTAAGGGAAAAAATCCGCTCTCCTCTGGAACTATCAACAGTCAGGCACGGGGACGGGATGACGGAGTCCTGGCAGGAGACTGCGGGGGTCCTCCTCCGGTCCCTGTTGCCTGACGATAATGCGGATGGGGAGACAGAGGGGCAGAAGCAACTTAGAGACGAAGATCAAGAAGAATGTGTTAATGAAACGGCTGTCTACCCCTTCTCAGAGGAGGAGGTGGCAACCCATATAAGATCACTGAAAAAAGGAAAAGCACCTGGGCCAGACGGCATTGTGGCGGAGGTAGTGCAGTTTCTGGCGCGCCTCAGCTAATTGCGCCACTAACACAACTATATAACGAATGCCTCAGACAAAGAAGATTCCCGAAGAAATGGAAAATGGCGAACGTAGTTATTATAAAGAAAGGACTAGACAAGGACCCTGCAGAAGTAAAATCCTACAGGCCGATTTGCCTGTTGGACGTATTTGGCAAAATATTAGAGAAATTACTGGCTGACAGATTGACAGCACACCGAGAGTGTTGTGTGGGATGAGTGACAGGCAGTTCGGGTTCAGGCCGGGGCGATCGGCATCTGATGCAATTGCCCTGGCGGCCGAGGTCTGTGACTCGACCCCGCACAAATACGTGGTTGGCATCATGGTGGATATCAGTGGCGCCTTCGACAACCTGTGGTGGCCTTCGCTCTTCTCCTGCTTGCGGGAGAAAGAGTGTCCAGGGCCGCTATATGGTTGCCTGAGGAGCTATTGTAAGGATCGGGAGGTCTGGTTATCATCGTCTAGCGAAAGAGTTGGGAAGGTAATTACCAAAGGATGTCCCCAAGGTTCTGTCTTAGGACCCCTTTTTTGGGACATCCATATGGAACCTTTACTAGATAGATTGCAACAAAGTAATGATGTGCTAGAGGTGATAGCCTACGCGGATGACCTCCTTCTGCTGGTCGGTGGCCGTAGCCGTGAAGACATTGAACCGAAAATAGAGACAGCATTAGACAAACTCCAACAGTGGTGCCACACGACTAAAATGAGGATTTCACCCAGTAAATCCACCTACTTACTACAAAAAGGACAACTTATCAGAAACCCGACAGTAAGAATAGACGGTTCACCAGTTCTCCGACGACGAGAGACACGCTACCTGGGAGTTATCATTGATGAGAGGTGGAACTTCGGAAAACACATTGATACTGTCACCCAAAGAGCCCTTCAGATATTAAATAATCTCATTTTAATAGGCCACAAAAGATTTCATCTTCCTCCACACTTAATCAGACTCTATCACAATAGTATCTTAACCTCAGTTGTGGGCTATGGCTCGGGAGTCTGGGCGCACAGGCTCACGAGGGTTGTGCCCGCCATGGCCGTGAGAAGGGTCCAGAGAAGCATGGTACTAAGAGCAGTAGGTGCCTATAGAACATCTCCGGGGGGGGGGGGGCTATTAGCCATAATGGGGCTCTGCCCCCTGGACATAAAGATAAGAGAGCAGGCGGCGTGGTACTGGGCCAAGAAGGGAAATTATGAGAAGATTGCTGATATTATGGGTATTAGAGTGGGGAATAAGAGAGAGATAAGGAAAACAGGGGAGGAGCTCTGGCAGGAGACTTGGGAGGCAGAAGAGACGGGACGAAGAACCTTCCAGTTCCTACCTGATGTCAGGGAACGACTTGGACTGAAGTACTTCGAGCTTACGCGAGGGCTGATCCACTTTCTCACTGGCCATGGACCCTACCCGACATACTTATGTCGATTTGGGAAGAGAGCAACACCAGCGTGTGACTGTGGTGATCCGGAGGGTACACCCGAGCATGTAGTTTACGAATGTCCCCTCTTCAATGATGTTGCCAACACACTACGAGACAGACTACCCAACCGCGACACATACCAACTACTCAGACAAGAGGAAACATTTCAGACCTTAAACACCTTGGCTAACGAGGTATCTCGAAAAGTCCTAATTGACTATTTAGGTGAGATACAATAACCACCAATTGCGTCCAGGAGCCCTGTTCCCATGCCGCCTGTGCGTGGACTGGCCGACTACATCTAAGTTGGAATCCGCCACGTGCAGGACTAGGGGGAGTAGGGAACAACCACCGATCGTGACACACACCGGATTTGACGTAGGATAAGTTAGTTTGTAGGACTTAGTTATAGGAAATTAAGATAGGGACTGCAGCGAATTAACATCGAGGCCTGCCCAGTGCCAGGGGCATGCTCTTCGGGGTTAGCTCGAAGAGCAAGGCAAATGCAAGTAGGTTTATATCTTTACTGGCACACATGTGACGCTGCAGAATACAAATTAAATTAGTCATAGGAATAGGAAATAAGTAGTATATGTAGATATTAGATGCCCATTGTTATTAATATTAATATAAACTGTAGCTCACCAACTAATACTAAACTAGCTGCAACATTTCAATATAAATGTATAATTGTTAGGACCCACTAATGTAGTAAGGTAGTGGGTTAATTTGTATAATCATAATGGTTTTGATAATAAAGAATTTTTTTAAAAAAAAAAGGAAGAACCAGAAGAACGACAGAAGGACAACAAACACTACAATGGACAAAATAGGACAAGAAAACCACAGAGACGCAAGAAACAGGGAGAACAGACTAAAGACAAGAAAGCAGATTACCATGGCTGGTTGACCATGAGAATAAAAAAGGAGAAGCCAGCGACTCTGCAACACAGACTGTAGCGCCTAGAACCGCACGGCCACGGCCGGCGCCCTCATGGAATCTGGATTTTCACGGCCAGCATCGTCAGTCGTCAACCTTGATCTGCCGGTAGCCAGTCAGCACATCCAGATGGGATACACTGCTTCGCTCCTGTAAAACAACTTACAGTGCTATCGATTCGTCGCTGTCGTCTATCGCGCCTTGCCGCAGTTTGCGCAGCTCCCCCTGTCGGAGGTTCGAGTCCTCCTTCGGGCATCGGTGCATGTGTGTTGTCCTTAGCGTAAGTTAGTTTAAGTTAAACTAAGTAGTATACTACCACCCCCACCACGGCTGTGGATAGACATTCTCTCAGTCACTGGAGGTCAAAGCAGAAATGCTTTGTGGTATCTCCACTCGTCATGTAGCGAGTCAGGCAGTGTGGTGTTCTGCAGAATGGACACGAATTACGGAAGAGCTGGGTTCAGATCCCGGTCCAGCCATCCATACTTAGTTTTAATTTAGGTTTGCCCGAAATCGCTTGAGGCATATTCCAGTGCCATGGTTCCTTTGAAAATGTAACGGCAGTTAGCTTCTCTATTCGTATCCTATTCGTCCTAGAGACCTCCTTCTAAGAACTTTGTCATCGACGCGCGTTAAGCCCTGATATTTCATTTAAAAGAAAAAATGGTTCAAATGGCTCTGAGCACTATGGGACTTAACATCTGTGGTCATCAGTCCCCTAGAACTCAGAACTACTTAAACCTAACTAACCTAAGGACATCACACACATTCATGCCCGAGGCAGGATTCGAACCTGCGACCGTAGCGGTCTCGCGGTTCCAGACTGTAGCGCCCAGAACCGCACGGCCACACCGGCCGGCTCTTTCATTTCAATCACGAGCGTAGCAGTAGAGGACGAAGTGCCCTTTGGTGGTTGAATGAAACCGTGTCGCAGCAACTTATCCTCGTCCTACCTCAATAACTTGTCGCTTAGCTAGGAAGACATTACATGAGCGCTGACAAAGGTAAATGATGACTGAAATGATTGCTTTGATTGTGAGACAAACGCTAGAACTGAAAGTTGCCATTCAAAATATTCCTCACTGTCACTCCAGATGTCCCAGTACCAACTCGCCTGGTATTAGGTTAAAAACTCTCTGAATCTGCAATACACCAAATAACGCTCCACCTAAAGAATGAAGATTATTTTAAGAAATCGGTGATGACCTACTTTGGTACGGTGTTCCATGGGTCACCTTGTCTGCCTTTTCACTTCTCCGAAAACTGACGAAGAGTGCCCAACAATCGCTGATGTACGTTCCTCTGTCATACAGTAATTACTGATACTCGTAGGTGGATAGTAGTGTCCTCCGTGACGCTGTCTCTAAAGGCATGATTCAAACATAGCAGATATACGAGGGCTATTTTTTTTTCAACCTTTGATCGATAGCGAAATGGAACCTACAATGAAAATAAAAAGGTTTTTTTTTGCAACATTTAACTACACCTTCCAGCTACTTCTGTACGTAGTCGCCGCTCCGACTTAGACTATGTCGTAGCTCGGTACCAACTTTCCAATACCCTCGTCATAGAAGACAGCGCCTGTGGTTTTCGCCTATTCCTCAAGCCGATATGCAACTTGTTGCCCGTGTCAAAATGCTATCCTCATAGCCAGCGGTTCATGTGAATGAAGAGATGAAAACCAGAGGGGACCAAGTCCGGACTGTGTGGTGGGCGATCAAACAATTCCCATCGAAAACGCTGCTGGAGCATCTTCATTGCCCCTGATGTATGCGGCCGAGACTTGTTATGGAGAAGGAAATACATGAACGTTACGTTATGTGGACTGCATGAAATGAGGCGAAACCTCTCAGCAGGACTTCATTCTTGCCTGGCTACAGTATTTTCTTGGCGTCTTTACGTGCCCACTTTGCATCCAGAAGTAAAAAGTGCAACGTGACGTGATACATGGGCATACTGAAGACACTGCTCACTACATCTGCACAAAGATTCACAGGATTTTCACTGTGGTTGTAGTTTCGTGACCGATCGAAGGTTGAAAAAAATTGCCCTCGTAACAATGTTCTTGTGGTTGTATCTCTACAATTATGTTTGTGCATCTTATTCTAAGTCACGGTAAGTTCCTGCCTGTTCTGTCAACAAAAACCAAGTGCAGAGTTGTGTTGCATATTTCCATTGAAACCTTCATACTTTAAACCTGCGTAATATAGTGTAGGGCCCCTGCGAGCACGCAGAAGTGTCGCAACATGACGTGGCATGGACTCGACTGATGTTTGAAGTAGTGCTGGAGGGAACTGACACCATGAATACTGCAGGGCTGTCCATAAATTCGTAAGAGTACTAGGGATGCAGATCTCTTCTGAACAACACGTAGCAAGGCATCCCGGATATGCTCAGCAGTGCTCGTGTCTGCGGAGTTTGGTGGCCAGCGGAAGTGTTTAAACTCAGAAGAGTATTACTGGAGCCACTCTGAAGCAATTCTGGACGTGTGGGGTGAAGGATTGTCGTTCTGGTATTGCCCAAGTCCGTCTGAATGCACAATGGACATGAATAGATGCAGGTGATCAGACAGGATGCTTACGTACGTGTCACCTGTCAGAGTCGCATCTCGACGTATCAGGGGTCCCATATCACTCCATCTACATACGCCCCACATCATTACAAACCCTCTACCAGCTTGAACAGTCCCCTGCTGATATGTAGGCTCCATGGATTCATGAGGTTTAGTCCATACCCGTACACGTCCACCCGCTCGATACAATTTGATACGAGACTCGTCCGAGCAGGCGACATGTTTCCAGTCATCAACAGTCCAACGTCGGTGTTGACGGGCCCAGGCAAGGTGTAAAGCTTAGTGTCATGCAGTGATCAAGAGTACGCGAGTGGCCCTTTGGCTCCGAAAGCCCAAATCGGCGATGTTTTGTTGAATGGTTCGCACGCTGACATTTGTTGACGGCCAAACACTGAAATCTACAGCAATTTGCGGAAGGGTTGCACTTCCGTCACGCTGAACGATTCTCTTCTGTCGACGTTGATCTCGTTCATGCAGGATCTTTTTCCGATCACAGCGATGTCGGAGATTTGATGTTTTACCGGATTCCTGATATTCACAGTACACTCGTGAATATCAGGAGATGCTGTGTCCCATCGTTCGTGAACCGACTATAACGCCCGTTGAAACTCACTTAAATCTTGATAATCTGCCATTGTAGCAGCAGTATCCGATCCGACAACTGCTCCAGACACTTGTCTTATATAGGCGTTGCCGACCGCAGCGCCGTATTCTGTCTGTTTACATATCTCTGTATTTGAACACGCATGCCTATACCAGTTTCTTTGGCGCTTCAATGTAGTCGTCGACACAAACTGATGAGCAAAACATTGCGACCACTGCTTAGTAGCGTGTTGTTCAGTCCCTGTGAAGCAACACAGCAGCGATTATGCGTACCATAAATACGACAAATTCTTCGTAGTTTCAGTAGTTTCAGGAGGTGCGTGTCACGAGATGCCTGCACAGATCACGCATTTCCCGTAAATTACGATCCTCTAGTTCGTGGGCATGGAACTGGAGGCCAGTAGCATCCCAAATGTGTTCCATCGAGTTCACATCAGGCTTTTCGACACGGGCAGTTATCCTACTGGAAGATGCCATCGCCTTTGCGGAAAACATCAAGCATGAAACGATGCAGGTGACTCGCAATAATGTTTATGTATTCCACAATTGTCACCAGTCTTCTATTTCCATCTTAGGTCCCACTGAACTCCAACTGAATGCCCTCCATATCACAATACAGCCCCCGTCCGTGGCGTGGAGCATGTTGCAAGCATCCGTTCGCTTACCTGATGGAGTATCCGGAAACAACTAGCTACCTAGTATAACAAAAAATTTGATTCACCCAACCACGCGTCACGTGTCCACGGTGTCATTCAATCTCGCCGTGGACGGTGGTCATAATGTTTTGTCTCATCAGTGAAAGGTGACAGCATTGATGTGTTCAGTGATGAATAAACACTATTTTTAAATATTTATTCGTTTTATTTTTTAGTGAATTGTGCTTAGATGCCTCCACATCTTCCTGTACCACGAAAATGACACCAGTTGTCCCGCCCCGCTCCATCTCCCTTCTCCCCAGCCACGTCTTGGGTATGCTTTTCTTCCTGAGCCGGCCTCTGTAGCCGAGCGGTTCTAGGAGCTTCACTCCGGAACCGCGCTGCTGCTACGGTCGCAGGTTCGAATCCTGCCTCGGGCATGGATGTGTGTGATGTACTTAGGTTAGTTAGGTTTAAGTAGTTCTAAGTCCAGGGGACTGATGACGTCAGATGTTAAGTCCCATAGTGCTCAGAGCCATTTGAACCATTTGAACTTTTCTTCCTGTTAAGAAACCAGAGCACGTAAACAGGATGAACGTCTCTTCCGTTGCCCCCTTGTTTCGCCGTAGTACATGATATTGCCGGTGAGATCAAATAGTTCGTAGCTCATACATCCAGAACTCCGCACGCAAAGGAAACGGATGGTAAGGAACACTTGCGGTATTGTAGAAGCAGAGTAGTAATTAGTTACAAGTTGGCTACAGTACATTCCGCACAATGACCAAATCGCCTCGGACATGTGTGTGTAACTCAAATTCTAGCTGTTGAAAGGATAACTTGCTCCTTAAAAAATGGTTCAGTGTATGATCTGTGTCCCTCAGTTGTTATCAATGGCTTTCTGAAACATCCTAGGTTCTGTCGTCAATGTAAAAAGTATATTCACTGATAAAATCGGATAAGAACTTGGAAATTATATCAAATTTCACGCTTAGAGAGCTTATATTGTTTTATTTCAGTGATTACAGTACTAAATTAAACGAACAATGTATTTCGCAGTACGAACACACCACTGGTCCGTTGTCAGTAGGATAATGCACTCACTTGGGTCTGGCTGCATGGAATGACTCATTGGGATCGGTGTCATGCAGCCATTCCATCCTCTCATAGCTTAGCTGACGCCTTTTTGTAATATTCTAGATATTCACGCTAGAACGGAACGGGTCACCACAAGTCGCGCTGAGGACAGATAGGTTTCTTGCTGGCCAACTGAGTACCCTCAGCATCACGCAAGCAGCTCATAGAGGTCTTTACTACACGAGGAGGAGCGTTGTCCTAATGAAAAACAGTACCAGCTACTGCCTCATAACAGGTAATACATGAAGAGGCCTGAGGTTCGTGACGCACTGCTGTGTCACACTGTTCGCTGAGTAACCTCCAGGGGCGACCGGAAGTTATGCCTAGTGGGTTCCTACACAATGATTCTAGGGACTGCGTCAATCTATCTCTCCACAACATATACAGAATCTGCCAGCTGCCATCGACGTCACTATTTCTCGCAGACGAAGATCAAACGGGAGCAGAACTCATCCTCCTGCGGTCATAAAAATGGAACCTGTTCCTCCCGAACCTGCAAGGATCCGGAAAACGAGGCGACTAATTCCTCCCATTTAAAGAAAGGAGAGTAGTAGACATATCTGGTGACGGACCTTCAGCGCATCGGGCAGTGAGGCCGGATTGTGTGACCAGCCTGCGGAACCTTTAGCGTTTTCGCGTATGTTATTTTTTTTTTCAGTCCAGAAAACGACACTCATTCCGGCCCATTCTTCAGTCTAAACTTGATGAACAGGCAAGCAAACCTTTCTAGCTTATGTACTTATTGCAGAAACTGTAAAGCTTTTCGAGTTCACCGTGAACTTGGTTATGTGTAACATGGGGACTTCATTCTTTACTCGTTAAGTTCTGTTAGACTCGTAAAAATTCGTAAAATGCCTGGATATAAACTAGCACAATAGCAGTGAAACACAAGAATTGGCTGAAATTTCTCCTGGGTACTACAAAACATATTAAAAGAAGTGAACCAAGAGGGTGTTCTTCAATTTAGACTGGAAAATGCGAAAATTACCGCTAAGATCTTCGTCGTCTCGTGATAGCTTACTGAAAAGGGGTGCAGGAGAATACATATAACTTTCCGTACAAGAGTGAGAGAGGTATGGTCAAAATGCACACTGAATTTCTGTGTAGTATTAACTGAATGAAGGCTGCTAATTCTTGGAAATAAGTTCATATTGTCACTAAAGAAAATGTATGCTGAGAATACTAGTTAGTTTAGTGTTACCCAGGGTGCACCACGAGGAGGCGAGCTGTTTCATACCCCAAAAATATTTACACATTTAATTTTTTTGTATTTTTAAATATATTTACAGAATTTCTTCATTTATATCTTAATTGTAATTTTATATCCTGATACATGTATCTAAAACCACAATAACCTTTAATATTTTTGGATTCTTAAATATATTTAAAAATGTTTATTTACATTCTCATATCTAAATGTACCCATTAAATAAATATTTCCTTCTACTGTGTAATTCCTAGTTTCATTTTATAGGAAACCGATTTCACATACTGATATCTGGTAATTTTTCGAGCTTTGAAATTGACCACTTGCTGTACCGTGAATTTCAAGCCTGGACTGTTACCTTCGTGTTTCTCGGTTTTTGCTGAATTTATTGCGATATTAGAGTCGAGCTGAATTTGCTTCATCACCTCACGAAATTTATGTCTGGACTGCAGGAGACTTTCACAAGTATTGGTGGTTCGCTGTCTATTACAGCTTAGTTCTGCCCACGTAGATGCAGGAAAGAGTGTATTTTCTTCTATATAAGTTTCCACTAAGTAATCGCAAAACGTTTGCAGTTTTTCCAACAAGAAATCCTCAACAAAACAGTCACCAATCATATTAGGCTCCAGCATCAGCAACCAAATATATAAGACAGAAACCTTCAAATTTCATTTTTTGCGGGATAGTCATGTGCAAGTCCCAATGTTTGTATTTCTCGCCACCAGCTCTGGATAAACGAAATTTACGTCTTTGGGGTATTATGTCAGTCCAAACTTCATTTCCAGCTGTTATTACACTATCATCAAAGTCTGAAAATATCGTAGATGGTGAAAATTTCAGACCTAGAACTTTACATTTATCGATAACTGTTTGAAAGGCAACTGATACGACGAAGTTCTCAAGTTCGATGAGGAAAAAGACCATTGGAATTTAATGTCCATTGACTAGACCAGTTATTACAAGCAGCTGACAAAAAAACTTTGTGCAATACTTGAATATTCCATCAATGTTTATGTTGTCTCACAATGAGTAAGCATTTTAAGGTATTCAGCATTTTAAGGTATTCAGGTTTACAAAATATTACAGCTAGTTTCCCGGCACTATTTTGTAGCAATAAATTTGTACTGTCTGTAGTTTCCACACTTAGCGTGTTGATAATATCATAAATTTCAAACCTATTCGGCAATTTCGGTGGAATTTTGCGCCCCGTTTTGTAAATAGATTTACGAAAGCTGTCGACATCTATGTTATTTCTTGTGTACTTCTCCTTTGAACTGATTATAAATTAGCTTTTACAGTCTCAAAAATATCTTCTGTGGCTTTGGCCTTCCAATTTTAAATGATTTTTTTGCCTCCGAATTTTGTCACAAGTCATTTCCACGTGACTGTAGTCTTCTTGAATCTCCACAACATCCAACTCCTCAGTACAAATAGATTTAATAAAGCTTCTGCAGAATGCAACCCTTACCGTTGCATGTCCACTACTCTACACCTCTTTTTCAACAATTTCAAGAGCAGCATTTTCCCTCCCATTCTACTTACTAAAACTGCAAGCGCTTCGGAGGACATGTTGTCTCTAAAATATCTGCCGTAGACAGACAGGTATGAGCTCACAAACTGCTGGGAGGCCTCGGCGCTGTTACCTGCAGGCCATGAGACATGTTCACGAGGAGTAGGCCCTGTTACCTGCTAACCTACCTGTTTTCGGGAGGAATGGGCCCTTCGCTCCATCACACGAGGTAGTGTAGAAACAAATTTCTAGCTGAATATGATGCGACGCTGCTTGTCAGCAGTCTATACACACCAGTGCGGTACCACTCTATGACGGCCATCTGGGTTGTGCTATTAAAAGAAGCCTGCACATTGGATGGTGATTCTGCTATTCTCCAGACAATGATGCAGGACAACAAGGCTTTGTAACGTGTCCAGCATCTGTGCCCAAATGGCAAGGGCAGATGTAAAGGATTACAACATGCTTGATCAGCTTGGTCGGCTAGGTCCTTGACAACCTGTGTGGTTTCTCTTATGTTCCCATACAGTCCAGCGTAGAGCCTCACACACATCCAAACTCTCCTCATGCCATGGATTGCACAATTCGACCAGCCAACCTTATGCAGATCCAAAATGGTGGCCCTTTCAAACTTTGTCAAGCATTGTTAATGCAATGCGTGAGCACCGTTCTGCGTGGTCCTTCGCAGTGCTCAATAAACATGCCCATTACATACTCTGCAGACCTGTTAATGTGGTCACTTGGAGACAACCGCTAATGCTTTCTGGCGGCCGTTTAGTCAGTTACAGACGACTGCAACTCTCATATTTTGCACACCTGCTTCAGCAAGTAGTCTGTCTACAGAACTCAGGCCACATCAGACCATTCCTTCTAGTTACTAATTTTTGTCAGTGAGTGTGGATGTTAACCAATTCCTTTGTATCATTTCACCTGATGTATATGACAACTTCGTCAAATTCTTGCTTTACATGTTCCGAAAACATTGACGAATGTGTGATTTGGAATTGGTTCTATTGATCCTAAGAACCGCAGAAACAAATTACGTTTTATATTTGAATTCCTGGCCGCGAGGGCGATTGATTTCTTACAGACTAATAGGTGTGGTGGTGGTGGTGGTGTCGACGTTTCGAAGTACACAGAGTTTTCGCCAAATTAAATCACGTAATCACCAAAATCATGCACCGAGTAGGAAAGCAGGGCCATCAGTTAAAGTAAGCACTTAATGTCGAAAACAGGTTTGTTACATAAACACAGTATAAAACAGATACCGGGGCACACCAAGAGAAGGGCTTCCCTATTTGTATGTAGACGGATTTTCTATATTATTCGATCATTTTGCTTACAAGCCGGATTCTTAAACATTAAATTACAACTTTTGTCATCGACTCTGACCACTTCTCCATGCCCGACAACGCACAGGCTGCCGCAGTCAGGTGGACGGTGAGTTAGACGTGATGGGTCACATGATCGTGCAGTTCAGTCAATAGGAGCACAGCAACATGATGACATTGCGTGTTTACCAGCTGTACATGTGCCCCAACCTACAAATTGGCAGGAATTTCGAATTTTGGTGGGAAATTCGAATTTTGGTGGGAATTTCTTTGTCCCAGGGCTGCACTGATGTGTCCACACCACCCGGGAATTGGCGGGGAAAGGAATAAGCCTGTTCTGGGCTGCTGGAGAGAGGGAGTATACTTCATTTATTCCTGGAACAATTTATTTAGGAACGGAGTTCACACAATTTATGTATTACACTGATTCAAAGCACTCACCCTGATGTACTTGGTGTCACAGCCGGCCGGTGTGACCGAGCGGTTCTAGGCGCTACAGTCTGGAACCGCGCGACTGCTACGGTCTCAGGTTCGAATCCTGCCTCGGGCATGGATGTGTGTGATGTCCTTAGGTTAGTTAGGTTTAAGTAGTTCTGAGGTCCAGGGGACTGATGACCTCAGAAGTTAAGTCCCATAGTGCTCAGAGCCATTTGAACCATTTTTTTGGTGTCACAATATGCAGTTTACAGACCTGGAAACTGCTCGTAAATAATGCATTACACTGATGTGCAGCGACACAAACAACTCGTAAATTACCGAAATAATCCAGTACACAGCATACAGACGTGCAAACCACTCGTAGATCACCAAAATAATGCAAACATGCCCACAATGCTAAAAACCCGAAAATAACGCGGTGCGCAAACACTCAGTTCATGCAAAAAAAGCAATGTATCAGCGACTCAAACCCTGATTCTACTGAATAGAAAGCCTAAGTGCACCCCTAACACATGGAAACTGTCCAGACGTGGGAGAGGAAGGTTCGGTTAGTGCACTTTATTTATATTGGTCGGGAAACTGACGCAAATATCGATCATAATTACATAATTAATCACAAAGTTTGGTCCTAATTACATAACTGTATGTATAGCATTGCACAAGGATGGATCTGTAGCCCTTGTATGTAGTTTGGAGACACACCACAGTGCAGCAGCAAAATCCTCATCCTTTTCCCAGTTCCCGTTTCCATCGAATGGCCAAAACACAGTCTTATCACAGTAACTCAGCTTAGCCTGTTTCTACATGGGTTGCAGAAGGAGGTAGATATAGCTTTCTCTGATTTCTACTCAGTTCTGACTTACCTAGGAACGCTCACATGCCCAAAGCTGCAGGGATGGTAGCGCAGAGTCTGAGGGGCAGTTGCAAGATGCATAGGGACTACCCAAAACCACGTTGGAATTTTACTGTAGCAGATAGGTTCGAGAAAGGTGACTCGTTTCGAGATAAGAGAGTGCCAGAAATATGATTCACTATTGACTGTAGTCATTAAAGGACTTCTTCATAGGATCCTTCGCAGGTATATGGTTGAATGGAAAGACTTGATTCCAAATCCCAGACAGCTTTTCTACCGAAAGCGTAGTACTAGAGATCTGAAACGGTAGAGTACATTTCTTACGATCGCAATCGCCACATCATCTACTACTGTTTGTGATCCTTCTCAATCAACCATCACCTATAACCCAGTTGATATATCACCGATCCGATGACATGGTGTTGAGACAGAATTTGTTACAAATACTGGAGAAATATCTAGCGACAGCGGTGTGAGGGAGTTGCAAATACCGGTTTCATACAACACTCCTTAGCCAAATCACTTTCAAAATTCTGTAATTTTATTACGAGGTTGCACTGGCGGAGACATGTAACCACACTGTTGATCTGATACTATACACTCCATGTATCACCATCTATATCCAGTGTCACGGTATTTGTCTGAAAAAAAAAACTACTTCATTCAGAGATAGTGCCATACACAGATTTATAAAGCGACTATAGCTTTTAACATGGATACTTGTATTGATTGACCTGTAGAACCAAGACCGCTTGTGATGGTAATATGGTCGTGATCTTTAACATCTGGCAGTTTGTAAGACGATTAAGCCTCTCTGTCTAGGGCAGAGTGGTACCACCCGCGAGAAAACCTCTGAGACATGTCCACCCATCGTTGATTTTTGGTCAGTATTATTTCGTATCGCCAGCAATCAGTTATTGACGAAGTTTTATACTTAGTAGTAGGGGATGTGTGATAGGTCTTCCTTTAGCGTCAGGCTTATAAAGTATGTGTTTGTGTTATGACATGTGCAAAGGAAATGACTATGTCCAGTCGTAACGAAGGTATGTCTTTGACGTGGAATGCTGTGATAGCAAAGGGAAGAGTATGTCAAGTCATAAGAATGGTACAGATATTTCTATTTCCAGAGCCACAGCCGTAATCAGGGTGTATTTCCGATACTTTTCTCATTGTGGAATGCCGTTCAACTGAAAACACAATCCTAACATTTAATTGTAAGTATAGCGATCAAATATTTATGTGACCAATTTCGGAGGATGATTTTGTCTATGCGTGCTTGGCGCGGCGGCCATGGTGGCTTGTGGTGGGAATGATTCACGTTTCCCGCTAATGGCGGGAGACATCCGAATGGAGAGGCCTGTTGCAATGCAGGAATGTAGTTGACTTAACCATGTCGTCCTCTAGATGGCCCAATAGTGGACTAATACTTAGTATGTGTTCGACAGCTTTCGTGATCGCATGGAAATATGAGAAGATTCAATATGGTCATGTGTTTGCGATGGACCATTATTCCCTACCATGCAAATTGTCTGACTGAGTGCTTCTTCACATTTCCTGTCTTTATTTGGTTGAGAGAAGATCGATTTTTGTGTGTGTTGAGTGCATCTAGCAGGCGAAAGTCAGGTGTAGGACACGTTTGCTGGTTCTCTAGACATGAGGAACACCTTAGCTGATTTTGTAAATTATAAGGATGATTTGGAATCTATATATCAGCGACATCGTATTCGTGAGTGGAAATATCAGTTTCCTCTGTTTTTTTCGAGTTTTCACGTAAAGGCCTTCGCAGATGGGTAAGTTTCTCAGTCGAACGTAAAAAACTATACCGATTTTGCTCATAAAACTAAATGAAAATGGACTTTGTCTATTTTCGTGGAAAGAGGACATTTATTATCGTCGTGAATGTTTTTAAGTAGTTGCTTTATTATCGGAGTCGAGTTGATGTTAAATAATCCAGCACAGAACGGGGAGTGAGTCCTCTATTAGACTGTGGCTCTCGCCTAGTTCCAGCTGGAGCATCCTGCGTGACGTTAAACAAAAGTGTTTTCCATCCCAGAACGAGAGGCTATTGGAGACGTTGGGGACCTGTCTAGTCTGTGACAGCTCGTCGCCATTAGATGTTCCCTCTAACCATTAGGGGTGGTTGCGTCACTATACTTTAGATGACCAAGATGCATTTGGGAAAGCTGCCCTTTTATCTCCTATTTCCTGCTTTTGTGTTGGTGAAGGACCATCGCTTCAAGGCGAACAGCGGCTATCACGAGCCGCAAGGCTGTCGGCAGAGTAGCTCCCTCCCTCAGTCCATCCACGTGAAGGTGAAGAGGGGGCCTCGATCTTTGGTAGTTTGTGAATGTACATGGAGAAGAACGCACATTCAACTACCACCCCCTCTGCATTCTTTTAGGCGACGATTTTCCCCAGTAATGTGTTGCATTATGACCCGTCCAATACGAGTGCTGGTTTTTACGACAATTTCGAAGTGTAATTAGAACTGTGACGCATTTTTTTCATCAGCTGTGAAAAACAGCGATAAATGCTGTATGCTTGCAGTTAATGTACTTTTTAAACTCATCTCTGTCCAACATCAGCATCTAGTCAGTTGAATGTATTTCTCACCGAAAATAATAAAGATAGTACCTTAGACCCCAGACTCTTTCCCCCTAGCTTTTAGGTGTAGGGTAGAGTTTGAGTGTTTCTATTGCTGGGTTCGAGTGGTACTGAGAAATTTTTTCCCAGCAGGATAACACCAGTTGTATGGTATCGTCAGTTTCTGTAGCATATTGCGCTTTTTTTGCAGTCTTTGTGTAGTGCTATGCATATAGTTGTGTAGTTAGGCCTGAAGTAAATGATTAATTACGTAAAAAGGATTGATATTTGGGTCAGTTTCGAGTGCTACTGCGAAATTTTTTCCTAGCAGGATAACACCACTCGTATGGTATTGTTAGTTCTTGAGCTGTATTGCGATTTTAAGCTGACCTTGTGCAGCACTATACATGTAGCTATGTAATTAGGACCAATCTCTGTGTTTAATTACGTAATTAGGAATTCAATTTTTGTCAGTTTCGAGTGGTATTTCGAAAATTTTTCCCAGCAGCATAACAACAATTGTACGGTATTGTTAGTTTTTGAGCTGTATTGCGATTGTAAGCCGTCCTTGTGCAGCGCTATGCACGTAGTTGTGTAATTAGGACCAAGCTTTGTTATTAATTACATAATTAGCATCGATATTTGCGTCAATTTCCCGACCAAAATAAATAAACTTCTCTAACCTAACCTGTCTCTCCCGCATCTGGACAGTTTTCATGTGTTAGGCTTTCCATCCAGTAGAATCAGAGTTCGAGTCACTGATATATTGCATCTTTTATGTGCCCTCCAAAATTCGAACTTCCCACCCATTTTCCAAGAGGATGACGCACCGTCATTGAAAAAAGTCGGAAAGGGGAGGGGGCAGGGTACTGCTGGGTGACCTGTAGAAGCACATAATTCAGTTTCTCTCCAAAATTCGAACTTCCCACCAGGGGTCATGGCACCAAAACTATGTGAATTAAATTTTTTTTTTAAAAAAGCAAGCCCCCAAATTTGTTTGAACACTACCAAAACTATGTCCCCCAAACTGTTATCCATCTTACACTAGTATGCACCACACTAAGCCGCTACTACTGTAGATAGATAATAAATTTAAACAATTTTATACAAATTTAAGCAAATTTAAACAAATTATATTCGAATTGAATGATATCATGAGCAGTCTTTAGTGGGGGAAATATGATACTAACTCCTCTCAGCTGCAGGAGTAAGCTCTTAGAGCAAAATTCCCTCCAAAATTCGAACTTCCCACCCATTTTCCAAGAGGATGACGCACCGTCATTGAAAAAAGTCGGAAAGGGGAGGGGGCAGGGTACTGCTAGGTGACCTGTAGAAGCACATAATTCAGTTTCTCTCCAAAATACGAACTTCCCACCAGGGGTCATGGCACTTTCCCGCCAAAAGCCGCCATCTTGGATAACGATACTCGCGTCATCAGCTGACGTCACAGCCGCAATCTTCGATGACGTCATCACCACTGTCTTGGATACATCTGGCAACAGTGGAGAGTGGGGCGACGTTCTCTTTGTTCCACTACTGTGGCCAACTTTCCAATGAAATATTAATGTCCAACCTATCCCAGGATCGGTCACAGCAAGCAAACTGATGTGGGCTGTGTGTGGGCTACGCTCAGTGCCGCATTTTTCGGTGGGAAAGAGTTTCTTCAGTTCGGTAGAATCGTGGTGTCAGGGCTGTGTATCCTCTGCTGTTGTTTGTGGTATAACAGAAGTTCACAGGTCCAGTGGTTGTTGGCAGAAAAAGGGGAGCTCGCAATCTGTAGTCATATGTCTTTACAAATGAATGAGAATGAAAGAAGAGAAGGACAAGAACTCTTCAGTCTCACTGTACGATATATAATCGCGTTACCGAAAGTCTGTAGTGGAATGACAACACCATGTAGAAAGAACGTAAGGATTTAGTTGTATATGAAAGAGCAAACACAACGATCGACAGACGGAATTCATCAAGCAATGCTGTGAGCTGAATCTGCAAGCATGATGCACATGATGACATTGTTGGTACGAGTAGTAAGTTTTCTGAAGTAGTACGCATTAGTATTCGATTTTATTCAATCTTGAACCTGCTATTGTTAATTTTATGAAGGAAAAAAAGAACGGGAACAATAATTACAACATACGAATGAATTGCAGACCTCGCGTTTTAGGTGGACTTGACTGCATACTGCTCACTGTAGGTGAGAAATAACGTATTTCTGATTTGATAAGAATGTAATTTAAAAAGGAATTCGCATTCTGGAGGGAACAGTCTTACAAAAAAAAAAAAAGAAAAAAAAAACAACGTCCATTTGTTGAAGCTCATTGGCGTTAAAGAAAATGAGAGTTTGAAAAATTCATTGCGGGTTTGAAGAAATTACAAGTATAGTTTCCTAAACGTTTTGAGGACACTGCCAATCTTGCAGTTGTAGTCGAGACCCTTTGCCATTACAGTTGAAAGCACCTGTAGGCACGTGCAGATGTAACTTTCGACTTGCAGTGTAATTCCTGTTTCAGAGACATACTTTTACATTAAAATTGTCCAAGACGTCTACGTTGTCTTCCTCAGGAAGAATTTCCACGTCTCCATCACGAGGCTCCAAACGTGATAAAATATTTCGATCAGCGTATGCATGTGAAAGGCTTTTATCGATTATGAAACTATAGAAGTCACGATTACATGCCAAGCTGAATGGACCTTGTTTCCTCCCCCTGTATTAGTTTCTGTATCTAATTTAGCCCAAATTTATCTCCCACTCTATAAAAGTCTACGTATTACCAAAACTATGTGAATTAAATTTTTTTTTTTTAAAGCAAGCCCGAAATTTGTTTGAACACTACCAAAATATGTCCCCCAAACTGTTATCCATCTTACACTAGTATGCTAACGTTTGACTAAACAAAATCTACTTTAAATTGAACCGTAACTGATCTGAAAGCAACTTGTATATATATTTAATGCGCAACTGAAGTAAAAATTATCTGGCCATAATCAAAATTTCCAGTTAGTTCGCGTCTTGACAACATTGCTGCAGATTTCTCGAAACAGCAAGCATGCAGTGGCTAAGCTAGGTTTCTGTTTCTAAATAAAATTTCCAACTCTTGTATACCACATGTGGTAATGTGTAATGATACACAGTGGAGTGGGGAGAGTGACTTAGTATGAAATGATATTCCAAGATAACGATTTTAGAATGAAGATGTATTCAAAAACACAGAGTAAAATTTCGCGTGCTCTTCGCACACAACAGAGGTCTGAACAATACTATGCTTAATAAAGCGAACAATGAGTTAAAGAGAGTACAGTGTTAACAAAGAATTTCTATAAAAATCAAACAGCTGAATCAGTTATAATGTTGATGCATTAGTCAGGGAAGTGGGGTGGTCTTTCTCTCAGCTCTGAGAAAGTGGACAAAGTTAACTAACCTCCAATAATCATTTCTACAAATTAGTTTCGTAGGGCTGCAGTCTTACCTCAAACTTCTTCTCTTCAAAGAATAATATTTTCAAAATTTATATGCTCTTCGCTTTCTAATATGCACATCTTATTCATCCTTTCTGTCCTTTACCATCAATCTTTCTTCATTTAACAGATATAATCACAAGTCAATACAGCACTACTTAATACGTCCATCACCTACCACACTTAACTAAGAATGTATGTGACAAACGAGGGCTATTCCGACAATCGTATTGCGATTTGCTGCGCTCGCATTACGTCACCCGACAGAAAAGCCGCGCCTGCGTCAGACAGCGCGTATTACAAAAGCAATGTTGTCGTTTTGTAAATGAATTACCAACTTTTCAGGCACGTTAGAGACACATATACATACACATACACTCAAAACTAAACCTAAAAAAAAAACGTAACTAACATAGTTCGACATAGGAGGTAATAAAGAATGCGTAAAACAAACTTACCACCATTCCGTACTTTTCAAGTGCATCGATCAGCTGTAGTTACTGACGACAAGCGGCTCTTCATTACTTACATGGTTTAGATGCCATCCACATGAGATTCTTCCTCGTGTCACTCTTCTTTCTTACTTCTACTAGTCTTTCTTTATTTAAATGCCTGATACGTATAAAACTTCGCGTTCTAACATACAAACTAATTATGCTTTCGTGTACATGAGAAAACTTTGTTCCGATAATCGAAGTTAAACTTTTAATTACGTTGTTACATTTCTAAATTGTTTGTCCATGGAAGCCTGAAAATATAACTTCGAGCTGTTTCACGGTATTCACCCAGTCTGTTGTTGGTGTTAGAAGACCCCCACAAGAAACAGTATTTATCCATGATTGAGAACTTGTTCCAGGAATCGAGCACATTTCATTGCGTGATCCAAAGGTTTTATCGATAGAACGACTTTTAAATGCTAGGTGGCCAGCCAAGTATTCAACAGAGTTAGGAGTAGCATCTTCTATATCGGCACTATTTTAATCTATTTCGTGGACAGTTCTCAGGAATTCTTCTTCCTCTTCGACAATACCTAAAATGTCACAACTATCTGCACATTTCACTTGTCGTTCGTCTGTTATCTCAATATAGAGTTCACTTGTGATGAACTTCATGATGTCGTCATGGTGTGTTTCAGTACCAGTATCTGCAGAAACGGCAGTGACTCTTCACTGCCTGATAAAGGTATGTCATCTGCATTTCCAGTTAAAAGAAGAAGCCGAATTCTGTGTTTGACCTCTACAGCTGTGGGATTATTGTAGGACGCACCAAGTCCTCGAATTCTAGAAAAATAATTTTCCCAGCAGTCCTGATTTTGACGTGATGTTAAGATAAACTTCTCGTTATCTTTCTTTACCTCTTCGAGTAGCCCTAGAAGGGATGTGATTGAGACTATAAACCCCTTCTGAAATGTCAACAAACCTTCCTGTTTCCACAGCGCATGTCATGGCAAACATCGCAAAACCTTTCTAAAGTGTTCTCTTGACTTTTAAAATTCAGACCAAATCTGCAACGTAAAGGCGTAACATCATCAGTGGGAGTTCTAGAATTTAAAACGTCGAAACATCGTTCACTAAATCGAAGAACATGCTTTCCCGTTCTTTTCCCAAAACATACAAGAGAGCTTAAGCCGTGCGACGTGAAAATAAGCGGGCTGCCGTCCTAACATTTTGTCGAGCAGGTCCTGTAACACTGAGGTGCCCGCTTCTGAAATGTGATGTACTACATTCAGATCGCCTTTCTGGCTGTCTAACAAATTCTCAATTACATTCTTGGCTATCAGAGTTCCATAAGGAAGAGATAACCCTTCATCTAAAAAGTGGTTCCTAAGGAGATTCAATGAATGTGCCACATCGTAAAAAACCCAGATTTTCCTTTCATTGTGCGCTGGATTTTTGAAAAGGTTTTTAAGCTATTGATATAAAGTTCATTCCACACTGTAGAGTTTTTGCACCATGTCACACGGTACAGCCACAACATGAAGTCCCGAATTTTCAATTTTTAATATTATATCTAATAGCAGGCAACAGTTCATTGTCACATCAAAATTGTAATAAATCGGCTGCTTCCAAGATGAACACAAACCACGAATCATTGCAACTAGAACATTTGTGTGAGGTCCTAAAATCCTGTCTTCCGAACCATCATAGCAGATTCTACCATCAATGTCCATTTCATCGAAACACAACACAGTTGTCTTGTAGGGGAGTATATGTACGACTCTTTGCTTTCAAAATTGCCAAAACTTCTTCTGAAGTACCTGGATTACACTTGAAATTCGTAGTCCATTTTTGAAGTGTTGCTCGACATGGCAAAGCTTTGTATGTATAAGCTTTTTAAGAAAGAGCTTTTAGAGTTATGGCATTGGCAATATCCTGAGCACTCCATTTAACGGTCTGTTGCCTAGCAACAAACAGCGAATTTGTCCTGGAGTGAAGCACTTAGATATTTTCTACTTTTTCTTTACGACACTTTCTTTCACTGTAGCACTTAATTTTGTCTTCTTTAATAAGACGCGTCTAACAGTATTGGCTTTCTTCAGGGCTGCTTCACACTTTTTAAGGCTACTTTCAAGCACGGCACTTTTCTTCTAAAGAACTTCCATTTCTGATTTCAGTCTTTTTATTTCTCCGTCCTTAACTTTCAAATCAGAGAGTTCACAAATGGGCACTGTATTTGTGTCTTGGTCCAGTTTCCTTTTCCTTGGGGACACAGGCTGCAAGATATCAATTACTCTATTTCGCACATCTCTCTTCTGATAACGTAGAGCTCGCTCACGAACATCCTACCGGAACAAAAAAGCCTGTTAATTGGTTCGTTTATGATTAATAATTAGTACTAAAATGATACTTTTTCACTAAAAAATAGCTCATTTGAGAAGCTAAAACTTAACGAATTAGTACCTAAATCTAATTGATCAGTATAACACAGCAGCTTGCTTACCTCATTGTCAGGTTCAGTGCTGTTTTCAGCTGTGCGTAAAATCTCCGTGCCAGTTGGGTAAATGTTGAGATAGAACTGCATCTGCTTTAAGTGTCTTCTTTTGTGGCAACTCCAAGAGTTCGTTTTTTAAATCCCGCTCGTAATCCTCTGGAAGAAAGAGAATGAAGCAGATACGGGCATTAATAACATTAATTTCGTCAGCTAGCTTGCGCCGAGATATCCGTTCCCTTTGTAGGGAATTCTTGGGAAAACGATTATACACTATACCACTAGTCTTAGTTCAATAATTTTTACAGTTTGCGACTGCACAATTACTCTTACTTCTATTCATAATTCGGTCTGCTCGCAACACGCGCCACTTATAAACACACTGCTGCCGTACTCAAAGCTCTCTGCCAGGTGATGCCACGGCGCGAAGTGTACTGTGGGTAAATTGTTCGCGGACATTGCCGGAATGGCCTACCTTATATGTCTAGCTACCTTGGTATCTGACTGCGCGAAGGCAAAGACTGTGCCATGACAAGACCAAAGATTGTTCAAAAGTAACGTAACTTGCTCTCTCTCTGACGTGCACATCGATAACATAAAAAGATATAAATTTACAATCTATGTTGTTGAGAGATATGAAATGTGAAGAAAAGTCGTATGCAGTGCGACTGCGTTGCCATTTAAATGCAGTCCTTGTGCAGCTCCCCCCTCCCTCTCCTCCTCACGCTGAGACAGCGTGGTGTGGCGGTGGAAAAAGGGTGCAGACAGGGGAGAGAGCTGTGGTACGCGAGCCAAAGCCCTTCTCGCATACCGAATTCTTGGCTGTCGCTGCGCTATAGGGTTGATACGAACGAGCAGAGAAATGAGAGCAATGAGAAACGACACTAGACCGTGATGGGCTGTTACCTGTGTTGTTCATCTTTCGATCGCGTAAACCACAAAGTTAGTTTACACGATAAACAGATGAATATCGAATCTACGGTCAGCAGCTACAGCTTTGGATGTTCTCTAAGGTTATAGTGCCTTCTGAAAATCAGAAGATTATTATTCAGTAACTTTTTTTTTAAAAAAAAGGATGTTTTATTTAAGCAGTGAAACCTGATGACCAATTGCACAGCACTCTTTCGCTCCGACTTCGATGTAAAATATTTGTTTGCTTAACTACTTGAAAATCTTTAGTTTACAACATATTTAACCCTCCCTGCTCTTAAGATTGTTCTATGGCGCCTCACCTACATCACAAAATTTATTTTGAGTCACCAGAGTTGTAACTGACAGCTTGATTCACGCCTGTATAGCATCAACATGGAATGGAAATCTGGTTTCACTTGTTAGAGAACCTGGTATGAAGATTAATATCGGCCGCGCAATTATGGGTAATTTGCATGCAATACTTTTTTCCTATCCCACTCTGCACTGGTATAACGCACTTTACGATCACTTGCACTGGCGTTAATGAAGAGACCAGTAAAACAAGCAGTGGGTTCCTGATATCGGCTCTGAGCACTATGGGACTTAACATCTGAGGTCATCAGTACCCTAGAACTTAGAACTACTTAAACCTAACTAACCTAAGGACATCACACACATCCATGCCCGAGGCAGGATTCGAACCTGTGACTGTAGCGGTCGCACGGTTCCAGACAGAAGCGCCTAGAACCGCTCGGCCACACCGGCAGGCTGCTGATATCGATGATGGCAGAGTCTACGAGGAGAAAACAAGTCCAGCGAGTAGAAGAGTCATCTTCAGCGTATACCATCGGTGTAGAGAGCAGTCTGAATCAAAAACGTAAAACAGGCGAGGTCAAAACTCTTCTGATCAATGGGACAAACTTACTCTTCAGTGTGATTGACCAGCATTCGGCCGCGGTTTGCGGCTGGAGTATGTAGCCCTAGTATCTCTGACTTGTTCTACATATCGATACGGGGCGGGAAACCGTATAACCATCGGATATTAAAAGTTGGAGCGAAGTTTAACAAATAATTCGTCTGCAGGAAATTTCAGATTCGACACCAGAAATAACTGAAGAAACACGATAATTGACGTCCCAGATGAGAACAAAATATGCACCCTAAAAGTAAATCTACCTTAAGTGGATCTGTAAACAATCAATCAGGATTCAATTCAGCATTAGGGCATTGAAATGAATAATTGATTCATGTTAAATTTGTGCCGGACCGGGACTCGAACCCAGATGCTGCTCTTCTCTAGAACGGTTGCCGTAAGCGCCTCGGTCATCTGGCCACGCCAACCCAAATACCCAGCTCGTCGTTCGCCAATGCGGCGTCACCGTCCACGTACCCCTCGCTCACAGCGACCTGTGTTCCTGCGACAGAAAACGAAACCTGACGGGCATCCATACTGAAGGACTGTCAAGCCTATAGAAATGCTACATATATATGTGTGCAGTATTTGTTGTGTTGGGCGGAACATACCCCACATACATATATATGTGACAATTAGCACTAATTGTGAGACTGTGTGCATTACACCAACCAAGAAAGATATTTAGCTGAATGTGTAGGACTATAGACTAAAAATATATATAGAATAAATTTAGACTTTAACCTTGAGGAAAACTAACGTCATTAACTGTAGTTTACATCCAATCATTTACATAGCTCAAATATTCACCAGGAATAATATAAAATAAATCACGTTTTTTGGTTCTACAGAATGAAGAATTGCATACTTAAATATGAGATATAACAATTTAATTAGTACCATCAAAATTTCTTGAAGAACTCGAAGGTTGTACAAACATCAAACAAGACAAAATTTTAAAAGACACTGATAGTTGATGGATTGAAGAAAATAATTGAGAGCACAAGAACCGAAAAGCTGTTAGCTTTATTGAAAACCGAGAAAATATAGAGAAGCGTTTAAGGGATGTCAGAATGTGTAAACAAAAGATTTGTCAAGGGCCAATAGACAAAAAACGAAGTAAACAGTAATTCTTTCAGAACTGATTTTTTTCTGGAGAAAGGAAAATTTTTGTTTACGATCGAAACCTCTTGCGTTGTGCGTGAAGAGCACGCGAAATTTTACTCTGTGTTTTTTAAAACATCTTCATTCTAAAATCGTTATCTTGGAATATCGTTTCATTGTAAGTTACTCTCCCCACTCCACTGTTTATCACTACCACATGTGGTATACAAGAGTTGGAAATTTATTTAGAAACAGAAATCTAGCTTAGCCACTGCATGCTTGCTTTTGTGCTTTCGAGAAATCTGCAACAATGTTGTCAAGACGAGAAGTACCTGGAAATTTTGATTACGGCCAGATAATTTTTACTTTTTAGAAGCACGATTAATAGTTATTTTAGATGCACGGTTAATACAATCATATGAACCCATTTTTTAAATAAATTTTGTACACAACGCTTCATTTTATGGACAAAAGTAATTAATATTGAAATATTGAGTGCTGTAATAAATAGAATGAGCATTCGATAATAACTATGTAAAAGAACAATAATAACACTCAATTATACAGTGGACTACACTGGACCGATCACTTCCTTGTATTCTGGCAGTCATGAGCTGCTAAACATTGCTACATTCACATTATAGTGATGCCTGACAAGTGGAGGTACTTGCATATGATGAAAAGATTGGAGCCGGCCGCTGTGACCTTGCGGTTCTAGCCGCTGCAGTCCGGAACCGCGGGACTGCTACGGTGGCAGGTTCGAATCCTGCCTCGGGCATGGATGTGTGTGATGTCCTTAGGTTAGTTAGGTTTCAGTAGTTCTAAGTTCTAGGGGAGTGATGACCTCAGAAGTTAAGTCCCATAGTGCTCAGAGCCATTTTGAACCAAAAGATTGGACGTTCACAAATGTGCAAATGAGGCTTCCTTTGAGGAAGAATATTTCTGTTACCACCAACGACACAGTAATAATTAATGTACACAACTGTAACCAGTTTGTCTAAGAGGGTTAATGCTCGCCATTACATTCCATCGAGCAGGTCCCAGAGGTGCGGGTATCGATTACAACCAGTAACGATGTCGTACAAATGAATGGTTATGACTGGAGAGCACTTGCAACTATCGAAAAAGAAACGAAGCAATCCGTGGGTGTAGTTTACTTGAAGTGACAGAGGAAAATCGTCTAAGTCAATATTCAACCTACATCATATGGTGGACATAAATCACTCAGCAAAATAAAATATGCGTCGTAAGTTGGCTATATCCTCGGACACCTCACATATCACCTTGAATTTTTATTGACGCTCATATGATTAATTTTTAATATGTAAATTGGTATTTGAATTTGCTGTTGGACTGAGTGCGATTTGATTTCACTATTTGGTTACAAAACTAGCTTGTAGAAAACGAATCGTTCAGAACAGTACTGTGCTCATTAGAAAACTGTGAATGCTTGCGTGGTGTTCACGTTGTAAAAGCATCATACTCAGGTTAATACTTGTAATTTACAGTGTTCATTTCAGATTTCGTCGAAGTTTCTAATGTGATGGACAAGATAGTGCAGTCTGTACAAGGTCTACATATTACGCTGACATGGATCATTGTGGATTAATGCGTTTAAACGATCATCATGAAATCCCGAAGGTCTTCCTGAACATGGAGAGTCACTAATGTCAAAGCGATCCTCCTTAAAACGATAAAACTTTTTCTTGACATGCACTGTCCAGTGGCACTATCTCCATACCACGGCGCAAATGTTTCTGGCTGCTTCCGTTGCAGTCACCGCTCTACTGAACTCAAACAGAAGAATATGTCGAAACGGTTCAGATTTCTCCACTTAGCACTCCATTTTCTAGCGTCCACAGCTCTTTGCGCTATCTCCAAATGGCAAATTGACAATATGTAAATTTAAGTAGGAACAGTGAACTACAAATAAAAATTACAATCCACAAATAAACCCTTAACAGTCGAAATGCCAACGTGCAAAACAAAAACGCTACGAACCTAAGCACCATCCTTTATGAATGTAAAATAATTATTGTCAGTTTTATTTCTGTGTTCGTGCTCATGTAATGTCTAACAACACAAAATTATTATATCACGTATCAAAACAGACGTCCAGTCAGTATGCTCAGCACACACTAATTTAAAACTTTAATCAGCACTCGTGATCGCAGGTGCAGCATTAATGGAAAGCGGTTGATAACGTGCTACATACACCACCTTAACACCAAATCCAGAATTTATGTAATGTTAATGTGCCAGCCGAATATTGACTACAAGCTTGTTGTTTCTCGAATTGAGACGCTCCATAAGCACCGTTGACACATCATAGACAGAATGCGGTCTACGTTAGGCACCCAAGATTTGACCACGCTCAAAAGCGCTGCAACCGCATATCGTGATCATCTTGTGTTTGACTGCCATGCTGACGGTAAGCATAACGTCTGACATCTCAGTCGCGTGATACGCTGAACTGTTCCGTTCACTGGGGTCACATGAACATTCTCTCTCTATTACCGTAGGTGTCTCTAATTCATTTGCTCACGGCCTCACATACTTTCAGTGCAAGAAGGTAGACCGCAATTTGCACACTGACCAAGAAGTAAACTAAGGCAAAATTTGGAACAGGAGTTAGCGTTTAGTGAGAAGATTTACTTAGCATATGGCAATACAAACTGAATTGTAACCAACCTTCAAGAACTGTATAATTTTACTAACTAAATAGAATTAAACAACTAAATTTACAAATTAATATCTAAATTTTCAATCCAGTCTGGGGCTGCCCTGTCCCTTCAAAGAAATCTTCTAGATTTCCAGAGTAATTTCGTCTGCTACAGCTTGTTACACTGTATTTGATGGTCGCCTTTTCCTTGCCACAGTCACATTGAGAAGATGAAGCCTTTCCGCATCGGTGGAGGCTTTCTGCAGAGATGCCATGGCCTGTATGAATCCTGTCCATAGTCTTCCAGGCACGTCATGATAACTGCATGCCGAATGAGTTTGTGTCAGGTCTCATGAGAGTCTGATATTCCTCATGGGAAATATCTTTTCCACGTTTCTGACCACTTGCTGCTTATATTGAGATCCAGTTTCTACAGTTTTTTTCCCTTACTGAGGCTACTACTGCTTTTGTACACCAGACGTGGAATTTGGACTTTACTCGCTTCCAGTTGGTTTCCCCACCTTCAAAATGGAACAAGACATGAAGTAAATTATTAAGTCTCCCGTTTGGAAAATCCTCGTCATACAACTCACGATTTCTCAAACGTACTAGAACTCCGCTGCTCAACGTACTTTCACTACAAACGAAATTAGATATTGCCTCATATCCATCCTGTATAAAAACGAACGTTTTTTAGGCGTTAGGAAGCAACGACGTCCTTCGGAACTTAAGTTCAAAATGGTTCAAATGGCTCTGAGCACTATGGGACTCAACTGCTGAGGTCATCAGTCCCCTAGAACTTAGAACTACTTAAACCTAACTAACCTAAGGACATCACACACATCCATGCCCGAGGCAGGATTCGAACCTGCGACCGTAGCGGTCACGCGGTTCCAGACTGTATCGTTTAGAACCGTTCGGCCATCGGTACGGTATTGGAAAAATCACACTCATTGTCCTTAATAAACAGATCCACAGTAAATGTGAATTTAATTCTCTTCTAAAAAATGTTATTCGTCACTTTCTGACCTCTGAGTAGTCGTGTTTCATAGCCACCCTTGTCAGATGCCAGTACTTCCTCCAGTCATCGGGCAAGTAACAAATGATATACCACACGTTCTAGCAACTGATTCGAATATTCAGAACCCATAATTACCTTTATTTTATTTAAGTGTTTTGCCTCATCATTTTCCTGACGCTCTTCCACAACTGCATTTATTTCACTAATAGATTCTTCTTCATTACATACCTGGCGCTCTTGTAATAAATTTAATTTGACTGCTACTCTTTGACCACTCATTACTTCGTACTCCTCTCCAACTAAATGATTCCGACTCGAATTTTTCTCTCAACTCTTGTCTAACATATACCGCGTGGTCTGCCTGAACATTCGTGGCCGTGTCTCCTACTTTCGTGTGCTCATTAACTGTGTTAATTGCTCCCGCAAAACTTCTACGTTAGGTGACACTGTTTCCTTGCTTTTCGTTAATTTCTCGCTTAGCTTCTTGCCTCGTTCCTCCGTTAACCTGATTACATTCTCCTTTTGTTCCCTGTTTACTTTTCTTATTTCTTCCATGTGAAACATTATTTGCTCAAGACACTCCATGATCGCCTCTTAACTCCTAGGTCCACCAAAATCTTTTTTCCAGAATGAGATTTTCACTCTGCAGCGGAGTGTGCGCTGATATGAAACTTCCTGGCAGATTAAAACTGTGTGCTGGACCGAGACTCGGACTCGGTACCTTTGCCTTTCGCGGGCAAGTGCTCTATCAACTGGGCTACCCAAGCATGACTCACGACCCGTCCTCACAGCTTTAATTCCGCCAGTACCTCCTCTCCCACCTTCCAAACTTCACAGAAGCTCTCCTGCATACCTTGCAGAACCACGAAAGGCAAAGGTCCCGAATTCGAGTCTCGGTCCGGCACACAGTTTTAATCTGCCAGGAAGTTTCAAAATCTTTTTTACTTTTGCGATTTTAAATTAGAAGGCAACGCAGTATTATACAACGCAAAAAGAAACGAAAAATCATATGAGGCTGAGAAGAAAGAAAATGATTTGACATTCTAAATCACGTGCTCATGCTCGTGGTGCTATCTGACTGCTTTTCAGAAGATAAGCATTAGTTCAAAAATCCTGAGACAGGGTCTGCCACATGAAACTAGCTGAATAAGTCTCCCTGTTTGGTCAGCTAAATAAAAAGAGGTCTATTGCTGTGGTGGGACTATCTAAGCTGTAGCTTGATTCTACTAATGATTCAGTACAAGGGTCGTCAGATGACTGATCATCCATGATTAATACAAAATAAAAAATATATCCTGTGGCACGTAGGCTGTTCGGAAGCTACCTGTTATTTAGAATAAGATTTTTATCATGAAACTGTCATAACACGCAATGTCCCTCACCTTTATGTATGGCTGATGGCCTTAGTTACTCTTTATTCCAGTGACTTGGAGTTAACGAACTACCGAAATGATATCAAGAGGAATTCGATTACCGCTCATTTATTTCACAAAGGTCCGCACACACAAATATAGGAAAACTAAACACGACGAACGTCTTATTCAGTATAACAAGAAAGACGTGTAGCATTTAACCACTTCAGTTACAAGCAATAAACATATGGCGGGGCCACGGAGCACTGTGAAACACAGCATAAAAGACGTTTAACATCAGAGTTCGAGAGTGAATCGAATTTCAGTGATGTGGTAGTAATAAATGTGTTACCCTTGGTGTTAAGAATAGATTAAACATCCATCGCATGCACTGGGCAAGTTAACAAGCAAGTCGTGTTACTCAAGATTCGCTGCAATAGTGTTGTGTCATGAATCGTGAAACAATTGCAATTTTAAGCTTAAAAATCACGACTGCGATCGTAAAACGACTCTGCTTGATCGAAACTTTCCCAAATTTCACGCAATGCTAATTTCATTTAACTCCTAAAACTGTATCAATAACACCTATCATTCTGGTGCAGTCTCGGACCTCGAACAAACACCAACCGCTCTCCATCAAACTCGAAGTTTGAAAGCTACTGTGCTGCACCGTCCTCGTAGACAGAAAGCTCTCTTCACCGATTATCGGAACGTATTTCCCTGAGTATTTTTTGTTTTTATAATTCTGGCATCATACCAAAAATACAGACATATTCAAATTATTAGACTAAAGCCATTTTTTTCCAAAACTTTACATTTATTACACATTTACATCCACATATAGTCCACCCCTGGTAGCTGACTGGTCAGCGCGACGGAATGACTTACCTAACGGCCCGGGTTCGATTTCCGGCTGGGTCGGAGATTTTCTCCGCTCAGGGACTGGGTGTTGTGTTGTCCTTATCATCATCATTTCATCCCCGTCGACACGCAAGTCGCCGACGTGGCGTCAACTCGAAAGACTTGCACCAGACCAATGGTCTTCCCAACGGGAGGCCCTAGCCACACGGCATTTCCATTTTCATCCACATACACACTATAATTGTACATTCAATACTTTCATGCAATCCTTTGTTCTTAATCAACATTTTTATCCTGTTTGGCATACTTTTTATTAACTTTTCACATGGCATTTTAATATCATTGTCATGGTACCAGATTTCCTCTAGGTTCTCCATGAGATTTGGTGGTTAATGTACGAGTAAATTTCCTTGTCCTCTGTTTCATAACAGCCCATAAATTTTCAATTGGGTTCATAACAGGGCTATTCCCTGGCCAGGGCAACACTTTCAGTTACTTTTTTTCCAAGTACTTGGAAACGATTTTGGCTTTGTGGCAAGGCGCCCCTCATGCATAAAAATGGCATCTTTATTTGGAAATCACTCATTTATTTGGGGGAAAAACTACCTTTTCAAGGATTTCTTTATATTGTTCTTGCCTCATTGTCCCTTCAACAATGTGTAATCCTCCAGGAACTTTCAAGAACATGAACTCCACACCGTAACGGAAGTCGGATGCTTCACACCCTGGTGCACACACTGAGCTTTGAACTGTTCTCCAGGCCTGCGACGAACATACCGGCTGCTTTCTTCCATCACAGTGAATACAGACTCATCACTGAAGCATACCTGAAGCACGTGTAGAAAATTACAATTAGAAAAGTTGGGAATAGTAGCATAGGAGACCTCAACAGTCCCAAAATTCAAATGTGCATTTCTTCAGTATCAATAAAACATCACAATTTCGAGCCAAAACTCCTAACTTTAGAGATTAGACCCACTTAATTTACCATATCATTGCACATACCTTAGCCCAGTCCCTACTTATCCACTCCTGAAGTTGTTTAGCCTGCTGCAATATTTTGGTCTTTATGGCAGGTGTGATTTTCTGCCTTTAAACCACATTCAAACAGCCTCCTCCTCTCTGTCACAGGTGAAACTTCAACACCCAAACCTTTCAGCTGATGGCTCATGTCTGTAGAAAGAAGTTTACAGTTAATTGTTGCCATGTTTGTAAGTCTTCTCATTGTTCTAGGACTGATTTTTCTTATACGTCCACATATTTCTTTCCTGTTTGGCTTGTATTCACCACCTTTCTCCACTGAAAGCTTGATTCTGCCGACAGTTTTCTGTGATATTCTCATTCTGTCAGCAATTTCTTGCTGTGTATAACGATTTTCAGCAAGGAGTGCTACCACAGCCGAAACTTTCCGAGGTGAAACATTTTTTCTCTTCCCCATATTCTCACTTTCTTTGGAAACTCCACGCTTTATTCCTAGAGCTAAAAACATGCAAGTTCGCAAACTATATAACGTCTTGTTAATGTAGCAAGAAGTTGATAGAATAAATAACGAGCTGAAGTACACCACAGAAACATAAAACATTACTGCAAACACAGTTTCAAACCAAATACACAGACAACTAACACCAACCCGATTTGGAGGGAAAATGACAAATGTTGCCAACTGTGAAAAATTCAGTGATCTGTGAGATGCTTAGAGAAATTTCGTGGCATCAATCAAAGCATTACAACAAATCAATAATTAAATTTTTGTCTCTTATTTTTACATGAGAATACTTAAGAGTATCAAAAATGAACGTTTAGTCTAATAATTTGAACGTGTCTGTAATTTCGCCAAAAACCTGCATCAGACAACCAGGGCTCGTCATCACTTTTTGACCTATTGGAAAAGAGGAAATTTGTCATACGACCCCTCCTCCTTTCGTCTTTTGAGTGTCAGAAAGATCCATGCCACATATTAGGGGCCAATGAGAGCTCTTGCCCCGGCGATAGCCTATGAGACATGAGCAAATGTTCCCATCTTCCCCTACCAGACTCGTTTCGGAAGCATCTTTATTAAACCATGGAAGTTCTCACGGTTCTTGTAAACACCTTTGGCGTTGCGAAGTCTGGCGAGTGCGTAATTTGCTTGTCAGTTGGCAGACTGATGACTCTCGCTCAGTGCTGGCAGCTCAGACGCGGACCTCCCCACCGCCAGTCTCTGACTAGTCTCCCAGCAGTTCGCGCCTGCGTATCTGGCGGAGCCGTAACTCCACTGTTAATCAACGAAGTGTCCACTACTGTACATGCTGTCAAGCTGACGGAACTATAGAGTGTTTGAAAAGAACTTGTAAGCCCGCTGGCCAGAGTGTGCTGTACATACTACGTGAGACACAGTGGGCTGCTCTGCCTTTAGAGAACCACGACTGGAGTAACAATTTGGCCAAGTGGAAACATTACTTGAGACGAAAAAGATAGACATGCTTATTCCCTGCCCTGTTAAGAGGAGTATCCAATTACCTATATCGATAGTATTAAAAGGAGGTAATTGCTAGGGTGAATACGGTTACTTGGCTCACACTGAAACGACCGATGGAAAACAAATCTTGATCAACATTTGAACGCAGCAGGCAGGTGTCTCACTCAGAGGGAAAGCAGTGTATTCTCTTTATTAATCTGTTTCTTTTTCACTGTGTTGTCGGAATTTATTTTCATTTTAGCTGATATAGGTAAGAAGTCAGAAGTGCGGACCCTTACTATCATTTATCAAACTTGTGAACCTATAGAATACAATGGCACACTTCATTCAGAGAGGCTGGTTGTAATTGCAAACGCCGGCCGTAGTGGCCGAGTGGTTCTAGGCGCTAGAGTCTGGAACCACGCGACCGCTACGGTCGCAGGTTCGAATCCTGCCTCGGGCATGGATGTGTGTGATGTTCTTAGGTTAGTTAGGTTTAAGTAGTTCTAAGTTCTAGGGGACTGATGACCTCAGAAGTTAAGACCCATAGTTCTCAGAGCCATTTTTTTTGTAATTGCAAATGTTTAACAAGTTACAAACGCCAGCAAACAAATTAGAGACGGGTCTGACAGATATCTCTCAAGGTCGTGTAGTGAAGAACCGAATGCTTGAATGACAATGACACGTGTTTGAGAAATTTCATCAAGAGGTCTTCTAGGCATGTCAGTGGTGGATCTGGGGATCAGTACCGATGTGTGCTATGAAGACGAATGACTTTCATGATACACGATCCAGTCACATTATAGAGTGGCCATCGCCTATGTTCTCACTCACCGACGCCAGGTGGCGGCATCAGCAGTGGAGCGTATGTAAAGCTTGGCGCGGGGGGGGGGGGGGGGGGGGGGGGGGGGGGGGTGCGGAATACAGAGGACTTGCCGGCCGGAGTGGCCGAGCGGTTAAAGGCGCTACAGTCTGGAACCGCACGACCGCTACGGTCGCAGGTTCGAATCCTGCCTCGGGCATGGATGTGTGTGATGTCCTTAGGTTAGTTAGGTTTAAGTAGTTCTAAGTTCTAGGGGACTTATGACCACAGCAGTTGAGTCCCATAGTGCTCAGAGCCATTTTTGAACAGAGCACTTGTTGTCCTAATACGGAAACGGAGCGATTCATCTGACGTCCGAAAGGGCATGATCTTTGGCTTTCGGGTCAAGGTGGAAGCGTTTCCCAAACGGCTAAGTTTGCAACAAGCGTGCCACTGTGATTAAATTGTACCGTGCATGACAATATGACACTATAAAAAACGGGCGGCGAGGCTATTGTGGTGCACCTAGGGCCATAGATGACAGGGGTGAACCACGGCTGCGAAGATGTTTACGAACAAATGCAGTGGTCGAAATATTTATTGCATCACCATGAATTACTTCGTCTTTTTGTCTTTTGCAGCACTTTGCATCAGGCTATACCAGTCCCATTGTTGCTAAACTTTGTTGACATATTCTTGCCTTAAAAATCTGTCTTCTTTACGCATGTTTTCCCACAGAACACAACTCTTTGTTGTTGTCGTTTGGTTTTACAATGAAACCAGTGTTTATACTGGCATTTTGAGTTGAGACTTTGCAGTGAGAAGATGGGCAGGTCAGTTGAATTAACGGCAGAAAAGAAAGCTGCTATACTTGCATATCCGTCTGTTGGTCTCAGCTCCAGAGAGATAGCCTATAAGGCAGGATTTAATGAGTCTACGATTTGGAGGTTACTGAAAAAATACACGGAAATAGGAAATGTTGATCGGGGGAAAGAAAGAGGTTGGAAAAGGGTATTGACAAGGCTTTCGCTCAACGATCGTCGCCTGTCATCAAATGAACTAAAGGGAGACTGGGAAGAAATGTGCGACATCTCAGTAACACGTAGAACCGTAAGAAACTGGAGGCTGGATTCTCAGCCCGTCGTCCTAGAAGGAAGCCTTTATTGACCACGATAATGCGACACCAGAGACTACAACGGGTAAAGGCACATGCGACATGGACACCAGAGATGTGGAACAAAGTAATCTTTTGAGACAAGTCCAAATTTAATCTGAATGGCTCAGATGGAAAAGTGTTCGTGTGCCGAAGAAAAGGTGAAGAATTTTTGCCATCACGCATAACACATACAGTCAAACACCCACATGGACAGAGGGTCTGGGGGTGCATTTCCAGTCACGGAGTAGGTCGTCTGGACTTCATCAATGGTACTGTCAACCCAGATGCCTACATAAGCATCCTTGAGAGGAAGCTTATGCTAACCATTAGAGACCGGTTTGGAGATGTTTCCAATTGCATTTTTCAGGACGACTCCGCTCCTTGCCATAGAGCTTTGAGGGTGCGTCCTATGACTCATATTTGTGCCAAACACGAAGCAGATTACTTTCTTACTTAATTATCATGTACTTCTACATTTTAGGTAAAATAATTCATTCGACAAAATGGGGTGCGAGTATTAGAATGGCCTGGAAACAGTCCTGATCTCAATCCTATTGAGAACTGTTGGAAATGCTATCACCAAAAAGAAGCCACGGAATAAACGGGAGCTGTTGGAGACCCTTGTGCATGTGTGGTTTCATGAACAGAGTGAGGAGTACATTAAAAAGTTAATTCTTTCAATGCCTTCGCGATGCCAAGCGGTGATTAAGGCGCGTCGTTGAGCAACAAAGTATTAAACGCAATAGTGTGTTCATATGAGGCAATACAAACACTAAAATCCATCAGCGTTATGTTACAACATTAATATGCAGTGTTACTTTCAACATTAGTATTCATATTTCAGAATATCAAAGAGAATAGCTGACATGTCGACCTACACTCATTTTTCAAGAAAGTATTAAATTATAAAATACAAACATTTTTATAGAAATAAAAATTAAGGATAAAACAAATTGACAAAAATTATTGTGTATATTCAGTTCTGGTGAGCAAGATATATGAGACAGGCGAAATACCCTCAGACTTCAAGAAGAATATAATAATTCCAATCCCAAAGAAAGCAGGTGTTGACAGATGTGAAAATTACCGAACTATCAGTTTAATAAGTCTCGGCTGCAAAATACTAACACGAATTCCTTACAGACGAATGGAAAAACTAGTAGAAGCCGACCTCGGGGAAGATCAGGTTGGATTCCGTAGAAATATTGGAACACGTGAGGCAATACTGACCCTACGGCTTATCTTAGAAGCTAGATTAAGGAAAGGCAAACCTACGTTTCTAGCATTTGTAGACTTAGAGAAAGCTTTTGACAATGTTGACTGGAATACTCTATTTCAAGTTCTGAAGGTGGCAGGGGTAAAAAATAGGGAGCGAAAGGCTATTTCCAATTTGTATAGAAACCAAATGGCAGTCATAAGAGTTGAGGGGCATGAAAGGGAAGCAGTGGTTGGGAAGGGAGTGAGACAGGGTTGTAGCCTCTACCCGATGTCATTCAATCTGTATATTGAGCAAGCAGTGAAGGAAACAAAAGAAAAATTCGGAGTAGCTATTAAAATCCATGGAGAAGAAATAAAAACTTTGAGGTTCGCCGATGACATTGTAATTCTGTCAGAGACAGCAAAGGACTTGGAATAGCAGTTGAACGGAATGGATGGTGTCTTGAAGGGAGGATATAAGATGAACATCAACAAAAGCAAAACGAGGATAATGGAATGTAGTCGAATTAAGTCGGGTGATGCTGAGGGAATTAGATTAGGAAATGAGACACTTAAAGTAGTAAAGGAGTTTTGCTATTTGGGGAACAAAAAACTGATGATGGTCGAAGTAGAGAGGATATAAAATGTAGACTGGCAATGGCAAGGAAAGCGTTTCTGAAGAAGAGAAATTTGTTAACATCGAGTATAGATCTAAGTGCCAGGAAGTCATTTTTGAAAGTATTTGTATGGAGTGTAGCCATGTATGGAAGTGAAACATGGACGATAAATAGTTTGGACAAGAAGAGAATAGAAGCTTTCGAAATGTGGTGCTACAGAAGAATGCTGAAGATTAGATGGGTAGATCACATAACTAATGAGGAGGTACTGAATAGGATTGGAAGAAGAGGAGTTTGTGGCACAACTTGACTAGAAGAAGGGATCGGTTGGTAGGACATGTTCTGAGGCATCAAGGGATCACCAATTTAGTATTGGAGGGCAGCGTGGAGGGTAAAAATCGTAGAGGGAGACCAAGAGATGAATACACTAAGCAGATTCAGAAGGATGTAGGTTGCAGTAGGTACTGGAAGATGAAGAGGCTTGCACAGGATATAGTAGCAGGAGAGCTGCATCAATCCAGTCTCAAGACTGAAGACCACAACAACAACATTCAGTTCGGACAGAAATCAAGAGAAATCAGGCAAATTTAGCTCAGTTATTCAATGACTGTAACAAATATTGTTAATTGTTAGAGGTGATGCAATAAATATTTCCACCACTCTTGACCCGCCACTGTTGAGCAACTGATTGCCCAGATGAACCAAGGAGCTACCAAAAATGTCTTCTCAACCACCGTTCAGCCAATGTTGCTGTATACGGGTCTCGGCAGCAGGCGCCTGGTTTATGCTACACCGCGATGCAGAGCGCCTCTCCTGCAAAGTATGCCACGTGAGTTTGCTTAACGTCTCCGTAACGCTATCACGCTTACCAAATAACCCTGTGACGAAACGCGCCGCTCTTCTTTGGATCTTCTCTATCTCCTATGTCAACCCGACCTGGTACGGATCCTACACTGATGAGCAATACTCAAGTATAGGTCGAACGAGTGTTTTGTAAGCCACCTCCTTTGTTGATGGACTACATTTTCTAAGGACTCTCCCAATGAATCTCAACATGGTATCCGCCTTACCAACAATTAATTTTATATGATCATTCCACTTCAAATCGTTCCGTACGCATACTCCCAGATATTTTACAAAAGTAACTGCTACCAGTGTTTGTTCCGCTTTCATATAATCATACAATAAAGGATCCTTCTTTCTATGTATTCGCAATACGTTACATTTGTCTATGTTAAGGGTCAGTTGCCACTCCCTGCACCAGTGCCTATCCGCTGCAGGTCTTCCTGAATTTCGCTGCAATTTTGTAATGCTGCAACTTCTCTGTATACTACAGCATCATCCGCGAAAAGCCGCATGGAACTTCCGACACTATCTACTAGGTCATTTATATACATTGTGAAAAGCAATGGTCCCATAACACTCCCCTGTGGCACGCCAGAGGTTACTTTAACGTCTGTAGAAGTCTCTCCATTGACAACAACGTACTGTGTTCTGTTTGCTAAAAACTCTTCAATCCAGCCACACAGCTGGTCTGATATTCCGTAGGCTCTTAGTTTGTTTATCAGGCGACAGTGCGGAACTGTATCGAACGCCTTCCGGAAGTCAAGGAAAATAGCATCTACCTGGGAGCCTGTATCTAATATTTTCTGGGTCTCATGAACAAATAAGGCCATTTGGGTCTCACACGATCGCTCTTTCCGGAATCCACGTTGATTCCTACAGAGTAGATTCTGGGTTTCCAGAAATGACATGATACGCGAGCAAAAACCATGTTCTAAAATTCTACAACAGATCGATGTCAGAGATATAGGTCTACAGTTTTGCGCATCTGCTCGACGACCCTTCTTGAAGACTGGGACTACCTGTGCTCTTTTCCAATCATTTGGAACCTTCCGTTCCTCTAGAGACTTGCGGTACACGGCTGTCAGAAGGGGGGCAAGTTCGTTCGCGTACTCTGTGTAGAATCGAATTGGTATCTCGTCAGGACCAGTGGACTTTCCTCTGTTGAGTGATTTCAGTTGCTTTTCTATTCCTTGGACACTTATTTCGATGTCAGCCATTTTTTCGTTTGTGCGAGGATTTAGAGAAGGAACTGCAGTGCGGTCTTCCTCTGTGAAACAGCTTTGGAAAAAGGTGTTTAGTATGATCTGGGTAGTGTTTTCGTGGAATCCCCCGGGTAATCTCGTCATTCTGGAAGGCACAGTCGATTAACAGAAGTATGTATCCATCCTTGGATACCATGTCCAGCCCTAAAAACAGTTTACTTTTCCATGGCACAACGGCACCTACCAGCGGAACAATGCAACGAATCACATAACTCGCAGTGTATGTATGTAGTTCGAAAAACGCGAGGACAACTTTACCATACTCCCCTGCCCACCAACCTTCCAGGATGTAAACCTAACCGAAAATCTGTGGGACCACCTCCATCGGGTTGTTCACGCTATTGATCATCAACGGAGAAACCTACAGCAGCTAGCCACGGCACTTGACTCGTCATGGCTCCACACCCCTGTCGGTCTCTCCCAGAACCTCACTGACTCTTTTTCTGCACGTCTATCAGAAGTCCGCACTGCGAAAGCTGGTTACTTAAGCTTCTGACAGGTGGTCACATTAATGTGAGTGGACAGTGTAATTAACAGCTGGTGAACCAGAAGCGCATTCACGCTGTTGGTTTAATCCTTCCACCACCGTTACGAGTCGGATAGTTCGAATATTGCCCTGCGTAATGGCGTATAGCTGAAATTTTCTGACTGTCATAGCCATAGTTTTGAAGAACACAACTATGTCATTCTTTTATGCGGGGTTTCGGCAGCTCTTCCACACTTGTTTAAGTTGCAGTCCGCCTTCTTTCTTCTCATTTAAATACACTACTGGCCATTAAAAATGCTACACCAAGAAGAAATGCAGATGATAAGCAGGTATTCATTGGACAAATATATTATCAACTAGAACTGACAAGTGATTGCATTTTCACGCAATCTGGGTGCATAGATATTGAGAAATCAGTACCCAGAACAACGACCTCTGTCCGTAATAACGGGCTTGATACGCCTGGGCATTGAGTCAAACAGAGCTTGGATGACGAGTACAGGTACAGCTGCCCATGCAGCTTCAACACGATACCACAGTTCATCAAGAGTAGTGACTGGCGTATTGTGACGAGCCAGTTGCTCGGCCACCACTGACGAGACGTTTTCAATTGGTGAGAGATCTGGTGAATGTGCTGGTCAGGGCAGCAGTCGAACATTTTCTGTGTACAGAAAGGCCCGTACAGGACCTGCAAATTGCGGTCGTGCATTATCCTGCTGAAATGTAGGGTTTCGCAGGGATCGAATGAAGGGTAGAGCCACGGGTCGTAACACATCTGAAATGTAACTCCACTGTTCAAAGTGCCCTCAGTGCGAACAAGAGGTTACCGAGACGTGTAACCAATGGCACCCCTTACCATCACGCCAGGTGATACGCCAGTATGGCGATGACGAATACGCGCTTCCAATGTGCGTTCACCGCGATGTCGCCAAACACGGATGCGACCATCATGATGCTGTAAACAGAACCTGGATTCATCCGAAAAAACGACGTTTTGCCATTCGTGCACCCAGGTTCGTCGTCGAGTACACCGTCGCAGGCGCTCCTGTCTGTGATGCAGCGTCAAGGGTAACCGCCGCCGTGGTCTCCGAGCTGATAGTCCATGCTGCTGCAAACGTCGTCGAACTGTTCGTGCAGATGGTTGTTGTCTTGCAAACGTCCCCATCTGTTGACTCACGGATCGAGACGTGGCTGCACGACCCGTTAGAACCATTCGGATAAGATGGCTGTCATCTCGACTGCTAGTGATACGAAGCCATTGGGATCGAGCACGGCGTTCCGTATTACCCTCCTGAACCCCTCGATTCCGTATTCTGCTAACAGTCATTGGATCTCTATCTACGCGAGCAGCAATGTCGCAATACGATAAACCGCACTCATGATAGGCTACAATCCGACCTTTATCAAAGTCGGAAACGTGATGGTACGCATTTCTCCTCCGTACACGAAGCATCACAACAACGTTTCACCAGGCAACGCCGGTCAACTCTGTTTGTGTATGAGAAATAGGTTGGAAACTTTCCTCATGTTAGCACTTTGTAGGTGTCGCTACCTGCGCCAACCTTGTGTGAATGCTCTGAAAAGCTAATCATTTGCATATCACGGCATCTTCTTCCTGTCGGTTAAATTTCGCGTCTGTAGCACGTCATCTTCGTGGTGTAGCAATTTTAATGGCCAGTAGTGTATTTGAGAAGGGCATGACTTTCCTTCCTCTAACAGAGGTATGTGGCTAAAAGAGCGGATTCCGGTGTTTGCTGAGTTCGGGGAAAGGGGTTCACTCTCAGCTATTTCCGGACAGTCATCGTCAGCGTTACTGCCAAGGCCATTATTGGGTTCTTCCGATACGTTAGGGGAGTTTTCCATATTTTCAGTGTTCGGAACAAAATTTGAAGGCGTGTTCCTTTCATCTTCCACACATTCTACGAATCTCAGCCTGTCCGAGCAGCTGTCTCTTGTCCAGAACCAGTCGGTTGTCACACCTGATGTATACCCCCGCCGGCGAAACATTGCACTTGACAGTTCGCTTTTTGTCTAGTTAGGTTGGCTATACTGTAATAGCGATGTTGCAACAGCAGCCTCTATACACACGGCAGACGATACAGTTTTCCGACCCGTCTCGTAAATGCAAGCGATTGAGCAATTACGGTGTATATAAAAACTCGTTTTTAGTTGTACTAAAAGGAAGTAAACAACCGTATAATAATGCATAACAATGCGCACCCTTTCGATAACGGAGCAAAGAAATACAAAAAACAAGCATCTGACGACTGGTACTTTAAAGTCAATAATGTACGTAGTTGACAAAATAAATAATAACCGAGATTGCAATAAATAACCAATATTAGTAATTTTTCACTCACCAATTTACAGCGATAATGGCGCAATTCCATCCAGCTCGCCATCGTCACTGTTGTCCGATTCATCGCCAAAACCGTCTTCATCGTCGTCATCAGCAAGACAAATCATTAATTGTTCATGGCCACTGATAATGCCTTCTATTGTCTGTGCTGCTCGTATAAGTTTCTCGACGTGCTGCATCCACAGTCACAAGAGCTTCACGCAATAGCTTTTCCACCTCTGTTATTGTAAAGGACTTGTTGTTGTTCCTTACATACATTTTTACATCACTCCATATTAACTCAATAGGGTTGAAATGGCAGTGATATGGTGGCAGCCTTATTACAGTATGACCCTGCTCCTTGGCAATTTCGTCTACTACATATGTAGGTGTCGTAGGCTTATTTTCTTTAACAAGAGAATATAACAGAACCTTTGTCATACTCATATGCGCTGCAATATTTCGAGCCTGTAACCACTGCACAATAACTTCTTTCCGATCATTTGTGGTTGGGGCTTTGCTCTGTATCACCGAATGATATGGAGCATTGTCCATTAAAATTGTTGTAGGGACAGGAAATTGTTTTAAAAGGTTCCTGAACCGTGTGTGATCCATATCTTCATGGTAATCACCAGTCTTTTTTGATCTAAAAACTAAAAGTGCGTCAGGGACAAAACCACTGGGGGAGCCTGCATGGACCACAATTAATCTAGCTCCTCTTCCCGTTGGCTGGTGGCCGCTACTGCTGGGTGTGTTATCCGTCCAACATTTACTGACAGCTTCCCCGGAATTAACCCACGTTTCGTCTAGCCAAATTATGGAATGAATGTCTCTGCCCACAATTTTGTGTAAGAAAATGCTACGAGCGGTAACAATATGTGCCCTCTCTAACAGTACTTTGCGTCCGTCTAGCGTTTTGTAACGGAAACCCATGTTTTTTAGCACAATTTTTAGTGATGTTTTACCACCCCTGACGAGTTCACTTTCTTTTAAATAGATTAATAACTTAGCTACAGTCGGATACTCTTTTCTGCTGTAGTAAGCATAAACATACCTACGAATTGCATCTGGAAAGAATCTGAATCTGTGATAGGACTAGGCCGCTTTTTCTTCTTTCCCGGGGTTGATAAAAATGTATTATTTGATCCAGACAGCTCGGAATCATTACGGCTCACTTCAGTATCTTCCAAGTTTTGTAGTAATACTCCCTTACTTACTACGGTTCTTGCACTCATACCAAGAGTTTTCGACGTACGTTCCACCACTTTGTCGGCAGGAATTGATGGCTGTCCATGAATGCTTACGTAGTTTTTCTCCTGCTCGTAAAACTCACGAGTTCTGCGTAGTAACTCCAGTGCCTCGCTGTTTAGCGGCACCCCTCGACGCATAGGATTGTCACTAGGTGAACGAAGTCTTTTCGGTGGCATTTTCCAAGTATGTACACTCACAACGTAACAAAAGTCACAACGATATAGCACACAGTACAACGAAAACACGCGGTAAACAACATACAATTCACGTTGTATACACATTCACTAAACAAAGCCGGCAACGCGGGAACTTTGACGTCACAGCACGTGAGTAACAGCAGTGCTCACTGCGCTGTGATTGGCTGGCGACCCACGCTGAACGCCTAGCGCCTATCGTTCTTCACTTGTTACTCTGCTACGCTGCCAACTTCATACGCAAACGTCAAGTGCAATGTTTCAGCGGCCCGGGTATAGAGCGTTGGCACTATAGGCATTGCGTTCTGTCTGAAGACACCCTTACTTTTTTGTCATCGTTGACTGAACGACGCAATACAGCGGCCACATTACGTACTAAGCGGCGCTCCAGGAAAAACACGCCTTGTGCTTGCAGGCTGCGCCGACGCATCGGCACGGCGCTCGCCGCTGCCTGCCATCGGAGTTGTATGTGTTGGCCAGCACGAGTGCGCCCCTCACCTCTGTTGCCGACAGAATTCACTCTCTTACGGCGCGCGTTTAGTTGCCAGTTTCTATATGACCTTATCCTACTTCCCGAGTCAGCTTAAATGTTAAGCAATCCCGGATCCCAGTCACAAATTGCAATCTAATGAGTAGTACAGTAAGGTGGCAAAAATGATGGGACAGCGATATGCACATATGCAGATGGGGATAGTATTGAGTACATAAGGGCAGTGCATTGACAGACCTGTCATTTGCAGTCAAGTGATTCATATCAAAGGGTTTACGACGTGATAATGGTCACACCATAGGAATTAACAGACTTTGAACGCGGAGTGGTAGTTAGAGCTACGCATGAGACATTCCATTTCGAAATCGTTGTTGTTGTGGTCTTCAGACCAGAGACTGGTCTGATGCAGTTCTTCATGCTACTCTATCCTGTGCAAGCTTCTTCATCTCCCAGTACCTACTGCAGCCTACATCCTTCTGAATCTGCTTAGTGTATTCAACTCTTGGTCTCCCTCTACGATTTTTACCCTCCACGCTGCCCTCCAATACTAAATTGGTGATCCCTTGATGGCTCAGAACATGTCCTACCAACCGATCCCTTCTTCTAGTCCAGTTGGGCCACAAATTTCTCTTCTACCCAATCCTATTCAATACCTCCTCATTAGTTATGTGATCTACCCATCTAATCTTCAGCATTCTTCTGTAGCACCACATTTCGAAAACTTCTATTCTCTTCTTGCCCAAACTGTTTATCGTCGATGTTCCACTTCGATACATGGCTACACTCCATACAAATACTTTCAGAAACGACTTCCTGACACTTAAATCTATACTCGATGTTAACAAATTCCTCTTTTTCAGAAACGCTTTCCTTGCCATTGCCAGTCTACAGTTTATATCCCCTCTACTTCGACCATCATGTTATTTTGCGCCCCAAATAGCAAAACTCCTTTACTACTTTAAGTGTCTCATTTCCTAATCTAATTCCCTCAGCATCACCCGAGTTAATTCGACTACATTCCATTATCCTTGTTTTGCTTTTATTGATGTTGGTCTCATAACCTCCTTTCAAGACAGTGTCCATTCCGTTCAACTGCTCTTCCAGGTCCTTTGCTGTCTCTGACAGAATTACAATGTCATGGGTGAACCTCAAAGTTTTTACTTCTTCTCTTTGGTGGATTTTAATTCATACTCCGAGTTTTTCTTTAATTTCCTTTACTGCTTGCTCAATACACAGATTGAATAACATCGGGGACAGGCTACAAGTCTGTCTCACTCCCTTCCCAACCACTGCTTCCCTTTCATGCCTGCGATCTGGTTTCTGTACAAATTGTAAATAGCCTTTCGCTCCCTGTATTTTACCCCTGCCACCTTCTGAATTTGAAAGAGACTATTCCAGTTAACATTCTCAAAAGCTTTCTCTAAGTCGACAAATGCTAGAAACGTAGGTTTGCCTTTTCTTAATCTATCTTCTAAGATAAGTCGTAGGGTCAGTATTGCCTCACATGTTCCAACATTTCTACAGAATCCAACCTGATCTTCCCCGAGGTTGGCTTCTACCAATTTTCCCATTCGTCTGTAAAGCATTATGTGTTACTATTTTGCAGCCGCTACTTATTAAACTGATAGTTCGGTAATTTTCACATCTGTCAACACCTGCTTTCTTTGGGATTGAAATTATTTTATTCTCCTTGAAGTCTGAGGGTATTTCGCCTGTCTCATACATGTTGCTCACCACATGGTAGAGTTTTGTCAGGGCTGGCTCTCCCAAAGGTATCAGTAGTTCTGATGGAATGTTGTCTACTCCTGGGGCCTTGTTTCGACCAGAAATCGTCAGGGAATTCAATACTCCGAGATCCACAGTGTCAAGAGTGTGCCGAGACTACCAAATTTCAGGCATTACCTCTCACCATGGACAACGCATTGGCCGACGGCCTTGACTTAACGACCGAGAGCAGCAGCGTTTGCCTAGAGTTGTTAGTGCTAACACACAAGCGACAATGAATAAAATAACCGCAGAAATCCATGTAGGACGTAAGACGAACGTAATCGTTAGGATAATGCCGCGAAATATGCCGTTAATGTGTTATAGCAGAAGACGACCGACGCGAATGCCTTTGCTAAGAGCAATACGCCGCCTGCAGCACACTGGGCTTGTGACCCTATCGGTTGGACCCTGGACGACTGTAAAACCGTGGCCTGGTCAGATGAGTCGCAGTTCCAGTTGGTAGATCTGATGGTAGTGTACGAGTGTGCCGCAGACCTCACGAAGCCATGGACCCGAGATGTCAACAAGGCGCTGTGCAAGCTGGGGTGATTCCGTAATGGCGTGGGCTGTTTTTACATGGTATGGACTGGGTTCTTTGGCCCAGATGAATCTATTGTTGACTCAAAATAGTTGTCTTGGACTACTTGGAGACCATTTGCAGCCATTCATGTGATTCATGTTCCCAAACAACGATGAAATTTTTGTGGCTGACAATACGCCATGCCACTGGGCCACAGTTGTTCGTGATTAGTTTGAAGAACATTCTGGACAATTCGAGAAAATGACTTAGCCACCCAAATCACCCGAGACGAATCTCATAGAACATTTATGGGACATAATCGAGAGGTCCGTTCGTGCACAAAATCCTGCACAGGCAACAGATTCGCAATTATGGACAGCTGTAGAGGCAGCATGGCTCAATATACAGGGTGATTCAAAAAGAATACCACAACTTTAGGAATTTAAAACTCTGCAACGACAAAAGGCAGAGCTAAGCACTATCTGTCGGCGAATTAAGGGAGCTATAAAGTTTCATTTAGTTGTACATTTGTTCGCTTGAGGCGCTGTTGACTAGGCGTCAGCGTCAGTTGATGCTAAGATGGCGACCACTCAACAGAAAGCTTTTTGTGTTATTCAGTACGGCAGAAGTGAATCGACGACAGTTGTTCAGCGTGCATTTCGAACGAAGTATGGTGTTGAACCTCCTGATAGGTGGTGTATTAAACGTTGGTATAAACAGTTTACAGAGAATGGGTGTTTATGCAAAGGGAAAAGTTCTGGACGGCCGAGAACGAGTGATGAAAATGTAGCACGCATCCAGCAAGCATTTGTTCGCAGCCCAGGAAAATCGACTCACAGAGCTAGCAGAGAGCTACAAATTCCACAATCAACTGTATGGAGAGTCCTACGAAAAAGATTAGTTATGAAACCTTATCGTCTGAAATTGGTTCAAGCACTGTCTGCAGCTGATAAGATTAAAAGAATCGATTTCTGTGATTTCATCCTTGCTCAAATGGAAACAGATGAATCTTTCGTTTCAAAAATTGTGTTTAGTGATGAAGCAACTTTCCACACTAACGGGAAAGTCAACCGTCACAATGTCTGTATATGGGGCACTGAGAATCCGCGGGAAACAACTCAGTATGAACGTGACTCGCCTAAGGTGAACGTTTTCTGTGCCATTTCAGCCAATAAAGTTTTTGGTCCCTTTTTCTTCGAAGGTGCTACTGTAACTGGACTACAGTATCTGGAGATGTTAGAGAATTGGCTGTTCCCTCAGCTCGAACAAGAAGCACAACAATTCATATTTCAGCAGGATGGAGCGCCACCACTTGGCACTTATCTGTCCGTAACTACCTGAACGTCAACTACCCGAGGCGATGGATCGGCCGCCAGGCAGCCCGTGACAGAGCACTTCATCACTGGCCTCCAAGAAGCCCTGATCTTACCCCCTGCTATTTTTTCTTATGGGGGTATATTAACGATATGGTGTTTCGGCCACCTCTCCCAGCCACCATTGGTGATTTGAAACGAGAAATAACAGCAGCTATCCAAACTGTTACGCCTGATATGCTACAGAGAGTGTGGAACGAGTTGGAGTATCGGGTTGATATTGCTCGAGTGTCTGGAGGGGGCCATAATGAACATCTCTGAACTTGTTTTTGAGTGAAAAAAACCTTTTTAAATACTCTTTGTAATGCTGTATAACAGAAGGTTATATTATGTTTCTTTCATTAAATACACATTTTTAAAGTTGTGGTATTCTTTTTGAATCACCCTGTATTACCTGCAAAGGACTCCCAGTGACTTGTTGAGTTCATGCCACGTCGAGTTGCTGCACTACGCAAAAGGAGGTACGACACGATGTTAGGAGGTAACACATGACTTTTGTCGCCTCAATGTAATGGTTTTGTCAGTACTAAGACTGCTCGAACGATGTGTAGCCCCTAAACTGGCTTTTGATTTACTAGGAGATCGACCACACACAGTCACACTCAAGTTTATAGATTCTGCTTCTAACACCTGTGGTAACTAAAATATAGAAAGTGGGTAGCCAATAAGTCTAGGCGCCACACGAGAATTTGTTTGATGTTCCGTTTAATCAATAGAATTCAGCAACGGATATAGGGTGTCTATTGCACAGAGTGGGAACATCAGCATCTAGGCCAGCATAAGATTTCACGAGAGTGAGGTTACCGTTCAAATTTAAGCTTCAGTCATTTGCCAAATAATTCCATAGCCGAGGATTGTCACCAACAAACCAGTAAAGTTCGGAGTTCCGACTGTTCATTATAAATCGCGTTAAGTTCCGTGCCACTGCACAAAAATTCTCTTCCGTCCGACGCAGTAAGTCACGCAAATAATTTGGAGTTCTGTGCCACTGCACACTGATTTTTATGACGCCTGAAACTTACGCTTCCTCGCCGAATAATATAAAGTTCAATTCTGCGCCATTCCAGCCGCCCAAATTATGTCTCTGTAACTTCCACTAAACTTTCCAACTCAAATAACACGTGAATCCCATTCATGTAACCTCTGGTTCACATACTGTTCCTCGCTGTCTCATTCCACCTCTGCTTTTACAGCCAACTGGGGGAGAACCCAGCAACGGCTTTGGATCGTCTCTCATAAGTACGTAGGCCGCACTAGTTATAACTAGTAAATCGGTCAAAATTTAGAATCCAAAATGTGTTAAGAAAATCGAGTTCACAAGTTATTGTCATAGACCCGACTTACAGCATGAGTGTTTATCGATGCCTAATTACGTAAAGTGAAACGAAAAAAAAGTTCTCTAGTATGTCAAGATGAGGTATTTTGCTGTTCATACATAATGTAGCACAAAATCGATATTCAGAGCGGTGAAACAATCGAAAAAAATCGCACACTTTACTTTATCCGAAGTAAACACTGGTAAAAAAAAATGGTATCCTGAGTCCTTAGCCAGTCAGGGACGGTATCATTACTGAACGCTCCTTGTCTACAAGCTCTCTGCTACTGGGTCTACGTGTACGCCGTTTTTCTGCAGACGTAATCACCCGTGCCTCAACACTGTTTTGCACATCCCCCCAGTTTGGATTCATTGAGAACGATCCCTCAGGACATTGTAACTTCCATAAGTCACAATGTAGTTCCGTACGTTCTCATTCCACAGCACATTCAGATCATTCGAAATTAATTACGTACATCTCATGTTGCGTTCCTGGCCAAACAACTGTTACAGATCTGCTTTGCAGTGACGAAATTCAATAGAATCAATTGTGAACTGAGTACAAGGAATCTCAATTGTGAACTGAGCACAAGGAATCACTGGCCACTATGACTGGTCTCATTCGTTGATAGTTTTGGTTATCACTCAGTTTCATCATATACATACTCCGCAAGCCATCGTATGGTGCGTGGCGGAGGGTACCCCGTACCGTTACTAGTCACTTCTGTCCGTATTCCAGTCGCAAATAGAGCGAGGGAAAAACGACTGTCTAAATGCCTCCGAACGCACCCTAGTGTCTCTAACCATATCTTCACGGTCTTTACGCGAAATGTACGTTGACGGTAGTAGAATCGTTCTGCAGTCAACCTCAAATGCAGGTTCTCCAAAATTTTCTCATTAATGCTGCTCGAAAAGAAAGTCGCCTTTCCTCCAATGATTCACATTTGAGTAGCCGAAGCATGTGCGTGATACTTCCGTGTTCTTCGAACCTACCCGTGAAAAGTCTAGCAGCCCGCTTTTGAATTGCTTCGATGTTTTGCTTTAATCCGATCAGGTGCGAATCTCAAATACTCGAACAGTACTCAACAGTGGTCGCACTAGTGTCTTATATGCGGTGTCTTTTACAGAAAAGCCACATTTTCCTAAAACTCTCCCAGTAAACTGAAGTCGACCATTCGTACTCTATCATCATAGAATTGTTTTCCCTACTCATATGCATTAGCAAACATTTTCCTATACTTAGAGCAAGCTGCCATTCATCACACAACTAGATATTTTCTCTCAGTCATCTTGTATCCTCCTGCAGCCACTCAGCGGAGACACGTTCCCATACACCACAGCACACAGACTGCTGCGTATCCTTTGCGCCAGATCACCTACGTATGTGGAAAAGAAGAACGACCCTGTCATACTTCCCGGGGGCACTGATGATAGCTGTACCGTAGCTGAAATCTAGATCTGCAGTTAAGTACAGACTGGAGCGCCAGTGACTGCTGACTTCCTTCCTGCTTGTTACTTTCTTTTTTATATTCGGATGAAGAGCGTGATACGCATAAACTGAGCTTAAAAAAAGTCGAATCCGCTTTCTACTCGTACTCAGTGACCGGTTCTGGTTGTATAACTTTTCTCAGACCAAACGTCCGCAGTGAGGTCGCAGGGTTGGCAGCATGGGCGAAGTAGTACTTTCTACATGATATCATAAAGTAAACGATTTACAATCTTTCGAGTTGGCTGATACGGAGCCGGCCGGAGTGGCCGAGCGGTTAAAGGCGCTACAGTCTGGAACCGCACTACCGTTACGGTCGCAGGTTCGAATCCTGCCTCGGGCATGGATGTGTGTGATGTCCTTAGGTTAGTTAGGTTTAAGTAGTTCTAAGTTCTAGGGGACTTATGACCACAGCAGTTGAGTCCCATAGTGCTCAGAGCCATTTGAACCATTTGCTGATACGGAGTAAAACGTATTACGGTACAATACACAATTACAAGTGTTACCTCATCAACGCAACCAATACTGCCACCTCATTGGGGTCCGAGGAAGGGTTTTTTTCACTCTCTTGCGCGCAAACCTTTTGATCTCGGAGTAGCACTTGCAACCTTGCAATCTCTACAGTTTTTACCCTCTATAGCTCCCTCTGTTATCATGGAAGTTATTCCCTGATGTCTTAAGAGCTGTCCTATCCTCCTGTCCTTTCTTCTTGTTAGTGTTTTCCATGAACAGTTGAACCTGATTTGAACGTAGATCAAGGGGAAGAGAAAAGATTACTTTTAACTCAGAATTACTTAGAAGTCAGACACAGATACAGTACAGAAATACAGATCATACTCTTTACTGAAACAAAGTGTATCATGGGCCCACATGTGCAAACTTCACAAACGACGAAGACAGAGTACAGTATTAAAAGAAAAAAATATTTTTCTGGCCTGCTTTAGAGAAATTAGGTACTGTATTGTAATTTGGTTCTTTGCACTGTAAAAACAACAAACTTACAGTATTCAAGAGAAAATACATTATTTTGAACTTAACCCTGCTTTAAAGTAAACAGATAATTTGGCTTGTTTCATTTTCGTCGTTAAGTGTGTACGCCTCGTTTTGCAATCTAACTGATGAAGTTTCACTACAGGTTTTCTCATTGACGTAACGCCTGCATAAATCGATTGCACTTAACGCTTCACTCACTTTAGGTGTTTCAAAGTTCAAGCCGTTTCCATCACTGTCACTTGAAGGTCGCCCACCTTCTCGGTCATCACCGCGTTGTTGCCACACATCAACAATAATAACGGCGAGATTATCATCAAAATGCACGAAACTGTCGAAATATGCACCGTCGAGCAAGGCTAGCTAATTGCTAGACACGACTTGACCATCACCATCGTCCTCATCACCAACGGCAATCTCTTCCAGTGAGGTACCAGCTTTACGGAAACAGTTCTTGACTGTCGAGGGGATGACATCAGTTGCGAGGCATACGAAATAAATTCCACGGATTTTAGTTAGTTAAATTAGGTATTTTCATTTCCTGCATCAGTGAAAGCTGTCAATTGTTGAAACAGTTTTTTTTTTCATAATGCATTTTGAAATTTGCAACAATGCCCAAACCAATCGGCTGTAGAACACTCGTGCAGTTTGGATAGAAAAATTCCACTCCAATGATTTCCAAAATTTCTTGAGGTGGATGAACTGCACATCGATACATACATTCTGGTGTCCAGTTTTCTTAACCACTGATCCATTAAAATCATAGTCATCCACAAACTTTTATTGGAATCGTAGTCCGTAAGTTCCGTCTTTACACCTTTGAAACACCGACGTTTCGAAGATTTTACTGTCACAAAATTGTGGGAAGTTTGTCAGATCCAGCTCTTTTTGTGGCAAGAAGAACATTCACGCGAATTTCACTTTTCTTCCTCCATGTCACGAGTCACACTTTTCAGGTGGTGTTTTACTTGGAAGCAGACTCTAGAATAGACCGGTCTCGTCACAGTTACGTATGTTTTGAGGTTAATAATCCCTTAAGATACCAGGCAGTACCTCATAAATCCAACACTGCACTGTAACGTCGTCCACAGTATTCGATTCGCTGGAAGGTTTTGTTCTTCTGATTCCACGATTTTCTTTAAATACCTGTAATCATCCTGATGAAGCCTTGAAATCCGCAGTGATGTACATACCTCTAACTAAATCTATCACCTTTGCTTTCAACATGTCGCCACTGATCGGTATCTACATCTACATGGATACTCTGAAAATCACATTTAAGTGCCTGGCAGAGGCTTCATCGAACCACCTTCACAATTCTCTATTATTCCAATCTCATACAGCGCGCGGAAAGAATGAACACCTATATCTTTACGTACGAGTTCTGATTTCCCTTATTTTATCGTGGTGATCGTTCCTCCCTATGTAGGTCGGTGTCAACAAAATATTTTCGAAAAAAAATGGTTCAAATGGCTCTAAGCACTATGGGACTTAACATCTGAGGTCATCAGTCCCCAGCCGGCCGAAGTGGCCGTGCGGGTAAAGGCGCTGCAGTCTGGAACCGCAAGACCGCTACGGTCGCAGGTTCGAATCCTGCCTCGGGCATGGATGTTTGTGATGTCCTTAGGTTAGTTAGGTTTAACTAGTTCTAAGTTCTAGGGGACTAATGACCTCAGCCGTTGAGTCCCATAGTGCTCAGAGCCATTTTTGAACCATCATCAGTCCCCTAGGCTTAGAACTACTTAAACCTAACTAACCTAAGGACATCACACACATCCATGCCCGAGGCAGGATTCGAACCTGCAACCGTAGCGGTAGCACGGTTCCAGACTGAAGCGCCTAGAACCGCTAGGCCACACCGGCCGGCTAATATTGTCGCATTCGGAGGAGAAAGTTGGTGATTGGAAATTCGTGAGAAGATTCCGTCGCAACGAAAAATGCCTTTCTTTTAATGATTTCCAGCCCAAATCCTGTATCATTTCTATGAACTCTCTCCCATATTTCACGATAATACAAAACGTGCTGCCTTTCTTTGAACTTTTTCTGTGTACTCCGTCAGTCCCGTCTGGTAAGGATCCCACACCGCGCAGTAGTATTCTAAAAGAGGACTCACAAGCCTAGTGTAGGCAGTCTCCTAAGTAGATCTGTTACATTTTCTAAGTGTCCTGCCAATAAAACGCAGCCTCTGGTTAGCCTTCCCCACAACAATTTCTATGTGTTTTTTTTCAGTTTAAGTTGCTCGTAATTGTAATACCTAGGTATTTAGTTGAATTTACGGCTTTTAGATTAGACTGATTTATCGCGTAACGCAGTAGAGCTGCAGCCCGTTTTTTCTGGAACCACGTAAAACGGGCCTTTTCCGAATCTGCATATTTCCTGTTTTGCTGGTGGCTGTGTTTTGTTGATTTTGCAACCAGTTTTAAAACTCGTTAAGAATCCTGTTCTCTTGCTGACTGGTGAGGCCGGCCGGTGTGGCCGAGCAGTTCTAGGCGCTTCAGTCTGGAACCGCGCGACCGCTACGGTCGCAGGTTCGAATCCTGCCTCGGGCATGGATGTGTGTGATGTCCTTAGGTTAGTTAGGTTTAAGTAGTTCTAAGTCCTAGGGGACTTATGACCTCAGATGTTAAGTCCCGTAGTGCTCAGAGCCATTTGAACCATTTGACAGTCGAGTTTTGTTTATCTCTTCACATCAGTTTTAAAAATTTCAGGTTATAATGTGATCTATTTATTAGCAGCTCAGAGCACATTCATTGTGGTTTGAAAACTGTATAGTTATTATTTAAAACATATTTTTCGATGGGCGTATATACTACGCTGTTCCTAGGGGCTCAACTATTTTAAATCTGCCTTTGCCTATGTTTGATATTAGCAGACATCTCGCGGCCACGTTGCTTTTCAGAATGGCTACGTGCAGATATTGGACTTCGGAGTTAGATTCAGAACTTGCGGATTTCCCAAAGCATTCAAGATGTTCGATGTCATTGAGAGCACTATTCTGCAATGTGTAACGTCGTGTCCACTGTCACCTAATTGGAGGTGTGAGGTTTCTTCCATTTACACAAGGTATTCGTTCAATCTAACAGTGGAAGGACGTCAAACGGAGGCAGTATTTGAAAATGGATTGAGACGAGGCTGTAGCTTATCTCCTATGTTACTCAATCTGCATGTTCACCAAGCAGTGGAGGAGTCAAAGAAAAAATTTGAAAAGAAAATTTAGGTTGAGGGAGATGAAACATCAATTTTGAGGTTTCCAGATGATGTTTTAATTCTGTTATGGACGCAAAGAACTTGTAAGATCAGCTGAACGAAATAGAAAGGGTCTTGAAAAGTAGTTATAAGATGAACACCAAAAAAATGTAGAACAAGGGTGGTCTTATTAAAGAAGATACGACTTAGGGACTTAGATTAGGAAGTTAGATGCGGAAAGTAAAGGACGAGATGTGCTATTGGGGCTGCAAAAATAACTGAAGACGACAAATTTGGAAAGAGTAATGAATGTAGATTCGCTACAGCTTCTCTCAAAAGGAGAAATCTAATATAAATTTAAGTGTTCGTAGATTTTTCTGAAATTATTTGCTTGTATTGTAGCCTTATATGAGAGTGAATCGTGGCCGATACACTCAGCAGGCAAAACGAGAGCAGAAGCTTTTGAAGTGTGGTGCTACAGAGATGAGATGGGATTGATAAATCCAGTGACTCAGGAAGAAATACTGAATCGAGTAACGGAGGAAAGAACTTAATGGCTCAACTTGACTAAAAGAAGGAATAGTTTAAGAGGACATATTCTGAGGTAACATTCCCTGATAACAGAGGGAAGTGTAAAACCAGACATTTGAACAAAAATTTATTTAATCGTAAACTTTTAAATGGTAAATCAAAACTGCGTTATTAATTAGTATACTTCTATAGCACCGGTGCTATTTTTTATGCACCATGTAAATTTTTCGGAGGTAAAAGTGCGATTGCTACTATCGGTTCTTCTAATATTTTATCTCACCATGAAAATGCACTTGAACACAAGAATTTTGAGCTATTACTTTTAACAAAAAAATCACTTGGAACGGCAGAAAACCATTTATAGTCATATGTTGGGACAGAAAAAAATATACTGGCGCAATCTGTTGAAAAGAGAGTTTGCATTAGTCAAGAAACTAGTAAGTCGAGGACTTCCTCTAGGTGGAAATTCCATTCATTACATAAAAATTCCATTCATTACGCAACGGTCAGTTTATCATGTCTCTTGAAGTTATAGCCGAGTTCGATCCATTTCTTGCACAGCACGTTAAACGATAGGGACACAAACGAGTTATCGATCTTCAGCAATCAGTGATGCAATAACAGAGATGCTTTCGGAACGAATAAAAAGAATTATCTTAAGTGATATCAAACAGGCCAAATATTTCTGTGATAGTGGATTCTACTGCGTGAATTTCACATATTGATCAAATATCTTTCGTATCAAGATACATGAACCAGGGTGGTGAGCCTGTTGAACGTTTCCTTCTGCTTTTACTAAAAACAGCACACAAGTCTGAAAACCTAACCGAGGCCATACTGAAAGTCCTGTCTATAAATTCCGTCGATATTACTGACTGTGGAGGCCAGTCATAGGACAATGCAAGCAATCTGGTGTACAGGGCGACGGGGGAGGGGCAAGATTAAAGATTTTTGGGACGATACCAACGCTTGAATACATTAAGCTGATTCAAATGAATGTATGATGTAGTAGTCCTGAAAAGACTTGCACAGCTGGATCAGGTCAGTCTACAACAACAACAACAAGTGTTCGTTGGCTTTGTGTACAAGCAACTGAAAAAGCATTAAAATAAAAGACAATGGGCTACATACCTTCCCCTAAAAGCACTCCGTCTTGAGGCCACAAGTGGCCCATTGGGACCATCCGACCGCCGTGTCATTATCAGCTGAGAATGCGGATCGGAGGGGCATGTGGTCAGCACACCACTCTTCCGGTCGTTATGATGGTTTTCTTTGATCGGTACCTTCCCCTAAGAATATAGGGAATAACTATTACACGTTAGCTTCGACGCGACAGCAAACATATCTCCCTTATTCAACAATCTACCAACGCAACTCATTTCTGACGTGCGAAATATCTATACCACGACTGAACATCTTACAGATTTCTGGTTATGTTACGTAACGTACACTTCGCAGTTACTTAACAGCTTCCCAGGAAAATAATCAGTCCGGTTTCGAAATATATATAGGCGAGAGTTATCATGGGGAAGGGTAATTTAATTCGAGAGTATACCACGAATTCTCTGGTCAATCGGCAAACCAGATCTTCCCTTGCGATCCTTTCGCATTCTTTTAACCTGGGGAAACATGGGTTTGGTCGTTTATGATGGACTATGGTACTGTTTCCATCAGTGACCAAAACACAGGTTAATCGTCTTGTCTCCTTACAGGATAAATATCTTAGCACTTATTGAAATAACTTTTCACTTGATAAACCTTCTGCTATAGGTTTCAGCACTGCACAAGCGTTCTTCTCGATGTGCGTGCTTTGTAAATGTACGTGTCGTTGTTAGCCCCTAAAAAAAAAAAAATTCATTAAGGGCCATGTCTTCTGATACGACATTTCTTTAACATCTTAGTAGACGTCTTACTACAACAAATGATTTCTAGAGCGTACCAAGTACAAAAATACGAAAATTGCGCTAGGTCTACAACTTTGCTTCCACCGTTTTTTCTCGAAGTTCGGGGCTTTATTGTGAAAAACGTACAAAAAAATTATGATTCATAGCATTGCCCATCGCTGGCCACTACCTTCTCCCATGCTTCGGATAGCATACGAATCCCGTATCGGGAGAACTGGGCGTCTTTTGTGGGAATCCATGAATCGATTCAATTTTTCACTTGTTCATATGATCGGAAGTGCTGGTCAGCCAGACTGTATGCCAGTGATCGAAAACGGTGGTAGTCAGTGAGAGCAACGTATGGACAATACGGCGGGAGGGATAGGACTTCTCGTTTCAACGTTTCCATGTATATTTTGACGGGTTTTGAGACATGGGGACGAGCACTGACCTGCTGCAAAATTACCTTTACGTGTCTATCGCTGTATTGTGGCCGTTTGTGTTTCTGTACTGGGCTCGAACGCATCAATTGCTTTCGATAATGATGTCCTGTGACTGTCTTCGTCTGTTTCAGTAGCTACGAAAACGTTCTGTCTTCCCCCGCCATGCCGGTCTTAGACATCAAAATCACCGTTCTTAAGGCGTTGAAAAAATTCTCAGCACGTTCTTCCACTAATAGTTCCCTCACCATTGGCCTTACCCAGCATTATAAGAGCATATTTCTTCGTGTTAAAGGGGAAAATTAAAACTTCCCGCAAATGGCGAGAAACGGGTACGTAAGTTGACGTACTTAACCGAGAACAACCTTATGATGCAATCACAAATCGACTAATATTTTTATGCCGTTATGTTTACAGATGCCTAAGCTTATTGTATTACACCTATGACCAACCACCTAAACTCCACTTGCCGCTACTGCCATCTGTTGCAAAGTTGTAGACCTAATATAATGTGTTAATTGCGATTTTACAGTCGCATCGGACCAGTGACATTGTGAACATGCAACAAACGATGTAAACAAAATGGCAACTATAGCGCCCTATCATTCACGATATTTTGCAACATAAACAACAGAGGCAGTTCTGATTATGAGAATTTGCTACTTGGGGGGAAAATAGTTAGAATTTCAGCTACGATATTTGATAATAAGCATCCGGACACCACTGTGTAATGTGGGCTTGACTGCCAAGTGTTATGAGTGAGGAGCGTCCCCTCCCCCCCCCCCCCCCCACAACGTAAAAGGAGGGAGGGAGCATCACGACAGACGGTACGAATTTTTAAAAAAATGTTTATCGTCAATAAATTTTTGCTCCTAGCATCGTAAAATACAAAAAAAAAATGGTTCAAATGGCTCTGAGCACTATGGGACTTAACATCTGAGGTCATGAGTCCCCTAGGACTTAGAACTACTTAAACCTAACTGACCTAAGGACATCACACACATCCATGCCCGAGGCAGGATTCGAACCTGCGACCGTAGCAGTCGAGCGGTTCCGGACTGAAGCGAGTAGAACCGCTTGGCCACCGCGGCCGACTCGGAAAATACAATTTAGCAACATAGCTCAGGTGAAAACTGCAGCATGCAGGTTGGAATATATGTACTTTCGAGCAGTAAATGTTAAAAGGCTTTGACAATAAATTTTTTTAACTATTTATCGGGAAGAAAACGAATTGCGTATCGTAAAAAAACTCAACAGCTGTCGTAGATACGTCGTTACACAGCACGAACTTAAAATAAAATATGGATCGTAAAGAAATCAAAGAAAGCGTCGGAAAATACACTTTAGTTAGCTCAACTAGAGACTGACGTACGTGGTTGTGAATACGTGTAGCAGTTGTACATCCAAAACATTACCATACACGAAGTTTAACGAATTATTGGAAAGAACACGAATGAAATACCGTAAACAAAATCCAAGCTGCATTGGGGACTGCGATTTGAAAAAAAAAAAAATATTGTAAAGGAAAAAAGACTGATAAGTCGAACAATTATTATAATTCCATCTGAAACAGAAGGAACATTATTTTGTTTCTCATAAACGGCCAGGATTACAAATATAATTTCTCTCGAAACCAAACGAAAGCATGACGACAAAATGTGCTGTCAAGGAATGGAATTCAAAATTCATGCAGGCCTCAGTACCCGTTCCATTATGTCACTGCTCAGTCACAAATTCCCCTTGGCCCAGGAAATCAAATAATTCCATCTGTCCTTTATGATATCATTGTGGCTTCTGATCAAACGTGGAACTTAAAATTAGCCTCAATTTAGAATCAATCCTTCCTGCTGAATTCTTAAGGCATTTATGCAAAAGGCTTGAAAATGCTTCCCTTGTGTTGTAATTCCTTAGTGGATTCTGTTACCATCTGAACTTATGGTACTGTGATGTGGAGTTTCATTGTCCACACGTTGATATTCTCCGTGAACTCTCCAGATACTAGCTAATATCCTTTGCTTGGCCTGTTTTTATAACTCTGCTGTGCACATTATTTTGCCACAATATCTGCCTGCACTGCCGTGTTCTGCGGAACCTTTGCAGTGGGACACACTAATAAACGCGGTTACCTTGAATGTTATACCAGGAAAACCAGCAAAGCCAATCACAGTGCGAATCACGCAGCATGAACGGGCGCTGAACATAGAAACATTCCAAGTAATTGTCAACTAAAACTTAAATCCCTGAATTTTAATTCTGTTTGTAGTGGGCTTATTGCTACATAAAATAAGTGTAAATTTATTTGGTATGAAAAATGAATTTGTGCTACATGTCACTTTATGAATATTGCTTTTTTTAAATATAAGATGCAAGTGTTTCGAGAATTTATTCTTTTTTGCAGGTGCTTGTCCTTACGTATTTGTATATGTAATCGTCTAGTTTTGGGTTTTACGATTTGCTTCGTCCTTTTTCTTACTGTCAAGGGGAAAACAGATTTAAGATCATTGTTTAACCCTTCGTTACTCGAGCAAAAATTCGTGACGTGGTCACTCGCACAGATGACAAGTGTCATCCACAAAGCAAGTGGTCTATTTGTATACTTTAGACGCTCTTTATGAGTGATTTTATGATTTTTTATCACATCTAAATATAATACATTTAATATTCGTACACTGTACAACATATCCCAACGTTTGAAACAGTTTGTGCAATAGTTTAATAAGGTTACATTTCAGAATAACAAATGTGCATCTGTTTTCCACATAAGCATTGAGGAGTGTGTAAAAATGCAACTGCTTATCAAAAGAACATGGAAATGTTTATTTCAAAACAACGACCAAACTAATAAGCGTATACAAACAGTAATTTAGTGACAAAGTGCAAACAAGATTGAAATAAAGAACACGTTATTTATAAACATAGTTTACACATATATCTTTCAGATGATCTACACATGTCCAGTTGTTGCATGTAGTGCACCAACTACGAGTTGTTTTATTTCGTGCTCTTCCACATATATAACACGTTTCACGTGATCCCGTTGATTTTACTGGCTGTTACAAAATTTCTTGAATGCCTAACAATAATTTAGCCCTCCTCCGAATTTCACAAGGAAGGCTTTCAATAAGGGAACGTCGCTCTATTTGAGGCTTTATTAGTTCCCAGCTGATTTTTTCTATAAAATCAACCCTTTTTACAACCTAATTTGAAGCCATGCGGTGGTATTTATATACGCATAAAGCTTTTGTGGCTGCAGTGTTCAAAATATTTAAAACCGTACCATAGACCACCTTCTTGTATTACGTGACACATTGTTCTTCTGAAAAAGCTGATCTAAAAGATCTACCCCACTTTTGACATCTTATAGAAAGTAATTATTTCAGGTTTATTTTGTTCCCCTGTAGAACGATCTATAGCGTCATCGAAAAGCACGCTTGACAACACCAACACTGTTCTGTGTTTCTTTTTACAGTATGAGACCAATGTACAATCCTGTTGAAATCCAAAGATAGATGATTTTGGCTCCCTTGCTCTTTTTGGTAGAAATTCTTTCGGTACTTGTTTTTTCGTACTGTTCCGACGTATGTCAGTTTCTTCGCCTGAAGTTTCTTAACTAAAGACAAACTGGTAAACCATTTGTGACCAGTAGTATTTCTCAGTGTACCTTGTACCGGTTCGACCATTCGGAAAACGATATCTTCTGCTGAATTACTGGCATTATATGGTCCCTATGGTTGCTTGCCGATGTACGGTTCTAAATTCAAAGTGTAAGCTGTTTTTACATCAACCAAAGCAAACACTTTTAACCCATACTTTGCAGGTTTTCTAGGAATGTATTGCCTGAATGAGCAGTATCCTCTAAATTTCAAAAGCTGTTCATCAACAGTAAGATATTCACTAGGTGAAAAATATTTTTGGCAATTGTTCGTGAATGGTTCAAGTACCTCTCTGATAGCAGCCAACCTGTCAATCTCTCTGCGGACACCTCTACCACGGATATCATCAAACCTCAGACGTCTCATCAGAAACCTGAATCGGTTTTCACTCATGCGCAAATAACATGACTCAAGTCCGTTTCCCTTCGATTTATCCCACAATTTCGGTTTTCTCTTCCTAGAACATCTCAAAGATCCACACAGATATAACAAACCAATGATAGCTCTGATCTCTATCGCATGTTTCTTTAGCATCCCTTTCCCTAGAGATGTTACCACGAACTTCATTGATGTATATATTAGTGCATGTTGCGATAATGCTTATTATGTTTTCATCCAAAAACAAATTCAGGATTTCTATTTCTGTCTTTTTTATACGAGCTTGAGATTTTGGTCCAGGCAAATGCGTAATATTATTACAAGATCTGCTTATAACATTGGTAGGATATATATTTTTCCTCCATATAGTTATTCCATCTTTCCCTTAAAAAAATGCATCCTCTTGAGTTACGTCTTCTTGTGACTCATATTCATCATTTTCTGACACTTCTTGTTCTGTTCCTGAATCATGACCGCCTTCATGAACAGATGAACAGAAACGTCAGTCTCTGAGTCAGCGCTATCACTGTGAGCATCTTCATCACTCAGCTCATTGAACCATTCCAGCCACACATTAGGATCTTTACTAAACTCTGTCCGCCGGCCTTGGTGGCCGAGCGGTTCTAGGCGTTATAGTCTGGAATGGCGCGACCGCTACGGTCACAGGTTCGAATCCTGCATCGGGCATGGATGTGTGTGATGTCCTTAGGTTAGTTAGGTTTAAGTAGTTCTAATTTCTAGGGGACTGATGACCTTAGAAGTTAAGTCCCATAGTGCTCAGAGCCATTTGAACCATTTTGAAACTCTGTCCGAGGTTTTTTTGCCTTTGACGTTTCTTCCACAATCTAAAACTAAAGAGAATACTAGGTAACACGGAAGGTAACTGCAAACAGTTTCAGTACTCCTAAATTTATGCACATAAAAGATCGATTGAATCTAGGAAAGCAATAAACTAATATAGAGTTATTTTGTTTCAGATGGTGGCAGCAGAGCTCGCGCGGATAACCAGTGTCCTCCAGACTATGATAATGTTTCATAAACAATGTATCTTTCTATCTTTTGATATGCAGCTCCTTGTATTGGCCGTGTCTGCAGTCAAAACTTTTTGGATGTGAGGTCTGCCAGTTATGCAAAACACCGTTTTTCTCAATACTCAAACATGTTTCGGCACCACTGTGCCATCATCAGTGTGTTTTCGTTTTTTTTTTTTGTATTTATTCTGAAATGTGAACATTTTGTTAAATGATTATAAAATTATGTGCATTTTTACTTCAAACAACAGATCATTTCTTTTTGTAAATACCTCTACATTTGGTGTGCATGAACTTTCTGGATCACTTTTGTGCTAATTACTACAGGTAGCTTGTCATCTGCAACCAAACGATGTTGATGAGAAAGTTTTTGCCGCACGGGCTTAGCCGAGCGGTCTCAGGCGCCGCAGTCGTGGACTGTGCGGCTGGTCCCGGCGGAGGTTCGAGTCCTTCCTCGGGCATGGGTGTTTGTGTTTGTCCTTAGGATAATTTAAGTTTAGTAGTGTGTAAGCTTAGGGACTGATGACTTTAGCAGGTAAGTCCCATAAGATTTCACACACATTTGAACATTTGAGAAAGTTTTTTGCTGGTAGTGAACCTATCTTCTAGAATGTAGTTTAGTTTCTCGCGATGTTTTCGCGCCTATTTTCGTATTTACTTACTCAGCTCAGCATGATGTGGAGAATGGAAACGCTTGCCACACGAAAATGTAAGTAAATACGTAAATAGGTGCGAAAACATCGCGAAAAACTAAATTACATTCTAGAAGATAGGTTAACTCCCAGCAAAAAGCTTTCTCATCAATATCGTTTGGGTGCAAATGACAAGCTACCTGTAGTAATTAACACAAAAGTGATGCAGAAAGTTCATGCACACCAAATGTAAAGGTATTTACAAAAAGAAATGATCTGTTGTTTGAAATAAAAATGCACACAATTTTATAATCATTTAACAAAATATTCACATTTCAGAAAAAAACGAAAACCCACTGATGATGGCACAGTGGTGCCGAAACATGTTTGGGTACTGCAAAAAACGGTGTTTTGCATAACTGGCGGACCTGACATCCAAAAAATGTATCTTTCGTAACTGAAAGCCAACAATGACTGTAGGTAACAGCCAGAGAGTTAACAGAAAGGTACTGAAAATAGCACGAACTCAGTCCAGCCCTGTCAGACAAAATTGAGTGGGAAAGTCATGTGGATGACGAATGTCATCCGCGCGAGCAACGGAGGGTTAAACTAAGAAAGTCTGCGGCTAAATTGTCGTAGTATATACAGGGGGCATACAAAAGTATGGCAAGACTGCACTGTTGTGTTTGACCACGAACGGCACCTGTGCAATGTGCTCATTATGTTCAAGCGCCAGTCGTGACCAGAACAGTGATCTGTGTGGTTGTGAATGCAGTATGTCGGAGCTCAGTGCATTCGAAGTGAGCGAATTGTTGGTGCTCGCATAGTGAATGCTTCCGTGAACAAGGTGGCCGAAGTGTTTGGTGTTCCGAGAGGCGCCGTGTCGAAGAATTTTACCGAGTACAGGGAAAGCGGGGAGCCGGCCGGAGTGGCCATGCGGTTCTAGGCGCTACAGTCCGGAACCGCGAGACCGCTGCGGTAGCAGGTTCGAATCCTGTCTCGGGCATGGTTGTGTGTGGTGTCCTTAGGTTAGTTATGTTTAAGTAGTTTTTTTTTTCCATACTCCGCAAGCCACCTGACGGTGTGTGGCGGAGGGTACCTTCAGTACCTCTATCGGTTCTCCCTTCTATTCCAGTCTCGTATTGTTCTAAGTTCTAGGGCACTGATGACCTCAGAGATTAAGTCCCATAGTGCTCAGAACCATTTTGAAAGCGAGGAAAGAACACCCTTAAGTCACAATGCGGAGGAGTGTGTGCTGTTATTATGACGGACGGTCATTGAGCAGGACTGTGACGAAAAATCAAAGGACTACAGCTGTAGAGGCCACAGCAGAACTGAACGTCTCACTCGCGAACGCCGTCCGCAACAAATCAACGCGAAGGGAGCTCCATAAGCAGGGAACTGCAAGGCGAGCTGGAATTGCAAAACCACGGGTCGGTGATGCATTCGCCGGTAGCAGGAAAATGTGGTGCCGAGGCCATAAAGATGAACTTAGGGAGCAATGGAAGACTGTTACTTGGTTGGGTGGGTCTTGTTGCACACTGTTCCCATCTTCTGGCCCAGTTTACGTCCAAAGAGTGAAACATGGCGGGGGTTCGATGATGATTTGGCCTGCCATACCGTGCTATTCCATGTGCCCTTGGTTACTCTGCAAGATCACATTGCTGCCAAGGATTATGTGACCATTTTGGCTGATCAGGTCCATCTCATGTTACAGTCTTCGTTTCCCAGTGGTGATGTATGTTTCAAGATCACAGGGCCCCTGTTCACGCTCAGTTCGCATCGTCCAGGACTGATTTTGGTAGCACGAAGATAAACTGTTTCACCGGCCCTGACCACCAGTCACCATCTCTCAATATTATTAAACCTTTATGGTCTACTTTGGAGAGAAGGCTGAGTGATCGCTATCCATCTCCATCATCGTCATCTGTGCTTGCCACTAATTTGGAAGGAGAATGGTACAGGATTCCCTTGAAAACCATACAGGACCATTATTTATCCATTTCGATTTCGAGACGATTGGAAGCTGTTTTGAGTTCCAACGCTTTTCCTACACCATATTAGGTATGGCAGTATGTTATGTTGTTAGCGTTCACATTGTTTTGTCCATTAGTGTTTACTTTTGTTGTCCATGACTGTATCTGTTTAGTAATAGATCTTTTGTGTTGCAGCAAATCACTCTGGTACATCTTCCTTACACAACGTTAATTACTTACAGAAAAACACGGTATGTCAAATATTATAAATATATGCTTTTGTCTTTCGATTCGTGAACCGTACAGCTAACTTCATAAACACATGTTCATCTTTTACAGCTATAGCCAAATGCACCTGTTCATTTCTTACATTGAATGCTCTACTTTCTGTAACTTCAAGAATTTAAAACTATCAAACACCATAAGGAATATAGATACGTAATTAAGATAAAGTATTAATTAGTGTTTATGACTTAATGTTCGTTACGCGATACCTCGCCAATTCAAAAGCTTTAAGCGCAATGAAGTGTATGAGGAACGTAATTAACATAACTGGTTTTCCGTATCCGTAACAAAATATTCTTTATGCAGGATGATTCCACGATGACATTATAAACTTTCAGGGATGATGCAGAAGTGTAAACCTATCAATTTGAGGTAAGCGAACCTGGTCTAGAAACGAATGCGCGGGAAAAGTATAAGCGAAAATACCTGTACCGGTACTGTTGCTGCTAAGATTATGGGATAGGCAACTTTCAGAGGTGGTATATGGATCAAAACGAAAACAAAGTCCAGTAAAGAATGGCTCTAAAATGCGTGCTGTAAGTGCTATGAGCGTTTGTTGATCTTCGCTACTGTGAAACACATCTCTTCTACTGAACAAGTGCCCATAGCCCTGGAGGTATGCGTTTTAGAGCCGATATTTACTAGTCTTTTTTTTCTTGTTTGGTCCATATTGTCACCTCTGAAAGTTTGCTGTCCTGCAGTCTTAGCAACAACAGTAACCCAATTACATTGCGAGAATCAAAACGCTCCAACAATTGAGCAGCAGAAGCAGTACTAAGGCTCTTCCGAGAGTTACCGTCAACTGACCGTTACCTTGAATGAAGAATTCATTATTACTAATGCTAAAATTAAATTCACATCCTGCAAGTACACAAGAGCCATCAAGGATAGAGGCAGAAGCAATTCCTTTCAGTTTATTCTTTGCGACGCTTGCCCCATTGTCACTCTTCGCTTCACTGTTCAGAATACTCTTGAATAGAGTAGTGCGATGACGCGTACGTCGACGACGCCTGTAACTTACAATTTTCGATTCAGTCATTTCCGGACCAGGATCACTTACCTCAAATTAGTTCATTTATCCTTCTCTGTCATCCCTGAATGTCTGTAACAGTATCATGGAATGACCCTGTATGTGACTTCGGCTGGATGCAAACATCACATATAGTTATGAGGTACTTCGGGTGGTTACATGTTAAGTTATGTGAATCTGCAGCCTTTCATAGAGATTATCACTGAAGGTAAAATCTTCTAGCATATGAGGCCGCGTCATGTTCCTCTTCAGTTTCTCCTTACACAATCGATGTTTCAAGCGCTCTGCCGGAAGCTTCTTCAGGATCTTCTGATATTCCTGGTTAACTGTCACAAGAAGACACTGGAGGTGACCCCAGCAGAGTGGTTTAAACGTCGATTGTATAACGAGAAGCTGGAGAGGAATGTACGCGGCCTAACAACCTAGAAGTAGAGAATAAAGGCGCAGCTCCATTCCTGGACATGCCAGTACACAGGACAATGGACGGCACACTAGGGTACACCGGAAGTCTACACATACGGACAGGTATTTGCGCACCGAATCCAACCACCACCCAGAGCAGAAGAACTCATTTAGCCTTTCTTTGGCCATCTACGCGAAGCGCCTAAGACATGCTCAAACCATAACACATCACCTCAAAAGGCTGCATACAACGTTCGTGGCCAGTGGCTACAGCCATAAATCAATCCAAATGGCGATGGCATCAAGCAGAAGGAAGCGAGATAGGCAAGAAATCAACGAACTGCAGCCACAGCGTGCTTACCTTACTTGAAAATGTCACTGACCGGACTGGTAAACTCCCCCGTCAGGTTGACGTCCAGCCTGTCTACGAAAGCAGCCGAAAGATTCATTCAGATTGGTTGGTTGATTTGTGTGTGTGGGGGGGGGGGGCAAACAGCAAGGTCATCGGCCCTTTTCAAAGGAACCGTCCCGGCGTTTGCTGAAGCGATTTAGGAAAATCACGGAAAACCGAAATCAAGATGGCCGGACGCGGGTTTGAACCGTCGTCCTCCAGAATCAGAATCCAGTGTGCTACCCACTGCGCCACATCGCTCGGTCAAGGTTCAGGATGTCCTAGACCCTGCAAAGGACAAGATAGATGCTTTACACACTGCAGCTTTGTACAAGGTGGAATATCAATGTGGAGAAGTATACATCGGCAGGACCGGCAGGCCAATAGCAACGCGGATTCGAGAAGATGGATACATTCGTCTCGAGCAACACAGCAAGTCTGCAGTGGCCGAATACCCACAAGACTGTGGCAAGGAAGTCAAGTTTAACGAAACCTGCGTACTGAATAAGCAGCCGGCTTTGACGAAACGTAAGATCAGAGAAGCCTTAGAAATAATAAAACGCCCTAACAACATGAACAGAGTGGATGGATACAAACTCGCGCCATCATAGCTGCCAGCCCTCAGAGCCCAATAGTCCGCACCAAGAACACGTGACGCGGGCGCTGTGGGCGAGTAACTGACGGCGCACGGCCTGCGTCCAGCAGGAGGAAATCAGGAGCCCACGCCTCATTCAAATGGTTCAAATGGCTCTGAGCACTATGGGACTTAACTTCTGAGGTCATCAGTCCCCTAGAACTTAGAACTACTTAAACCTAACTAACCTAAGGACATCACACATATCCAAGCCCGAGGCAGGATTCGAACCTGCGACCGTAGCGGTCACGCGGTTCCAGACTGAAGCGCCTAGAACCGCACGGCCACACCGGCCGGCCACGCCTCATTCACCGATGAGCACCAATCATAGCAAACTACGCAAGAAGAAATACACAACAGCAGATCCCCGCTCCGTCTAACGTAGCGACCTGTTATAATCAAGTTCCTGCTCCTTCCGCCTCAAGTGGCCAACCACAGCTATTACCTTTCAAAATTATGGCGTAACGTCATGCTCAGTGAGTGGCAATGACAAAATATAAACGACTCTTCACAGTTAAAGCACATCAGTAATCCCGTGGCCGAAATGTTAGTTTCTCCAGTAAAGTATTTTACTCTGTGAGACGGTACGAAACTCTTACGTCAACTGACTCTGTCCATGGAACTTTACGCAATTATTTATAAACCCACAAGATTTTACCTAAATGTTAAGCAGCTGTCGCGCAAATACTTTGAGATTGTATTGTATATGTAGGATTCTTCTGGGCCTAAATAAAGTTTCAGGATACTGGTGAAGTAACACAGTTCCGTGAAAAGTTCTTGTGAAACTTACCTTGCTGGGACGGAAAAGAGGACACGTGGAAAATAGATGTCGATGTCTGTAGCCGTTTCCTGCTAGAACTCACACTATGGACCGAGTCAGTATATATTTTTGGAGAAAGAGGTGTGGTTCAGCCTCATTCTACATTGAAGAGCCAAAGAAACTGGTACACCAGCCTAATATCTTGTGGGGGCCCCGCGAGCACGCTGAAGTGTCGCAACACGATGTGACAGGGGCTCGACTAATATCTGAAGAAGTGTAGGTCGGAACTGACACCATGAATCCTGCAGGGCTGTCCATAAATCCGTACGAGTACGAGCGGGTGTAGATCTCTTCTGAACAGCACGTTGCAAGGCATCCTAGATATGCTCAATAATGTTCATGTCTGGGGAGTTTGGCGGCCAGTGGAAGTGTTTAAACTCAGAAAGGTCTACCTGGGTCCACACTGTAGGAGTTCTGGACGTGTGGGGACGTCGCATTGTCCTGCTGAAATTTCCCAAGTCCGTCGGAATGCACAAAGAAGATGAATGGATGCAGGTGATCAGACAGGACGCTTACGTACGTGTCACCTATCAGACTCGCATCTAGACGAATCAGGGGTCCCATAGCATTCCAACCGCACACGCCCCACACCATTACAGAGCTTCCACCAGCTTGTACAGTCCCCTTTTGACAGGCAGGGTCCATGGATTCATGAGATTGTCTCCATACCCGTACACGTCCATCCGCTCGATACAATTTGAAACGAGACTCGTCCGACCAGGCAACATGTTTCCAGTCATCAACAGTTTAGCGTCGGTGTTGACGGGACCAGGCGAGGCGTAAAGGTTTGTGTCGTGCAGTCATCAAGGGTACGCGACTGGGCCTTGCCTCGAAAACCCATATCGATGGTGTTTCGTTGAATGGTTCGCACGCTGACACTTGTTGATAGCCCGGCATTGAAATCTGCACCAATTTGCGGAAGGTTTTGCTATTCTGTCACACTGAACGATTCTCTTCAGTCGTCGTTGGTCCTGTTCTTGCAGGATCTTTCTCCGGCCTCAGCGATGTCGGAGATTTGAAGTTTTGCCTGATTCCTGATTTTCATGGTACACTCGTGAAATGATGGTATGGGAAAATCCCCACTTCACCGCTACCTCGGAGGTGCTGTGTCCTATTGCTCGTGCACCGACTATAACACCACATTCAAACTCAGTTAAATCTTTATAACCTGCCATTGTAGCAGCAGTAACCGATCCAACAACTGCACCAGACACTTGTTGTCTTATATAGGCGTTGCTGACCGCGGCGTCGTATTCTGTCTGTTTACATACCTCTGTATCTGGAAACGCATGCCTATTTCTTTGGCGCTTCAGTGTAATTAAGCTAGCAGTGTTTGTGCCACTGTAATTGCTCATGCTGCACCAAGGTATTGACAAAAACATATGTTTAATTTTCACACACAGACCGAACTTCATCCGACGCTTCGTGACACAACTTTATCCAGTATATTTTAATAACGTAGAATGTGTTGCTATTGGATAGTAAGGTATTTAAAGGAGGTCTGACAGTGTCTTACACAAGAAGATTCACTTTTTCGTTATGCCATATCACTGAAACTGATTTACGTTATCGAGGCATATCTCGATGAGAAAATACGTTAAATCTGTCATCGACCTGAAGATTATTTAAACAACAGATCCTTTACTAGGCACGGTCCTGTTGGAGGTGGTATTTCGTTGCCTTCCTGCGACCTCTGAACTAACTTACCCTACCAGTGGCATCTTGCTCTGGGCAGTGCAACGGACTTTGACCATCAGCGTCAACGGCTTGCGGAGACGAACTGGGCTAGCAACCTGCTGGCATACGCTGCTCCGAAGCGAAGCGAGAGCTCGACTTGCAACTGCATCACGCCGTCTCCAACCATAATCACGCGACCAGCTGTCCTGGGAACGGTTTGCAGTGCGAGGTTCTGAGTCAGTAACAAGTGGGAGGACGGTTAGATTTCAGGTTAGGCAACTGAGCGTTAGATTAACAGTAACACGTGTTTGTGCAGATCTTATGACACACTTAAGCGCTAGGTTTTGTCTGTAACTTCGTCCACGTAGATCTCGAACCCGCATGAAATTTGAACAGTCTTGAAGCTTATTGTTATTGTTGTTGTTGTTGTGGTCTTCAGTCCTGAGTCTGGTTTGATGCAGCTCTCCATGCTACTCTATCCTGTGCAAGCTTCTTCATCTCCCAGTACCTACTGCAACCTACATCTGTCTGAATCTGCTTAGTGTATTCATCTCTTGGTCTCCCTCTACGATTTTTACGCTCCACGCTGCAGTCCAGTACTAAATTGGTGATACCTTGATGCCTCAGAATATGTCCTACTAACCGATCCCTTCTTCTAGTCAAGTTGTGCTACAAACTCCTCTTCTCCCCAATTCTATTCAATACCTCCACATTAGTTATGTGATCTACCCATCTAATCTTCAGCATTTTTCTGTACCACCACATTTGGAAAGCTTCTATTCTTTTCTTGTCCAAACTATTTATCGTGCATGTTTCACTTCCGTACATGGCTACACTCCATACAAATACTTTCAGAAACGACTTCCTGACACTTAAATCTATACTCGATGTTAACAAATTTCTCTTCTTCAGAAACACTTTCCTTGCCATTGCCAGTCTACATTTTATATCCTCTCTACTTCGACCATCATGAGTTATTTTGCTCCCCAAATAGCAAAACTCCTTTACTACTTTAAGTGTCTCATTTCCTAATCTAATTCCCTCAGCATCGCCCGACTTAATTCGACTACATTCCATTATCCTCGTTTTGCTTTTGTTGACGTTCATCTTATACCCTCCTTTCAAGACACTGTCCATTCCGTTCAACTGCTCTTCCAAGTCCTTTGCTGCCTCTGACAGAATTACAATGTCATCGGCGAACCTCAAAGTTTTTATTTCTTCTCCATGGATTTTAATACCTACTCCGAATTTTTCATTTGTTTTCTTCACTGCTTGCTCAATATACAGATTGAATAACATCGGGGAAAGGCTACAACCCTGTCTCACTCCCTTCCCAACCACTGCTTCCCTTTCATGCCCCTCAACTCTTATGACTGCCATTTGGTTTCTATACAAAGTGTAAATAGCCTTTCGCTCCCTATATTTTACCCCTGCCACCTTCAGAACTTGAAAGAGAGTATTCCAGTCAACATTGTCAAAAGCTTTCTCGAAGTTGACTGCTACGGTCGCAGGTTCGAATCCTGCCTCGGGCATGGATGTGTGTGATGTCCTTAGGTTAGTTAGGTTTAAGTAGTTCTAAGTTCTAGGGGACTGATGACCACAGATGTTAAGTCCCATAGTGCTCAGAGCCTTTCTCCAAGTCGACAAATGCTAGAAACGTAGGTTTGCCTTTCCGTAATCTAGTTTCTAAAATAAGTCGTAGGGTCAGTATTGTCTCACGTGTTCCAATATTTCTACGGAATCCAAACTGATCTTCCCCGAAATCGGCTTCTACCAGTTTTTCCATTCGTCTGTAAAGAATTCGCATTAGTATTTTGCATCTGTGACTTATTAAACTGATAGTTCGGTAATTTTCACATCTGTCAGCACCTGCTTTCTTTGGGATTGGAATTATTATATTCTTCTTGAAGTCTGAGGATATTTCCTCTGTCTCATACATTTTGCTCACCAGATGGTAGAGTTTTGTCAGGACTGTCCCTCCCAAGGCTGTCAGTAGTTCTAATGGAATGTTGTCTACTCCCGGGGCCTTCTTTCGACTTAGGTCTTTCAGTGCTCTATCAAATTCTTCACGCAGTATCATATCTCCCATTTCACCTTCATATACATCCTCTTCCATTTCCATAATATTGTCCTCAAGAACATCGCCCTTGTATAGTCTCTCTATATACTCCTTCCACCTTTCTGCTTTCCCTTCTTTGCTTAGAACTGGGTTTCCATCTGAGCCCTTGATATTCATACAAGTGGTTCTCTTTTCTTCAAAAGTCTCTTTAATTTTCCTGTAGGCAGTATCTATCTTACCCCTAGTGAGATAAGCCTCTTCATCCTTACATCTGTCCTTTAGCCATGCCTGCTTAGCCATTTTGCACTTCCTGTCGATCTCATTTTTGAGACGTTTGTATTCCTTTTTGCCTGTTCATTTACTGCATTTTTATATTTTCTCCTTTCATCAATTAAATTCAGTATTTCTTCTGTCACCCAAGAATTTCTACTAGCCCTCGTCTTTTTACCTACTTGATGCTCTGCTGCCTTCACCACTTCATCCCTGAAAGCTACCCATTCTTCTTCTACTGTATTTCTTTCCGCCATTCTTGTCAATTGTTCCTTTATGCTCTTCCTGAACCGCTGTACAACCTCTGTTTCTTTCAGTTTATCCAGGTCCCATCTCCTCAAATTCCCACCTTTTTGCATTTTCTTCAGTTTTAATCTACAGTTCACAACCAATAGATTGTGGTCAGAGTCCACATCTGCCCCTGGAAATGTCTTACGGTTTGAAACCTGGTTCCTAAATCTCTGTCTTACCATTATATAATATATCTGAAACCTGTCAGTATCTCTATGATTCTTCCATGTATACAACCTGCTTTTGTACGACCAATAACCCTGCCATTTACTTCGTCATTTATGTGTCGTACCAAAACTAACGAACCGCAGTTTTGGTAAAGCGCAACCGAAGTTCTGACACTCCAATTATTGTTGGGACCAAGAGTTGGCTGAAACCCGAACTGGAAAGCTCTGAGATATTTAGAGAGTTGTGGAATGGAAAGACAGATTAGAGGCCATAGCTGGGGAAGTTTTTATTGCAGTTGACAAAAAAAAAATGTCTCTATTGAAATCGAAGTTAAATGTGGCATATGCTCGCTATAACAGGTGTAGGTGAAACCGGTTAATTGTTGGATTTTTTTCCAGCCACCCGATTCTACTGTGACAGTTCTACAGTCATTCGAAGAGTGTCTACTCGTAAATACCCAGACCGTGCAATACTCCTTGGAGGCGACTTTAACCTGCCGAGTATAGACTTGGATGAGAATGGATTCATTGCGGCGGTTACAGACAGACAGCCACGCGAAATACTTTTGCATACGTTTTCTGAAAATTGCCTTGAGCAGCTAGCTCGGCAGCTCGCACGCAATGGAAATATCTCGGACTCTGTAGCTACAAACAGGACGGACCTTATCGACAATGTCAGTATAGAAACGATGATTAGCTATCCCGATGTCATTATAGCAACTACAATTACGAAAGTTGATAAACCAGTCAAGAAGGCCAGGAGATAGAGCAGATAAGCAGTTATTAGTATCTCACTTAGATAGTGAATTGGCATCACTTAGTTCCAGTAAGATGGGTGTAGAGAAATTAGGGCAAAGTTTAAGCAGATTTTAAAACGTGATCTGGAGAGTTATGTGCCTGGTAAGTGTATAAACGATGGAAAAGACCCGCCACCATTTAATAACGAAATTCATCGGATGCTGAGGAAGCAGGGGCTGTTGCAATCTTGGTTCAAAAGGGAACGCGCAAATGGCGACAAGCGAAGGTTAGTAGAGATTGGTGCGTCTTATGGAAAGACCTATGAGCGAAGCGCACAACTGCAACAGTCACACCTCAGCAAAAGATCTGGCAGAGAACCAGAGAAAATTCTTGTCTTACGTAACATCGCTAAGCCGGTCTAAGGATTCCATTCAGTCCCTTGTTGGCCAGTCTGGTGTGGCAGTTGAAGATAGCAAAACGAAAGCCGAAGTTTTAAATTTCACATTGAAAAAATCGGTCACACAGTAGAGTCGTACAAATATACCGTAATTCGACCATCGGAGAGACTCTCGTATGGAGAACATAGTAATAAGTATACCTGGCGTAGAGAAACTACTTAAAGATTCGAAAACAAATAAATCGCCAAAGTGTAATCTACGGCACTGGCCTCTCATCTAGCTTGCATTTATTGTGAATCCGTCGCCCAGCACAGAGTTCCAAGCGGCTGGAAAAAAGCGTAGATGACTCCAGTATATAAGAAGGGTGAAAGAGCGGACCAATATCTCTAGCTTCTGTTTGTTGTAGAATACTTGAAAATATTCTCAGTTCGCATATAATTAACGACAAGCTTATGTCCACGAATCAGTAATGTTTTACAAAGCATCGCTCGTGCGAAACTCACTCACATGACATTCTGCGAACAAAGGAAGCAGGGAAAGAGGCAGATTCCATATATCTAGATTTCGGGAAAGCACTTGACACGGTACCACATTGCAGGCTGTTAACGAAGGTTCGAGCACATGGAATAAGTTCACAGATATCTGAGTGGCTCGAAGACTTCTTAAATAGCAGTATCCAGTATGTTGTCCTCGACGGCGAGGGTATCCTCAGTAGGGCACCAGGTAAGTGTGATAGGACCACTGCTGATCTCTATACAAATAAATGATTTGGCGGACAGACTGGGAAGCAATCTGCGGTTGTTTGCTGATGATGCCGTGGTCTACGGTAAGGTGTCGACGTTGAGTGACAGTAGGAAGACACAAGACGACGTAGACAAACTTTCAAGTTGGTATGATGAAAAGGCAACTAGCCCTAAATGTGGAAAAAAGTAAGTTAGTGCGGATGAGCACGAAGATTAAAACGGTAATGTTCGGATACAGTATTATTAGTGTCCTGCTCGACAGAGTCAAGTCGTTCAAATATCTGGGCGTAACGTTGCAAAGCGATATTGGGTGAAACGAGCATGTGAGAACCGTGGTATGGAAGGCGAATGATCGACTTCAGTTTATTGGGAGAATTTTAGGAAAGAGTGGTTGACCGTAAGGGAGACCGCATGTAGGACGCTAGTGGAACCTATTCTTGAGTACTGCTCGATTGTTTGGTATGCGAATCGGGTCAGATTGAAGGAGGTTATCGAAGCAGTTCTGAGGCGGGCCGCTAGATATGTTACCGGTAGGTTCGAACAACATGTAAGTGTTACGGAAATGCTTCGGGAACTCAGATGGGATTTCCTGTAGGGATGGCGACATTCTTTTCGAGAAACACTATTGAGAAGATTTAGAAAAGCGGCATTTGAGCTGAATGCCGCCAACATGCGTTGCGCGAAAGGACCACGAAGATTAGATACGAGAAATCAAGACTCATATGAAGGCATATATATATATATATATATATATATATATATATATATATATATATATATATATATATAGACTTTTTCCCTCTCTCTATTTGTAAGTAAAACAGGAAAGGAAAAGTAGTGCTACAGAGTACCCTCCGCCACGCACCGTACGGTGGCTTGCGCAGTATCTTAGGATCAATACATGGAAAAAGACACAGCTCTGAGATGTTTTTTAACTTAATTCAGAAAATCTTCAATAACTTTAATATTATTTAATGTACAAACGAGATCGAGCACTCAAACTGTAGCTCTCAGTGAAGCGATTCGAGTGAGATTTTTACATGATTCGTAGCACAATTAATTAAGCCGTCAGGTGCATTTTAATTAAAATTCAATTGAAAATCTGTATAAAATGTGATACAAGACAAATACGCATTCAGCAAGGCTGTATGCATTGGCGGTAGACGTTACACACAATACCAAACCTTTAGTTCCTAAGATTACATTTTTCAAATGTGTTTTAATTAATCGTTCGTAAATTTGCGTATTTTAGAACATAACCTCAAAAGTATTATAGAAAACGTAAGTCTGCACAGTGTAATGGGAACAGGAGTAAAAACCCGATAAGAAAGTGTTGCCATATCTACCTTGTTGTAACATTTAACGGCATAGATAGAGTAGACTGGTTTTAAGCACTGCACCGAAGTTTTCAAATGTTTAATTTTGACCTTTGGATGAACTACTGCACATAGAATTAAGTGTAAGATATAAATTTAGACTAGAATTTTTGTATGCAGCTAATGGTGCAATCAGATTTTTAATATCTCTTATATACCAGAAAGTGTAAATTAAGCTGTCGAAACTATAAATTCACTAAGTAACGTAGATGCTGGATTTTCCGTGGAGGGGTGAATCGAAGCCATAAAAGTGTCCAGCCGTTTTGCAGTAGGACAGTGTTAGTGTGCTGAACGACTTGATTGAAGTAACATTTGTGGTAGTGTGAGCGGTGTTCCAGCCACGCACGTTTCTTGGAGACAGAAATTTTTCGAATCTTCTCCATCGACACTTAGAATTATTTCGCTCAAGTTCGCTGTGGGCTCAGAATGATTCGCTACTTGTCAGGACTCTGATTATTTTCTCATAGCAGAGTGGCAGAACTTGTAAAGTGATTCGGGAATCTGAACTTGTGAAGTTTGACTGGACTCAGATTGCCAGTGAGACACCTACGATATTTCTGCTACTGATCAGCACTTACTTTATAATATCGTGCGTTGGTTAGATTCTGATTAGGTGTGAGCTTGTATAACAATTAGGTTCATTTAACATTTAGCTGTGTACACAGTCTGTGGTTTCCAGCTAGTTTTCATGTATTTATAGTCAGTTCTAATGTTGGCTCGGGCCATTTTCAAATCACTTTTGTTAGTTAAAAATAAAACATTGTAGTAATGGCTTTATATTTTACATATTATGCATCTACATACTGTCAAGTGGCGATTTGTCTGACTAGTTATTAACATCAGGGGCAACTTTAATTATTTATTTCAATTTCAAAAGCGCACTTAAGGGCAAAAGAGGCGACATATTATTACTTGATAGACAACGACACCCTTTCGTCACTTAATTTAAATATTTTAGCTCTTTATTTAAGTCGCAAACTCAGAGCTTAGGCGGCTAGTTAATGAGCTTTTGGAATTTTCTTCTTGTATTGTTTCAATAGAGTAATCACTCATCTTAATAGTTAAAGTCGAGGAGAATATGTGCCGTTGAGTCATGAGAGAATATTATTGTTTGTTTCCTCAAGGGCAAAAATCCTGTTTTCAAGCCCCTGATGTGTAGGCCACGAACAATGACAAGCAAATTGTGGCAGTAATAATGGCCTGCTTTATAGACCTGTTTTGCAGGGGCTATTTCTGTGGATGGACATGCCTGAGAGAAGTTTAAGATGAAGAGAGATGGGGAGGAACATAGAGAGGATTCAGGAGGGGATAAATAGGGACAGAGGGGAGCAGGAGGTGATGGACAGATAGGGGGATTGAAATAGATGGATAGAGAGAGGTGAAGAGGAGAGAGACAGAGAGAGGGGTAAGAGGTGGCACAGAGAGAGAAGGAGAGGAAGAGGAGGGGATCATGTATAGGGAGATGGAGATTGATGGGGAGATGGGAAATGGAGGAGGTGTAGGGAGAGGGGCAATGGGAGATGGATAAGGGCAAAAGAGAAGGAGGAGGAGGAGATGAAGCGAGAGAAGTGAGGGAGGGAGAACTGATAGACAGAGAGGAGAGGGAAGAAGAGATGTACAGAGACAGAAGGGTGAGGTGGAAATGAACAGAGAGGGAATGGGCAGAGAGGTGGGGACAACAAGACAGGCAGAATGAGGGGAAGTTGAAAGAGAGGGACGAGTAGATGGACAGAGAGGGGAAGGAGAAAGATATGGTCAGAGTTAGGGGGGGACAGAGATGTGTTTGAAGAGAGGTCGTGGAGGAGATTGACAGCGAGTGTGGGAAGAGCATATGGAGAGACAGAGAGGGAATGAAGGATGAGGTGGGGAGATAGAGGTGGGAGGATGAGGCAGACAAATAGAAGTAGAAGGAACAGGTTGACACACAAGAGGGGAGGGGGATATGAGTACAATATATATGTTGAATGTTTATGCAAGTGGAGTAGAGAAAAGGCTAGTTATTCATTACTTGTCAAATAGGGATTTAGTAGCGTTTATTCATGTGCAAAAGTTTTATAACCGCTAGGTTCACGGGGGCTCCTTGCAGCACTGGCTCCAGAATGCCAGGGAACAGTATGAACTTCGCTTCACCATCCCAAGGGTGTTCTCACAGGTTGGATTCAGTGGTGTTAGAGCATCACAGTAGCTGAAATAGAAGCAGCACGTGTTGATTGTGAAAATGGTGTGGCTGATGATTGTGCAAAAGGTACTGGGTCTGGATAAGGATGTGTGAAACACATGTTCAAAAACAAATGCCAGATGTCAGGTGATTGTGTGAAAAAAAAAGTAGTTTTCAATTCGAAGGTCATTTCAATTCTGCTCGTTGCAATAAATGAAACATAAGAGATATACAGTTTTGAAGTATATAAAAATTGTAAGTTTAGATTCAGTATTATTTATTATGATTTGTAACAATAGTCAAAACCTGTTTTTCATTGTTTATAACATTATTAATTGTTAAAAAGCTATTAAAGCACAACTACTTCAGGATAAAGTAATTTGCAGACACACACAATTGTGATAATTTTCATGTTTTAATTCAGCTTGCGTTAAGTATATAAATTTCTGGTTTGAATATGTTATTTCATTGTAATTTTATACTTGCTGTGTCCATTTCGTATTTTGCAAAATACCTATCCATTTCATACATTTTGTGGGAAAAGTATTAATACATTAAAAATCCTGTCAAAAAGTTCTGGGTATTCTACATACTGCCTCTATACAATGCCTTGAGCTGACACAGTACCTTCGAGAGATGGTAGCATGGACCAACAAAAGGAAAAAATAATGCAGTAAACATTGTATAGCGTAAGAGCTGTGAGTACTTATTCAGTAGAACACACATATTTCACAATAGCGAAGATGAGTAGGTGTTCATAACTCTTAAGGTATGCACTTCAGAAGCTGCATTTACTGGGCTTTTTTTTTTGTTGTACGGTCTATACTACCACCTCTCAAAATATGGAAGGCAAAGAGATGTCAGTAGAAGAGTTGCGTCTCGCAGCAGTGAAGGTGAACCTGTGCTCTTAGCTCGTAAGCTACTACTTGCTCACTTTCTAAAGAGTTACGACATGGCAACTGATACGAGCAGCTGTTTCGATAAAAGTCGAAACACCGTGTATGACTTCGTCCGGTTGCTAGTAGCCTTAGTTCCAATAATGTGTGCTAGGATATTTTTATTGTTGTAGACATGTTGTTTCAGGGTTAATTTCGCCGGTCTGGGTTGTGACTTGTGAACTGATTTGGGTCTTATATCTATTTTAATGATGAATAAATGGAGTATCTGATGCTGCTTCTTTGAGGATGACACCTTCAACTTCTGTTCGCAGAAAGAGAGCTGCGATTTGGAGCCAAGCTCGCAAAATTATGCAGAATGTTGCAGCACTGAGAAACAGCAAAGCAAACTGCTACACTCAGTTTCTCAGTCTAGAAAGCGAGCTGCTGCCTATACTGGAAAATGTGTGAGTAGCCTTTAGAGGATCCTTAAGTGTAGTAACACTCATCCTGTCGAAATAAATGTAGCTTCATTGAACACAACATCAAATTTGAACAATTTCAAATTGAAGAACACATAACAGGTGATCTCGAATTCCGTGTGTTGTATCTACTTTTATTTATGGGTCCGAAAACGCGCTAAACGCAGTGTCGCCTTGTCTGGGCTGATTGCTCCGAAGCAGCTGTCGGTACCGACTGATGGCATTTGCTGGTATCGAAACAGAGACTCCCATCAATCGCCGCATCATTTCGTTTTACAAAGTGAACAAGTACTACGCGCTTTAGAGGCCGTATTTACTAGACATCTTTTCCTTGTTTTGGTTCGTAGTCCTATTTCTGAAAGTTTCTTGGTGGAGTTCCGATTCACCCTACACACTGCGAAGTACACTCCTGGAAATTGAAATAAGAACACAGTGAATTCATTGTCCCAGGAAGGGGAAACTTTATTGACACATTCCTGGGGTCAGGTACATCACATGATCACACTGACAGAACCACAGGCACATAGACACAGGCAACAGAGCATGCACAATGTCGGCACTAGTACAGTGTATATCCACCTTCCGCAGCAATGCAGGCTGCTATTCTCCCATGGAGACGATCGTAGAGATGCTGGATGTAGTCCTGTGGAACGGCTTGCCATGCCATTTCCACCTGGCGCCTCAGTTGGACCAGTGTTCGTGCTGGACGTGCAGACCGCGTGAGACGACGCTTCATCCAGTCCCAAACATGCTCAATGGGGGACAGATCCAGAGATCTTACTGGCCAGGGTAGTTGACTTACACCTTCTAGAGCACGTTGGGTGGCACGGGATACATGCGGACGTGCATTGTCCTGTTGGAACAGCAAGTTCCCTTGCCAGTCTAGGAATGGTAGAACGATGGGTTCGATGACGGTTTGGATGTACCGTGCACTATTCAGTGTCCCCTCGACGATCACCAGTGGTGTACGGCCAGTGTAGGAGATCGCTCCCCACACCATGATGCCGGGTGTTGGCCCTGTGTGCCTCGGTCGTATGCAGTCCTGATTGTGGCGCTCACCTGCACGGCGCCAAACACGCATACGACCATCATTGGCACCAAGGCAGAAGCGACTCTCATCGCTGAAGACGACACTTCTCCAATCGTCCCTCCATTCACGCCTGTCGCGACACCACTGGAGGCGGGCTGCACGATGTTGGGGCGTGAGCGGAAGACGGCCTAACGGTGTGCGGGACCGTAGCCCAGCTTTATGGAGACGGTTGCGAGTGGTCCTCTCCGATACCCCAGGAGCAACAGTGTCCCTAATTTGCTGGGAAGTGGCGGTGCGGTCCCCTACGGCACTGCGTAGGATCCTACGGTCTTGGCGTGCATCCGTGCGTCGCTGCGGTCCGGTCCCAGGTCGACGGGCACGTGCACCTTCCGCCGACCACTGGCGACAACATCGATGTACTGTGGAGGCCTCACGCCCCACGTGTTGAGCAATTCGGCGGTACGTCCACCCGGCCTCCCGCATGCCCACTATACGCCCTCGCTCAAAGTCCGTCAACTGCACATACGGTTCACGTCCACGCTGTCGCGGCATGCTACCAGTGTTAAAGACTGCGATGGAGCTCCGTATGCCACGGCATACTGGCTGACACTGACGGCGGCGGTGCACAAATGCTGCGCAGCTAGCGCCAATCGACGGCCAACACCGCGGTTCCTGGTGTGTCCGCTGTGCCGTGCGTGTGATCATTGCTTGTACAGCCCTCTCGCAGTGTCCGGAGCAAGTATGGTGGGTCTGACACACCGGTGTCAATGTGTTCTTTTTTCCATTTCCAGGAGTGTATATATCGACAAGCGGTGTTCGGCGAATCATAGCCGACTATGGGGCACATACTTTGGTACATGCACAATAATCACAACGTTTATATTGACCGAGATAATGAGGCAAGTACATGTTTTTTAAATGGCACGCTATACTTTTTTTACCATTTTTCGAACGCTCTGGAAATGACGCGTATAGTGTTGTAACGCATGTTGCTATTGTGATTCAAACTTCGCTTAAAAGACGCTGGGAAATATTGTACGATTGGAGGCCGAGGCGGTCGGAAGCGGCTGCAGACTGTAAGCACGCGACGCGCAGGCCGAGTTGCCGTGCTCTGTGCAGCATGCACGGCCTACGCTACGTAGGTACACCCTCATCAACCCTCTTTTAAGCAAAGTTTGAATCACAATAGCAGCATGCGTTACATCACTACACGCGTCATTTCCAGAGCGTTCGAATGATGGTAAAAAAAGTACAGCGTCCCATTTAAAAAACATGTACTTGCCTCATTATCTCGGACAATATAAACGTTGTGATTATTGTGCATGTACCAACGTATGTGCCCCATAGTCAGCTATGATTCGCGGAAAACCGAATGCCGATACGTGCAATCGCCCCCGGAATAAAGGGGGTGTTACGTCTTACGCTTCTCACCCTGTTGTACGGCCAAACTTTCAGGAAACATTCCTCACACACAAATAAAGAAAAGATGTGATGTGGATATGTGTCCGGAAACGCTTAATTTCCACGTTAGAGCTTATTTTAGTTTCGTCAGTATGTACTGTACTTCCTCGATTCACCGCCAGTTGGCCCAATTGAAGGAAGGTAATGTTGACTTCGGTGCTTGTGTTGACATGCGATTCATTGCTCTACAGTACTAGCATCAAGCACATCAGTACGTAGCATCAACAGGTTACTGTTCATCACGAACGTGGTTTTGCAGTCAGTGCAATGTTTACAAATGTGGAGTTGGCAGATGCCCATTTGATGTATGGATTAGCACGGGGCAATAGCCGTGGCGCGGTACGTTTGTATCCAGACAGATTTCCAGAACGAAGGTGTCCCGACAGCAAGACGTTCGAAGCAATTGATCGGCGTCTTAAGGAGCACGGAACATTCCAGCCTATGACTCGCGACTGGGGAAGACCTAGAACGACGAGGACACCTGCAATGGACGAGGCAATTCTTCGTGCAGTTGACGATAACCCTAATGTCAGCGTCAGAGAAGTTGCTGCTGTACAAGGTAACGTTGACCACGTCACTGTATGGAGAGTGCTGCGGGAGAACCAGTTGTTTCCGTACCATGTACAGCGTGTGCAGGAACTATCAGCAGCTGATTGGCCTCCACGGGTACACTTCTGCGAATGGTTCATCCAACAATGTGTCAATCCTCATTTCAGTGCAAATGTTCTCTTTACGGAATGGGCTTCATTCCAACGTGATCAAATTGTAAATTTTCACAATCAACACGTGTGGACTGACGAGAATCCGCACGCAATTGTGCAATCACGTCATCAAGACAGATTTTATGTGAACGTTTGGGCAGGCATTGTTGGTGATGTCTTGATTGGGCCCCATGTTCTTCCACCTACATTCAATGGAGCACGTTATTATGATTTCATACGGGATACTCTACCTGTGCTACTAGAACATGTGCCTTTACAAGTACGACACAACAAGTGGTTCATGCACGATGGAGCTCCTGCACATTTCAGTCGAAGTGTTCGTACGCTTCTCAACAACAGATTCGGTGACCGATGGATTGGTAGAGGCGGACCAATTCCATGAACTCAACGCTCTCCTGACCTCAACCCTCTTGACTTTCATTTATGGCGGCATTTGAAAGCTCTTGTCTACACAACCCCGGTACCAAATGTAGAGACTCTTCGTGCTCGTATTGTGGGATAACACAGTATGCGGTATAAGACAAGTAAAAAGAGGTTTCAGTTTCAACCGCAGTCATGAGCTCTTCTGAGAGGCGGCTTTGTGGCTGAAAAAGAAAAGAATCTACTGGGCGCATCTGTACATTTCCGTAAATATCAAGTGTTGTTCAGCTGTGGTTTCTCGTGAGGTCTCCCAACACGAACATGAATTCTACAGAATGAGTCCTGATAATTTCCACTTCTTGGAGCAACTAGTATCAGCTACTCCGACGAAGTGGAACACAAATTTTCTACTTGCTACTTTACCTGTTGAGAAGCTACTTCTCCTGTTGAGAAGCTACTCATTACAAAAGATCAGTTGGTGCAAGTGTTTGAGTGAGGATGAAAATTCCACTATGAAAAGCACATCTTTAGTACGACCCCTAGTATGGAACTTTATTCAGTATGGTACATATACGAATAATGATTACAAATTAATAAAGCAAGGATAGTATTTCTACAGCCATTTAGTTTCGCCAAGTAATATGTAATTGAGCTTCAGGTGTATGGAGAAGAAACTTTTCTCGATTTGAGAGTAGATCAGTAACCTTCGATGGTGCAGCAGTGGGTGGTGAAATTGGCGTAAGACTAGACAATGTGTTTGAAGCAACAGAAGAAGCCCATGACGACACAAAAAACGCCGACGGTTCCTTCTCGGCTTCGTGCAGCTGCTCCTTCAGAAGTAACAGGAATATAGCACTCAGAGCTCTTTTTATGCCTGTCCCAAATGTTTTCTGAAACCAGGGAGAGTGACTGAAAAAACACGCTGTCAACATCATCAGTTGATGACACCCGGTGTCTTTTCATTTCAGCAAGTTTTTCATTTCCAGCTACGGTTTTTCATCGGTATCCCACGAAGAAGAGAAAACACAATCCAGCTCCACACTTAGCACAACAGAACATGCTGTAGCACGTGGGCAATAGTCACGTGTGTCGTGTACTGCCAACCTTGTCACGAACAATCTCCAACATATCTCACGTATTTTCCCGAGAATGGAAAGAGGTATGTTCTCCTGCCAGCGTTAGAAATAATTTAGATATACTAGCTATATTTCATATTCAGTAATGAATGGCGTACAACGCACTAAACATAAATTGGTCTGCGACAACATTTTTCACTGCAAACTCTTCAAATTATGCACAGTATTTTATAATATTTGAAAAAAATGGCTCAAATGGCTCTAAGCAGTATGGGACTTAACATCTGAGGTCATCGGTCCCCTAGACTTAGAATTACTTAAACATAACTAACCTAAGGACAACACACACATCCATGCCCGAGGCAGGATTCGAACTTGCGACAGTAGCAGCAGCCGGCCTGAATCGACTAGAACCGCTCAGCCACAACGACCGGCTAAGATTCGAAAAAATCATTTCTTCGAGTAATAGTTTCCTCAAAATCGAATGAGAATAACTGTATAGTGGAGAACACAAGCGAACCTCAAAACAGTGGTTTTCAATTTTTTTTACGCATAAAGTAAAAATTTTAGTGAGACACTAAAAACTAACTACAGACGCGGATGTACCATTGCTTCTTTTAAGCAAAAGAATTTTTTGTACGCAAATCAGATGACTTGAAATTTCACTCCCTGTGTATTGTGCGATACGAGATGTGTGGAGTGACCAGCACGCCCTGTTGCGCCAAACAATGCGATAGAGATAAGGGGTGTTGAGAAAAGTAATGTGACTGATTTTTTATCCTCCAAAGCTTTTACTTTTTTCAGACATCAATACTGCCGCATTGAAAGTAGTTACCCTTGTTAGGAATGCAAAATGGCATCATAAGAACATCATGACGATACCAGCCAACGGGTGTGTTAAACTGAAATACCCAATTCTGCTTATAATGGTATGTTTAACGTCAGAATTCCTTACTTGTCTAGCGCACAATAGCTTTTAAGGTATCGTCTGTTCGCTGGAATCTAAGTCGCATAATTCCGTTCTTTACTCCACATCTCCTTCCAATTCCCAGGGTAAAACATAAAGATTTGCAAAACCTGACTAAATTTTCTCGTCGTGCTACTGTGAAGCTCTTCAGTCAGCCGCCCTACAGCTAAATATACGTCATACGACTGTTATCGCTGAATTATCACGACCAGAAATTCGCTTAGTCGTCATTATTACGGAATTATTGGGCCTGTTTCTCTTGAATTACCTGTTTCTTTCCCTTTACAAAGTGACATTTGACTGCATTTTGGGAACTCTGGGAACACTATGGATGCCAATAACGCTGCTTCCATATTCGAAACACACAATGTTTGTTTAAGAAATAAAAAATATTGTATATCCTTGTATACTGATATTATCACAGTTCAGACATTGAAATCGCTTTTACTTCAGTTTCATAAAAATTGGCTTACCTGGTTCTTTCCTCTGGTCCTCCATAATTATGTGCTCGACGAAGGAAAAACTGGGCATTGTGCAACATCACTGTTATGTCCTTGCGACTAACAACAGCCATATTCGCGCATTCTTTCGGTCGTGTGTACTTATATTTATGGGCTGATAGTGCGGTGTGTAGCTTATCATTCTTTTTTGTAACTTTTTGGAAGACCGCCGTAAATTTATTTTAACAATTAATGGCCACTTAAAGAATGTACTTCATTCTCGCGTCCCTTTTTCTTGTACCATCATTACAGACTCTGTAACGGGTCGCAAGCATATCGGAAGCAGAGGACCTAGGGATGTTTAGGAGTATGAAAACCTCGGGTTCAGAGGTATGACACAAGTCACATCCCATCACCTGACCACGTTCGAAGTCCGTGAATTCCGCGGAGCGCCCCATTCTGCTCTCTCACGATGTCTAATGGCTACTGAGGTCGCTTATATGGAGTACCTGCCAGTAGGTGGCAGCAAAATGCACTAAATATGAAAAACGTATGTTTTTGGGGGTGTCCGGATACTTTAGATCACATAGTATATAAACTCAGGAATGAACTATACTGCTATCTTGTTCAAGAGAAACATTTCAGTTCCGAGAAGTTGGCAGAGAGTAACTTCGCTTTGTAATTGGCGTATCTTTGTGACATCTTTGAAAAATTCAGCTCACTGAAAATATCCCTTCAGGGTGATGAGACAAAAATTCTGCAGCTAACAGACAAAATTTCTATATTCAGAAAGAAACTACTATGATGGAACAAAAATTTGGATGATAAAAGATATTCACTACGATTCCCCTGCTCTTAGAAGACAACGACTTTCCATTCAGAGTAGAACTGAAGTCTGTGCTTGTGGTTCATTTAAATGAACTCAGTGATTATTTTCTGAAGTACTTTAGAGGAAGCCGATCAACACAGCTTTATCAGGGATCCTTTCAGTACAGAAATTCCATCAACGCTTCTCACCGAAGAAGAAGAACAATTTACTGATATTTCTTCAGACTCTACATTGAAATTCAAGTTCGTTTCCTACTCATTGCTTGAATTTTGGAGCTCTGCGAATCAGGAGTATCTGCAAGTAAGTAACAAAGCCCAACGAGTTTTGATACCTTCTTCAACATCCTACTTATGTTGATCTGTGTTTCAACATTGGCAGCTTGACACGAAGTAGAGATCGCCAATGGGTGCGGAGAAAGAGGTGCTTTGATTTGAAGAACTGATGATGAAAATGCAAGCTCCAGTCTTTCCATTGATTTCGTTGCAAGAATGAGTCGTAATGGCATTAAAAGTAGAAGAAAATGTGTTATATCGACAGTCAATAAGGTCGAAACTTAAGTTTATTTACCCATCACTTCGAATCGAATGTCATCTGCGAAAGGTGTCAACGGCGTTTGTATTCCGGTACTCAGGTCAAGGGGACCATGGACCCAAAAAGTCTGAAACCTCTCGTCTCACTTTTAGAAGAATGACTGGAGATATACAAGATTTATTTAAAATGAATGACCTCAACAATGTATTTAGGCTGAACACAATTATGCAATAAAATACTTAGTCACCTAACCACACAGCTGATGATATATTATGTTTATATGGATTGGATTTTATTGAACCGTACTGCCAGTAGCTTGGTGCCAGTATAAATCATATCTACATCTACATGGCTGCTCTGCAAATCACTCTTACGTGCCTGGCAGAGGCCTCATCGAGCCACCTTCACGATAATTCTGTTTTTCCACTCTCTAACACAGTACGGCAAAAAGGAACTATATCTTCCCTTGCGAGCTCTGATTTCCCTTACTTTATTATGATGGTCGTTGCTCCCTATGTAGGTCGGTGTCAGCAAAATATTTTCACATTCGGAGGAGAAAGTTGGTGATTGAGATTCTGTGAGGAGATCCAGCAGCAACGAGAAGCATCTTTGTTTTAGTGATGTCCACCCTAAATCCTGTATCATATCCGTGACACTCTCTCCCCTACATCTCGATAACACATAACGTGCTGGTCTTGTTTGAACTTTCTCGATGTACTCCTTTAATCCTAACTGGTAAGGATCCCACACTACGTAGTACTCCAAAAGAGGAGGGACAAGCTTAGTGTAGGCAGTCTCTTTAACAAATCTGTTGCATGTCGAAGTGTTCTGAAAATAAAACGCAGTCTTTTGTTCGACTTCCCCACAACATTTTCTGTGTATTCTTTTCAATTTAAGTCATTCGTAATTGTAATTCCTAGGTACGTCGATGAATATACGGTGCTTAGATTTGATTTATTTATCGTGTGAACGAAGTTTGACAGATTCCTTTTAGCCCTTATATGGATGACTTCACACTTTTCTTTATTTTGGGTCAATTGCCAATTTTCGTACCGCACAGGTATTTTATCTAAATCGTTTTTCAATTGGTTTTGATCTTCTGATGAATTTGCTAGACAATAAACGATAGCACCTACTACAAAAAACCTAAGGCGGCCAATCATATTGTCTCCTAAATCGTATATACAGATCAGAAACAGCAGAGGGCCTATAGTATTACCTTGGGGAACACCTGAAATCACTTATGTTTTACTCGAAGGCTTTCCGTCAGTTACTACGCACTGTGATCTCTTAGACGGAAATGACCAATCTAGTCGCATAGCTGAGACGATATTCCATAAGCTCGCAATATGATTACAAGCCGCTAGTGAGGTACAGTGTCAGAAGTCTTACGGAAATCTAGAAATACAGAATCAGTTTGAAATCCCTTGTCAGCAGCACTCAGCATTTCGTGTGAGTAAAAAGTTAGCAGTGTTTCACAAGAATAATGTTTTCTTAATCTGTGTTGACTGTGTTAATAGAACCTTCTCTTCGAGAAAACTTTTAAAGTTCGACCACAAAATATGTCCAAAGTCCTATAGCTTACGATCTTAATGACATGGGCCCGTAATTTAGTGGATTACTCCTATTGCCTTTCTTAAATACTAGTTTGACCTGTGCAACTTTCCAGTCTTTGAGTAGTGATCTTTCGTCGATAGAGGGTTGTACATGATTATTTAAGTATGGAGCTATTGATAAGCATACTTTGAAAGGAACGTATTTGGTATACAGTTTGGACCGGAAGACTTCCTTTTGTTAAGTGATTTAATTTGCTTCACTACTCCGAGGATGTCTACTTCTAAGTTACTCATGTTGGCAACTGTACTCGATTCGAATATGTGGATATCAAGATGTAATATATTGAACGATGACTGTCATCATTTTACAATTTTCACGTAGGTTCAGTAGTTATAGCTAAGAAATCTTGACATATCAGTCACAGACAAAACAGAATATAAAAAATAGAACTGAACAGTGACCGACAAGCGTATATCTGAAAATGAAATTGCAACCACAGACACACCAGATTCCGTAAACACATGTTACTATTTTATATAAAACAAAAAAGGGCTAAAGTAGATGCAGATGTAGATTTCCTGTGTTTCGAAGAAAGTATAGGGCATCAGCAAGTAGTCGATATATCCGTCTTTTTTCTTCTGATAGTCGTAGAAATGATTATCCTTGGTGCCTATCCGATGCAAATGAGGAGTTGTACACATTCGTACCAATGTAGGTGTCACCTTCCTTTTTACCTAAAATTTTCGAAACCAGAGGAAGTTTCCAGTCACTGGCTGGATCGCTCCGTAGTTTTGGCCTTTGTGGCGGATTAAAGGTGTCAAAACTCTGTCCCTTCTTCCATGGCTGCTTCGAAAGGAACGTATTTGGTATACAGTTTGGACCGGAAAACTTCCTTTTGTTAAGTGATTTAATTTGCTTCACTACTCTGAGGATGTCTACTTCTAAGTTACTCATGTTGGCAGCTGTTTTCGATAAGAATATATTGATATCAAGATGTAAATATCTTGAACGATGACTGTCATCATTTTACAATTTTCACATAGGTTCAGTAGTTATAGCTAAGAAATCTTGACATATCAATCATCAATCACAGACAAAACATAATATAGAAAATAGGACTTGTAAATAATTATATATATATATATTATTTTGATTTTTTAAATAATTATTGTTGAACTGAATTGATATAGATGGAAATATTTAAAGTTCAGTGGATATATTTAAACCATGATAAGGTGGCATCGGACATATACTTTGAGAATTTCGTCGCCGTAAGAAGGAGGTTCGTGGGCCACGTTATTTCTGAGCTAAAATGAGAAAAATACTGAAAATACAGTTTACACATAATGTTGAAATTTTAGGATCATGGATTAAACAAATAATGAATTCACAATAGCGTTAATGATAACTATAATTACTGAAGTGCAATATGCTACTTACATTGGGAATACAATATTAATCAATAGTGATATGTTGATTATCCGCACGTCGGTATCTCGTCCGTGCGCAGTGGAAATTTCCTTATATAATTACTAGTATACGCGAGTATGCGCCCTGCAATACGCAGTGACTTTTTATAAAATTAAAGAGTTTAGATTAGGGCGGCCAGTCTAACGAGCGAGGCTCTCCCTCGACTCCATTCCAGAAGAGATAACAGAAGAAGTAATTAACAAAGACTTTGACATCCTTTCTGTGTCTCACCAATGATCACAACAAACCGCGCACAAGATAACTTGCATTGGCTTTCATGCTTTATTAAACAGCGTTCTCTGATTTAAAAAAATAGATTTACATGCTGTTGCTAAAAATGTGCCTTTAAACCGCCCCTAAAGTTGCGAGGCAAAAGATCACATCTTTAGACAAGCAACTTTCCCAAGTGGGATGGCAAAAATAAAAAAATATAGTAACTAATAAATACTCATAGTAGTTCCTTAAACATAACAACATATACAGATACATTATGATTGCATTTATTTACATTTTGACAAATCAAGTTCTTAGCCGGTCTTTAAGTTGCCGGATTATGTCCCTTTGTTGACCTTAGTCTGTTATTGTAGTCAGCGCGCACGCGCTTCACTGTAGGTTGATGCCGCGCCGCGATCTTTGCTAGGTACTCCGTCTCGCATAGTTGCCGGTTTCAGTCTGTTGCCGCTCGTACATTCTCGGATGAATCTCGTCGTGATAACGTTCATATGACTGCATACCAAAGTTCTTTGTAGGTAAGTACTTCATCACTTTGAAAAGAAAATATTTTCCATTGGTTTTCAATGTTCATTGTACTGGTATAGTTTATAATTTATTAATTTCTTGCATCCGTTATGTTCTCGTGCCGTCAATTGACGTCAGCGGTCAAAGTCCATTTGTCGGTGTTATTGCAGATGTGATACAGGTTTGTATTGTCCATTAAAGGTCATTACAGTGCACCTTTTCCTCGCTTTTAACGAAGGAAAGGGTTCGTTTTTGTCGTTTGATTGACTATTTTGTCGTTGTTCACAGATCCGGTCGTACGTAAGAATTGAAGTACGTAACTTCAGGTGTGCCACAAGTGTTTAGTCCCGGAAAAGGCATGGAAATCACTTCCGACGTCACAGTTTACTGATTTGGTTATCCAGTGTTCTAAGGTTAGTGTTCGTCATACGTTGCATTATTAGCAATTTGAAGTGTTCCATAAGTTGCTCCTCCGGTCGCTTGCATGGCATTACATAGTTAGTTTTTCATGTTGTTAGTGAGTGCGGGCGCACTACGACGATAATTGTTCGCGACAGCTTGCGCTCGTTGTCAAACATAGTTGGCATAATGTCTTTGTTCAGAGTCGTTTGGACTGCAAATTTTACCGTATCACGTCCTTGTCATTGTTCGCATTCACACACACGACCTAACAACGCACTTGTTCATACACGCGAATAACTTCACACGTAAACACATTGATCACATTTTGTTTGACAAAAGTTTCAATTTGTGGACATTTATATATTCTGGCCCTTTTCTACACTCTTGTCTTTATTTACAGGCATAGATCAATACACTGACATGGAAATAAAATTAAGAATACAATTACAACTATATTTCTCACTCATTCATGTGAGGGTTTCATGTTAGACATGTACAATATTATTCACATTTCTCCTTCTGTTGTGATCTAGTTTTTGCAACTAAATAACATAATCAAGTAAGTATCCTTTGTCAACAAGGTATGGAAAGAATTGTTTGCAAATCAAAAATTCAACAAATATATACAAGTTTAAATTCATCTGAAAATAGAGAATTAAGACAAAATACATCATAACTAGAGCACTGGACCCTGAGGCGCTTATTAAACACAAATGTTACCGCGTAACGAAAAGGAAATTTATTCAGTAAATCATAACCTAAGGTAACCATACAATTAATTGGCCACTGTGTTCGCGTCACTCAGTGTCGTGTGTTTTTGTCTCAAATCGCTGTGCTCAAGAATTTCTATTTGTTCCGCAGGCGTACGTGTGAATCGGTGTTACAATCTACACATCGTACTGCAAACTTCTTTAATAGATGTGCCTTGTACAATCATATATACTTAATAACAAATAATATCACTTACCTTCTATCTTAATGACTATAATATTCAGCATCAGCGTTCCGCAATCATGTCTCCTTTCTTCAGTCAGGTACATAAATATTACTTAATTAATATTAGTATCTTCTGCCTGTCATTATTCAGTGCATTCCCTTAGAACTACTATTTACATGTAGTTATTCTGTGTTGTACTTTTTAATGTCTTTATGCGGATACAATCGTATAAGCTTGTCATTTCTCCTATTCTTTAGTAAGTACGCTCCTGGATGCGGTATCCCGTGGATTATGTATGGACCGTCGTAGACAAGTCTCCACTTAGCATTCCTATGCATCAGAGCTGAGGATTTGTGGTGAGTACGCAAAAGTACAAGTTCACCTTGCTTGTAGTTTAGTCTTTTCTTGGAATGTTTACTGTAGTGTCCTTTTCTTATCTTACTTTCCATTTCCAATGTAATGTAGACTTCTCTTAGCTTGTCCTCTAGTGGGATTTCTTCGTGTTTCAACTTCGTTACTGGATTACTCCATTCATTTCTTTCTGCTATGTTAAACATGATTTCAATAGGTGTATAGGTAGTGTCATATATGTTTAGATTATTGTGCACCTCCTCAAATGAGTTCAATAGGCGTACCCATTTGGTTTGCTTATTTGGTATGTAAGTCCTGATAAACCGATTGAGTTCCCTAAATACTCTTTCTGCTGGGTTACCTTGTGGTGCAAATTTACTAATGAATATGGGTTGTATGTTGTTGTCGGATAAAAATTTCCTCCAACGAAATCCTTTAAAGTATGTGGCATTGTCCGATATGATTTTAACAGGTTTTCCTACATGTGGTATGTAATCGTTCTTAAATCTCCTGACAATGGCATTTGCTGTTGCAGATTTCAGTGGAAATAATTTTACATGTTTGCTAAAAACATCATAAAATAAAAGTATATATTTTGTTCCTCCAGAGCTTGTAGGATGAGGTCCGGATATGTCAGTACTAATTATTTCCAATGGTTTGGTAGGCAGTATTAAATGTAGTTCTGTTCTGTGTGACTGGTCACTTACTTGCTTTTGCTTTCTACATATGGTACAAGTTTTGAGTGTGTTATGTACTCCATAATGACCAAAGAGAAAATGTGTATGCTAAAAAAGATATCCCCCATATTCCTGGGGAATACAAACGCACCAGTTTTTACTCAAAATGTGTCTTCTGTAAAATAGTACTCCTCTATATAGTTTATATCTAATACACAGTGTGTGTTGAGGCTGATCTGTAATAACTCAGTATGCGCGAGTATGCGCCCTGCAATACGCAGTGACTTTTACTAAAATTAAAGAGTTTAAATTAGAGCGGCCAGTCTAACGCGCGAGGCTCTCCCTCGACTCCATTCCAGAACAGATAACAGAAGAAGTAATTAACAAAAGACTAGACATCCTTTCTGTGTCTCACCAGCGATCACATGCGACCGCGCACAAGATAACTTGCATTGGCTATCATGCTTTATTAAACAGGGTTCTCTGATTTTTAAAAAAATTGATTTACATGCTACGGCTAAAAATGTGCCTTTAAAGACTGAACAGTGACCGACAAGCGTATATCTGAAAATGAGATTGCAACCACAGACAGAACACCAAATTCCGTAAACACATGTAACAATTTTATATAAAATAAAAAAGGGCTAAAGTAGATGCAGATGTAGATTTCCTGTGTTTCGAAGAAAGTATAGGGCATCAGCAAGTAATTGACATATCCGTCTTCTTTCTTCTGGTAGTTGTAGAAAGGGTTATCCTTGGTGCCTATCCGATGCAAATGAGGAGTCGGGCTATTGTTTGTACACATTCGTACCAATGTAGGTGTCACCTTCCTTTTTACCTAAAATTTTCGAAACCAGAGGAAGCTTCCAATCATTGGCTGGATCGCAGCGTAGTATTGACCTTTGTGGCGGTTTAAAGGCGTCAAAACCCTGTCTTTTCTTCCACTGTCGCTTTCAGCATCCGTAACTTGAAATCGGAGGATGGTAGACTGACGTTCAATGTAGGCCAGAAACGCTGTGGCCTCCTTCGCCAACTGGTCGACCTTGTCATCGTAAACTATTCCTACATGCTTGTCAGCTCATGGTAAGGAGATTCTCATACCTCTTCATCGACGATTCTCGGATAATTTCCAGTGTTTCAATATTCATTTGACTGTTCCATTTTTGGGGGCATATGGTACAAACTGGAGAAAAGCACGTACTGTTGACAGGTTAACATCTGTATATATACGGGAGTAAAAAACGGATGCTCCGTATCGATCTTTTGGCCAGACTGTTGCCTTGGTGGTCTACAGCCATAGTTATTGGTTATTAAAGAGTTACGAAACTGAATGCGAAATCGGTCAGTCTAAAAGTATTGTCTACTCCTCGTATTACAGCATAACAAGCAGCAATCTTGCCAAGGGCCCACTCGTACGCTTCATTACTCGCTAGACATCGGCAACCTGTTGTGGAATTCTGAGCGGAGCAGTGCAGTGAGAAGGAGAAATATTTCGATCAATTTTAATTATCTAGAAATGTTGCGAACGCTTCTTGACAAGCAAGCTGCTGACGTGAGGTAACCATATTTGGTATCTGAATTTCGTAAGAGGATAAATATGTTTTAAAAGAATTAAGGCCTATCAATGATGAAGGGATGTGCCTCGTATTGCCTCTGAACTGATTTTGAGCAGATCGTGTTAAGCAATTTGAACGTCGCTAGGCAACAGATGTAAGGGGGTCCTCTTCAGTTGTGTCCGAATATAATCTAAATTTTGCCAGAAAATAAGATTACTAGACAACCGGTAAACAACGAACACCAGTAGTTAATAATGACCTTGAAAAAATATATAAGGCAATCCATTAAACAAAATAGCATGAGATTATAAATAAAAACAAAAAAGTGTGTTAATGAACCAATTTATTTCCTCAAAATTTAATAACAAAACCTTTCAGGATATTTTCAGAGTGTATTTCAAAAAGACATTTTTTACAGTATATAATTTTTTAGAAGTTTTAGTTTCTAAACGCTCGGCTCATTGGTAGCCTTCGGAATCATGGAACATTTATAAATATTTAGCACTGTCATAGCGTTTACAAACCATGATTCCGACATAACTGCAGGAAGGAGACTACATGATCGCGATGGTGGAAACTTTTAGTTATGTTGCGTCTCTTTACTAAAGGAAATATTTAAACTGACCCTTTTTCTTAGAAAAGAATTGCCATCAGCATTCTGCTTCTCTATTAATCTTTGAGTGGTTTGTCCTGTCTCAGCTTAAGAATTCCTCTGCGAGAAACCTAAATGTATCATAAACTTTGTTTTGAGCGTTTTTACGATAATGCCTTGTACGCATCTTATCAGTTTCCGCTAAGCAAATTTCAATTTTCAATTTCTTTCGTCTCCTATCGCCGAAATGTCTTTCCTTAGGCGCACACACACAGTTTTATAGAAACTATGCATCAGTTTTTTCGTCTGCCTTGATGTTGTAATTGCTGGTGCCAATTTGGCCTAACAGATAATCTAGCATTAATTGTGAGTTACGGTATATTTGATATAAATGAGTTAAAACTTATGATTTGTTCCAACAGAAAGAGAATAGGTAGAACGTCAAATGTCAGATTCCGGAGATATTTCAGAGGAAATGCTTACTCCAGATGGAGAGGCGGAGTACCACAACCTTTAAAATGATTACATTATTCATGTGAGCTATCAGTTTTTTATGAGGCATGCATACGCGAATGCTTACGAAAATCACTGCTCTTAATCAGCGAGATAAAGTTGAACTTAAAGGAAAGACGCCATAGCTTGCAGTTGGACAGTTCTTGGAAGGCACGAAAGGTATGATGTGGCCATTTGAAAGGTTTGATGGTAGTTTAGTAGAGGTTTGCGCATGAACTGTCCGTAGGAAATAGAATATCCTAAATATACGGGGAGTGACCTCTACCTAGGTTTCATAAATCGTTTACGTTACAGAAGGATGCGATGAATAAGCCTTTCTAAATATAAATATACCTTGAGGAATGCTACTGGAACTATAATCAGAGTTCACTTTGTCGCTAATATTCGGTGCACAACAAACCAGCAACCACGAGGAATTCAAAGAATGAGAGATTTATTCTGATGGTCAACGTATCAATGAGAATTTTAGAGCAGTGTTTAATAATGCTATAAAGTGGAAAGTAGATAATATGAGGTCTGTTTTAATGAAGTCTTTAGGGAAGTTATTTGAGTAATGGTAATGACGTTGACAATGGGAGTACCCCATGTATTACTTGTAGAAGCAAACATTGCCCTCGTGTATTTTCTTTAATTAACCAGTAAACTTCTGATTCTGTAAAGAATCTGACTCCCATGCATAAAACAGCTTCAAACTTCAGATTGCTTTACAAATGAGTTAATGTGTTAAATACATTCCTGGAAATTGAAATAAGAACACCGTGAATTCATTGTCCCAGGAAGGGGAAACTTTATTGACACATTCCTGGGGTCAGATACATCACATGATCACACTGACAGAACCACAGGCACATAGACACAGGCAACAGAGCATGCACAATGTCGGCACTAGTACAGTGTATATCCACCTTTCGCAGCAATGCAGGCTGCTATTCTCCCATGGAGACGATCGTAGAGATGCTGGATGTAGTCCTGTGGAACGGCTTGCCATGCCATTTCCATGCCTCAGTTGGACCAGCGTTCGTGCTGGACGTGCAGACCGCGTGAGACGACGCTTCATCCAGTCCCAAACATGCTCAATGGGGGACAGATCCGGAGATCTTGCTGGCCAGGGTAGTTGACTTACACCTTCTAGAGCACGTTGGGTGGCACGGGATACATGCGGACGTGCATTGTCCTGTTGGAACAGCAAGTTCCCTTGCCGGTCTAGGAATGGTAGAACGATGGGGTGTTGGCCCTGTGTGCCTCGGTCGTATGCAGTCCTGATTGTGGCGCTCACCTGCACGGCACCAAACACGCATACGACCATCATTGGCACCAAGGCAGAAGCAACTCTCATCGCTGAAGACGACACGTCTCCATTCGTCCCTCCATTCACGCCTGTCGCGACACCACTGGAGGCGGGCTGCACGATGTTGGGGCGCGAGCGGAAGACGGCCTAACGGCGTGCGGGACCGTAGCCCAGCTTTATGGAGATGGTTGCGAATGGTCCTCGCCGATACCCCAGGAGCAACAGTGTCTCTAATTTGCTGGGAAGTGGCGGTGCGGTCCCCTACGGCACTGCGTAGGATCCTACGGTCTTGGCGTGCATCCGTGCGTCGCTGCGGTCCGGTCCCAGGTCGACGGGCACGTGCACCTTCCGCCGACCACTGGCGACAACATCGATGTACTGTGGAGACCTCACGCCCCACGTGTTGAGCAATTCGGCGGTACGTCCACCCGGCCTCCCGCATGCCCACTATACGCCCTCGCTCAAAGTCCGTCAACTGCACATACGGTTCACGTCCACGCTGTCGCGGCATGCTACCAGTGTTAAAGACTGCGATGGAGCTCCGTATGCCACGGCAAACTGGCTGACACTGACGGCGGCGGTGCACAAATGCTGCGCAGCTAGCGCCATTCGACGGCCAACACCGCGGTTCCTGGTGTGTCCGCTGTGCCGTGCGTGTGATCATTGCTTGTACAGCCCTCTCGCAGTGTCCGGAGCAAGTATGGTGGGTCTGACACACCGGTGTCAATGTGTTCTTTTTTCCATTTCCAGGAGTGTATTTGACCTTGAGAGTAAGAGGAGAAAAGGTTTAGAAAAGGTTTGTAATCATGTTTAAACTCTGTTGGAGGTTGCTAAGTGCTCTCATTATCAAACATTGGATGAGTTTGGTCTGCGTGATTTCTCGCTCAGTTTCAAGCAAAAGCTAGTGTGACACGTATCTCAATGTTTATGACGTCACATCTCCTGAATCCTTTTCGTACAAAGATAAAATTTTATAGCTTCATTCAGTGCTATATGTAGACATACTGCAAAATCTTTTGCGATTAAAGTGAGTAATAAAGAAGAAATAAATTAAAACTTCATACTTGTTGAGGCAGTTTTACTGCATGAACAGCGAAAATGTAACGAACGATACACGTTTTTCCTTTCATAATTTTTCTGCGTGGTATGAGCCAGAAAAAGTTTCGTAAAAGTTTGAAATTACGTGGAAAGTTTGTTGCAAGTCGTTAAGTGCTCTCATTGAATGAATAGTCTGGGTATCCACGCGCGGCAAGTTACGCTGCAAAAAGCCCTACACAGTTTATAACGTGTACTCAAATTCCTGTTTTACTGTGACGAACCTTTCACATAGACTATACCTCTTAATGAGTAGATTACATCAGAACTTTTAAAATCGGTCGTTATTTGAATGAGACATTGGAAATCAAGTTCTTTTCTTGCCACTGGAAACTGTTAGGTAAGCAACCTGCAACTGATTTCGTATTCCGTGCCCCGGGATAGTCGCTTAGTAATAGAGATTAGGACCTTGAGACATCGGCGCTGGTCTCCCTGTTGTGGTTCATTAGCAAATCTGCTGTTAGCAACCTTTATAGCCTGCTTTTGTGCAATATTCAATTAATATGTACGAATTCGTTAATTGTTTCCATAACATTAAATGTTAATGTTAATGCTAATGTTAATGTTAACGTTAAGTGTTAATGTAAATAGTTTAAGTGCAGTTATAGTACTTCAGTTCCTTGTAGTTTTTATATTTATGTGAAACTATTTTTCCACACGTTTCAGATAAAATCTTTTCGTTCCTGCCTTTTGCAGTGAAGAAAACCTTTTTCTCAGGGACACTACATAAAGTAGTCCATCTTCAAGAACCCTACTAGCAAAATGTAATACACTGACGGAAAAAAGTCGCAACAAGACGGAGTTGTGCGACGTAAATAAAAGTTGGTACGCGCGTTTCTACGTCTACGTCTTTTCATATTTCTCCCTAGTCGCATAAGAGTGGCGCTAGTGGCGCGGCTATGAGGAGGCAAATCAGGTTTGCCTTAAATATGCACTGTAAAGGTCGTGAGCGTTAGTTACCCCTGAGATTGCATGTGGTGAGTTGGATTACTCAAGAACGCCTTTAAGACAATAAAGACACCATTATGAACTCCTCACTGAGTTTGAACGAGGTCATGTAATATTGTTACAAGAAGCTGTATGTTTCTTCTGCATTTTCGCAGAAAGACTTTGCAGGAATGTAGCCACTGTAAACTATTGCTGGCAGTGGTGGTCATGAAAATGTACGGACGCAAGAAGACAGGGCTCCGGAATGCCACCTGGCACTGCCGAGAGGGAAGACAATCGTGTTCGGAGTACAGCTTTGGCGGATCGTACTGCAACTATAGCAGTAATCTGAGCAGCAGTTGGCACCACAGGGACACAATGAACTGTTGCAAATCGGTTATGTTAAGGACATCTCCGAGCCAACGCCGTGTTGCGATCATTCCACTGACTCCAAACTACCGACATTTGAGACTTAAGTGGTGTAAGGAGAAATCTCATTGGAGAGCAGGATAGAGGTCTCTTGTGTTCTCTGATGAAAGATGGTTCTGCCTGATTGCCAGCGATGACAGAGTTTGGGTAGAGGTGAGTTGACATATATAGGTGGACTGGACATTTATGTGTGGATAGTTTGAGAATGAAATTTCATGTTACGAGAGCGAAGCAGACGCATGCGACGTCTATCGAATAGTCGACTTATAGTGGAGTATTGGATATAGAGTAAGCTGGCAGATCTTTTAACATAGTGCATGCTGGATGAGGAGATTACTGAAGAAAATGGTTAAGAATTGTCAATCTGATGGAGGACTTACAGACGCAGCATTTATGGGACAGAGAGAATGGACTTGCATTATGGATGTATTTTTAAGATAATAATTTTTGCTGCCGCGGACTTCTGATGTTGTCGTTCCGGAAAATCTCTTCCAACAGGATAACGCTCGTCTTCATACCAATGTTCACTACTGGCCATTAAAATTGCTACACCACGAAGATGACGTGCTACAGACCCGAAATTCAACCGACAGGAAGAAGATGTTGTGATATGCAAATGATTAGCTTTTCAGAGCATTCACACAAGGTTGGCGCCGGTGGCGACACCTCAAACGTGCTGGCATGAGGAAAGTTTGCAACCTATTTCTCATACACAAACAGGTGTTGACCGGCGTTCCCTGGAGAAACGTTGGTGTGATGCCTCGTGTAAGGAGGAAAAATGCGTACCATCACGTTTCCGCCTTTAATAAATGTCGGATTGTAGCTTATCGCGATTGCGGTTTATCGTATCGCGACATTGCTGCTCGCGTTGGTCGAGATCCAATGACTGTTAGCAGAATATGGAATCGGTGGGCTCAGGAGGGTAATACGGAACGCCGTGCTGGATCCCAACGGCCTCGTATCACTAGCAGTCGAGACGACAGGCATCTTATCCGCATGGCTGTAACGAATCGTGCAGCCACGCCTCGATCCCTGAGTCAACAGATGGGGACGTTTGCAAGACAACAATCATCTGCACGAACAGTTCGACGACGTTTGCAGCAGCGTGGACTATCCGCTCGGAGACCATGGCGGTGGTTACCCTTCACGCTGCAACACAGACAAGAGCGCCTGCAATCGTGTACTCAACGCCGAACATGGGTGCACGAATGGTAAAACGTCATTTTTTCGGATGAATCCAGGTTCTGTTTACAGCATCATGATGGTCACATCCGTGTTTGGCGACATCGCGGTGAACGCACATTGGAAGCGTGTATTCGTCATCGCCATGCTGGCGTATCACCCGGCGTGATGGTATGGGGTGCCGTTGGTTACACATCTCGGTCACCTTTTGTTCGCATTGACGGCACTTTGAACAGTGGACGTTACATTTCAGATGTGTTACGACCCGTGGCTCTACCCTTCAATCGATCCCTGCGAAACCCTACATATCGGCAGGACCGCATGTTGCACGTCCTGTACGGGCCTTTGTGGATGCAGAAAATGTTCGACTGCTGCCCTGGCCAGCCCATTCTCCAGATCTCTCACCAATTGAAAACGTCTGGTCAATGGTGGTCGAGCAACTGGCTCGTCACAATACGCCAGTCACTACTCTTGATGAACTGTGGTATCGTGTTGAAGCTGCATGAGCAGCTGTACCTGTACAGGCCATCGAAGTTCTGTTTGACTCAATGCCCAGGCGTATCAAGGTCGTTATTACAGCCAGAGGTGTTTGTTCTGGGTACTGATTTCTCGGGATCTATGCACCAATATTGCGTGAAATGTAATCACACTTCAGTTCTAGTATAATATATTTGTCCAATCAATACCCGTTTATCATCTGCATTTCTTCTTGGTGTAGCAATTTTAATGGCCAGTAGTGTAGTATACCAACGTGCTCTACAGAGTGGCATTCCAGGGAATGAAACTTCCTGGCAGATTAAAACTGTGTGCCCGACCGAGACTCGAACTCGGGACCTTTGCCTTTCGCGGGCAAGTGCTCTACCAACTGAGCTACCGAAGCACGACTCACGCCCGGTACTCACAGCTTTACTTCTGCCAGTACCTCGTCTCCTACCTTCCAAACTTTACAGAAGCTCTCCTGCGAACCTTGCAGAACTAGCACTCCTGAAAGAAAGGATATTGCGGAGACATGGCTTAGCCACAGCCTGGGGGATGTTTCCAGAATGAGATTTTCACTCTGCAGCGGAGTGTGCGCTGATATGAAACTTCCTGGCAGATTAAAACTGTGTGCCCAACCGAGACTCGAACTCGGGACCTTTGCCTTTCGCGGGCAAGTGCTCTACCAACTGAGCTACCGAAGCACGACTCACGCCCGGTACTCACAGCTTTACTTCTGCCAGTACCTCGTCTCCTACCTTCCAAACTTTACAGAAGCTCTCCTGCGAACCTTGCAGAACTAGCACTCCTGAAAGAAAGGATATTGCGGAGACATGGCTTAGCCACAGCCTGGGGGATGTTTCCAGAATGAGATTTTCACTCTGCAGCGGAGTGTGCGCAGATATGAAACTTCCTGGCAGATTAAAACTGTGTGCCCGACCGAGACTCGAACTCGGGACCTTTGCCTTTCGCGGGCAAGTGCTCTACCAACTGAGCTACCGAAGCACGACTCACGCCCGGTACTCACAGCTTTACTTCTGCCAGTACCTCGTCTCCTACCTTCCAAACTTTACAGAAGCTCTCCTGCGAACCTTGCAGAACTAGCACTCCTGAAAGAAAGGATATTGCGGAGACATGGCTTAGCCACAGCCTGGGGGATGTTTCCAGAATGAGATTTTCACTCTGCAGCGGAGTGTGCGCAGATATGAAACTTCCTGGCAGATTAAAACTGTGTGCCCGACCGAGACTCGAACTCGGGACCTTTGCCTTTCGCGGGCAAGTGCTCTACCAACTGAGCTACCGAAGCACGACTCACGCCCGGTACTCACAGCTTTACTTCTGCCAGTACCTCGTCTCCTACCTTCCAAACTTTACAGAAGCTCTCCTGCGAACCTTGCAGAACTAGCACTCCTGAAAGAAAGGATATTGCGGAGACATGGCTTAGCCACAGCCTGGGGGATGTTTCCAGAATGAGATTTTCACTCTGCAGCGGAGTGTGCGCTGATATGAAACTTCCTGGCAGATTAAAACTGTGTGCCCAACCGAGACTCGAACTCGGGACCTTTGCCTTTCGCGGGCAAGTGCTCTACCAACTGAGCTACCGAAGCACGACTCACGCCCGGTACTCACAGCTTTACTTCTGCCAGTACCTCGTCTCCTACCTTCCAAACTTTACAGAAGCTCTCCTGCGAACCTTGCAGAACTAGCACTCCTGAAAGAAAGGATATTGCGGAGACATGGCTTAGCCACAGCCTGGGGGATGTTTCCAGAATGAGATTTTCACTCTGCAGCGGAGTGTGCGCAGATATGAAACTTCCTGGCAGATTAAAACTGTGTGCCCGACCGAGACTCGAACTCGGGACCTTTGCCTTTCGCGGGCAAGTGCTCTACCAACTGAGCTACCGAAGCACGACTCACGCCCGGTACTCACAGCTTTACTTCTGCCAGTACCTCGTCTCCTACCTTCCAAACTTTACAGAAGCTCTCCTGCGAACCTTGCAGAACTAGCACTCCTGAAAGAAAGGATATTGCGGAGACATGGCTTAGCCACAGCCTGGGGGATGTTTCCAGAATGAGATTTTCACTCTGCAGCGGAGTGTGCGCTGATATGAAACTTCCTGGCAGATTAAAACTGTGTGCCCGACCGAGACTCGAACTCGGGACCTTTGCCTTTCGCGGGCAAGTGCTCTACCAACTGAGCTACCGAAGCACGACTCACGCCCGGTACTCACAGCTTTACTTCTGCCAGTACCTCGTCTCCTACCTTCCAAACTTTACAGAAGCTCTCCTGCGAACCTTGCAGAACTAGCACTCCTGAAAGAAAGGATATTGCGGAGACATGGCTTAGCCACAGCCTGGGGGATGTTTCCAGAATGAGATTTTCACTCTGCAGCGGAGTGTGCGCTGATATGAAACTTCCTGGCAGATTAAAACTGTGTGCCCGACCGAGACTCGAACTCGGGACCTTTGCCTTTCGCGGGCAAGTGCTCTACCAACTGAGCTACCGAAGCACGACTCACGCCCGGTACTCACAGCTTTACTTCTGCCAGTACCTCGTCTCCTACCTTCCAAACTTTACAGAAGCTCTCCTGCGAACCTTGCAGAACTAGCACTCCTGAAAGAAAGGATATTGCGGAGACATGGCTTAGCCACAGCCTGGGGGATGTTTCCAGAATGAGATTTTCACTCTGCAGCGGAGTGTGCGCTGATATGAAACTTCCTGGCAGATTAAAACTGTGTGCCCGACCGAGACTCGAACTCGGGACCTTTGCCTTTCGCGGGCAAGTGCTCTACCAACTGAGCTACCGAAGCACGACTCACGCCCGGTACTCACAGCTTTACTTCTGTCAGTACCTCGTCTCCTACCTTCCAAACTTTACAGAAGCTCTCCTGCGAACCTTGCAGAACTAGCACTCCTGAAAGAAAGGATATTGCGGAGACATGGCTTAGCTACAGCCTGGGGGATGTTTCCAGAATGAGATTTTCACTCTGCAGCGGAGTGTGCGCTGATATGAAACTTCCTGGCAGATTAAAACTGTGTGCCCGACCGAGACTCGAACTCGGGACCTTTGCCTTTCGCGGGCAAGTGCTCTACCAACTGAGCTACCGAAGCACGACTCACGCACGGTACTCACAGCTTTACTTCTGCCAGTACCTCGTCTCCTACCTTCCAAACTTTACAGAAGCTCTCCTGCGAACCTTGCAGAACTAGCACTCCTGAAAGAAAGGATATTGCGGAGACATGGCTTAGCCACAGCCTGGGGGATGTTTCCAGAATGAGATTTTCACTCTGCAGCGGAGTGTGCGCTGATATGAAACTTCCTGGCAGATTAAAACTGTGTGCCCGACCGAGACTCGAACTCGGGACCTTTGCCTTTCGCGGGCAAGTGCTCTACCAACTGAGCTACCGAAGCACGACTCACGCCCGGTACTCACAGCTTTACTTCTGCCAGTACCTCGTCTCCTACCTTCCAAACTTTACAGAAGCTCTCCTGCGAACCTTGCAGAACTAGCACTCCTGAAAGAAAGGATATTGCGGAGACATGGCTTAGCCACAGCCTGGGGGATGTTTCCAGAATGAGATTTTCACTCTGCAGCGGAGTGTGCGCTGATATGAAACTTCCTGGCAGATTAAAACTGTGTGCCCGACCGAGACTCGAACTCGGGACCTTTGCCTTTCGCGGGCAAGTGCTCTGAAAGAAAGGATATTGCGGAGACATGGCTTAGCCACAGCCTGGGGGATGTTTCCAGAATGAGATTTTCACTCTGCAGCGGAGTGTGCGCTGATATGAAACTTCCTGGCAGATTAAAACTGTGTGCCCGACCGAGACTCGAACTCGGGACCTTTGCCTTTCGCGGGCAAGTGCTCTACCAACTGAGTTACCGAAGCACGACTCACGCCCGGTACTCACAGCTTTACTTCTGCCAGTACCTCGTCTCCTACCTTCCAAACTTTACAGAAGCTCTCCTGCGAACCTTGCAGAACTAGCACTCCTGAAAGAAAGGATATTGCGGAGACATGGCTTAGCCACAGCCTGGGGGATGTTTCCAGAATGAGATTTTCACTCTGCAGCGGAGTGTGCGCTGATATGAAACTTCCTGGCAGATTAAAACTGTGTGCCCGACCGAGACTCGAACTCGGGACCTTTGCCTTTCGCGGGCAAGTGCTCTACCAACTGAGCTACCGAAGCACGACTCACGCCCGGTACTCACAGCTTTACTTCTGCCAGTACCTCGTCTCCTACCTTCCAAACTTTACAGAAGCTCTCCTGCGAACCTTGCAGAACTAGCACTCCTGAAAGAAAGGATATTGCGGAGACATGGCTTAGCCACAGCCTGGGGGATGTTTCCAGAATGAGATTTTCACTCTGCAGCGGAGTGTGCGCTGATATGAAACTTCCTGGCAGATTAAAACTGTGTGCCCGACCGAGACTCGAACTCGGGACCTTTGCCTTTCGCGGGCAAGTGCTCTACCAACTGAGCTACCGAAGCACGACTCACGCCCGGTACTCACAGCTTTACTTCTGTCAGTACCTCGTCTCCTACCTTCCAAACTTTACAGAAGCTCTCCTGCGAACCTTGCAGAACTAGCACTCCTGAAAGAAAGGATATTGCGGAGACATGGCTTAGCTACAGCCTGGGGGATGTTTCCAGAATGAGATTTTCACTCTGCAGCGGAGTGTGCGCTGATATGAAACTTCCTGGCAGATTAAAACTGTGTGCCCGACCGAGACTCGAACTCGGGACCTTTGCCTTTCGCGGGCAAGTGCTCTACCAACTGAGCTACCGAAGCACGACTCACGCACGGTACTCACAGCTTTACTTCTGCCAGTACCTCGTCTCCTACCTTCCAAACTTTACAGAAGCTCTCCTGCGAACCTTGCAGAACTAGCACTCCTGAAAGAAAGGATATTGCGGAGACATGGCTTAGCCACAGCCTGGGGGATGTTTCCAGAATGAGATTTTCACTCTGCAGCGGAGTGTGCGCTGATATGAAACTTCCTGGCAGATTAAAACTGTGTGCCCGACCGAGACTCGAACTCGGGACCTTTGCCTTTCGCGGGCAAGTGCTCTACCAACTGAGCTACCGAAGCACGACTCACGCCCGGTACTCACAGCTTTACTTCTGCCAGTACCTCGTCTCCTACCTTCCAAACTTTACAGAAGCTCTCCTGCGAACCTTGCAGAACTAGCACTCCTGAAAGAAAGGATATTGCGGAGACATGGCTTAGCCACAGCCTGGGGGATGTTTCCAGAATGAGATTTTCACTCTGCAGCGGAGTGTGCGCTGATATGAAACTTCCTGGCAGATTAAAACTGTGTGCCCGACCGAGACTCGAACTCGGGACCTTTGCCTTTCGCGGGCAAGTGCTCTGAAAGAAAGGATATTGCGGAGACATGGCTTAGCCACAGCCTGGGGGATGTTTCCAGAATGAGATTTTCACTCTGCAGCGGAGTGTGCGCTGATATGAAACTTCCTGGCAGATTAAAACTGTGTGCCCGACCGAGACTCGAACTCGGGACCTTTGCCTTTCGCGGGCAAGTGCTCTACCAACTGAGTTACCGAAGCACGACTCACGCCCGGTACTCACAGCTTTACTTCTGCCAGTACCTCGTCTCTTACCTTCCAAACTTTACAGAACCTCTCCTGCGAACCTTGCAGAACTAGCACTCCTGAAAGAAAGGATATTGCGGAGACATGGCTTAGCCACAGCCTGGGGGATGTTTCCAGAATGAGATCCCGAGTTCGAGTCTCGGTCGGGCACACAGTTTTAATCTGCCAGGAAGTTTCATATCAGCGCACACTCCGCTGCAGAGTGAAATTCTCATTCTGGAAACATCCCCCAGGCTGTGGCTAAGCCATGTCTCCGCAATATCCTTTCTTTCAGGAGTGCTAGTTCTGCAAGGTTCGCAGGAGAGCTTCTGTAAAGTTTGGAAGGTAGGAGACGAGGTACTGGCAGAAGTAAAGCTGTGAGTACCGGGCGTGAGTCGTGCTTCGGTAGCTCAGTTGGTAGAGCACTTGCCCGCGAAAGGCAAAGGTCCCGAGTTCGAGTCTCGGTCGGGCACACAGTTTTAATCTGCCAGGAAGTTTCATATCTGCGCACACTCCGCTGCAGAGTGAAAATCTCATTCTGGAAACATCCCCCAGGCTGTGGCTAAGCCATGTCTCCGCAATATCCTTTCTTTCAGGAGTGCTAGTTCTGCAAGGTTCGCAGGAGAGCTTCTGTAAAGTTTGGAAGGTAGGAGACGAGGTACTGGCAGAAGTAAAGCTGTGAGTACCGGGCGTGAGTCGTGCTTCGGTAGCTCAGTTGGTAGAGCACTTGCCCGCGAAAGGCAAAGGTCCCGAGTTCGAGTCTCGGTCGGGCACACAGTTTTAATCTGCCAGGAAGTTTCATATCAGCGCACACTCCGCTGCAGAGTGAAAATCTCATTCTGGAAACATCCCCCAGGCTGTGGCTAAGCCATGTCTCCGCAATATCCTTTCTTTCAGGAGTGCTAGTTCTGCAAGGTTCGCAGGAGAGCTTCTGTAAAGTTTGGAAGGCAGAAGTAAAGCTGTGAGTACCGGGCGTGAGTCGTGCTTCGGTAGCTCAGTTGGTAGAGCACTTGCCCGCGAAAGGCAAAGGTCCCGAGTTCGAGTCTCGGTCGGGCACACAGTTTTAATCTGCCAGGAAGTTTCATATCAGCGCACACTCCGCTGCAGAGTGAAAATCTCATTCTGGAATTCCAGGGAATGTTTCCCAACGGGGTAGCCCTCTACAGAGTGTCGATATCTTACCTTGCCTTGTTAGATCACTGAATTGTCTCCAATCGAACACATAAAGGAAATCATCGGAAAACAACTCCAGCCTCATCCACAACCAACATTAACCAACCATGTGTTGACTAAACATGTGGAACAGGCATGGAATTCCAGCCCAGAAAGTGAAATCCGCAACCCTTGCAACACAATGCATGCACGTTTGCATGCTTGCTTTGAACTTGTAACGTCCCCTTTTTACAATTATACATGACTGTGCTTAAACTGACACACAATATTTTTAGCGCAACGCAATCTGACTTTCAATAATCCCTACAAAAGAATGGCCCTGACTAACATTAACCTATACCTTTCACAAATCACTTACCTCACAAAAAATCTTCGTTACTCGAACTACTGCAATACAGCGAGCGCCACTACTGCCAGCTAAATAAAAGATTCAAACTACGGAAGGCACTAACTACTGATAGGCATAGTTAGCAAATGAAAGACTTTAATAGAGAACAAACAATGTATTTACCTCAATAGTGTTCAAAAGTCATAATCTATATAGCAGTTCATGACATCCAGTATTACAAATTTCAAAACTCCATCTCTCTCCTCACATCCACCACTGCTGGCGGCTCACCTCCAACTGCGCATCGCTACGCGCTATTCACATCCAGCTGCGCAACACTACAATGGCAGACAACAATGCAAACTAGCCACAGACTGCACACAGCATAGCCAGTGATTTTCATACAGAGAGCGCTACGTGGCGGCGGCGTTACCAATATAAGAACCTAAACTTGCATGCTTGCTTTGAACTTTCTGGCAGTTACACCGATTATTAACGTACCAGCATTTGACTTTTGCAATGCCTTATCTCGCGCTTGCATTAACCTGTGATCTCGCAATGCTAATCACTTAAATATGTTACTCACCATATAGCAGAGATGCTGAGTCGCGATAGGAACAATAAAAAGATTCACACAATTAAAGCTTTCGGCCATTAAGGCCTTTGTCAGCAGTAGACATACATACACACACGCACACACACACACACACACACACACACACACACACACTCACACACTCACATAAACGCAACTTGCACACATATCTGCAGCTTCAGAGAGCTAAGACCATTCCATCCTGGATTTCCCATTGTTTGACTTAAGTATGTTACCTAGACAACTGTATTCTCGAAATTTTAGGGCTCTGCATTAATTAATTATTACTTGTTTTTGATGTTGCATTTTTCTCCGCCAATGCAGAAAGGCAAGTCCGCCGTCATAGGATGAAATACTGGTATCTATAGCTGTATTGTGTGAAAGACAACTATAAACGACTGTACGAGCTGCCTATTTGTAAAGTTTGTTTTAAGAATAATAATAAGGTAAAGCATTCTATATCTTTTTACCTTATTGGTAACGATAATTCACCTCATACAATGTAAGATTTCACGGCCGGTATTGTCTTCACTTAAAACTTCCGGGCTGATAGGCCGTGGTCGAAGTATAAAACACTCTCCTGACGTTTCGTCTCCGACTGCGGGAGACATCCAGTTCGCCGCTTTACCTCCGAGGATGTCTCCCGCTGTCGGAGACGAAACGTCAGGAGAGTGTTTTATACTTCGACCACGGCCTATCAGCCCGGAAGTTTTAAGTGAAGATAATTCACCTGTTCTGCCCTTTACTTTAGACTGATTGCTCCTTAAGAACATAGCACTAGCTTCTGCGTAAGTACAGCTATAAGCGAGCGGAAAATTGTGGCAGGTAGTTACATAAACCAGAACTCTGGGGTAAGAAGAGAACGACTGATAGGGCATGTGAGTCCCCGGCGATATGTTAATTTCTAGCTCGTGTCACACAAATTTTGTCTACCTTCCAACCTGTCAGTACAACTAATATAAGCTGTACCGTGTCTTAAAAGAATTTTAACTTTCCCTTTGAAATAAACACACGCAAATCCAAGTGTATTAGGGCTGATTTACTACGACCAGTGGTCAGTAAACAGTCCATCGTTAGTTCATCTAGTAGGGTATAGTTATAGAGGTTTTTGCTTTCAGAAGTAGTGGGTGCCCTCACAACAGAAGATGAAACTGCTTAGATGGAAACCTGATCCGTGACTTTAACTGATTCCAGTAACTCTTGAAATTAACAAACTTTTTCTTGATATGATAAAATAAAAGAAAGTTTCAGAAGTTGTATTAAAATTCACATTGAAACGATGTTAATGATATGGTTCCTGAAGAGCGTGAAGAGAGCCAGCAGCTTTTTTATAGATGCAGCGGTAACAGTCCGGACAACTGACTGACCTCGCCCTGTAGCATTAGCCAACAAGACACTGCTGTACTTTGCTAACTTCAGCCATACTATTTTCCTAGAGCATGAAGGTCGATCGTATACATTAATGACTGTGGCGACCTCCTAGACAAAATATTCCGCAGTAAAGCAGTCTCCCATTCAGGTCTCCCGTCGGGGACTACTCACAAGGATGTTTTCACGAGAAAGACCAAAACTGTTTTCGACGAGTCAGAGTGTGGAATGTAAGTTTCTTATTCAGGTAGATAATAGAGAATCTAAAAAGGTAAATGGGTAGTCTGAAGTTAGATATAGTGAGTTTTTGTAAAGTACGGTGGCAAACACAACAGAATTTCTCGTCAAAGAAATATGGTGGTACCAACAGGAAATCAAATGGAGCTAATGTACTAGTAGGGCTACTAATGAATAAAGAAATAGGAATGCCGGTGAACTACTATGAACATCATAGTAATAACTAGAGATTGGATTAAATGCATTTGCATGTTGCGTATGCATTTACGTATTTGGCTCCTTTTCACCGGTTATTGCATATTTTAATTAAAACCTAGTGATGATGCATATTTTCGCTCTATGTTTACAATATTTTAAAAATTTAGATGGGCGGACTGTAGCTAGATCTAGTTTGGAAGTCTCACAGATTGATCGCGACCTAGAACTGCGTGCAATCGCTAACCAAGAGGTCACTGCCCAGCGAAGATCATTACAGACAAGGAACAGGAACAGGCAGACAGAGTCAATGCTCCTGCGCCCGCGCCGCCGGTTAATCCCCTCCGCTGTCATACCCTACATGTCGGCAACAATTAAACTATGCAAGTTTTTAGTCGCACGTCCATTGTTTCAGTTTAGCTTTCTATTTACTTGTACACAGTTGAACGTGTTTACGATGTGTAGTGTGTAACGTGTTGTGCGCCATGCCGCCAGAAAAAAGAAACGTCGTTTCGTGGGTGACTGACCATCCTGGATCATTTACATATGACGGAATTGTTTTATATTGTTGAGTTCGCCTGAAAAAGGTTTCGTGCAAAAAAAAAAAAAAAAAAAAAGTTTCATATAGACCAGCATATCAAGATAAGCCTTCATATCGCAGGAATGAAGAAGAAAGGACCACGACAACAACTTCTGACAACAGCAAGGTGCAGTAGCAGGGTTTGTCCTAAGGTAACCAAAAAAAGTCGGTTTAACATGGATCTACGTGGAGCATTGATTGCAAGCAATATTCCTCTACACAGACTTACAAACCCTATCCTCAAAAGCTTCCTGCTCAAATATTGCTTAAATCGAAACATACCAGATGACTCAACATTGCGTAAAAATTACATATCGACAATTTACGTAAATTTTCTGTAATAAATACGCAATGAACTCAAGGACAGCATTATCTGGATTTCAGCTGACGACACTACAAATACTCGTGGCCGTTACATTGAAATTTAATTGTTGGTGCTATAAAAGAAGAGTCTTCTTCTTGTTATTTAGCGGCCATCAAAGAAATTGAAAAAGTAAGTCATTCTACGATCGGCAGGTCTGTGAATGAGTATATTAGAAAAATATTTCCAGAATCTTCTGCAGATAAAAGAGCGTTTATTTCAGATGCTGCTCCCTGTATGATCAAAGCAGGAAACGCCCTCTTGAGTATGTTATCCCAATTTGATTAATCTGACGTCCTTTGCTTATGGAGTACATCACCTTGCTAAGAAGTACGTTCCACGTTAGTGAATGTAAATAAACTGATTTCATCCACAAAGAAGGTCTTTCTAAAGGCTCCTGCTGGCATCAAGACCTATAAAGATAAACTACCTTATGTGTCTTTACCTCCCGAACCAGTAGTAACTCGATGGGGTACGTGGGTCGAAGCTATGTTGTCATACAATGAACATTTCGAGGTCATTAGAGGGGTAGTAAACGACTTTAGTAGTGCAGAAGCTTTGGCAGTTTGCCTGTGTAAGGAAGCTTTAAATGATTCCGTATTAAAAAAAGACATTCCTGTGATTAGCACTAGTTTTCCTCATATACCTGCAAGTATTAAAGAGCTTGAAACTCAAGGTTTGGCGTTGAATGAATCTATTTAGTTAACGAATAAAATTATTCTAGTAAACTCCTGGCAGTTCGCCAGTGCAAGGAAGCTTTAAATGATTCCGTATTAAAAAATACATTCCTGTGATTAGCACTCGTTTTTCTCGTATACCTGCAAGCATTAAAGAGCTTGAAACTCAAGGTTCGGCGTTGAATGAATCTATTCAGTTAACGAATAAAATTATTCTAGTAAACTCTTGGCAGTTTGCCAGTGCAAGGAAGCTTTAAAGAGCTTGAAACTCAAGGTTTTGCGTTGAATAAATCTATTCAGTTAACGAATAAAATTATTCTAGTAAACTCCTCTTTGCCGGAGGTATTCCCAAGAAAGCTTAAAGAAACGTTTGAAAACATTTTAAACAATAACCCTGGCCTTGAACTCTTGTACCAGATTGATAATTTTATTAATGGGAAACAATAAATGCCAACATAGCACTCAAATTCAAATGCTGCCCAGGTAGCTCAATTGATGTAGAACGGTCCTTTCCTCCTTATTAAAATGTTTTGAGTGACCGAAGACACAATCTTATGCAGAGCATTTGGAACAATACTTGGTCGTTTATGTTTACAATAGTAGAAAAATGTGAAATAAATTGTAAGTCATGCTTTGTTCCAATAGCATTAATCAAAAGTTAATTCAGTTCAAAAAAATTCACGGTTGTATGTTGTTTTCTACATAAAATATTACAGTGTTTTTGAGCGTGCCCCTGTGCGTGCGACATATCTCGAAATTGGTCCTGTACATATCGATTATTTCGCTGTGACTAACTCACATCCCATCCGCTTATTACCGACAGCAATAGCAAAGAAGGAATAATTCTTAAAACGCGTTATGCGTTCTCATTTTGCAAATTTTTAGAAAATAATCCTAGAAAGTCCCCCTTCCTACCCTCTTCCAGAAAGTATTCAGTAAATATCAGCGTTCTAAATGTACCGATTTTTCGCGCAGTCGGCGCTCTTCCTTATAATTGATATGCACAGGTTCAACTTTGAGATATAACGCACACAGGAAGTACCATCTTTTTTTGTTATTTGATCTTGCATGTTTCGATACTTTTCATGCATTTTAAAGCATTTTCCATGCAAATTTATATGCATATTTTAAGGTTATTATGATACATATAATCCGGTCTCTAGTAATAACATTATCTTAGCGAAGACAGACACAAAACTAAGGTCTACAACAGTAGTGAAACTGTAAATGCCGACCAGATCCGCAGAGATGAATATATTGAAAAAAATTTGATGAGACAAAACAATTCATTCAGTACGTTATGGGGGGGCGAAAATTTAATTGTTATGGGGCACTGGAATTCCATAGTATAAAAAAGAAGGCAGGAAAAGTAGTGAGAGAAGATGGATTGGTAGAAAGGTATGAAAACGGAAGTCGTCAGAGGGAATTTTGCGCAAAGCTCAATTTAATCGCGAGAAAGATTTGATTTAAGAATCATGAAAGGGCTTTGTGAAAATTGATGAGACCAAGAGACATCTTAAGATGTCAGATAGATTACACTGGGTACCAGTTATTGAACTGTATGAAATAAAATCGTCATAACTTATGAACGGTTTGCGTTAGGACGTTCAAACAGCATGGTTGGCCACAGTATGCGCTGTGTGGTTTCGTCTGGATGCGTTCGTCAATAAGCAAAATTGGTGCATTTGGTAGACTGAGGATCCGCATTTCGCCATTAAGAAGTGGCTTCACCCTCGACAGGTGACTGTGTGGTGTACAATGTCCAGTTACGAATAACTGGTGCGATATTCCCTGATGGCGCGGTGACTACCGAAAGGTATGTGAAGGTTTTGGAAGATGATTTCATCCCCATTATCCAGAGTGACCCTGATTTCGACAAGACGTGGTTCACGTAAGACGGAGCTCTACCCCATCGGAGCAGGACAGTGTTTGATGTCCTGGAGGAGCACTTTGGAGACCGCATTCTGGCTCTGGGGTAACCAGAGGCCACTGGCCTGGGCCTCGATCGGCCGCCATATTCTCCGTATCTGAACACATGCGACTCCTTTTTGTGGGGCTGTATTAAAGACGAGTTGTGCAGCGATAACCTCGAAACCACTGCTGAGTTGAAAACAGCCTTTCAGGAGGTCATCGACAGCATCGGTATTCCGACACTTCAGCGGATCATGTAGAATTTCGCTATACGTCTGCGCCACATCATGCCAATGATGGCAGGCACATCGAACGTATCATAACTTAAATCCGAATACCTGTGGTGACGTTTACATGTTGAATAAAGTGTATGCACGCCGTAGTTTGTAATCAATTTATGTTATTTTCTCATATAGTTCAATAATTGTCACTCTGTATAATGGTAAGACAGAGTCCGAGGAACGACATTTTAAACTGCAGAATACATCCAGGAGCACATGTGGACTCTGGCCATAATTTATTGGTTGTTAACTACAGGTTAAAACTGAAGGAATTGCAGAAATGAATGAAATGAAGGAAATAGGACTTGGATAGTCTGAAACAACCAGAGTCTCTCGCGAGTTTCAAAGGGAGCATTAGGCAACTGTTGACGGAAACATGGGAAAGGAACACAACGAAGCTGTGACAGATGGACTATTGAAGATAGGGGAAAAGGTAAGGCCAGTAGAAATCCATGGAAAACACACACGATATGAAATTTAATAAAATGAAGCAAAGATTTAAAAATTTTGCAAACGAAGTAGGCAAAAGACAAAATTAACAGGAAGTGCAATTTTGTGAAGAAGAAAGACAGGAAAAAGATGAAACTGTAGAGGCATGCATGACTTTGTTTCTTGGAGCTTTCCCCGCGTAACGAGTATTCCATGGGGTTTCCGGATTGCACCTACACAACGTCCATGTGTTGACACGATATCTCGGCTGACAACCTTTTCGCCATGTTTTTCTGTGTGTTTTACACCAGAAAATGGCTGAATGTTTATCAGTCGAAGTAACGTTGCAAGATATGGACGTCATCCAACTGCTAGCCCAAAATCTCGTAGAACATGCATGGCTGTATGAAAAATGAAGAAACCTCTTGACAAAATATAAGTGACTGTACAAATATCAAAACCTCTGATAGCGAAGAGGAAATATGTGAAGATGAGATGGGAAATATGATACTGAAAGACATACGTCGAAACAGGTCACATAGAGAAGACGACATTCACTCACAATTTTTGAGTTGCTTTGGAGAACATACCATGACAAACATTTCCACCTGATATGCAACATAAATGAGACAGGTGAAATACCCTAGACTTCAAAAACAATGTAATGAGACGAATTCCATACGAGGGAAGTGTTGACAGGTGTGAATATTACCAAAGTATTAGTTTAATAAGTCATGGTTGCAAAATATTAACACGTATTATTTAAATAAGTGTGGAAAGACTGGTAGAAGTATATCTCAGCGAAGATCAGTAGCCAGTGCACTGTGTGTGAACGATGGTGGTTGACATAATGATATGTAAAAAGGGCAAGAAACTGTTGGTGATAGAGGGCTATAATTTCTGTTTCCATTAGTGTTTCGCCGAAGGCGTTGATAGATACAAGTGTACGAGGAGAACAGGTGAATGTTTTATGAAATTATATTCATTAAATCATATTGTGTGTTCGCAGTTACACCATAATCATGAAAAGAATGACTCTGGTATAATAAACCGATAGTGTCAGTAATATTGTGGAAAGCAAAGCTGAAGAAAATTTGAAAGAGCGTCCCTCCAAACTTATACGCCTCCATTTAGCCAATGGTGATATTGACACTCTCACTACTCAAGACTTGGTTCAATTTAGGAAAAATATTAATGCCACTCGATTACGCTAACTTCCTGAATTGCCCCAATAACTTACCAGAGTTACGTGAAGCATTGGCCAGAGATGTTTTCCACACAAACAGGAAGGAAAATTTTTATTTGTGAACGACTCTGAAAAGAATACTGTGGGGTTCTCATGCCAAAGCAGTTTGAATTTTTTGTAAGGGAAGAGAACTTTATTTAGAGATGAGACCTTCAAGAATTGCCCTAAGCTATTCCACCGAATATTTACGTATATTTCGTGGGATAAATGACAAAAACTATTTCTCAGTAGTAATTTTTTTGCTCCCTAACAATAAAAACTTACTTTGAGCTGCCTCTCTTGCGTCCTAACCAAATTTAAGATTGTTTAGTTGGATACCTAAAGTCCCACCAACCTAAAAATGAACATCTGGAGGACTCTTTTGATTATTTACTTTATGCCTGTGTTCTTGTAGACAGCGACTTTCCATCCATTATGTGGGCCGACTTTAGTAGCAGTTCTGAAGGAACCACTGACTGCTGTAAAGCATTTCACTCTAAACTGAACGCTCAATTTTATTCTTCCCATGTCAACATATTCCATCTATTAGAGACATTAAAGGGTGTTTAAACTGAAAATTATGTTATAATGAGATGCGAGAAGAAAGCTTATCACAGATAAATGCGGGACAAACGTAACTGCGTTAAAGAACAATGGAAAAGCTGTCTAATTCAACTGTTACCCCGTTTGAATATCTTCAAAACATCTGCTACTTACATAACTTTATTACTTATCCTTGACAACTGCAACTTCGCTTGTACTATACTTACATTAAATGAATATCAAAAAGCTAAACGTCTTTAAATATACCTACAGCGTGTAGACAGTTCTAAGTCTATGTAAAAATGGATAGGAAAATGTTATGACGCTGTTGATAGCTTCTGGGAATCAACACATACGCTGTGGAAAAATAAGACAGCAATTAATGAGAATCAGTAAGTCCACTGTTTGATAAATACGGTGGCGGCTAATGGGGATCAAGACGTCCGTTTCGGAATCAATTCGGGGGCAGCCATAAGGAGCATGATGGTTCTTTTAAAGCTCGAAAATTGTTCGCTGAGAAAGCTCCATTTGAACTCATTGTTGAATAGATAATTTATCCCGAGAGAAATTAGTTTACAGTTAAGTTTGTGACAGTTAAGACGAGATTAATGGGATGCAAATCAAATTTTAATCGTTAGTAATTACTAATCGTTAGTAATTAAGCTGAGGAGAAGTTTGCTGACAAGACAGCTTTGTTACCGAATTTTTCTGAAGAGTCAAATGAACTCCGTTGCGATCGTTGAATTTTACCTAGATACTGTTTGTGATGATTTGTAACCCTGCAATATTCTTACACCAGTAAATGAAAATAACTATTAAATTCCACGTTGCGAGAGTTCAGTCGATATATGTGTTGCTTCTAAATTACACATCTGGCCTGTACTATTTGTCGAACTGCCGACTACATGAAATCATAACTCTTGATTCGGTGCCAACGTCTATTAAGTCAGTATTCCGACAACTTGGAGTTACAGTCAGACTTCATTACACGTTGACTATAGATCAGACAAGAGATTAGTCATCAGCATCTGTCTTTATTTTACACTGACATCCAGTTCAGACTATTACATTCAGCCAATTAAACAAAATGCTATTATAAAAAGATTCAATATACACAGGATGTCGCAAAAAAAAAAAACGCCGTCAATGCTTAGTATGCTCTGCGCCGAGGCAAACTGATCGGTTTGCAGGAAGGGATACATATCCGGAAAAGCACAGCGTAGGTGCCGGAGAACGTCGAAGTCTGCAGGGGACGGTTGTGACGGTTTGTTCCGATTCGTTTTGGTGTCTGAACGCGAAAGGCATGCAACCCTTTTGCCATCTGTGTATTGCGGATGGACGAGCTGAGCATAATAACATTCCTGCGCATGCGCTCCACACAGCCCTTGTGCGCATCCTGTTGCTGAGTTTATGTGGTCTGCCAATGCAGTAACGTTGTTGACAGCAGTGACACACGTACCAGTACACAGATGCAGAAATGACCGACACGATGCTTGGATACGGCGGATTGCAGTGGGAGAGCTGCTGCTAGATTGCATGTGAAATGTTTCCGAGCAGACGTATCCCACATCATTTCACGTCGTTGAGAGACGCCTTAGAGAAGCCGAAAAGTTACACATATGTATTTTCTGCCTGAGGTGCTTGGTACTCGCGAATACTATTTTGAGTCTACTATTTGTCCTGCGGTAGGTGCCGAAACGTGATACAGGTCATCCACGCTCGGCTCGAACTCTACAGTTAGAGGAGGACGTGCTGACAATGTTCGAAGAGGACCCAGCCACCAGCACTCGGCAGAAGGCACGGGTCCTGCACAAGGCAAAAATGCCGTGCGGAGTGTTGTCCACGACCACCGGCTCCATCCATACCATCTGCAGAAAGTCCAGGCATAACGGGAGAAGGATTACCCACGAAGGGTACAGTTTGCACAGTGGTATTTACAACAATGCTTACTTCAGCCACAATTCCCAAGGTTGTTACTATTCGCAGAGGAATGCACGTTTAGTAGAAGCAGCATATTAAACTTGCACTATATGCATGTTTGGGCTGGTGAAAATCCCCTTCCAAAGGTGACCCAAACCACCAATACAGGGTCGGTGTTAACATCCAGGTCAGGATAATTGGTGGTCATATCATTTGGCCATATCTAATGCTAAACATACTAACACAATCGATCTACAACACACTTATTAGGCATGTTTTGCCAAACCTATTGCGTGTAGTGCCACCAAATGTACGAATGCAGGTGTGGCTGCAACACGACGGAACTCCAGCACACTTTGCAGACCCACTTCGATGTCCCATATGCCAGTTGATGGACTGTTAGAGATGGACCAGTTCCATGACCAGCACAGTCACCTGATCTGACACCTTTCGCCTATTTCCTATGAGACAGTATGTACACTATGGTGTAAAATGGTTCAAATGGCTCTGAGCACTATGGGACGTAACTACTGAGGTCATCAGTCCCCTAGAACTTAGAACTACTTAAACCTAACTAACCTAAGGACATCACACACATCCACGCCCGAGGCAGGATTCGAACCTGCGACTGTAGCGGTCGCGCGGTTCCAGACTGTAGCGCCAAGAACCGCTCAGCTACTCCGGCCGGCACTATGGTGTGAGGAACACCTGTAACATCAGTGGTGGAACTTATTGCTTGAGCCCACAGAGCGAATGAAATACTTCAAAGTTAGCCACACGTTCTGTCTCAGGTGCCTGACGCTCAGGATTTGCTGATGTAGACTATGCATTGATGTAGAAGGTACACTGTTCGAAGCCCGTTTGTAACGTAGACAGCGCAATGTGCTTCTTACGTTGGGTTTATTCATGTAATGGGGAATGTATATCCATCTCAGAGTTCGACACTCTACAGTGTCCAAGCCGTGCTTTCTTGTATATGGGTTCCTTCTTGAAAACCGATCAGTATGCATTCCTGCACAACATAGTAACAGTTGTCGGTGTTTTCTGGGACGTCCTATATAGTGACATTAATGCTCTACACTTATCAGCCAGAACATTATGATCACCTACCTAATAGTGGGTGCGCGACCATCCACCTTTGGCACAGATAACAGCAGCGACACATCATGGCATGGAAGCAATGAAGCCTTGGTATGTCGCTGGAAGGAGTTGGAACCACATCTGCGCACACAAGTCACCTAATTCCCGTACATTCCTGGGAGGGGAGCGATGAACTCCGGCGCCACACTGAAGCACATTTATTTATTTATTTATTTATTTATTTATTTATTGTTCCGTGGGACCAAATTAAGGAGAAGTCTCCATGGTCATGGAACGAGTCAATACATGAAATTATAACACGATATTAGAAACAGATAAAATGAAATATAAAAAAAACATATTCAGGTGACAAGTCGTAAGTTTAAATGAAGACAATCAACAATGTAACACTGGAATTTGCTTAATTTTTTAGCTCTTCCAGGAGCTCCTCGACAGAATAGAAGGAGTGAGCCATGAGGAAACTCTTCAGTTTAGACTTAAAAGAGTTTGGGCTACTGCTAAGATTTTTGAGTTCTTGTCGTAGCTTATTGAAAATGGATGTAGCAGAATACTGCACTCCTTTCTGCACAAGAGTCAAGGAAGTGCATTCTACATGCAGATTTGATTTCTGCCTAGTATTAACTGAGTGAAAGCTGCTAACTCTTGGGAATAGGCTAATATTGCTAACAACAAACGACATTAAAGAAAATATATATTGTGAGGGCAATGTCAGAATTCCCAGATTTTTGAATAGGGTCGACAAGAGGTTCTCGAACTTACACCACATATAGCTCGAACAGCCCGTTTTTGAGCCAAAAATACCATTTTTGAATCAGAAGAATTACCCCAAAAAATAATACCATACGACATAAGTGTATGAAAATATGCGAAGTAGACTACTTTTCGTGTTGAAGTGTCACTTATTTCAGATACTGTTCTAATGGTAAATAAAGCAGCATTTAGCTTCTGAACAAGGTCCTGGACATGGGCTTTCCACAACAGCTTACTATCTATCCGAACGCCTAGGAATTTGAACTGTTTCGTCTCGCTTATAATATGCCCCTTCTGTCTGATCAAAATATCGGTTCTTGTTGAATTGTGAGTTATAAACTGTAAAAACTGAGTCTTACTGTGATTTAGCATCAAATTATTTTCCACAAGCCACGAACTTATTTCATGAACTACATTATTTGTTACTGCTTCAATATTACACACAAGATCCTTCACTATCAAGCTGGTGTCATCAGCAAACAGAAATATTTTTGAATCACCTGTAATACATATCATTTACATAAATAAGAAACAGCAGTGGCCCCAGCACCGACCCTTGGGGAACGCCCCACTTAACAGTGCCCCATTGGGACTGAACATCACTACCACTCTCAATATTGCGGAGAATTACCCTCTGCTTTCTGTTCTTAAAGTAAGAGGCGAACCAATTGTAAGCTACTCCCCTTACCCCATAATGGTCCAACTTCTGCAGTAATATTTTGTGGTCAACACAGTCAAAAGCCTTCGTTAAATCAAAGAAAACACCTAGCGTTCGCAACCTTTTATTTAATCCGTCCAAAACCTCACAGAGAAAAGAGAATATAGCATTTTCAGTTGTTAAACCATTTCTAAAACCAAACTGAACATTTGACAGCAAATTATGTGAATTTAAATGCTCCAGTAACCTTGTATATACAACCTTCTCGATAACTTTAGCAAACACCGATGGCATAGAAATAGGTCTAAAATTGTCAACATTATCAATGTCTCCCTTTTTATAAAGTGGCTTCACTACCGAGTACTTTAATCGGTCAGGAAACCGACCACTCCTAAAGGAAAAGTTGCAGATATGGCTGAGAACTGGGCCAACATACATAGAACAATACTTCAGTATTCTGCTAGATACCCCGTCATATCCATGAGAGTTCTTGGTCTTTAGTAATTTAGTTATTAACTCAATCTCCCTCTTGTCAGTATCGTGGAGGAGCATTTCAGGTAACAGTCTCGGAACACTCTTTTCTAAGAGCGCTATATGATTCCCTGTTGGGACTAGGTTTCTATTTAGTTCACCTGCTATATTCAGAAAGTGATTATTAAATACTGTACATATATGCGACTTACCAGTAACACGGACATTCCCACTACGCACTGATTCTATATCCTCGACCTGTCTCTGCAGACCAGCAACTTCCTTTACGACTGACCATATGGTTTTAATTTTATCCTGAGACTTAGCTATTCTATCTGCATACCACATACTTTTTGCCTTCCTAATAACATTTTTAAGCACCTTACAATACTGTTTGTAATGGGCTGCTGCATTTAGATTTTGACTGTTTCTAACGTTTTGATATAATTGCCACTTTGTTCTACAAGATATTCTTATCCCTCTAGTCAGCCACCCAGGCTGCCTGTTTGTGCTAGTACCCTGTTTTAAACGTTCTAACGGAAAGCAACTTTCAAAGAGCATGTGAAAAGTCTTGAGAAAAGCATTATATTTATCGTCTACTGTATCAGCGCTATAAACATCTTGCCACTCTTGTTCCTTTATAAGGTTTACAAAGGTCTCTACAGCAACTGGATCAGCTTTCCTGAACAGCTGATGACTATATTTAACACGTGTTGCAGCATAAAAATCTTTTAAAGTTAAAATTTGCGCATCAAGGCCATTCACCTTTTTGCTAACAGAATGCCCTTCTAGTAATGAGGAATGAACAAAAATGTTGTCTATGGTTGTTCTACTGTCCCCTTGCACTCTCGTTGGAAAGAATACGGTTTGCATAAGATTATATGAATTAAAGAGGTCTACCAGCATCCTCTTCCTTGCACAATCACTTATACAATTAATATTGAAGTCACCACATATAACTAACTTTCTGTATTTCCTATAAAGTGAACCAAGAACCTCCTCTAGCTTTAGCAAAAATGTTGTGAAATCGGAGTCTGGGGATCTATAAATAACAATAGTTACAAGTTTAGCTCCGTTAAATTTAACCACACCTGCACAACATTCAAACACCTTTTCAGTGCAGTACTTTGAAACATCAATTGACTCAAATGCGATGCCGTTTTTCACATACATGGCTACTCCCCCACACTGCAAAGAGCTCCTCGAAAAGCAGCCAGCCAACCTGTATCTTGGTAAAGGTAGCCTCTGAATTATCTCCTTATTTAAGAAGTGTTCAGATATACCAATAATTTCAGAGTCAACATCTATAAGCAGTTCACTAACTTTATCTCTAATACCTTGTATATTTTCATGAAATATACTAATTCCCTCATTACTCGGATACCTAAGCTTTGTCAAAAGTGATTCCCTTGTTAGAGAGACTTCCCTTAAGCAGGAATACCTATCAGCTGACTTCAATCTAAAAAAGGTGCAGCTCTAACACCCACTACTGCAGGAATTTTCCCATGAGTGATCCCACCAACCCCACCTATGCTGTCACCTATAAGCTTTGCCAACCTCCCCTTCCCATACCTGTTGAGGTGCAGGCCGTGTCTAGTGAAACCCGTCCTGCTGATAGACTCCACCGACACCACTGAAATGTGACCCATGCTTTCTGTCATCAGCGTACCCCCAAGTCTCATGTTATTACGCCTGACGGCTGTATTAAGATGAGGTCGATCGTGACGCTGAAACAGTTCCACAAAATGCACATTCGTGTTGCCAGTCTGAGTGGCTATCTTTTCCAGGTCACCATCTATGTTATACTCCCCATCCCTATCAATACTATTACCAGCCTCACCCACAGTCCCTACATAACCCCCCTATGTTAACAGTCACCTGAGCCAACCCTCCATTAGGCTTCACAATGCTGGTGACCTGGTACTCACTCCCCAGCACTTCCTGCAACTGGTGGCCTACACCTCTGCCATGAGAACTACCTAACAGCAGAACCTTCTTCTTCCTCTTCGACTTAGCAACTGTTCTAGCCACCGTAACTACTGAGGTCTGCTACATACTTCCTACATCTACAGCTACTAGAGATTCCTCTCCACTAGACTCTGACAGTTGGTCATATCTATTGTAAACACCAATAGTAAAACTGTCTGAAAATCTTCTTCTCCTAGCAGATCTCTTGCCAACAGCCAGCTCCCATTCCCCAACCCCCTTCTCACTCCTCATCCTATCTAGCTCCTCCCGTGCGTTTTTCAACTGCACCTGAAGGGCACAGATCTTACGCTCCTGCCCCTCTATCAATTTACTCTTGCTACATAACCTGCAGTTCCAGGAGAGGATCTCACCAGAATGCTCACTGGCTTCCCCACTGCATTCCCCCCAGTGAAAATACTTCGAACAAGTCTCACACCGCAATCCACTACTCACGAACCTACGGCAAAGCCCACACTTCTCACTCATGGTAAAATTTTACTTTTTCTAAGTTCCGCTACTACAATAAGAAGATGTTAAAACCTGACTACAATAATCACAAACTTACTCTACAAGGGAAGTAACTACTATTATTAACAGTATTAATAAACAACAAATGTGAATATAACAAAAGACTAATACAGAAAGAGAATCAAACGTCTAATGACACAGTAACAAAGCTGTAAACAGTTCCCAAAAGGTTCTTCTGAAATTATTTCACCAGAAAACACCAAGAACACCGGTTGAAGACTACTAAAGTTCCTAAATAAACCACTATACACAAACAATTAATTAGTACTTAGCTTTCGATGCGCCGCTACAGCTGCAACTGGTCAGCGCGGAATGTAAACACAGGCAAGAGGTTAAGTTGCTCGATACGAAACACTCACAAATATCAGGTCACAACACAAGAAAGGCAGAGGTGAATGAGGAAGCCACTAATACGTCACTTATATAGTAAATATTATCACAAAAACCGTTAAAATATGTATCTGAAACCTAAAAATATATGAAAACTTAGAGAGCGATCTCACACGCAGTCACTCGCTTATGACGTCACACCAAAGATCAATGATCCCAGATGTGTTCGATTGGATTCAGATCTGGCAAGTTGGCTGGCCAGCACATCAATTGGAACTCGCCAATGTGTTCCTCCAACCACTCCATCACACTCCTGGCTTTGTGACATGGCGAATTACCTTGTTGAAAAATTCCATCAGGAAACATGATCTTAATGATGGGATGTACGATATTACTTGGCCGTCATGGAGCCTTGCACGAGCCCCACTGGACCCATGGATGTCCAAGTGAATGTTCCCCAGAGCATAATGGAGCCGCCGCCAGTTGGTCTCTGTGCCGCAGTACATGTGTCAAGGAGCTGTTCCCCTGGAAGACGGCGGATTCACGCCCTTGCATCGGCATGATGAAGAAGGTATCGGGATTCATCAGACCATGCAACGCTCTCTCACCGCGCAAATGTCCGATGGTCATGTGGTCATTTCAGTCGTAATTGCCGATGTCGCGGTGTTAACATTGGCACATGCATGGGTCGTCGACTGCGGAGGCCCATCGTTTGGCATGTTTGGTACACTGCTTGTTCAGACGCACTTGTACTCTGCCCAGCATTAAAGTGTGATGTTAGTGCCGCTACAGGTCGCCACCTGTCCTGTTTTACCAGTCTCCCCAGCGCAGATGTCAGACATCTGTAATGATGGGTGGCCATCCAACCACATGACATTCGGCGCGTTTTCACAAAGGTTTCACCACGTCTTGAAGACATTCACCACACCACCCCTCGAACACCCGACAAGTCGTGCAGTTACCGAAATGCTGTCCGCCGCCGGTAGCTGAGTGGTCAGCGTAAAAGAATGTCAATCCTAAGGGCCCAGGTTCGGTTCCCGGCTGGGTCGGAGATTTTCTCCTCTCAGGGACTGGGTTTTGTGTTGCTCTAGTCATCATTTCATCCGCATCGACGCGCAGGTCGCCGAAGTGGCGTCAAATCGAAAGACTTGCACCCGGCGAACGGTCTACCAGACGGGAGGCACTAGTCACACGACATTTACGTTTACCGAAATACTCGTGTCGAGCCTCTGGGCCATCACAATCTCCCGTCAATCAAACTCAGATAGATCGCGCACCTTTTCCAGTCTACACACCGACAATACGCTCATTGATACTACGCACCGCGCGTGTCTGAGTAGCAGTCATTCCCCGCCAGGTGACGCTGCTATTGCCTGGTCGGGCTTACGCCGACGGTAGGTCTGGCTGATTGGTGTGTATTATGTTAGAGTCGTTGATATCAATGGGAGCCGCGAAAGGCACAGCAGCCCCTTTGCTGCACTTGTGATGACGTCAAGTACAGCGCCACATTTCTCGTCATTGCACGAAGCCCACAAGGAATACCTCAGGCAAATAAATAAATCAACCAAGCCACAATGTGCTTCGTAATAAATACATACTATAAATACATAAATGCATAATATAAATACATAATATTGTTCTAGCCCTTGGACTGATCTTCCTCACCAACTTTATCGAAACACGCAACTATGTACGCTTTTTTTATTTACATGAGAAACTAGTACGAGATTTTTATACTAATCAGATGGTTTCTTTTTCTGAAATTCTTACCTATAAAATAGCGGAAAGTCTCGCACCCTCTTAAAATCTCACTGGTTTTAGTACAGGCACATTCACCTTTGTGTTTCGAAGCTAAAATAATAACAAATGTCTAAAATGATTATTTTTATCAAGTTTATTCCAGTAGCTTAGTCCTTATATTAAAGCAAAGCACCAACGCAGACATGTGCAATAGGACCAAACCAAACAGTGCTAATTAGAGTTACAAGTGAACTATGATAAGTCTTCCTATTCCAGAGTTGATCTGTTGAGCCTTAGGTACAAACTCGCAGTCAAAAACTTAAGCAAATCAGATATAATGCTTCATTACAAACATGTGGAGGGGCAAAAATTTACTGCCTGACTTATGTGATACCATCACCGTCAGAGGGTGGCACGGGACTACGCGATACCATCACCGTCACAGGGTGGTACGGGACCACAAGCCCCACCGCCACACCCCCATAGCGAATTGCAGTGACGCAATCACTGCCTCACCAACACAGTTAGACTGCAATAGACCGGTGATGCTGTATTGTAACATATCACCCCGGACTACAAGTCCATTAAAAATAAAAAATCAAAAAAAAAACAGGTGGAGGGATTTTACATTGTCAACAAGAAATAAACGACAGAATGACAATAATTATGAAATAAAATTAAATTTACTGCCTCACCAACACAGTTAGACCGCAATAGACCGGTGATGCTGTATTGTAACATATCACCCCGGACTACAAGTCCATTAACAAAAAAAAAAAAAAAAAAACAGGTGGAGGGATTTGTAACATATCACCCCGGACTACAAGTCCATTAAACAAAAAAAAAACAGGTGGAGGGATTTTACATTGTCAACAAGAAATAAACGACAGAATGACAATAATTATGAAATAAAATTAGGAGTGCAGTAGATAATGAAAGTGAAACAGAAACTGACGTTGAAATATGATCCTCGTTGGGCAACACGAAAATGAAAATATCACGAAGGATAAGATAAATTGCCCATGTATCATCTCACTAAGCGAAATATGAATTTCAGAAACTTTGTTTTTAAGGGTTAAAACGAGATAAAATGATTTAAGCGTATCTAATCCACTGCTAGCAATGTCGTATTTAAAGAGTGTCGATTTTCATTGTTTTTAAAGAAAAGATGTCCTAAACCCATTCACCCTTTCCAGTCATTACCAACTACAAGGGTGTATCAAATGAAAACCTTAAATTTGTAATAACAAATCTAAATTTAGCGCCGTTATCCCGTAAGTTGGTAAGCGTGCTACAAACAGCGTGCAGAATGGCCTGTGGGGGCAGCATAGCGCAGATGCACACATACCGTCGCAGTATCAGTATAAAGATGGCCGCCCCACTTGCGACTTGCACCAGGGAGGAACAGCGTTCTGTTATTCGGTTTTTACGTAGTGAAGGTGTGAAACCTATTGAAATTCATCGACGGATGAAGGTTCAGTACGGTGATGCATGTTTGCCACAGCAGCTAGTCGACGAAAGGAGTAGGAATTTCGCACATGGTGTGACTTCAGTGGAAAATGCTCCTCGTACAGGTCAGACACAACGAGTTGTGACTCCACAGAACATTGCAACAGTTGAAGCCATGGTGAAGGAAAACCGCCGAGTGACACTGAATGACATTGCAGCATGTTTACAGATTAGTCATGGGTCAGCACACCACATTGTGCATGATGTGCTCCAGTTTCACAAAGTGTCTGCAAGATGGGTGCCACAGCAGCTGACTCCTGAAATGAGAGAACGACGTGTTGATGCTTGTGAAGAACTACTTCGGCGCTTTGAATGAGAAGCTGATGGCTTCCTTGCAAGAATTGTTACTGGGGACGAAACCTGGGTTCACTTCCACCAACCGGAAAAGAAGAGAGCGAGCAAGGAATGGCGCCATTCATCATCACCAAAACCAAAGAAGTTTCTAACAGAACCATGAGCAGGGAAGGTTATGTTGACTCTCTTTTAGGAAGAAAAATGCGTCATTTTGGAGCATTACATGCCTAGAGGGACCACTGTCACCAGTTCATCATACACAGATATCCTAAAAAATCGTCTGCTGCCTGAAATCAGATCAAAGCGGCGTGGATTGCTGTCAGCAGGTGTCCTTTTGCAACATGACAATGCAAGGCCCCACACTGCCCGTACAACAGTTGCAACAATCATAGACCTGCATTTTGAGTGTCTTCCTCATCAACCATACTCACCAGACCTTGCCCCAATTGATTTCCAAATGTATGGACCACTCAAAGACGCAATAGGAGGAAAGAAGGTCCGTTCTGATGAAGAGGTACACCACGCTGTATACGAGTAGTTGCGCGGACTACCAAAAAAATTTTTTTCTAAAGGAATTTATGCACTTTGTAAACACTGGAGGACTTGCATTGAGCGTGGGGGAGATTATGTTGAAAAGTGATACAGCTTTGTACCATTTCTGCACAATAAATAATGAAATAATTTAAAAAAAATATTTAAGGTTTTCATTTGACTCACCCTCGTAATTTACTTTTCTAGGAAATTTGATTGAAATAGTTTTAAGATCCTTGTGACAAAAATAATTCAGATGGAAATATGTTTTTATACATAAGTGACACCTCTTTAATCACACAGACAAAAATTGCTAACATTTTTACTTTTCTTGACGGTAAACATGTGTCATACGAAAGCACTTGAGGCAATGGTTTACTACTGCGAAAATGTCATGTCCCACAGTGGTTCAGAGTATACGTTAACGGCAGGTTCCCCTGTAACTGACGAATTAAGTCATTTCAAAAGTCTGAGGGAAACATTTAGGTGCTCTACCTCCAGTAGGACAAGCGGTATTCGAACCAACCTGACTGAGGACAACTGTAGTTTACTTATGTCTTCTATTACAGGATGAGAGCAAATTTTCTTTATTAGTGTTTTCTATTACAAGCTAGTTCTACTTTCGGAAGTGATTGCTTTTACGCGTTCTGCTATTCTGTTTCACCACTTCTTTTTCTCGAAAGGTGCAGGGGACAAAAAGTTGTCATCTGCCGACCTTGCAAACTCTTAGCACTTTTACCATCGTAAAAGTGTGTGATAATTTCTTAAACTTAGTCTTTTTAGAGAAGCGGAGACTTTGCCAGCACCTCGACGATAAATAATAGCTTACGGAAGACCGAAGTATTTAATGACCCTCAACTCTGAATCAACTTTGCATCACGATTAGCTATCGCAGTGAGTGGCTTTATCATATAACTGTGGTGCAGGTACCAATTTACTGATGAACAGGTATACATCTCACTGAAACATAGAGACATCACCCCGTTTTTGTTCAACATAGTGCTCGCTTTCCAAGCACATTTATAGGTGAAACTGACATCGTACAACTGACACCCCTTGGCAGTGCGTTTTACGTAACCCACAATGCCTTCAGAAATAAGATTTTCATTTTCTTTTGTTCACTACGAGAAAACTATTAGATCTATAGAAAAAATGAACATGACTTTTCCGTAGGAACTTTAATACGCTTAAATTTTGTACTGGAATACGTTTTCGCTGGAGGACACGGTTTTAGAGTTATTCAAGGAAAACACATTTGGAGGTCACCTTTGTACGTTTTTCCTTAGTAATTCGAAAGCTACTGCCTCTACCGAAAACGCATCTCAGTATAAAATTTAACTACATCACATTTCCTACAATGACGTCGTATTCATTTTTTACTGTGGGACTAATGGTTCGCACATAGCGAACGAGAAAATATGAAAATCTTGCACATGGTATTTAAAGGCGTTGTGGGTTTCATAAAATCCATCGGTATGGGCAGCTGAATCACCGTGTTTCATTATCCCGCCTTACCTCTAGGTGTCCCACAAAAGATGAATTTTGTGTACACGAACTTCGTTTTTTGGAAGTTCATGTGCGAGTTCCTTGACCGTTAATGAATAAGTTGTGACAACAGAAAATTAGTGACACCCTGGAACCTGAACCCCGACTTCCCGCTTTTCTCAAGCAGTCACCTTAACCATTAGGCTGTCTGAGCACATCTCCAGCTCTGACTAGAAATTTCAGTGCCGCTGAAATTCCCAACCATGATATACAAATGCTACTACCAGAGGTTCTCCCACAGATAAGTAGGAATAGAGCCATGGGGGGATCAATTCTTGTGGAGGATCCCGATTTTCCCTGCCACAAAGGATATATCAGAAACACTGAGTGTATAATGTAATACCTGCACTGATGACTCAAAACATTGTGACCACTGCCTACCACAATAATGAATGTCACCTGATGGTGTTAGGATCACATCAAAAACCTTTTTCATCACCCCGGTTCCCACAGCTCCTGAAGATAGACATTGACTGTGGATATTGTATCACTGACACAGTCCCTTTGACTGTTCAGAGACGTCACTAAACCCGCCCAAACATGTAAAGAACCGTGCATGGGCAGCACCTATTAGACGGAGGGGGTCCGACAGCCGGTCAGTTTCAGTCATTCCACCAGAAAGGAGGTACATAGTTCGTGTTGTCTGTAGCTCAACCATGCCTAGACGGTCATTGTTAATTTGTGCTAGGAAGGGCTCTCAACAAGGAAAGTGTCCAGGCATCTCGGAGTGAACAAAAGCGATGTTGTTTTGACATGGAGGAGATACAGAAAGACAGGAACTGTCGGTGACACGCCTCGCTCAGGCCGCCCAAGGGCTACTACTGCAGTGGATGACCGCTACCTACGGATTATGGCCCGGAGGAAACTTGACAGTAACGCCACCATGTTGAATAATGCTTTTCGTGCAGCCACAGGACGTCATGTCACGACTCAAACTGTGCGCAATAGGCTACATGATGCGCAAATGGTTCAAATGGCTCTGAGCACTATGGGACTTAACTTCTAAGGTCATCAGTCCCATAGAACTTAGAACTACTTAAACGTAACTAACCTAAGGACATCACACATATCCATGCCCGAGGCAGGATTCGAACCAGCGACCGTAGCGGTATTGCGGTTCCAGACTGTAGTGCCTAGAACTGCTCGGCCAACCCGGCCGAATGATGCGCAACTTCACTTCCTACGTCCATGGCGAGGTCCATCCTTGCAACCACGACGCCATGGAGCGCGGTGCCCATGGGCCCAACAACATGCCGAATGGACCGCTCAGGACTGGCATCACGTTCTCTTCACCGATGAGGGTCGTATATGCCTTCAACCAGACAATCGTCAGGGACGTGTTTGGAGGCAACCCGAACAGGCTGAACGCCTTAGACACACTGCCCAGCGAGTGCAGCAACGTGGAAGTTCCCTGCTGTTTTGGGGTGGCATTATGTGGGGCCGATGTACGCCGCTGGTGGTCATGGAAAGCGGCGTAACGGCTGTACGATACGTGAATGCCATCGTCCGACCGTTAGTGCAACTATATTGGTAGCATATTGGCGAGGCATTCGTCTTCCTGGACGACAATTCCCGCGCCCATCGGGCACATCTTGTGAATGACTTCCTTCAGGATAACGACATCGCTCGACTAGAGTGGCCAGCATGTTCTGCAGACATAAACCCTATCGAACATGCCTGGGATAGATTGAAAAGAGCTGTTTATGGACGACGTGACCCACCAACCTCTCTGAGGGATCTACGCCGCATCGACGTTGAGGAGTGGGACAATCTGGACCAACAGTGCCTTGATGAACTTGTGGATAGTATGCCACGACGAATATAGACATGCATCAATGCAGGAGGACGTGCTACTGTGTATTAGAGGTACCGGTGTGTACATCAATCTGGACCACCACCTCTGTATGGTGGTAGAACATGCAATGTGTGGTTTTCATGAGAAATGAAAAGGGCAGAAATGGTGTTTAAGTTAATCTCTATTCCAATTTCCTGTACAGGTTTCACAACTCTCGGAACCAAGGTGATGCAAAACTTTTTTTTTTATGTGTGTGTATAACCGCATTGCGGACGCATGGGAAATCATTCTAGCGGTGATATGGGCAGCAAATGAAAAAATCCACTGTGATAAGCAACGTAAACAAAGGGAAGATTTTTACGGCCCAGCGCCTGGGAACAAGCATCTCTGGAACGACGAAGTTCGTCGGCTGTTTGCTTGAACATCTGTTGAATGTGTGTGTCAGATGGTGAAACCACAAAATGGCGATAAGGTGTTGCACGTTGATGCCTCTTTACAGAACTTGTGGTATCGTCCAGGCATATTACAGGAGGTAAGTGTCCATGTCATGATACCAGAATCACGATACAGAGGTTTGAGGGGCATGACAGCCGATGGAACACATCTGGGACGCTATCGGGCGCGAGCTCCGTACCCACAAACCAACGGCTCGTAATTTACGAAAATTGATTGACCTGTGCGTAGATATCTGGTCCCCCATACCTCCCGAAAACGATGGACTTGCCCAATCCATACCATGTGGAAATGCCGTTGTACTGCGTTCCAAAAGTGGACCAAAATGCTATTAAACAGATGGTCACAACGTTTTAGCTCATCAAACTAGATTGTGAGAATTAAAAATATAGCATAGGGTTCTGCGTAGAAACACGTTATCGACATTCATGATTCTTCCTAGTTCATTCAGATGTTTGGAAAGTACAGGGTTATTACAAATGATTGAAGCGATTTCACAGCTCTACAATAACTTTATTATTTGAGATATTTTCACAATGCTTTGCACACACATACAAAAACTCAAAAAGATTTTTTAGGCATTCACAAATGTTCGATATGTGCCCCTTTAGTGATTCGGCAGACATCAAGCCACACTCGGCGCAGCATGTCCCCATCAATGAGTTCGAAAGCATCGTTGATGCGAGCTCGCAGTTCTGGCACGTTTCTTGGCAGAGGAGGTTTAAACACTGAATCTTTCACATAACCCCACAAAAAGAAATCGCATGGGGTTAAGTCGGGAGAGCGTGGAGGCCATGACATGAATTGCTGATCAAGATCTCCACCACGACCGATCCATCGGTTTTCCAATCTCCTGTTTAAGAAATGCCGAACATCATGATGGAAGTGCGGTGGAGCACCATCCTGTTGAAAGATGAAGTCGGCGCTGTCGGTCTCCAGTTGTGGCTTGAGCCAATTTTCCAGCATGTCCAGATACACGTGTCCTGTAACGTTTTTTTCGCAGAAGAAAAAGGGGCCGTAAACTTTAAACCGTGAGATTGCACAAAACACGTTAACTTTTGGTGAACTGCGAATTTGCTGCACGAATGCGTGAGGACTCTCTACCGCCCAGATTCGCACATTGTGTCTGTTCACTTCACCATTAAGAAAAAATGTTGCTTCATCACTGAAAACAAGTTTCGCACTGAACGCATCCTCTTCCATGAGCTGTTGCTACGGCGCCGAAAATTCAAAGCGTTTGACTTTGTCATCGGGTGTCAGGGCTTGTAGCAATTGTAAACGGTAAGGCTTCTGCTTTAGCCTTTTCCGTAAGATTTTCCAAACCGTCGGCTGTGGTACGTTTAGCTCCCTGCTTGCTTTATTCGTCGACTTCCGCGGGCTACGCGTGAAACTTGCCCGCCCGCGTTCAACCGTTTCTTCGCTCACTGCAGGCCGACCCGGTGATTTCCCCTTACAGAGGCATCCAGAAGCTTTAAACGGCGCATACCGTCGCCGAATGGAGTTAGCAGTTGGTGGATCTTTGTTGAACTTCGTCCTGAAGTGTCGTTGCACTGTTATGACTGACTGGTGTAAGTGCATTTCAAGCACGACATACGCTTTCTCAGCTCCTGTCGCCATTTTGTCTCACTGCGCTCTCGAGCGCACTGGCGGCAGAAACCTGAAGTGCGGCTTCAGCTGAACAAAACTTTATGAGTTTTTCTACGTATCTGTAGTGTGTCGTGACCATATGTCAATGAATGGAGCTACAGTGAATTTATGAAATCGCTTTAATCATTTGTAATAGCCCTGTACATCACACATTGCTCTGTCGCCACAGTTTGGTGACAGCGTAGCTGCCCAGTGGACGTGCATGTGTAGGAGTACCAAGAGTTATGCCACCTCAACACGTTCTTTCTCTACGTTGGTGAATGATTCATTCACATTGTTCGCCGGCCGGGGTGTCCGAGCGGTTCTAGGCGCTACAGTCTGGAACCGCGCGACCGCTACGGTCGCAGGTTCGAATCCTGCCTCGGGCATGGATGTGTGTCATGTCCTAAGGTTAGTTAGGTTTAAGTAGTTCTAAGTTCCAGGGGACTGATGACCTCAGAAGTTAAGTCCCATAGTGCTCGGAGCCATTTGAACCATCCACATTGTTATGATGCGAATCGATAACCTTTATGTTCAGAGGAGCCATACGTTATGTCCTCATTGATAATGATAAATTGGTGGACGGTGGCCAAAGAGATCTGTACTGTAGGGATCTGAAAAGTCAACCAAAAGATTATTTCTCGCGAGTGCACTTTAAATAAATATATTTTACTCATCTTGTTGCTAAAGAACTGCTGCACTGTTGACTCCTTGTGGCAACCATGGCTAGCTACGAGGGTAATCCCAAAAGTAAGGTCTCCTACTTTTTTATAACTACATAGACCTGTTTATTTCTACAATAGTTTACATCAGCTTACAGCTTGAACATTTAGCTATTTTTCGACATAATACCATTTCTGTCGATGCATTTTTGTAGACGCTGTGACAGTTTTTGTTATGTCCATGTCATACCAGCTCGCCGCCATGCTGTTCAGTAAGTTATGAACCTCTTCTTTCACCTCACGATAAAAAGCATAGCAACAAAATACATAAAATATTTTAATATAATAACAGTAATAAATTCTGTACGACAGTGAGTACATTACTTTAGCATAACTTCCAAGAAATTCCAGTTGAGAGAAATATAGTATTGTAAAAGCATTGTTCCAGAAATGTGGGAAGAGGTATGTCACGTAAGAAACTTTCACAATCCTGACAACATTATAATCTATACACCATAAAATCGATTTGTGGATTCATCATTAGCACTACAGTTACGAACACAGGTCTGTAGAATATGCAAATGTGTCAATGAGAGGAATACTGTTTATGCCAATCAATTCCACTTACGCTCCGGAAGTCAGTCTTTCTGTAATGTTTTTGCTTTTCCAGGCAGGGGTTCTTTCCCTCTGTGCCTCGGCTCACTCAACTTCCTGTGACTTAGCCGTCCTAACAGTGGACTTTCGACCCGTGTCGGATTTGTTGTAGCCAACAGACACTGTCAGCCTGTGAATGGCCGCCTGAAACTAGCTGGTATGTTCTCCTCAGGCGGCCAGGACGCAAACCCTTCTATGTAGTCAAGAAATTGAAAAGTAGCCTGTTATTTTCCAAAATTTCTTGTCATTTTGGTGATTTTCAGTTTTTAAACTACTTTATTCTCCAAAAGTGAGCTGGATTGGGGAAACAAATCAGGTCCCTTCATTCCTAAGGAAGTGCCACATTTGTTGCCTTCAGAGATTTGAGCAAACCACAGAAAACACAAGTTTAGGTGGCCAAACGGGGCTTGAGCTGCTGCGCTCCCGAATAAGAGTCCAGTGCCTCACCACTGCACCATCTGTGTGCGTAGAAAAATTAGAAGATCAGGGTTTAACCTCCGTCGATGGAGAGCTCCTGGAGATAGGGTTTCAAATCCCCGCGCAGCTATCGAAAATTAAGTTTTCTTTGATTTCTCCAAATTGCTTAAGGAAAATGCCAGGACGGTTTCTATCAAAGCGGACGGTGATTTCCGTCCCAATCCAAGCTTTTGATCCGGTCATGGCGTCGTCGTCGACGTGGCGAATAACTCTTTAGAGACGGAGCACAAGCTCGATTAGAGGAAAAGGGCTGTGTCGTATCTAGGACCCACCCTGGGATTCGCATTAATCGATTTAGTGGACAGTAAGTCATGATTTCCAGACATGTTCGACAGAGCAAACACCACATTTCAATAAACACTGACGGGAAAAATCACAGCACCAAAAAAAAAAAAAAAAAAACTGAAGGTGAAGTAATGAAATTTCGGGGATACCTTTGTGTAGGTAACATATTTAAGAGATTAACATTGTAAGATCACAGATTAATGTCAGCGTGAGATAAGCCATTGCAAATGTGAAATGCCAGGACATTAATAACCGGTGTACCCGCCAGAATGCTGAATGTAAGCATACAAGGTTGCATGGATTGCGTTTTACAGGTTCCGGATTTCAGCTTGAGGGATGAAGTGCCATACCTGTTGCATTTGGTCTGTCAATACAGCGACAGTTAATGCTGATTGTGGATGACTTGGGAGTTGCAGACTGATGATGTCCCATATCTGCTCGATTCGAGATAGATCTGGTAATCGAGGAGGCCAAGGCAACATGTCGACATTCTGTGGGGGATTTTGGGCTACAACAGTGGTATGTGGGCGAGCGTTGCCCTGTTACAAGACATTCTCTCAATTCTTTTCACGATATCCATGAATGGCATCATAACAGGTCGAATCGGCAGACTGACGTGCCAAATTTGCAGTCAAGGTGCGTGGGATAAATACGGTGCCATACGAAATCGCACGCCAGAAATCAGTACCCCAGGTGTAGGTCCAGCGTGTCTAGCACCCACACAGATTGGATGCAGGTCTTTAACTGGCCTTCTAACCAACAGGACCAACTTTCATCAGAAAACACAACAGACCTCTACCCGCCCTCCAATGAGCTCTCGCTTGACACCACTGAAGTTGAAGGTGTTGGTTTGGGGTCACTGGAATGCACGCTACGGGGCGTCTGGCCCAGAACAGTCCTTGAAGTAACCGATTTGAATCACTTCATTGTGTCACTGCAGTGACAACTGCTGCTCAAATTGCTGCTGCAGATGCAATACGAAGCGTCAGAACCATACGCCGAACACGATGGTATTCCCTATCAGTAGCGCCATGTGGCCGTCTGGAGCCCGGTCTTCTTGCGGCCGTGCAGTCTCGTGACTACCGCTGCCAGTAATCATGTACAGTGGCTAAATTTATGCGAAGTCTTTCTGTAGTATCGCAGAAGCAACCGGCAGCTTGTTGTAGCCCTATTATGCGACCTTCTTGAAAGTCAGTGACGTGGCGATAACAAGGTCTTTGTCACATTAAATGCATTCTTGACCAACATCATCTTACCACGTCCAGCTAACGCTGACTACCGCTAAAGAGTGTATTTAAAGCAAACCTTATTTTCTTCCTCGTAAAACATTAACAACGCACCACGCTACATACGCACCATGGATCTTCACAGTGAACACCGCCTTGAAACCCTCAAGGAAGTAATCAAAAAACACGCCACACGACTATACAGGAACTCGAGACACTCGAACAGTCCTTACATCCTTACTCTGGGAAACTATGATCACAACCATAGTTGGAAGCATAAACGACCAAAGACACTACTACACAACTGGCCATTAAAATTGCTACACCACGAAGATGACGTGATACAGATGCGAAATTTAACCGGCAGGAAGAAGATGCTGTGATATGCAAATGATTAGCTTTTCAGAGCATTCACACAAGGTTGGCGCCGGTGGCGACACCTACAACGTGCTGACATGAGGAAAGTTTCCAACCGATTTCTCATACGCAAACAGCAGTTGACCAGCGTTGCCTGGTGAAACGTTGTTGTGATGCCTCGTGTAAGGAGGAGAAATGCGTACCATCACATTTCCGACTTTGATAAAGGTCGGATTGTAGCCTATCGCGATTGCAGTTTACCGTATCGCGACATTGCTGCTCGCGTTGGTTGAGATCCAATAAATGTTAGCAGAATATGGAATCGGTGGGTTAAGGACGGTAATACGGAACGCCGTGCTGGATCCCAACGGCCTTGTATCACTAGCAGTCGAGATGACAGGCATCATATCCGCATGGCTGTAACGGATCGTGCTGCCACGTATCGATCCCTGAGTCAGCAGATGGGGACGTTTGCAAGACAACATCCATCTACACGAACAGTTCGACGACGTTTGCAGCAGCATGGACTATCAGCTCGGAGACCATGGCTGCGATTACCCTTGACGCTGCATCACAGACAGGAGCGCCTGCGATGGTGTACCCAACGACGAACCTGAGTGCGCGAATGGCAAAACGTCATTTTTTCGGATGGATCCAGGTTCTGTTTACAGCATCATGATGGTCGCATCCGTGTTTGGCGACATCGCGGTGAACGCACATTGGAAGCGTGTATTCGTCATCGCCATACTGGCGTATCACAGCAACTGGCTCGTCACAATACGTCAGTCACTACTCTTGATTAGCTGTTGTATTCTGTTGAAGCTGCATGGGCAGCTGTACCTGTACACGCCATCCAAGCTCTCTATGACTCAATGCCCAGGCGTATCAAGGCCGTTATTACGGCCAGAGGTGGTTGTTCTGGGTACTGATTTCTCAGGATCTATGTAACAAAGTTGCGTGAAAATGTAATCACATGTCAGTTCCAGTATAATATATTTGTCCAATGAATACCCGTTTATCATCTGCATTTCTTCATGGTGTAGCAATTTTAATGGCCAGTAGTGTAGCTAGGGCATGACCACCTATGGCAAACTAACATACACTCACAAGCGACTACGTCGGCAAGCCCCTGCATATCAGCAACATTGATTGTATATGCCAGCTGCTGTTGTTGTGGTCTTCAGTCCTGAGACTGGTTTGATGCAGCTCTCCATGCTACTCTATCCTGTGCAAGCTTCTTCATCTCCCAGTACCTACTGCAACCTACATCCTTCTGAATCTGCTTAGTGTATTCATCTCTTTACCCTCCACGCTGCCCTCCAATACTAAATTGGTGATCCCTTGATGCCTCAGAACATGTCCTACCAACCGATCCCTTCTTCTGCTTCTTCTGGTCAAGTTGTGCCACAAACTTCTCTTCTCCCCAATCCTATTCAATACTTCCTCATTAGTTATGTGATCTACCCATCTAATCTTCAGCATTCTTCTGTAGCACCACATTTCGAAAGCTTCTATTCTCTTCTTGTCCAAACTATTTACCGTCCATGTTTCGCTTCCATACATGGCTACACTCCATACAAATACTTTCAGAAATGACTTCCTGACACTTAAATCTATACTCGATGTTAACAAATTTCTCTTCTTCAGAAACGCTTTCCTTGCCATTGCCAGTCTACATTTTATATCCTCTCTACTTCGACCATCATCAGTTATTTTGCTCCCCAAATAACAAAACTCCTTTACTACTTTAAGTGTCTCATTTCCTAATCTAATACCCTCAACATCACCCGACTTAATTCGACTACATTCCATTATTCTCGTTTTGTTTTTGTTGATGTTCATCTTATATCCTCCCTTCAAGACACCATCCATTCCGTTCAACTGCTCTTCCAAGTCCTTTGCTGTCTCTGACAGAATTACAATGTCATCGGCGAACCTCAAAGTTTTTATTTCTTCTCCATGGATTTTAATACCTAACCCGAATTTTTCTTTTGTTTCCTTTACTGCTTGCTCAATATACAGATTGAATAACATCGGGGAGAGGCTACAACCCTGTCTTACTCCCTTCCCAACCACTGCTTCCTTTTCATGTCCCTCGACTCTTATAACTGCCATCTGGTTTCTGTACAATACCAGCTGCTATTAAAGCCAAAAAACAGGCTACAGCAGGGAAACCGTCAATCTCGCACAATGGCGCACAAACAAACCGCCAACATTGCCCTACGCTGTGAATCTGATATATCATCTATCGGGCACAAAACGATGATGAACTTAACTGTTACAGGTATGCTGACGCTGACCGAGAAATCAAAACTGGCACCCAGCGGCAGCCGCCGAGTAACACCAGCTCACAACGTCAAAGGTATCGACCTGCATGGTATCCACTACCAACAAAGCCTACCTTTGCATGACCTATCGCAGGCAGCAAGAAAACCGCTACTGCTCTTGCAACCCTACCGAACTATCCCAGAGTTTCACACAGCCTTGCCCGAGGCAGGATTCGAACCTGCGACCGTAGCGGTCAAGCGGTTTTTTTTTCCCTTGGCGCTTGCCTTGATACTTTTTTCGCTCTGCCCTTCAAACCGCTACCCTTCGTTCGACTTTTGCTCAGTCTGTCTCCAGATGAGCGCATATTAATAGGTAACCTTAACCAGACGTACGCAAACATCGCAGTACCCACATCCTGAGAGACCTCACTTTAGTGAAAATTAACACTTATGCAGAAATGCCAGTAGACCTATTGTGTTGGCCATCGTGCCGGTTTGGGCGTGGAGGGGATCCACCACTTTGTAAAAAAAGCTTCCTCGTAGTGGTGCTATTAGCACCACACTTCTGCAACTCGAGCGAAATTTGAGTAGACATCATCTTTCAGATGTAGAAACACGCCCAGCAACTTTCGCTTATCTCGCACAACTCCTCCTTGGTACTGCGATTTTTTTCTGTCAGTGTACGCATGCGTGAGAGCTGCTCAAGGTACTTTCATTGCGGATGCACAATACTTTCTGAACCCCTACGGGACTTAGCGAATGCTACGATAAGTGGGGCTAATGGAAAGGGGCGCTATTTGCTAAAGACAGGGTGAGAATTTAGGTTGGCCGAGAAGCGTGTCCAGATGGTCGGGGTTATTACGGCAACTATTCAAGAGAAGCGGCGCATCCGGCTCCGAGTTCAGGTCTGGCACAATTTTTCAACTTTCGCCATTAATTTATTTCATTGCCCATGAGTGAATGAAGTCCTGTTTCTCTTAATATTGTATTTTCACTGCCGCTATATCATTCGCGATGTAAGTTCTGTCAGACATTTACGATTGCAAGAGACATTTGAGGTTTGGAAACTCATCCAGAATATGGGCGTCCGTCTGATGATAAGGAACCCTACGTCACCACCTCTCCTTTCCTTGCCCGCTATATATTGGGGCTGAAAATCTCTTACACCTGCTTATTTAACAGTTATGAGTTACGCTAATTAAAATATGCTTACAAGCATATAAATTTTTCAGGAAGTGAACTAAGGAACACTAATATATTTAATGCTTTTGCACAGAGACTCGGACAGCAAGCTGTTGCTGTGTGCAGACGCAGTCTTCCAGAGAAAACAGAAGAAATACTATTCCTAAAAATGGTTCAAATGGCTCTGAGCACTATGCGACTTAACTTCTGAGGTTATCAGTCGCCTAGAATTTAGAACTACTTAAACCTAACTAACCTAAGGACATCACACACATCCATGCCCGAGGCAGGATTCGAACCTGCGACCGTAGCGGTCGCTCGGTTCCAGACTGTAGCGCCTAGAACCGCGCGGCCACTACGGCCGGCTACTATTCCTAGATATATACGAACCACACTATACAGAACCGGATTCACTAGCCCATTGTCTTTCCAGAATTGCAAAGGCATGATTTTCGGTTGTTTACAGGTAGGTGTAAATACAGGCTTCGTTACAGATGGAAATCCGATTGGTTGCTAGGCGAGCGACGAGCAGAGAAAGAGCGACATTGTCGTCGTGTCGTGAGGCGGAACGTTTACTTATTTCCATCCAGTGCTGACAAGTCACAGGCTCTCGTGACTCGTGCCTACCAGTAGCTGTAGTATAAACTACGACAGAAGTAACAAGGTTAGGTGGAAGCACACCATAGAGACGTTCATTTGTTACGTTATTTATTTATGAAGTGACACACAAAACATGAAACTTCGCCATGCTACCTAAAGACTTCTGTTAGATGGCTGATGTTGACAGCAATCGTAAACAGAACGCAATCGGCGCCAAATGATCGGACTTCTTCTGACATTACACGACGAGTACTAGTGGTCAATCAGACTTCTTTTCGTAGTCAAGTTATAGACAGCAAGTTAACACTAACAGGATTTAAAACGAAAAAGGAAAAATTAAATAAGTAATCATAAGGAAAATCTATTACATGAAATTAATTGGCATTGCAAGACGCCACTGGGCTATGGCTAAACTTAAACAGGGCCTTTGATCTGAATCGAATGAACCAGTTCGATATGTAGATCATTCCCATACGCCTGCACACAAAGGAAATGAGACGGTGTCGTTCTCGTTGGATAGTGGTAATAGGGATCGATGAGTCATCTCTAAATAATGAAGTGAAAAACCGGTAAGTTGAACCATCGTTTAGCACAAAATATTCCACATGAGGAACAGCACATGACGAACAAACGTAATCAGAAACTGGAGATGAATAGAGCTTGTAACATGAAATCTATATAAGCATACAGGTGCCTGAAACAGAAGGGCGAAGTCCGCGGGGAGGGGAAGAGCATAATCTGGTAAGTAACTCACGAAGCCTCTCAGATAAATTAGGTACACGCATTCGCTTCGAACACTATGATTGCATCGTTCAGGTGGTATTGGGAAAATACATGCAGGGACACAAATTAACTGAGTTACGGTTAGGCAATAGGCTGCCAGAGTGTGATTTAAGACTAGATCCCCCGTGCTAACTAAAACGCGCCTATTCCTGTCTTATCACCAACATCTCAACTCACTTTGCTGCCAGAACTTAACAGGTTTACAAGGCGAAAAAACTGGCTTTGATCTCAGTAACTGCAGATGGAATCTGCATTGCAAATGAAGTGGCCAGTTGATCTCTGTAGTAAGTGGGTATGTTGAGAGCACTTGCCATGTTTTTAATGTACAACCTTTTTTATGAACTAATGAAATTAACTACTTTATGTTACAAAGATTTACGTACAAAGATGTTTATAAGTCTTCGATTTTTTTATCTTATAAAAAGTCTTTGATCAAAAATCTTTATAAATGTAATATTAATAATTTAATAAATTTGTAAAAAAGTTGTGCAGTAAAAACTTATCAAGTGCGATCAACGTACCCACCGAGTTTAAAAATTCAAAATCCTAACATAATCTACATGAAAAACGCTATTCAGAAAAATAAAAATGAATAAAATTGTGTATCATTAGATATGCAATTTTTTAGATTAAAATTTTGAGTAAGTATTCTGTGCTGCACATGAAATATGATATTCTCTTTTCCTTACATAATTATGTAGGCGATTTTTTCATAGTAGTCCCCTGAGTGAAACAATATTCTTTCTGCAAGTGATATTAATCACTTAGATAGGATAGTTCAACTGCGTGACTCGTTTAAAATCAAGGTATGCATGATATTCCTTCTGATAATTATTTGGTAGATCCAAGTTCCACATTTCTTGAAGAATTATTTCGTTTCTTCCATTGTTAATATAAATAGTTTGAAGTTTAACATGATCGTATAATGAAGAATCAACCAACTATTTTTTTCAATTAGTTTAGAAAACAACAAAAATAAAATAGAACATATCAATACTGAAGTATAGTAATTCATGAGATCTAGCTCGAAATTCTTCTTCACAGTTAATCACACCACCTCAACTGTTTGTACTTCACAGAAAGATATTGGAATTTTAGGATTTTCCAGTACCTCTCTCAAGCTCATAATTCGATTCAGTTTGACAATAGGTACAAAAATTTACATAGATTCTACTACAATTTTACCTCCTTTTGGAAGCGTATCTTTTACTTCAATTAAGCATTATTGAGTCAGGCCATCTAAGAAGAGGATCTCCATCACTGAAACTCCAAGTAAAAATTACAATGAGATCACATTCACATAAAATTTCTTTAAAGTCCCTAAAGGAACCACCAAGTATATACAGTGGATAAAGCGGGTTTTTCTTACTATTTACTTTTTCATTATTAAGTATATGTCCTTCTACACTTATTTTTTCATTAAGACGTGAAGTCAAATTCAACAAAACTGATGATGAAAGGAAAGGATGCTCTGTTCTAGATATAACATTATTTATTTTCTTTATGGTTATAAAATCAAAAATCTTTGCCACATAATTATCACTTAATTATTTATTAGGTTTTCCATCATAAGTCGGATAATCTGCACCATCAGCTCCAATAATACTGAAGCTTATGTACAATTGAGCATGATTAGGATGAGCCCTCCATCTCCTGTATTTATATTCCAGAATGAGATTTTCACTCTGCAGCGGAGTGTGCGCTGATATGAAATTTCCTGGCAGATTAAAACTGTGTGCCGCACCAAGAGTCGAACTCGGGACCTTTGCCATAAGCAGGCAAGTGCTCTACCAACTGAGCTAACCAAGCACGACTCACGCCCTGTTCCCACAGCTTTAATTCCGCCAGTACCTCGCCTCCTACTTTCCAAACTTCACAGAAGCTCTCCTGCGAAACTAGCAGAATAGCACTCCTGGAAGAAAGGATATTGCAAACACATGGCTTTGCCGCCGGCCTTGGTGGCCGAGCGGTTCTAGGCGCTACAGTCTGGAACCGCGCGAGGCTACGGTCGCAGGTTCGAATCCTGCCTCGGACATGGATGAGTGTGATGTCCATAGGTTAGTTAGATTTAAGTAGTTCTAAGTTCCAGGGAACTGATGACCTCAGAAGTTAAGTCCCATAGTGCTCAGAGTGAGATTTTCACTCTGCAGCAGAGTGTGCGCTGACATGAAACTCCCTGGCACATTAAAACTATGTACCGGACCGAGATTCGAACTCGGGACCTTTGTATTTATATGATTTTGTATTTATATTATTTATATATTTGTATTTATATTAATTTTTGTATCCTTGTTGGGAATATTTACATTATTTTTTGATTTCTCATTCACAGGGAATGAGTAGAACTGATAGCTCTATATTTTGTTCACTATTTATTAAAGATAAAAAATTTTTAATCATTTCTAAAGTAACTGTTACAGTACCACCATTGAAGTCAATCAAATAATCATTTTCATCAGTTACAATTACTTCTTATTCCTGTGTAATATTAAAAATGGGAATACATACAGGATAACATGGTTCATGAATAATTGGTCCACGAAATTCAGCATTAGGCTTCAATGAAGCAATAATATTAGTTTCTTAATGAAAATGATCAGTTTGCTTCACAAACATTCCATCAGCTAGCGTAAAATTTATGTTGATTAATTCCAAAAGAATAAATCTAGGCACATCATTAGCAACATTTTTTTGTCAGCTTAAATAATTTGGTTACTGAATCTAAGCACATTTCCAATAGTATCGTTTATATCCATATTTAATGTTACGTTGAAAGGGACCTGTAGTCCCCTTTCATTATCATTTTATTTGTTTTCCAATGATACAAAACTCTCTGGCATGCGTGAGTGAATGAACGTGGGTGTGTTTCATGTTGCTATATAATGGTTTAGTCTGCTGCAGAGAATCAGCGGTGGTCGTACAGAATGGCCAACCCTTATAGTTTTCAGGTAGGCAAAGAGGTTTGCTCCCCTTGTGCGAAAGTTACCGGTATTAGGTTGGTGGCGGAAGGTTCATCTCTGGGTTTTCGTGGCCACGGGGTCGCGTGGGAGACGTTGGAGTGTGTGAGACGCTCGGTCTGCTTCCAGCTCGCCTAGGGTCTGCAACCAAAGTCTCTTCAAAAAAGTGTGAGTTGACTTAACCGCGTGGCGCGTTGTCTCATAGCAGGAGGGGAACTTTTAGCTTTTGGTCTCGCGTTTCATATTATAAAGATTGATTTGCTGGGTCGCAGCAAGGAATGCAAGGCTTTTGCTGACTTTCAGTTTGATTCTTAATGCAGACTTGACTTTGATCCACAAGACGAACGTACCACAAAGGCGTTGCATATGTTGAAGCGCCCTCGGTTCAGTGTGAATGTTTGTGTGCCTGCAACTGCGTGTGTATACTTCCTAATCTTTTCCGAATCTTGGTAATCTTTACTTCTTTGTGAATTTTCTTTGTCTCATTACTTTAAGTCCGTTGGAAACCATGTTTGTTGGCCCTCTGCCATTATCCTTTGTCTATTCAAATGGGTCCACAGTAAAATGTTAATTGTTCGCGACTGCGTGGTTTTACGTTGCTAAAATTTGGCCTCGGTACGTAGAAATTGTGTCCCCACGAACCACGTACCTCCAATCTTATCCAGTGTACCGATGTTACGTCTCCTTTACCTACGCCTTTTGCCTTGTAGTTTTCCTTGTCAGCCCATCCACGGCGTTTCCATGCACACAGGTCCAATAATTAGTGTTCCCTTTTTATTTTAAATAAGTTCTTTGGAATAGATCTTGTTTTCAGGAATGTTGCTGCAAGCTGTTCTTATGCACAGTGCCCTCGCCCTCTGTACTTTATTTTAATATTTGATTCACGTGAACAATGCCGGGATCATATCAATAATTACTTCACGCACATGACACATGGCTACCCTTTATCACGCCTCTTACACATGGCTTACCCTGCTCTAGGATTTCGGTAAACCATACAACTTCTTATGCACAGTTAGGTTTAATTTAATTTATTTTGGATGTGCTAACCTGTATATCACCTTTCCACAATGCAGAACAATTTTTACCGTTGATTTGAACTCTAGGTGGAGATGGCATTGTTTGCGTGTTTTACCTTCTTATGTATTGCATTATAGGCATTGTAATTTATTATTTCACTGCATTGAAAGTGTGGTAATTAGTGATTCTTGATCAGTAACGTGTGTCGGTATACTGTAGTTATTTTTTTTTAGTGCTTTGTGGGGAATGTGACTCGATTAAGAGCCTTTTGGTGTTATTTTTTTGTCTTGAACACGGAGTAACTAACTACACGACGGAGACGCGTAGCCGTTCAGGGAGCCGCAGTCGGGAGAACCGGTCAGAGAATAATGCTGAACAAGGACGAATTCAAAACGCAGAGTCCGCCCAGGAGGAAAACACGGAAAACGCCAAGTCCAAGCGTTGTCCGTCCTGAGCCCGTTGTAGTAAATTCGAACCAGTCGGTATATGTAAATTCGTTACAGGCTGTCCTACAACAGTTAGTAGAGGGTAATAAAAAGCAAGCAGAAGAGTTTAAAAAGCAAGTAGAAGAGACTAAGAGGCAGGGAGAAGAGAATAAGAGGCATCTCGAGGAAGTTACAACAAAATTAAATAACAAAATAGTACAGCGTATCGGAGACAAACTGGAGATCATTGACCAACGCATTTGCGGTTTAGGGGAGGGGCAGCTAGTCGTTAGCAAGCGTGTTGTAGAGCACGAAGAAAGAGTCGCTGGGAATATCCGCACGCTAGAGGAACAGTACCAGAGTGACCACGCGGCTCTTGTGTCCCGAGTAGGAGACGCTGCCACTAAGTGTCCCGTCAACTTCAGAGCCCATGTAGAAACCCATGGCCATGCGCTAATGGTCCCCAAGCGAGATCTAGGGCCAATGCAATTGCAGCAGAACACGGCATACCGAAAGATGCGGGAAGAGATAGCCAAAATCTCGGACACAATAGCAGGCAAATCTGAAGGTAATAGGGAGACGAGTAAATCGTCATTAGCTGATATAGATGAAATATGGTCGCTAATGAAATCACAAACGGACAGTGTGAGATAAATAGGCAACAAGAAGGGGTTACCAAAGGTGCTATGTGAGCGCATGGCCCATTTAGAATTAGACATGAAAGTTGTAACGGCCCATGAAGCTAAAACGAATGAGCGCAAGGGCAATTCTCCGACAGTGATCCCGGGAAAGATGGCGAGTTTGATTATCGTTATGATCACGGTTCTCTTACCACGTGCGAACGGCACGGACCCCCTCAGGAATGTTCGCTAAGGAGTGGAAATCATGAATTTGATTTCAAACACTTTTTGATGGTGAGGAAATTTGAAGTTTTCCGTAATTCGGCCACAGGAATTCACCCGCAGGCATGATTGCAACAATTCGAATTCTCCCTTCCTCCGACGTGGCCAAGTGCGCACAAAATTGAATACATGTGCGGTTACCTCGAAAGTGAGCCAGCGGTGCGTATGAGGTCAATTTCACGCAATTGCTACTCAGTCAGGTAATTTCGACAGCATTTTCTTTCAATTTATTGGTCAGTAACAGCCTAAAGTCGAATAAAACACAGACTTATCATGCTACCAGAACTCAACCGGTCGAAATTCTCCAGCCCTGTGCAGATGTTCGAACACATGCTGCAGGCGAATGAGTATTTAGAAGATCTCTATGGGCCTGCGGAAATTATTCGCATTTGTCTGGGAAAATTTACCTTGCAATTGCGGCATGTTATCCTTGCAAGACGGTGTAAGGACAACATAGAGGGTTTTCCGTAATCTACTACTAGAACTTGAGTGCGATGCGAACGACAGCGAGCGTAATTACAGCCGGAGCGTCTACGAGCAGCGGCCGCGCGAGCGGAGCCGCAGCCGTCGGGGAGGGGAGGATGCTAAGTTCACCGGACTTGGATACGATGTGACGTAATTATGACGTATACACGCTACATCGAAAACGATAGAAACCGTATATCGACTATTCGACTTTTGTGAACTTTCGAGAGGTTGTGACAGGGTAGCGCTGTGCTCTGCGCCATTAGTTGAAATGTGTTTTGCGTTCCTTGCGTTTAAATCGTGTATTGTACTGTGTTTGTGTCCTGTGCGTTGTTTTTCGTTTGCTCGTCTCTAATTATGTGTACAACATTCGAGAGACTAATGAGAGAAAATCTGAAAGAGTTCAGCATCGATGATGACGGGCAATTGCGTGGTTATTGTGAATCTCAAGCAGAAATTGATGTACTTCTGACCCAGCTGAAGTGCGTCGGTTATTTGTACTCGGTGAGAAGAAGCACTCAGCAGCCAAAATCTTTAGCTGCGTCAAGACACTAACCAATCCACTTCCCCTCGTATTTCATCTCCGGTCGACGATTTTTCTTCAACAATGCCTCATATTTTTCTTTTTAAGTTCGAAATTCAATCATTCTACACATCAGTCATTACTGGACACTAAGGTACCTGTCTCTGCGGTCCGAGTGTAAAATTACTTGGAATTATGGTTGATAAAAGACTATCTTGGGATGGACATATAAATTACTTAGCTAACAAACTTGTACGAGTTCTCTTTCAGCTATATAAATTAAGAAAAAAAAGTCAGCAAGAGTATGCTGCTACAATCTAATATGTACTGACAAGACCAATTGTATGAAACCATACTAAAATATTGATAATAAATAAATATTATTTTCGGCGTAAGCGTTCAATACAACAATCACACAATCTAATCTGGTCAGGACATAAGAAGACTTCGCTTTTTTACGAAACGTGTTGTCCGTGGTGTTTTCAGGGCCACGGTCAGGAATATTTCTATTAATATCCAGCTCTTTTACTTTTATTTTGGCGAAATACGTATACGCTGCCACACTGAGCTGTTATCAGAATCGCACGTGTCAAAACAAACCACTAGCTGACGACAGTTTAGAATCTCGAACGTTCGTAAAAGTCGATAGGTGTGTTAATCGACTAAAGCGTATATAATCATAATGACGTCACATCATATCCAGGTTGGGTAAACTTAGCAAGAAGCTCGGGGAGGCGGCACTCAAGACACTACGGGTCACCCGGGCGTCACAGTGCGAGCGATCGTTGGCAGCGTCGCGACTCTTCGCGGAACTCGAGTAGAGCGAATGATGCCAATGGTCACCGACCGCCAAGAGGGAATCGGAGACACCTCGGAGGGGTACAGCGATATGGAAATGAACAGCGATTTAGGCGTAACTATGGCAGACTAGGGAACGGTAGTCGTAACCGGCCCCGGAATGATTACCGACCAAGCAATGGCAGGGGTGCCATAAACGGTGCGGATAGTCCGCCAGCGGGTATAGAAATTCGTCTGGCAAAGCCCCAACACAATCCGCCTAATGCCCCTAATCAAATGGAACAATGACAGTTGACTGACGCAGAAGGCGTCAACCTGCGCTGGACCAGTGCTATTATCGATATTGGAGTACATTTGACAGAGGAAGACGACATTAGGGAAGGTATGTTGAGGGAGGGCCACAGTATTTGTGTGCTAGCGGTAAGCCCAGTCGTGTCTGTTTCCATTCGAGGAGTCAGCCTTAGGTGTGTCCTCGATACGGGCAGCCCCTTTTCGCTTATTAGTGAGGCAGCGTTTCGAAGCTGTGAAGAGACGGGGAGTTGGCCGTCTTTCCAGCAGAGAGGAACCACATTCAGGGGCGCGATGTACGGAAAAAAAGTGTCAAAATTAAAATACAGGTGTGGAGTAAACTTCATTTCTCAAGGTCACGAGTTTGAGTTCAATGTTTTTTGATGCCGCTAATGAACGTGGCCATGATATTGGGGACTGACTTTACGAATACACCCTATGCGGTAATTGACGTGGCTGGAAGTATTACGACTGTCGTTGCCAGGGGCAACCCTGTCAGTCTAATTTTTGAGGAACGCGTATTCCGCAAGGTGTCTGAGGTGAGCTGTCAGAAACTTCACGTTAGAACTGAGTCGCGACCTGGGCAGGAGGTTTTTGTCAATCTGGTTAGTGACCTGGACTCACAATCTAGTGAGCATGAGAGGAACACTGTTTTCACGAGCCTTGTGAACAGATGTATTGCTGGTGCGAGAGCCACGGAAGCAAATAGAGTGAGACTGTGTCACATTCTGAAAAGCCAGGCCCGTGTATTTTCGGACTCACAGGGGGCAATCAGTGGATTTCTCTACCATTTTATGGTGCGCAAGCATCTACCGTTTTTTGTTAAACCCTACCCTATTCCACTGGTGTACAAGAGTAGCGTGGAAGCCGAAATAAGTAGGATGGTGGAAAAGGGTGTAATAGAGCGAGCAAGGAGCTCCTAGAACTCGCCGTTACTCGTTATACCAAAGTGGAACAAGTCCGTGCATTTGGTGTTGCACTCGCGTCAAATAAATACGATTATTATGTCCGAGACGGATAGGCCAGAAGGACTGGAGGAACTTTTTCAACACTTTCAATGTGTGAAAGTTTTACAATCGGTTGACCTCCGGTCCAGCTACTGGCAAATAATGCTTGATTCGTCATGCAGGCAATACACTGCATTCCTCTGCTATGGGAGTTGCTACCAGTTTAAACACCTCCCTTTTGGGTTGAATGTTTCTTCAGCTGCTTTCATAAGAGGCCTGAATAGCATACTACCTGACGACTTGAAGATGCACGTAACTGTGCACGTGGATGACATTCTCATTGCAGAGAAGTCATGGGAGGAACACAACTGAGTTCCAAACCGATTGCTCGAGGTATCGAGAAAGCGGGGCTAACTGTGAATCTGGACAAATCACGGTTTTTGTGCGAAAGCATAAAGTTTCTGAGTCGTATTTTGTCGGCGAATGGGATTTATCCAGACCCCGACATGATCGCAGCGTTTGCGGAGTGTGCAAAGCCTATTTCAAAGCGTCAGCTCAGGGGTTATTTGGGACTCTGTAACTTCACAAAACACTTGTAAATTTTTCTGTATTGTCAACCCCTCGTTTGTGTGCACCGATGGGTAAGAACACCGTTTGGATGTGGGACGAACAAGCACAGAGCGAATTTGACGGGCTAAAAATGCATTGGTTAACGCTCCATTGCTCTCGCACCCAGATCTGAATCAGGAGTTTTGCCTGATAACAGATAGCTCACTGACTGGACTGCGGCAGTGTTGTTCCAGACAGATGGGGAAAGGACCTGTCTACCTGGAAAACTATTTCATTCGCAAGCGGAGTGAAGGGAACTACTCTGTCACAGAGTTTGAAGCCCTGGCGATTGCCTGGGCATTCAAGAAATTCCGCCACTATTTGTCCGGGTGCACGACTAGGGTGTACAGCGACCACAGAGCGTTACAATTCTTAATGAGCGCCAAAATTAATCATGGTAGGATAGGACGGTGGACGGTATTTCTCCAGGAATACCATTTCTGGAGCACTGGACTGCGGCAGTGTTGTTCCAGACAGATAGGGAAAGGACCTATCTACCTGGAAAACTATTTCATTCGCAAGCGGAGTGAAGGGAACTACTCTGTCACAGAGTTTGAAGCCCTGGCGATTGCCTGGGCATTCAAGAAATTCCGCCACTATTTGTCCGGGTGCACGACTAGGGTGTACAGCGACCACAGAGCGTTACAATTCTTAATGAGCGCCAAAATTAATCATGGTAGGATAGGACGGTGGACGGTATTTCTCCAGGAATACCATTTCACGATAGAATATATTCCGGGGCACAAGAACATCATTGCTGACGCTCTGTCTCGGATGCCTATCGGGCTCACCCATGCTGAGGATGGTGCAACAGATGAAAACAATTTTAGTGTTTTATACCTACAAAACGTGGCATTTGAAAATTATGTCACTGCAACACTAGGTAATATCGGGGCAGAGCAAGACAAGGACTAAGTTTTACGTGACGTCAAGGAGAAATGGCACGATAAATCTCGCGCGGACATCAGGCAGTATTATATTGTGCGGAACGGCGTCCTATTTAAGAGGCGAGCCCTGGATGACTCCAGATGGCTGTTAGCGATTTCCGAGGAACTGGTGAATAAGGTCGTGTGGTACGTCCAACTGAGCTACGGTGATTTTGGTACGCGGAAATGTTTGGAGAAGCTGAGAGAAACATGCTATTTTAATAATATGCTTCGGCGTATCCGTAAAGTAAGTTGGGTATGCAGGCCCTGTCAGCAGGCCAAGCCGCCCACTGTGTTGGTTGCCGCACCAATGCACCCGATCACTGCCAGTAAACTAAGGGATCTCGAAGCAGTAGACTTACTCGGTCCACTGGTGCGCTCCAGGAATGTGTTTGCGTACAATCGTGGCGGTAGAGCTGACGTCAAAATTCGTCTGCCTCACGCCGCTGCGTAGGGCGACCGGTAAGGCTGTAGCCGCCGCGTTCGCTATCCACTTCTTACGGGAGGTTGGCACTGTGAAGCGTGTGATCTCGGACAACAGGCCACAATTTAGGTCACGTCACTGGGAGTATATGCTTCGGAGAAAGCGGGTTAAGCCGATCTTTATATCCCTTTTCTGCCCTTCAGAAAATCCCTGTGAAAGGTGGATGAAGGAAACTGGGAAATTATGTTGGTTATTGTACAGGTACACATGGAAAAGCCCCGACAAACTACGACAAAAATTTAAAACCAACGATAATAACCACTAGTGCGACTGCTGTAAGCGTCGGAAAAGATATATTTTGCCACGCCGGAAGGCGAATGACAAGTGATGGAAGCTCCATTCAATTTTTTTTTTTTTTGGTCAATTATTTAGAGGACTATGTCTTTAGTTCTCGTGGGGAGAAGACGTATTCTTGTGAGAAGTGTGTAGTAGACATTGTGTTACCTGAATAATAATTTTTATGGAAGCATGAAGTGTGATAGTTCCTTTTAGTGCAAAACCACGAAAGTTTTCTTTTCTCCCGCGAATTATGCTAATGTCATGTCACTGTAGCTGCCTGCATCTAAAGAGAAAGTCCGATAAAAATTATTATTGTATTCACGGTCAAAAATGAGAAGTAGTTATGGCGGAAGAAGAAGCATATAACCAAATTCCGTAAATCTCAAGGGCGTAAAGCAAGCAAAATCGACGTAAGTTCACACCTCCACTGACTTACAATTTACAAGACTTGTAAAATAAGACATCGTAATCAATTCGATTAATATTAATTAGATATATATATATATATATATTATTGCCACCGTGACCACTGGACGTGGGACACGAAACTATCCGGTTTTCAGAATATATTGAATAAATTACCAAATGCCTCGACGATGCTAGTCCTGAAAAACAAGGAGCCTCCGAGTAAGATAAAAGAGGTGGTTCCCTGGCCAACGGAACCGAGGTTACGGCGATCTGCAATTGTGGAGCTTGCCCTGAATAATATAAAGAGAACTACAGCGTCTCGCGTAAGGGCATGCAAAAAGAAAGTGCGAAACATAGCTTTTCACGTAGGCCAGAAAGTACCTGTACGCTCGCACAAGCTCTCAAATAAGCGTGTTGGGTTATGAAAGAAGTTCTTTTTCTTATTCAATGGGCCGTAGAGAATCGAGCGGACGCCACATCCGAAAGCACTTGATGTAGAAACCCTCCGCTCTCGCAAGTCGAAGGGCCTGCACCACATCTCCAATGTAAAACCGGAGTAAGAAGTAAATAATCATGCACTTCTGAAATCGGAACGACGTGTTTCCGCGATGTTCTTGATTCATTTCTTATGTGGGTAAAATTAAAGTGTATTATTTCCTATGAATTGTGAAGGGTTCCTCCATATGTTTAATGTTGTATCTTCTTTTCAGCACAAAAGGGGAACGTTGTGTTATTTGATAACGCCGGCTGGTGTAGCCTAGCGGTTCTAGGCGCTACAGTCTGGAACCGCGTGACTGCTACGGTCGCAGGTTCTAATCCTGCCTCGGGCATGGATGTGTGTGATGTCTTTAGGTTAGTTAGGTTTAAGTAGTTCTAAGTTCTAGGGGACTGATGACCTCAGATGTTAAGTCCCGTAGTGCTCAGAGCCATTTGAAAAATTTTTGATAACATCAGAGTATGAATGATTTTGAGGATCAGATGAAGCGCTTTCTCTCACAGTAAGATATTTTCTTTTTTTCATGTGTGAGAAGGTATAGAGTACGGCGGTGTGGCGAGTAAGTGGTCGTAAAGTGGTTGTTTGTGATTAATTCCGGTTGTAGTGTATTTATTTCCTCTAGGTGAGGGTGATTTTGTGAGATTTTCAACTGTACTGCGATGTTTATGAGACGATTTGACGACTTGTAGGTTGATGGATTTGTGTATGAAGTGATACTAATAGTGTTTGATTTTCAGTGATGCCGTGCGTTATCAGCCGAGCGGTCTAGGGCGCTGCAGTCGTGGACTGTGCGGCTGGTCCCGGCGAAGGTTCGAGTCCTCCCTCGGGCATGGGTGTGTGTGTTTGTCCTTAGGATAATTTAGGTTAAGTAGTGTGTAAGTTTAGGGACTGATGAGCTTATTAGCAGTTAAGTCCCATAAGATTTCACACACATTTGAACATTTTTTTTTCAGTGGTGCCACCTTGTAAGGTGACTGGAAGTTGTAATCTGCCACCACCTACTACTAATTACATTTAACGATACCAGAATATGGAAGCCCTGGAAGATGAATATTGAAATACGTTTTAAAAGCATGCAATTTTACATATGGTAAATAATCAAGGTAACAATCTATAAGTGTGAAACAACGTGAAGGTATGTGAGGATCCCTGGCGACACTGGTGAGTAATGGTTCAATGGCTGTGAGTATCGTATGACAGTAAGATGAGAAATTATGGCCATGGGCAAATGATTTCATTCTTTTTGACAATCTTTTATGTGTTTGGATACAGGGTAAAGTGATTCTGATTCCTATTTTATGCCCACTAATTCCATTTAGATCAATCTGATGTCTAAACATTAACACGTTACAATTCCAGATATGCCTTGTATGAACCTTCAGTGTCTCATTAACCATAACTTCTATTGTGAAATGTGCATATAAAAGATGTCACAGAAATTTTCCACAGATCAGCAAACGTGTGCTGCAAACCATGGAGAAGCAGTCAAAGTAATATGGATATCTAAAAAAATACGTTTTTTTATGTATGGCTATCGTAGTCGTTCCATATGTTTGTGGTGACTGGTACACATTCAGTAGATTGTTGTAACTAACCTGTTTCTACGGGTTATTACGTTATTATTGGGTCGGCACCGACTGCGTGTAACTCACTTGGATACTTCTTACTATTAAACTAAAGCACAGGCGAATGGTCGCTGCTGGAGGTCGTCGTGCGGCACCTGTGAATAAATCGTGTAAGGCAGCCGTGTACTTGTTGCGTTCTGCGTAAGTGGCATGAAGCGCTTTTGAGTCAACAAAACGTAGCGCTCGGAAGTGTCCGAATATTTAAATGAACCAGATGCAAATGGACATGCTTATTGATTGTGAAATTAAAGTGAGAAGATTAGGGTCGCCACCGACTCTAACCATACAACTAATCAAAGGTTTGGCCGAGTCGGAAAATAGATTAATTTGATCACAGACCAAAAACTTATAAAAGTACGTTGTGATATCGCTCATAGGGGATGCGATGTAATTAATAGTATTGCCCGTGCACTGTTCACGAGAATCAAACATTTAAAATAAAATAGAAAGTGCATGAACACTGTGCATAAGATCCTCTCCCCAGCAACACACCTGAAAATATGTCTTAATCTAAAGCATTTGTTTTAAAGTATAAGGGGAAACTAGTATTGGACCTGTGCGTAAGGAAACGCGTTGGATGTGCTAATGGGAAAGCTACGAGGTGAGTGGCTTAGGTGCAAAACGTAACCTGGGAATACAAGGGAAAATTGTGGATAAAATCATTTATTCCTAAGACATGGATGTGAGGCATGTACACAATTCCTGGTAACATTAATTCCTAAAACATTAAAGAAAAGCATCAATACATTCACCGTTATAATCTACACCTAAAATCATTAGTGTGAATCATTCATACAACTGCGGTTGCCTGATAACTAATTGCAATGGCTCGTGAAACGGTACACGTTTCGCAGTACACTCGCGTGGCCACGTGGTTTGTGGAGACGCTGTTTCTAGGTATCGCGGACAAGTTGCAACAATATCACATCACGCAATCATGAACAGTTAACATTCTTTAAAACACACATGAGATCGGACAGTTAGTGATGACGGTAGCCCAACAAACTCTAATGTTCAACCACGTGGTTGGCTCCCCACGGACGAAAGATACATCAAGCAAGGAAAATGTACGAGAAGGCAAAGCTGTTAATATTTAGAAAAATAAAAGCGTATACAGGCACAGCTGAAGGTAAACAGACATTCATACAGAAGTGAGGGATCACTTCTTATAGATGCGACACCTTTGTGTAGCGCTCTTCCGGCGGATCCAAGTCGGCTATAGAAATTTACTGAAATAAAAATCTGCCAAAGTTTTGCATTCATTGCTGCGACAAGGTAAAGCAAACTTTCAGAGTTGAAAAGCGAGACCAAAAGCTAACAGCTCTCCTCTCGCCAAGTAACAACGCGTCACGCGGTCAGTCTAAATCGCCCTTCAACGACTGGAGCGCAGGTGTGGACGCTTCCAGTACCGGCAGCAGACTGCTTCGCTTTTTCTCCTCCAGCCTCTTCCACGCTCCGCGTGGCCCGGAAAACCCAAAGATGCCTTTTCCGCCACCAACCTAACGCAGGTAGATTTCTCACAAGAAGCGCAAACCGCTTTGCCTGCTTGACCACTATGAGAGTTGGCTATTCTGTTCAAAAATGGTTCAAATGGCTCTGAGCACTATGGGACTTAACATCTGAGGTCATCAGTCCCCTAGAACTTAGAACTACTTAAACCTAACTAACCTAAGGACACCACACACATCCATGCCCGAGGCAGGATTCGAACCTGCGACCGTAGCGGTCGCGCGGTATCAGATTGAAGCGCCTAGAACCGCGCGGTCACGCAGGCCGGCGGCTATTCTGTACAACTGCTGCTAAATCTGTATGATTATCGCAGACTTTCTGCAGCAGACTACACCACCGTCTAGCAACGTGACACACAACCACATTCATTCGATCAGTTATGAAAAAAGAGGAAAAAGGAAAAGAAAGAGAAATGCTTATGACAGTGGGCTAGCGGACTAATGAAAGGTGGCTACAGGACCATTTCATTGTGTGTGAGAAAGTAGTTAGTAATAGATAAAGTTTTGTGTCTGTAGTTATTAGCGTCACCAAATCTACTCCAATTCCTTACCAAGTCTTGTACAAGACCTGTCCTGACCCATGTCTCAACGTATGTAATGCTGCATCTACAGTACTGGCCATTAAAATTGCTCCACAACGAAGATGACGTGCTACAGACGCGAAATTTAACCGACAGGAAGAAGATGCTGTGATATGCAAATGATTAGCTTTTCAGGGCATTCACACAAAGTTGGCGCCGGTGGCGACATCTACAACGTGCTGACATGAGGAAAATTTCCAACCGATTTCTCATACACAAACAGCAGTTGACCGGCATTGCCTGGTGAAACGTTGTTGTGATGCCTCGTGTAAGGAGGAGAAATGCGTACCATCACGTTTCCGACTTTGTTAAAGGTCGGATTGTAGCCTATCGCGATTGCGGTTCATCGTATCGCGACATTGCTGCTCGCGTTGGTCGAGATCCACTGACTGGTAGCAGAATATGGAATCGGTGGGTTCAGGAGGGTAATACGGAACGCCGTGCTGGATCCCAATGGCCTCGTATCACTAGCAGTTGAGATGACAGGCATCATATCCGCATGGCTGTAACGGATCGTGCAGCCACGTCTCGATCCCTGAGTCAACAGATGGGGACGTTTGCAGGACAACAACCATCTGCACGAACATTTCGACGACGTTTGCAGCAGCCTGGACTATCAGCTCGGAGACCATGGCTGCGGTTACCCTTAACGCTGCATCACAGACAGGAGCGCCTGCGGTGATGTACTCAACGACGAACCTGGGTGCACGAATGGCAAAACGTCGTTTTTTCGGATGAATCCGGGTTCTGTTTACAGCACCACGATGGTCGCATCCGTGTTTGGCGACATCGCGGTGAACGCACATTGGAAGCGTGTATTCGTCATCGCCATACTGGCGTATCACCCGGCGTGATGGTATGGGGTGCCATTGGTTACACGTCTCGGTCACCTCTTGTTCGCATTGATGGCACATTGAACAGTGGATGTCGCATTTCAGATGTGTTACGACCCGTGGCTCTACCCTTCATTGTATCCCTGCCAAACCTTACATTTCAGCAGGATAATTCAGGACCGCATATTGAAAGTCCTGTACGGGCCTTTCTGGATACAGAAAATGTTCGATTGCTGCCCTGACCAGCACATTCTCCAGATCTGTCACCAATTGAAAACGTCTGGTCAACGGTGGCCGAGCAACTGGCTCGGCACAATACGCCAGTCACTACTCTTAATGAACTGTGGTATCGTGTTGAAACTGCATGGACAGCTGTACCTGTACACGCCATCCAAGCTCTGTTTGACTCAATGCCCAGGTGTATCAAGGCCGTTATTACGGCCAGAGGTGGTAGTTCTGGGTACTGATTTCTCAGGATCTATGCACCCAAATTGCGTGAAAATGTAATCACATGTCAGTTCTAGTATAATATATTTGTCCTATGAATACCCGTTTATCATCTGCATTTCTTCTTGGTGTAGCAATTTTAATGGCCAGTAGTGTATTAGTCAGTAGTAGGAATTTTCGCTCATTTTTTTGGTAATATATGCATCATATTATGTGAAAGTCTCTGTGAGTCCAGCTGTTAAGTGGGCGCAACATGACCAGGCTGACTAGCGAGCCTGCACATCAGAAAGTATTGGACCTGCTCGCAATGGCAGGTGTTGCGAAGCCTTGCTATCAACAGCGAGCCAGTCGTTTGGTGAGCGGTCACAGCTGTTTCCACGCCAGAGGGGGGCGCGTGCTGGTGGTCCCCCAACCCCAGACTGTCGGCCGGCGCAGACAGCGTGGCGCGGCAGGGCATCGCCCAGGTCGCCGATCCGGGCCAGGCACCGACGTGCGGCGCTGGGCTAGCGTGACGCAGAGGAGCGTCGCTCGCGCACGCACGAGCGAGATTTGGGCAGTGCCCGAGGCACGACCCAAAAAACATTAATACAGTCTGATGACCGCACGGCTCCTGGTCTATTGAGACGTTACTGTCTCAGGAAGATTGTTTCGCTCAGTTTCACGGCACGGCGGCGTGGCCATGTGTGCAAGTACAGAGCTGTGCAGCTGACCGCCACCAAACAGCACCTGAAGTGGACGTTCCCTGCTTGTTGAGGGAAGGCACGAAGAAGAGCTCATTAGTGCCATCCTCGCGCGGGAATGTCCTGACGAACATTGCATGGCTCTGCCAACTGAGCTGTGCACAAACAGTGAGGACGATGGTATGAAGGCTGAAGTGACGTACCCTGATGTTCAGAAGAAATGCAGTCGTGGTCGACGTTCCTTGCTTGCCGAGGGCGGTGCTAACAGAAGAGCCATTTTTTGCCTCCCTTTGGCAGGAACGTCAAACGACCACGGTGTGCTAAGTTGTCCTAGCGGAAGAATTGAATCCGGCCACGACTGAGTACTTCCACGTGCTTCGGACCTGCCGAGTAGGCGTGGCACATGGACAGGGGTGCCTGCTGACAGCTATGTCGGCGGGAGGCGTTCCACCAATGAGGTCATCTCTCTGTGGGACGACGACGTGCGCTCTAGTGGATTCGGGGGTTATGTCAACGCAGGATCAGTGTTTTTTTGTGTTGTTCGCCGCATAATATGGATGTGTAATTGTCCTGATGTACTCTATCGAGGCGCGTATGACTTTAGTGTTGTACGGCGTGAAACTAGCTATGATGATAAACAAAGTGTCAACTAAAGCTGCGACGTCATGCTTACAAATCACCGATGTAATATTCTCTTGTCTGGCCGTGCACTCATAAGTTTAACCTTGTAATACTGTGTTTTTTTTGTAAACCTGTATATTTGTGTACCTTTTATGTAGCCGGCCGTCGTGGCCAAGCGGTTCTAGGCGCTTCAGTCTGGAACCGCGCGACCGCTACGGTCGCAGGTTCGAATCCTGCCTCGGGCATGGATGTGTGTGATGTCCTTAGGTTAGTTGGGTTTAACTAGTTCTAAGTTCTAGAGGACTGATGACCTCAGATGTTAAGTCCCATAGTGCTCAGAGCCATTTAAACCACTTTTAAACCTTTTATGTATGTTTCTGTTTTAATTATGTGTTTTTGTTGAATATCGTTATAAGCTAGCACCCACGACTCTAATCATGTAACATCGTTTCTTTTTTTTTTTTTTAACCTGTATATTTTGTGTACCTTGTACGTATGTTTCTGTGTTAATTATGATTTTGTGTTGAATATCGTTATAACCGTGCATTGCCGACTTTAATCTTGTAATATTGTATTTTTTTGTAAACCTGTATATTTTGTGTCCCTTTTATGTATGTGTCTGTGTTAATTATGATTTTGTGTTGAATGTCATTAAACAATTTAATTTCCAGTGAACTTTGAAGACCGACAGAAGTCTGTTTTGTCACACACATTTCATGTTTTCTCTTTAAAATTTTATTTGAAATGCTTCTTGAGTTACGTTTGTTTCGAAGACTGTTGGCGGAGCTCCTAGCATGGCTAGAAAATTCACGGCACAGTCTTCTGCGGGACGTTTTGGCTGATGAAAGGGACTTGTACTTCCCTTTCATTATCATTTTATTTGTTTGCCAATTATACAAAACTCTCTGGCATGCGTGAGTGAATGAGTGTGGGTGTGTTTCATGTTGCTATATAATGGTTTAGTCTGCTGCAGAGAATCAGCGGTGGTCGTACAGAATGGCCAACCCTTGTAGTTTTCAGGTAGCCAAAGAGGTTTTCTCCCCTTGTGTGAAAGTTAAAGGTGTCAGGTTGGTGGCGGAAACTTCATCTATGGGTTTTCCTTGCCACGGGGTCGCGTGGGAGACGTTGGAGTGTGTGAGACGGTCAGTCTGCTTCCAGCACGCCGAGGGTCTGCAGCCGAAGTCTCTTCAAAGAAGGGTCAGTTGACTTAACCGCGTGGCGCGTTGTCTCATAGCAAGAGGGGAACTTAGCTTTTGGTCTCGCGTTTCATATTATAAAGATTGATTTGCTGGGTCGCAGCAAGGAATGCTTTAACAGACTTTCAGTTTGATTAATGCAGACTTGACTTTGATCCGTAAGAGGAACGTACCACAAAGGCGTTGCACATGTTGAAGCGCCCTCGTTTCAGTGTGAATGTTTGTGTGCCTGCAGCTGCGTGTGTATACTTTCTAATCTTTTCCGAATCTTGGTAATCTTTACTCCTATGTGAATTTCCTTTGTCTCATTACTTTATGTCCGTTGGAAACCATCCACGTGGGTTAATATCAGAGTTTGTTGGCCTTCTGACATTATCCTTTGTCTATTCAAATGGGTCCACTGTAAATGTCAATAGTTTGCGACTGGCTGGTTTTATGTTGCTAAAATGTGGCCACGGTACGTAGAAATTGTGTCTCCGCATACCACATGGGCATGCGTTTCGCAAGCAGTTATGCTTAGTTACCAGGCAACAGCAGCTGAATAGATGTCTTACATCAATATTTTAAGGAATAAATAATTTTACCTCCGATCTTATCCAGTGTACCGATGTTACGTCTCCGTTACCTACCCATTTACCTTGTAGTTATCCTTGCTAGCCCATCCACGGCGTTTCATGCACATACGTCCAATAATTAGTTTTCCCTTTTTATTTTAAACAAGTGCTTTAGAATAGATCTTGTTTCCAGGAATGATGCTGCAAGCTGTTCTTATGCACAGTGCCCACGCCCTCTGTACTTTATTTTAATATTTTATTCACGTGAAGTGTGCTGCGATCATACCAATAATTACATCCCATTGTATATGAGTTACTTTATAATGAATGTTCCTTTATGAGTTTTTCTTATGAATAAATTAAGTAATTTTCCGACTCAGCCCAACCTCTTATTTGTCGTGTGGCTAGAGTTGGTGGCGATCTGATCTTTTACGTTGACTTCAATGTCAGATAGCATTTTCTTATTCAAAGTGTACTTCACGCACCTTACACATAGCGCCCCTTTATTCAGGCTACTTACAACATTACTCTCAATAATAATTCTATTTAAAATTTCATCTGCTTTAATGCAAAGCCACGCAGGGTAGCCGTGCGGTCTGAGGCACCTGGTCCCAGTTCGCCCACCACCCCCCCGTCGAAGGTTCGAGTCCTCCCTCAGGCATGGGTGTGTCTGTTGTCCTTAGTGTAAGTTAATTTAACTCAGATTAAGTTGTGTGTAAGCATAGGGACCGATGATCTTAGCAGTTTGGCCCCAAAGGAACTTACCACCTCCAAATTTAATGCAAATTTTTGGCTTTTTTGAATGATTAAATTTTTGTATGCTTCTCAAACTATATAGACAACTGGAATTTCTATCATTTCACCATCACAATACAATTTGCTATTTTTTCCTGTAATGTTTGGAGTTAGAAATGTACGAAAACCAACTCTTGCAACATGGCTGTAAGTTTATTGTATAGCTACAGTCAATGCTGTTTTGAGAACGGATGACTTACCACTGAATTGAAAGAGGCGACTCATTTAATATAAAAAATATTACTTAATTGAAGGAAACTAATTTGGGAACCAAAAGAGAAGAATTCAAAAAATGAATATGATAAGCTTTTACCTAATTCTACAGTCATGCTCATAAATTAAGGATAATGGTGATACATGGTGAAACAATGCTCTGGTGGACGGTTTGCGGGTATGACAGTGCAGTGCATTTGACCTGCTGTCGTCGCATGGTGGCGCTGGCAGCAGTCCACATACGCAGAGGTGTGGTGGGTTGGGTTGGCTTGTTTGGGGAAGGAGACCAGACAGCGAGGTCATCGGTTTCATCGGACTAGGGAAGGATGGGGAAGGAAGTCGGCCGTGCCCTTTCAAAGGAACCATCCCGGCATTTGCCTGGAGCGATTTAGGGAAATCACGGAAAACCTAAATCAGGATGGCCGGACGCGGGATTGAACCGTCGTCCTCCCGAATGCGAGTCCAGTGTCGAACCACTGCGCCACCTCGTTCGGTAGGTGTGCTGGTGCACGTCAGAGTACGGTGCAGGAAATAAGTGTGCAGACGTTTTCAGACGTGCTAATGGTGACTGTGTGTTGAAGATGGCTCAAAGAACACATATTGATGACGTTATGAGGGGTAGAAAAGTAAGGCGACTGAAGGCTGGTCAAACAAATCAGGTCGTAGCACGGGCATTCCGTGTGCCACAAAGTGTAATCTCAAGATTATGGCAACAATTCCAGCAGACAGGAAACGTGTCCAGGCGCTAGAGTATTGGACGTCCACCTTGTACAACACCACAAGAAGACCGATATCTCACCATCAGTGCCCGCAGAGGGCCATGGTGTAATGCAGGTAGCCTTGCTCGGGACCTTAGCGCAGCCACTGGAACGGTTGTCTCCAGACACACAGTCTACAGATGACTAAACAGACATGCCTTTATTCGCCCGGAGACCTGCAAGGTGCATTCCACTGACCCTTGGTCACAGGAGAGCCGTAAAGCCTGGTATCAAGTACACAGTGCATGGTCATTGGAACAATGGTTCCAGGTTATGTTCACGGACGAGTCCAGGTATAGTCTGAACAGTGATTCTCGCCGGGTTTTCATCTGACGTGAACCAGGAACCAGGTGCCAACCCCTTAATGTCCTTGAAAGGGACTTGTATGGAGGCCTTGGTTTGATGATGTGTGGAGGGATAATGATTGGTGCACGTATACCCCTGTATGTCTTTGACAGAGGAACTGTAACAGGTCAGGTGTTTCGGGACGTCATTTTGCACCAGTATGTCCGCCTTTTCAGGGGTGCAGTGGGTCCCACCTTTCTCCTGAAGGATTATAACGCACGGCCCCACCGAGTTTCCATCGTGGAGGAATACCTTTAAACAGGAGATACCAGGCGAATGGAGTGGCCTGCCTGTTCGCCAGACCTAAACCCTAACGAGCACGTCTGGGATGCTCTCGGTCGATGTATCGAATGGCTCTGAGCACTATGGGACTTAACATCTGTGGTCATCAGTCCCCTAGAACTTAGAACTACTTAAACCTAACTAACCTAAGGACATCACACTCATCCATACCCGAGGCAGGATTCGAACCTGCGACCGTAGCGGTCACGCCGTTCCAGACTGAAGCGCCTAGAACCGCACGGCCACACCGGCCAGCGGTCGATGTATCGCTGCACGTCTTCAAACCCCTAGGGCGCTTCAGGAGCTCCGATAGACACTGGTGCAAGAATGAGAGACTATATCCCAACAGCTGCTCGACCACCTGATCCAGAGTATGCCAACCCCTTGTGCGGCCTGTGTACGTGTGCATGGTGATCATATCCCATATTGATGTCGGGGTACATTCGCAGGAAACAGTGGCGTTTTGTAGCACAAGTGTTTCGGGACGGTTTTCTCCACTTATCACCAATACCGTGGACTTACAGATCTGTGTCGTGTGTGTTCCCAATGTGCCTTTGCTATTAGCGCCAATTTTGTGTAGTGCCACTTTGTGTGGCACCACATTGTGCAATTATCCTTTATTTATGAGCATGAGTGTAGTTACTGCTCACTTTGATTTAAATACATGCTATAAAAACCACAGGTTCTAGTTGGAACATTATACAACATATTGCCTGTTGGCTTTCGGCCGTCATTTGTTTAACTTTTTTTATGACATTGCGCCATCAAGAGTGGCGGCTGGCACTGTTAAAGATTCATCCTCCATTACTGGTGGCAGACTAGAGATGTGCAGACACAATTGTAAAGTGGGCTTTGAGATGAGCCCGTGACCAGAGATCCTAGAGGATGATACAGCTGCGTCTCTCTGCGGGTTTTATGCAACCGGCAATGCCTTCAACAACAACACGGGAGATTTTCGTAATCTTTCGCTCGCTGAGTGAAGACTATTAGTCCTGCAGAATGAATGAACAGGGCCTTTTTGTTGGAAATTAAATGTCTCTAAATTTTGTACTCGGATATATTTTCGCTGGAGGCAACAGTTTTCAATTTATTCAAGCAAAACGCATTTCAATGTCAGTTTTGTACGTTTTTCTTGAATAATTCGAAAACTACAGCCTCTAGCGTAGAAGTATCCCAGTACAAAACTTAATGACATTAAATTTCCTACAATAAGGTCTTGTTCATTTTTTTTTTAGAAATAATAGTTTGCGTATTTTGAGAGAATGAGAAAATCTTGCAGGTTGCATAAAAGCCATAGGTAGGGGCAGCTGAGCCAACCCTTATGTACCTGTCGTGCCAATATCTTACGGTCTTTTCCGGGTCATTACCGATGTGGTTCTTCGCTTGTTACCTGCGAGGGTCGTTCACTGCAGAAAGGGAATCCTACATCTATTTATCTCAAGGCTTTCTTTCTCCTTGTCAAAAGTACTGTCATGTTTGCGAAATTTAATGACTTCCCAAAACAAACGGCGAGCTAGCTCTTATCTATAGAGAGAAATTGGGTGTCAGCGAAATTTATTATGTGCTCGTTCTGCCACGATCGATTTCTCTCTAGTACCGTTTCTACATCTACATCTACATGGATACTCTACAAATCACATTTAAGTGCCTGCCAGAGGGTTCATCGAACTACCTTCACAATTCTCTATTATTCCAATCTCGTATAGCGCGCGGAACGAGTGAACACCCATATCTTTCCGTACGAGCTCTGATTTCCCTTATTTTATCGTGGTGATCGTTCCTCCCTATATATGTCGGTGTCAACAAAATATTTTCCCATTCGGAGGAGAAAGTTGGTGATTGGAATTTCGTGAGAAGTTTCTGTCGCAACGAAAAATGCCTTTCTTTTAATCATGTCCAGCCCAAATCCTGTATAATTTCTGTGACATTCTCTCCCATATTTCGCGATAATACAAAACGTGCTGCCTTTCTTTGAACTTTTTCGATGTACTCCATCAGTCCTACCTGGTAAGGATCCCACACCGCGCAGCAGTATTCCAAAAGAGGACGGACAAGCGTAGTGTAGGCAGTCTCCTTAGCAGGTCTTTTACATTTTCTAAGTGTCCTGCCAATAAAACGCAGTCTTTGGTTAGCCTTCCGCACAACATTTTCTATGTGTTCCTCCCAATTTAAGTTGTTCGTAATTGTAATACCTAGGTATTTAGTTGAATTTACGGCTTTTAGATTAGACTGATTTATCGTGTAACCGAAGTTTAACGAGATCCTTTTAGCATTCGTGTGGATGACCTCACACTTTTCGTTATTTAGTGTCAACTACCACTTTTCGCACCATTCAGATATCTTTTCTAAATCGATTTGCAGTTTGTTTTGATCTTCTGATGACTTGACTAGTCGTCATTTGCAAACAACCTAAGACGGCTGCTCAGATTGTCTCTTTATATAGATAAAGAAGAACAAAGGGCCTTTAACACTACCTTGGGGAACGCTTGAAATCACTTCTGTTTTATTCGATGACTTCCTGTCAATTACTACGAACTGTGACCTCTGACAGGAAATAACGAACCCAGTCACATAATTGAGACGATATTCCATAAACAGGCAATTTCATTACGAGCCGTTTGAGTGGTACCGTGTCAAAAGCCTTCCGGAAATCCAGAAATAAGGAATCGGTCTGAAATCTCTTGTCAATAGCATTCAACACTTCATGTGAATAAAGAGCTAGTTGTGTTTCACAGGAACGATGTTTTCTAAACCCATGTTGACTGTGTGTCAATAGACCGTTTTCTTCGAGGTAGTTCATAATGTTCGAACACAATATATGTTCTAAAATCCTGCTGCATATCGACGTTAATGATATGGGCCTGTAATTTAGTGGATTACTCCTACTACCTTTCTTGAATATTGGTGTGACCTGTACAGCTTTCCAGTCTTTGGGTACGTATCTTTCGTCGAGCGAACATTTGTATATGTTAAGTATGGAGCTAATGCATCAGCATGCTCCGAAAGGAACCTAATTGGTATACAGTCTTGACCAGAAGACTTGCTTTTATTAAGCGATTTAAGTTGCTTCATTACTCCGAGGATATTTACTTATACGTTTTTCATGTTGGCAGCTGTTCTCGATTTGAATTCTGGAATATTTACTTCGTCTTCTTTTGTGAAGGCATTTCGGAAGGCTGTGTGTAGTAACTCTGCTTTGGCAGCACTGTCTTCGATAGTATCTCTATTGCTATCGGGCAGAGAAGGCACTGATTGCTTCTTGCCGCTAACATACTTCACATACGACCATAATCTCTTTGGATTTTCTGCCAGGTTTCGAGACAAAGTTTCGTTGTGGAAACTGTTATAAGCATCTCGCATTGAAGTCCGCGCTAAATTTCTAGCTTCTGTAAAAGATCACCAATCTGACGGATCCTTGTGTCATTCCGAGTTAGGGTTTTCTACATGTACACATATGCGGTATACTCCCGACACTGTGAGTGAATTTCTTTTGTTCCTCGCCAGTCTGAAACACTCTCCCATCCTCTTTGTCAGTTTGTATACAGGATGATTCAAAAAGTTGGAACAAAAGCAGTCAATGCATGCGTTCAGCGAAGATAATGTGCTGTTTACTGAACAAATATAGACGTTACAGAAGGTGTCAAAAATGCAGGCATAACGCTTTCATAGAAAATTCTGTTGCACTGTACCAAGTACACAAGGTATGGCATGAACCTCATCAGATGATGCAATTTTCCTGGCGAAAAGTCTGATTTTCCGCCCCCCCCCCCACTCCACGCAAAAAGAAATTTAAAAAAATAAATGAAAGAAAACTAAATTTTAAAAAATCAAGAGGTGTTGCGAGTGGTGTTCAATAGCCAGTGCAACATCTTTTTTTTTTCTGAAAGCAGGTTAGTTTTATTCAGGATTCCAATACATACTGTTATTCCCAATTCTCTTCGCCATCAAACTCTATTTTTCAACATAATCTTCGTTTAATGCGACGGCTTTACGGCACCTTACTGGGAGGGCCTGTATACCCGCTTAGTACCACTCTACTGGTCGACGTCCGAGCCAACGTCTGGGTATCGATAACCTCCCTCCCATCCACGTAACATTACTGCTGAGTGCATCCTTCATTGGGCCAAACAGATGGACGTCGGAAGGTGCGAGATCCACGCACAGGGTGGATGAGGAAGAACAGCCCCATCAGGTTTTGTGAGCTCCTTTCGGGTGCGCAGACGTGTGTGGGGGTTTGTGTTGCCATGGAGAAGGACAAATTCGTTTGCATTTTTGTGGCGACGAACACGCTGAAATCGTTTCTTCAACTTCTTGAGCGTAGAACAATAAACTTCAGAGTCAATCGTTGCACCACGAGGGAGGAAATCAAACAGAATAACCCCTTCACTATCGCAGAAGGCCGTCGCTGTTTACTGGCTGAGTGTACCTCTCTGAACTTTTTCTTCGGAGAAGCGATGTGTCGCCACTACATGCTTCGTTTTTTTATTTCTAGTTCGAAGTCATGACCCCATGTTTCATCACCTGTGACGATGTTCGACAAAAAATTGTCAGAATCAACCTCGTAACGCGCAAGCAACTCAGCTACTCCTCACACATGGTCTTTTTCAACATAATCTTCGTTTAATGAGACGGCGTTCGCCACCTTCCTGGTCTTCCGTTAGGCAGCGAGAAACGCAGCAGGCACTGACCTTTGAGTACCCCAACTGGTGGACGACCGTGTCATCCTCACCAACTGAGACATCTAGTTTCACAGCGAGGCATTTGGTTGTAATCCGTCGATCATCTATAATGAGAGTGTCCACACGTTCCAGCATTCCAGGTGCCACAGTTGCGTGCGGCAGGCCGGCACCCGGAAGATCGGACAGGTTTGTGCGACATTATTTCTATGATGAGAGACGCCTCGCCCAATGACTCATCGTGCTTTTGCTGACTACCAGGTCTCCGTAGACATTCTGCAATCTTCTATGTGTTGTTTCACTTGCTGAACGTCCCTCGCAGATCCGGGGAGCGGGGTGCCCGTGCCAAGTGGACATTCCCTTTCGATCCAATGCCTGGTATACTGGCATGTGAGCAGTGCTTGACTTTATTGTTCAAATCATCCCAAAGCTTTTACTGGAAAGGATTTCATCCAAGACCATAAATTCATATTCGCAAGTTGCAGTGTTTCGACTTCTCAATCAGCTTCTTCAGTTCACGACAACGTTTTGAATCACCCTGTATAGTTTTTACGCCGTGTTTGTGCAATATACGGCCGATTCTGGACGTCATTCCAGGCGTTGCATCCCGCGTCAGAGGTATTGCGACTCACATATTCATCTTGGCGCTTTCCGAGCGTATTAATCATATCTCTTTTGTGGCTTGCTTTATGATTCGAAAGTTTGTGCAGGTATCAGTCCGTGATTGCCGGTTTTCGATACACGCTGTGGCTCTGCTGTGGTTCCTCAGCCAGGCTATCTTAAAAAAGGAGCTGTTAATCCTTTCTCCACCTTCACAGAACGTTTAATGTTGACGTGGAGACTGTTCCGGATATCTTAGTAAGTCGTTGACCTGTTCCTCAAGATGACTCTGCACGACGCAGATTTCGTTGACGCACATGTACTACACGTTAGGTTTACAAGATGCCAAGTCCAGCCCCTATCTTTCGAAATGTTACATGAAGAAATCACCATTCCAGAAAACGTAGCTTATCGTAAGACGTGCATAAAATGGTTTTATTTCGTACCGCGGCAAAATGGAACCGATTTGCTACAGAGAGTTATTGAGGGGCTCTTTGCCAAATAGAAAAAGAACACCAAGGATGACCAGCACGTCGTTTTTGTTTTTTCAACTTTTCCGTGAGGTGTCCCGAGTCCTTTACATAAGTGTCGGTCTTTCTCACGTGCGACTGAAGCAGCGGGGACAAGTTTTTCACCAGTTTATACGTCGCTGAGCCAGGAAAGTTTATGATAGGGTTTGACAAGTTTCCGTTTCTCACTCTCGCGCGCTGTTGTTGACCTTAATTATCTGTGTCACCCTTAATCACAACGCTACTTCCTTACTAAATTTTACAGTGTCTTCGTACGTAACACTAATTAATTGCCGTTTCCTTTCATCACGTTCTCATGTTCTACATATCGTCTACGTTATGCCGACACTTAATAACAATTACTGCTCCACCTAACTTCGCTGCTTTCAACTGCCTGAAACCGACGGACTCCACTGGAGTCAAACTGACTCACTGACTAGAAAAAGGCACGCCCGCGCGAATGAATAACCCACAGTGTCAACATTATAACGTCCAGCGAATGTTCGTCTGGTGCTTCAAGATTCAGGCAGTATCGTCATCGTACAGTGTCAGAACTTTGTCCATATTGGCAGTAAATTAAGAGTTTGACAGACTGCAGACTGCCATCTCCAGTTAGGCCTTCTGTCTTAAAAAATAAGGCATAAAGGCAGAATCTGACAATGGAAGCCTCCCTGAAGATGTTATTTAAAGTTGTTGTGGACAGAGGAGGTGGCATATAGACAGTTCTTCCATTATATGAGAGTACTATCATCGCTGACCTGTTTCAAGACTTTCCGTCTCTTACACCACTGCCCAACAAAAAAAGATGGTAGTTTTCTTCACCTCATAAATCAAACGAATATGACAAAGAAAAAAAATTATTACTTCAACCTTCTGCGATACAGAATATGTGGAAGTATTTTAACAAATTAAGAGAAAACAATACATTTTATTAATTCTATATGCCAACAACACTGAAGTCTATTTCACCCTTTTAAATGACAGTTACATTCTAAGAACTCTAAATTGATGGAGGAATACCCGGCAGTTGACTGTGTCTGAGGGGAATCATGATGTCTCTTTATGAGACCACTGCAAACTAACCTAGGAAGAGGAATCAGTTGCATCATGATTCGAATTCAAATATTTCAATAAGCCTTTAACGCCGTAAGAAAGAAGGAGATTGTTTTCCTTCCCTAAAATGTTAGTAATGATGATGTCTGTGAGACCCTGACATTACGTTGAAGAAGCTTGCTTTAGTTCTGACCCTTCGACAAATCAAGGGCTCCAATGAGATCACTCAGTTCCGCTCGACTGGAACTATGCGATTTATTACCTTTCTCATCAGAATCAGTCTCACGGGCTGTGAAAGGCTTGTCGGATTCTTCTTCTTGCACAAGGTCTTCGAATTACATTTAAAGCTCATAATTTTCGGGTGGACTAAGAACTGGCAAACCGCCTGAACGGGGAATAGGTCCAACAGCAGACGGAAGATTGCGGTATTGAACCATTGCTCTCTTATTCAGGGTGACAAGCCAGCCTTCACACGCGAAGTCAATCAGAAATATCAGTTACCTGTATGGTTCTAAAGACAGAGATTGTTCTTTACTTTTTTTTAATTTCTCAGCCATTCTCGTGGTATAACGGAATAAGAGTTGCAACATGTATGCAAAGCCCGTGACTTTCTGTGCCCCATGCCTTCATACCAAAATAATGCTAACAAACCGTTTTCACAAGTGACGTCACATTACATTTCTGTGATGAAAATATTACTTCACCAAAATGTAACAAAAATTTTCTTTGATTTTACACATTTTCGTGGCGTTTTGACTTGACAAATTTTGCCGGCCACGGTGGCCGAGCGGTTCTCGGCGCTTCAGTCCGGAACCGCGCGACTGCTACGGTCGCAGGTTCAAATCCTGCCTCGGGCATGGATGTGTGTGATGTCCTTAGGTTAGTTAGGTTTAAGTAGTTCTAAGTTCTAGGGGACTGATGACCTCAGATGCTAAGTCCCATGGTGCTCAGAGCCATTTGAACCATTTGACAAATTTTACACCTCAAAAGCACCAGGAACACAGAAATTCTGCGCTGACTAAACGCAAACAATTTGAAACTCACAGCCACAGCAACCGTAATAATGCTTATAACCTACAAACAGGCGGTGGTTTTGTCACTTAGCACAGGTAAAATATCCAAAAACCTAATTTTCCCCAAACTAAAAATGTAGATCGAGAAAAAAATGATATATCATTGTATTTTCAAAGCAAGAGCTAATCGGCCATTTTACGGTCACTTTTGCATTCAGCAGGTGGAAATACACAAGAATAAGCTACTTCCGAACCCGAATTTTTTCATTGTTGGACAGCGTAATCAGATACCATATTCTGTCTAGAAAGATTCAGAGTTGAATGGGGAAACAGTTACAATGGAGGCAGTAGGGAAACGAGTGACGAAAAAACAAATGACTATCACTGCCCACGAGCCACAGCTAACAAGCAGACCGGCGGGCCACGGGAGCTGCTGCGTTTGTTTCTGTTGACCAGGTGGACGCCACGCTGCGCTAGCCTGTCGCCCTTGGACCGCCTGTAAACCCGGAATCCCCATCACTTCTTTGGAAGAAGAGCCCGTTGCACTGGCTACAGCAAACAAGGCAGCACGATTAAGAGATACTGCATCTCGTTAAATTATTCTGTCGAAGCGTAGACCATGAAAAACTGGATAAGCCAAAAAGGATTAAAAATGCTGACACGGTCGCGGTCTATTAGTTGACACGGTAGAAAACTGCAGACTGCTCGAGAGAATGTACCGAACGAGATGTGGCGCCGTGGTTAAAGGCACATACACACTAGTCGCAAAGTCGCGGTACATGAACCGGAGGACAAGTTTCAAGACAGTTCCGCGACGTTTCTCTCGTATTCCGCGACTGTCGCGGAACAAAAAGGCAGCGGACGCAGTCCTTTACAGAAGAGACCCCGCCACTTCCCGCCAAACAAAAACAAATGACTATCACTGCCCACGAGCCACAGCTAACAAGCAGACCGGCGGGCCACGGGAGCTGCTGCGTTTGTTTCTGTTGACCAGGTGGACGCCACGCTGCGCTAGCCTGTCGCCCTTGGACCGCCTGTAAACCCGGAATCCCCATCACTTCTTTGGAAGAAGAGCCCGTTGCACTGGCTACAGCAAACAAGGCAGCACGATTAAGAGATACTGCATCTCGTTAAATTATTCTGTCGAAGCGTAGACCATGAAAAACTGGATAAGCCAAAAAGGATTAAAAATGCTGACACGGTCGCGGTCTATTAGTTGACACGGTAGAAAACTGCAGACTGCTCGAGAGAATGTACCGAACGAGATGTGGCGCCGTGGTTAAAGGCACATACACACTAGTCGCAAAGTCGCGGTACATGAACCGGAGGACAAGTTTCAAGACAGTTCCGCGACGTTTCTCTCGTGTTCCGCGACTGTCGCGGAACAAAAAGGCAGCGGACGCAGTCCTTTACAGAAGAGACCCCGCCCCTTCCCGCCAAACGAAGTGTCCAGATTCAATTACCGTCAATTGCCAGTGTCGTGTGTCAGTGCCCTGAGAAGATAGAGCTGTCATACGTTTTGCGTCACTTCATCTGCACAGATCTTCGGTGCGTTTACATGTTGTAAACAATTCTGTATCTATTAAGTAATGGCCGGCCGCGGTGGTCTCGCGGTTCTAGGCGCGCAGTCCGGAACCGCGCGACTGCTGCGGTCGCAGGTTCGAATCCTGCCTCGGGCATGGATGTGTGTGATGTCCTTAGGTTAGTTAGGTTTAAGTAGTTCTAAGTTCTAGGGGACTGATGACCACATCTGTTAAGTCCCATAGTGCTCAGAGTCATTTGAACCATTTTTTATTAAGTAATGTGTTGTTGTCCTTCGTAATTTAACTGGTGTCCATATTCAGTTATACCTGTCTTATACGATAATTAGTTTCTGAATCTGTGAACGTACTTATCACGTGACATAAAATGTATATTTTGTCTCTAATCATGTTAATGATGTTTCCTGCAGGTTATGAAAGTTCTGTGTTTCATTTGGTAGTTCTAGCAAAAGTAGTGTTTCTCTCGAAATCATGGCCACTAATTAAGTACCACATCAACTACAAAAAATGTTCAAATGTGTGTGAAATCTTATGGGACTTAACTGCTAAGGTCATCAATCCCTAAGCTTACACACTACTTAACCTAAATTATCCTAAGGACAAACACACACACCTATGCCCGAGGGAGGACTCGAACCTCCGCCGGGATCAGCCGCACGGTTCATGACTGCAGCGCCTGAGACCGCTCGGCTAATACCGCGCTACGCCAATTACAATAAGAAACTTAAAGGTCTTTATATTTTGAATGGGTCCTCTCACCGTCCTTCTTTAAACTCAATCAATAATTTTGGTTGTCGCCCTTTGCGGTTGACGTGGGGTATTTTCTTATACGATGATTTCTCGAGATCTTATTTATAGTAATCAGTAATTCTGGTCGTCGCCTTCTTTTCTGATATTGGATGTTTTCCGATCTCTTACCCAATGTATCTCAGTAACTTTGGTCATCGCGTTCTGCTTTGGTCATCGCCTTCTGCAACTGACGTTGCATAATTTAGTGCAATTTTCTTGAGTCTTACATGTATCGACAGCTACGATGCCACAGTGTGGGTACAAGTTCTTGGGTTGGCACTACGACAGACACCGACGACAGCGTCCTCTAGCCGGCGCTGTGCAGCTCTACGAGCGCCGCTCCAGATTCACCCCATTTGTTCGCGAGCTGACGACCAACCAACACTGGTTCATCTTCATAGTGGGCGAGCCACTACAGATTTTGCCTGTGTTAGCTTTGATACATCCGGCTTCGCACCTACGTGCTCATCTTTACCAGAAGTTACTTATATGTCATTTACTAATATTCTCTATTAAATGTACTTTTACGTTAAAAGCAGTACCGAAATTTTTACCTCACCTGCTCCTACTCGCTTCCTACATTCGGCCTACCGTTCAGTTTACAGAAGCAGACCCACGCGCCGCCTTCCAGGCGGGATACAAAGTTACATATGTTTGTACACTATTGATATGGACGCCCTCTTGGATTGCTCGTGTAAATGTGTTAAAGTATGGCACTATTGATGATGTTCCCCTATTGCTGTATTTTCTAATACGTATTTTGATTTTATGGAGAAATAAGTGCTTATTTGAGAAAGTCATCTCTACCTGGAATAGGTGAGAGTGAGTAAGAGTACACTCGTGAGGTTTTACGCCCTCACTAGGCTGTAGTGTGTGTGTTCCACAGCTGAGTCCATTGTGAAACCAGCTCCAGGGGCTAGGCATGTGTGTGGCTCTGTTGGTATCTTGCTCAGATCTTTACGGAAAGTTAAAATTGTACCAACTTCGATCGACAGAAAAAGATGGTCTGGCCAGTGCTTAAGGCACAAACAATAATAAAGAAAATAAAGCCATAAGGCACAGTTCGGCACTTCCTATCACACCTAGCCTCCTGCAACATGTTAGGTACGTGGCCGTACAAAATTTTAAATTTTCTTAAGTTTGCCATACTTGGATACGTGTTCATACGACAACCTCAGCCTATCTCTTTCAACTGGACCGGGCTGGAAGGTGATGAAACGCGTCAAGCTGCACCCAGCCGTTGAAGTGGTTCAAATGGTTCAAATGGCTCTGAGCACTATGGGACTTAACATCTGAGGTCATCAGTCCCCTAGACTTAGAACTACTTAAACCTAACTAATCTAAGGACATCACACACATCCATGCCCGAGACAGGAGCCGTTGAAGTGGATGACGATCGTATAGGATTTCCTTTTACGTCTCTTAATTCTAAGGTGCATGCTGAATTCACTTTGGCAGTTAATTGGGAGTGAAAACATGGCCCTTACAGTTGATACTCGCGTTGCTCGCCTTCAGCGGCCCAGGCAGCTGACTGGACATCTACTGGGGTTGGTGCCGAGCACTCGAGATCGAGGGCAGCCGTCCAGTGTCGTATTCACCGCGGCGTGCTTCTTTGACAAAACTAGCCACACTCGAGAGAGAATGAGGTTCAGCAAACTCGCTCTGCTCTCGCCAGTTGGCGAATATGAATACAGAGGTTTCTCTGGACGACAGAATGCTCACCCAAATGGCGTGTCCCGTGCGAGAAAATCACTATACTGTGCCGTAGCCACAGGGCGTCTCCACAGGCAGGTCGTTGGTCTAGTGTCGAGGGGCTGCTGACGCCTTGACCATAAACACTGAAACCCAAAGATATGGGTAGCTCTTGACGGGTTATCGTTGACCGGATCGGAAACCCTAATCTTTGGCAACGGCGATGTGCCATAGAACAGCACTCGCAAATTGCTGGAAAGAGAAGTTTGGATAGGTCGGCGTTCGTAATATTTAAAAAAAAAACAACGCCGAACCTTCGAGGACAACATTTTTATGAGGTTTCGAAATGGCAAAATAAAGTAGATGATCTCATATTGGTTTTTGCCGGCTCACATAGATAAGGAACAGGAAAGGAATGTATACGATACACTTCAAAAATAAAAGAGTAACTAGCATTTCCTATTAGTAATTATTGTTCCATATTTCGCATTATATTCTTCAAATCAATAAATATCTTGTACAACACATTTTAAAAGTAGCCTACGTCTTAATTCAGGGTATAAGCTAATTCCATTCCAAATTTCTTCCAAATTCGTCCAAATTCGTCCGCCCGTTTCAGCGTGAAGGAGTAACAAACATACAGACATACAAACCTTCGCATTTATAATACAGTCAATCAGAGTAACTTTTTACCAGTCAGGGTATCTTGTGGCTGCTCCTCCTACTTGCATTATTTTATTACCTCTATGGCTTCTAGTTAATATTTTAGTTGTCTTTCCACTTTCTTACAAGATCGCAGGCCTGTGACTATACTTTAAATTGTTTGGCTTTGAAGACAGCTTCTGGTGACTAATTTAAGTTGAACAATGCCATTTCTATACAAATGTATTGATATTTGAAAGTAAACCTGTAATACTGAATTAACACTGTTTATTTTTACTTCTGGTTCAAATGGCTCTGAGCACTATGGGACTAAACGTCTGTGGTCATCAGTCCCCTAGAACTTATAACTACTTAAACCTAACTAACCTAAGGACATCACACACATCCATGCCCGAGGCAGGATTCGAACCTGCGACCGTAGCAGTCGTGCGGTTCCTGACTGAGCGCCTAGAACCGCTAGACCACCGCGACCGGCTTTTACTTCTGGCTAACAACTGCTTTTCTTCTGGCATGATCTAAATTTATCCTGAACATTCGACGTAGGAAAAATCCTATTTTTATTAAGATGGTCAAACTTACCCTAAATGAAAGTGTAAATTTGTACCATTATACTGAAATAGAAATTTTACTCTACTAGCGCACAGTTCGTATACATTTTCACTTTCCCAAGCAATGGGTAACTATACATGCAAAATGCTACATTGTCTATCGTGATTTCTCGCTTATTTTGTGTCCAGTATTTTTAAAAAACGGAAAAATATGGTGCAAAGTTACTCTGATTGACTGTATGTATGGGATTTAGTAATTGTAATGGAATATTTCGAAATCTAACATAATTCTTCAGGCGAGGCGTTATCATGTTGATTAATCTGGTTTCTATCGGTTATTCGCGTCTTTCCTGCACGATATTTCAACTGCGTGCACCAAAGGCACACCAGACTAAGACTGCCGAACATCGTTTAGAACTCAATCATTCTATGAAGTATAATGATGGCAAGATTTTAACACAAACATCGAGATACTGAGTCAGCACCATCAAAGAATCTATTGAGATTAACATCATGGGGAATCTCATTAACAGGGACACAGATTTCCAGCTGAATTCGGCTTGGAAACCGGCACTCGATCTTCTGAAGACGCAATGGAGGCAACATCAAGACCCCAAGGGACACAAGTATGAAAATGGAATTAGAATTAACAGCCCAGTACACGTAACAAAGGACGCACATGAAATGGAACCTCAGACAACAGACGCAATATCTGATGACGTTCTTCTGTGTCTCGAGCTGCAATTTGAGTTCCATCGGCCTGAAAATAACACTGCAGCCGCCCCTTGGGGCAACGACTTCGGACGGAATGCCTAACACGTCACACCACCATAAAAGAACGTCCTAACTCCCAGAAGGAGTCAAATGGCGACAATCGGAAGATAAAATATCTAGCACAGCTGGGACATCACTCAGAACTTAATTCAGCAATATTGGCAACGGATAATAACCACAAAGTACGCGCACAGCGTTCGGAATCAGTATTATACAGAACCTGAAGAAGACGGCGAATCACGAAGTTGAAATATAGTGCAGGAAATACGCAAATAACCGGCAGAAACCCGATTAATCAACATGATTTCGAAATCTGTTCTCCAACCTCTGCAGAACATTTTCGAAATCTGCTGGGCACATTCCTAAAATATTTCTGAAACTCATGCCGTCTTCTAGTTTTAATTTTTATAGAAGATTCATAGCAACTGTAATGCTTTTCAAAAATAGAATTTCCTTCCAGTAACGTTTACGTTTGCTTGTTTTCTTTTTCAATAATATTAAATTAGTTAGGCGTAAATTACACAAATAGAGAGCAATTTCTTGGGACATCGTGTTTTGATTTCTGTTGTGCAATTGTCTTCAAACGTGTGGACGCGCGACATTGTACGAGTATAGCGACTGTCGCGATACAATGTGTCGCACGAATTTGTCACTAGGTGTGCACGTGCCTTCAGACACTGAACTCGTATTTACACCGACAAAGTTGAAATCCCGTTACGAGTCTCCTGATCGAGAGTTCTCGCAGTACCGTTGCTGTCGTTATGGTTTTAAGTCCGAAGACTGGCTTGATCCAAGTTTTTACAGTAGGAAGTATGGGCCACTTCGTGTTTCTCAGGTTTGCAGCTAGACAGCGAACGCAAACAGTTCTTGGATAAAGTGTAGACTTCATTCAGCTATTGGCTAGAACTTGAGTGATGTAACTTTTGAGTAAATTTGATTTGATTTTGAGTATCGAAGCTGATGATCAGTGTAATTTTCACCATACGTTTGTACTGTGGATGGTAAGAATTAATAATATCATACTAGTCTAATGTGGATTGCATTGTAATAATGGAATCCCACTCACTCAATCCGGCCATGCTTTAAGGGGCTCCGGAACGCCCTATACTTGCAATGTTAAAATAACGCTTATAAATTACATCTTTGCTCACAAAGTATTTGAGGTAGGAAGTTGAACTTCTTACAGATTATTTATTGGAATATGGGCTACAACTTAACACAGGGATTTTACAAAATTTTAGTTCAGTTATTAAAGATGATTTTTTTTCAATTGTAATGAAAATTCACAACATTTTTTTGCAATTTTTTATTTATATATTCAAAAATATACAGCTTTTTGGAAAAAGGCTGTGTTAAATTATGCAGAAGGTACTGTGTAACATTTACTGAAAGTTTGAAACAAATATGTTTGGAAGATCCTTAGAAAACATGTAATTAGTATGAGAAAATAAAAGTTTTGGGAATCGAGCGACAAAGATTGGATTAACTTTTTAGTGCATTCCAGGTCCATAGGATGGATTATATTCATCCTCTGCAAACTCCTCCTCCAGCTTCCTCTTGTTCCTCCTCCTGTTTACTCTTGCTTGTATTTCTAGACTCTTTACAGCCCTGTCTGCAGCCCTAAGGCGTTCCTTGTCTAAAGCAAGCATCGCTCGTACCATGTTAGAACCTATCTTCATTCCCATATTTCTAAATACCTTGCACCTTACAATGTTGCCATCACTGAAAGTTGCAACAGCATCATACACACCAAAGTGAAGTGTTTCTATTCCAACAAATACAGTCTTGGGGATTCTCGACTATATAACACTATTTACACTTTCATTGGGGTTTTGAGTTTTTCCGTGAATACACTTTTTCAACAGTTCAGGTGCTGCTAAGTCTCTGAAAATAGGTTCGCCACAACACGTACTTTATCTCACATCACAAAAATGTACCTGATGAACACGGACGTTAATAATAACACCATTTGACAGCAGTTTAACAGCGCCACAGTGGTCACGCCCATGTAGAACACATTTCAAAAAAAATTTAAAAATAGTTGTAGTCTTCGGAATTGAATAAATTATATATCTATTAAAAGGTAATAGTCTGCAGATTCAGAAAACGCAAAAAAGTAAAAATTGAACTTTTCATGATTTTGAGCCTTTCCGGAGCCCCTTAATGTGCAATGTCTGTCGAGCAGTATGAGCCAAATCGAAATCTGATGGTATGGGTCACATAACTATCTTCTTTGTTTCGTTGTTTGTGCACTATGCCAGAGTTCAAGAAAATGCATGTTGGTGAGGGTCAGTGGGAGCGTTCTGTGACTGCAATGTAGATAGAAGTTTCAAGTGTTTTCGAAGGCCAAGTGACTTAAGAAGGCTACTGTCGATTCTTTTAATGTTCCCAGAACTACACTGCACAGGTGATTAAATCAGTTATAGGGAATGAGCAATCAACTATGACATCTCAGATGGGGCTTTTCAAAGCAACATTGTTTCAGCGGAATTTTTCGAAGAAAACTGGATCCATTGTGAAAGATGTGAGAACTGGGTGTATGATCTTTACTTTTAACAACGAAAATTAAATAGGTATTGTTTACCTAAGTGATACCATGTGAAATGACCACATATTATTTCCCATTGCAAAATTTACGTTTTACGTTAATTTTTTATGATATTATGCTTTCGATATATAAAAAGATTCCATTTGTTTATGAACTACAAAGCCGCGTTTTTTATTTTAAAACTTATATTTTGCTGTATTGCCCATACTACATAACATTTTTATTAATATCTAGAGTTGTAAATCTTAGACTATCTTATCTTGCTGTGTGTCCTTTAGAAATCTTTTCGTCACAATTTACACCAAAACAAATGTTCAGATGAAGGTTTTATGCAGTTATATCTCATTTTAAAATAACAACAATAGTTTTATACCAATTGTGGCTTAAGTGGCCCATACCAACCGCCATTCTCTTACAGAACGTGCATCTAGCTCACCTCTGTATTACTGCTGCAGCATACAACAACTTGAACTTGATTACTGTAGTCAAGCCTGAAAGAGGTCCTTTCGACCCATGTTTCTTTCACTTTATTTACTGAATCGAACTGATAATCAAATGCTCTATTGTCAATGAGATTGTTTGACAGTAGTTGTAAAGCTGAATTCAATGACAGCTTCATTTATGCAGTTACTTGAGGTGGAGGAGATGAGCACTTGTTTTTGGTTGGCAGCCATGGCTGCGTCAGGTAATAGGGCCCTGCCGCACGGGGACGCCACGGCTGGTCTGAGGGCGTCTCTGCCGGCAGCGCGCTCCGTCTGCATCTCTGCCACAGGGGGAGTTCTTCCGTCTGCGTCCAGTATCGAAACGGTTGTTGAAGAAGCAGTAGCTGTGCTTTCTGTACGGCGTCGAAATAAAAAAAAACGCTGAAAAAGAAAGTGTGGATACATCCTTTCATTGCTGGACGTGGTATAAATGGGTTATTTCGCACTCTATTAGGATGATAATTTTTTTCAGTTCTGCGAGAATGTACGTTCATTCGACGAGTTAGTGAAGATCTGCCAAGATGAACTGAAGAGAAAGGACACTGTTTTATGGGAAGCCATATCGCCAGAGGAAAAGATTTTCGTGACATTAAGATAACTACACTACTGGCCATTAAAATTGCTGCACCACGAAGATGACGTGCTACAGACGCGAAATTTAACCGACAGGAAAAAGATGCTGTCATATGCAAACGATTAGCTTTTCGGAGCAAGGTTGGCGCAGGTGGCGACACCTACAACGTGCTGACATGAGGAAAGATTCCAACCGATTTCTCATACACAAACAGCAGTTCACCGGCGTTGCCTGCTGAAACGTTGTTGTGATGCCTCGTGTAAGGAGGAGAAATGCGTACCATCACGTTTCCGACTTTGATAAAGGTTGGATTGTTGTAGCATATCGCGATTGCGGTTTATCTTATCGCGACATTGCTGCTCGCGTTGGTCGAGATCCAATGACTGTTAGCAGAATATGGAGTCGGTGGGTTCAGGAGGGTAATACAGAACGCCGTGCTGGATCCAAACTGCCTCGTATCACTAGCAGTCGAGATGACAGGCGTCTTATCCACATGGCTGTACCGGATCGTGGAGCCAGGTCTCGATCACAGAGTCAACAGATGAGGACGTTTGCAAGGCAACAACCATCTGCAGGAATAGTTCGACGATGTTTGCAGCAGCATGGACTATCAGCTCGGAGACCATGGCTGCGGTTACCCTTGACGCTGCATCACAGACAGGAGCGCCTGCGATGGTGTACTCAACGACGGACCTGGTGCACGAATGGGAAAACGTCATTTATCCGGATGAATCCAGGTTCTGTTTACAGCTTCATGGTGGTCGCACCTGTGTTTGGCGACATCGCGGTGAACGCACATTGGAAGCGTGTATTCGTCATCGCCATACTGGCGTATCACCTGGCGTGATGGTTACACGTCTCGGTCACCTCTTGTTCGCATTGACGGCACTTTGAACAGTGGACGTTACATTTCAGATGTTTTACGACCCGTGGCTCTACCCTTCATTCGATCCCTGCGAAACCCTACATTTCAGCAGGATAATGCACGACCGCATGTTACAGGTCCTGTATGGGCCTTTCTGGATACAGAAAATGTTCGACTGCTGCCCTGGTCAGCACATTCTCCAGATCTGTCACCAATTGAAAACGTCTGGTCAATGGTGGCCGAGCAACTAGCTCGTCACAATACGCCAGTCACTACTCTTAATGTACTGTGGTATCGTGTTGAAGCTGCATGGGCAGCTGTACCTGTACACGCCATCCAAGCTCTGTTTGACTCAATGCCCAGGCGTATCAAGGCCGTTATTACGGCCAGAGGTGGTTGTTCTGGGTACTGATTTGTCCGGATCTATGCACGCAAATTGCGTGAAAATGTATTCACATGTCATTTCTAGTACAATATATTTGTCCAATGAATACCCGTTTATCATCTGCATTTCTTCTTGGTGTAGCAATTTTAATGGCCAGTAGTGTACTTGTCTATTCAGTAATTAATTATCCGTTAATTACAGTGATATTTAAAATTTTAGTAGTAGCTGTGATGTACAAATAAATGTGATTTTTTAGTTTCTATTTGAAACAGTCTGTATTATAAAATTTAATTCAACATTACAAATAAGCATGTTCTTAAAACAATTCAACTGTATCTGACGTCTCTGATCCGTTGGCGTCACTTGACAGCGGCTGGAGATGTAACTGTACAATTTCTCTCTGGAAGAATTTGTTGGGAATAATAATGTGTCGTTTGTTGTGTATATTGTGTGTTGTGACTGCAGTGGATCATCAGGAACAGACTGACAGGAAACTGAGGACCTACAATTCCCAACTGACCAGTGTCCTGAAACGGTATTACCATTAAGGGTGTTAATGGTGCCAGTGCTGAGACGGGCAGACAGGCGGGCACTGTTGCACGGCAGAAGCCGCTGCAGACTATGCAGCCCGAGCGATGGAGGATCAGTGGTCCTGTAGTTAGAGGGGAAAAAGAAACAACGTAGTTTGCACAACTTTGTTTTACGGAGTTGCGTAAGAATTTGAGGGTGGCAATTTTTCTCGGACGAGGCGACGTACAGTCCACTGTTCCGGCTCAGTTGAGTGCCCCACAAACCAATCAACACCATCAATTGTTTCGGCAGGGAGCCTCATACTGTTTCTTGCTTTCATTAAGATCGGTGTCAGCTTGAGCTGTGAAAATATTTCGCGGAAGTACTTCTAGTAGACAGGCACTGGCCAGCCGAGAATGCTGAGGCGTTTTTTGCAGGTCATCTAGACGCTCCGGACCGCGTGATTCACCGTACGCGCAAAGTAACTGTGAGTTGATTGGACCGTGGTCCGCGACGACAGAAATCGTCACAGCAGACTCCTGTCGATGCGCTGGGATTGCAGGAACAGTTTTTCCCGTCTTATCGAGGTAGGCTGTGCGGTTTGCGAAGTGATGCACAACTGGTGCAGGAGTATTTTTCGAGTTTTCAATTGGCGGTTGTGGTTTGTTGGCGAAAACTCCACACGGGGATTTTGGCGGTCTTACAGATAGTGTGAGGAACAAGAGATTCGATGGCGAACCTTGGAAGAGTGTGGACAAGATTCGGTGTCGTCCTCAAGAGGGAGATCTGGTGTTTTTAGACGTGGAGTCCGGGCGCGAAGGTGTATCGAGACGGGAGGATATGACCGAGGTCCACTATCTGCCTCGATGCTGAGGCGCGCTGGGCGTTGCACCTCGAGTTTTCTGCATGTGTATGGTTGGCATTTCGCAGCACCGGCTCCAGAAATCTACTCTTCCGCGTATCCACAGCAGCAGCAGTTGCCCGATTCAAGAGCAATGTAGCAGTTTGTTTCCGGGTTCAGTTCACAATCACTGTTATTTGTGTTAATCGGTCTGATCGCGTTATCCATTTAAAGTCACAATTAAAGTCGCGACATCACCCTTGCTTCAACTTTGCCAACTGCCAATCAGATCACTATACTTTTCGAATACGAGATAAAGTATAATCAATGTATTATGTTGACCCGTATTCCATTTAATGCATGTTGGATTTTTTTGTGAATAAATCTGTCGTTGTATGTAATTATGTCTACTATTCTGGTTCTCAAGATCCCGTTATCATCTTTGATTATTTTAGTTACTTATGTGGAAGATAAAAGGAACAGTCTTGCAGTAAAAAATATATGTGGAGTCTTCAGTTTCATTACTTAGGACCACATTTTATAGTCACTTGGGTTAAAATCCGTTGCGCTTGATTTTCATTGTAATGTCACTGAAATGGTGGCTCTGTGTCTTAGAGTTGTTGAGGGACAGAAGTTTATTAAAGGTACCTATATGGCTGCGCACTAGTGAGAAATGTTGTAAGCCTTGGTCCCCCTCAAGTATTTTTACCCCCACACTTCCCGCCATTACTATATGAACTGTTCTTTGATGTCTCAGAATGCATCCCGTCACACGATCCCTTCTCTGGTCAAATGATGCCATAAATGTCTTTTCGATAACTCTTCATTAGTGTTTCCGATCTACCCATATAAACTTTAGCATTCTTCTGCAGCAAGACTTCAAATAGTTCTATTTTCCATCTCTCTGTAATGTAGCGGTCCATGTTTCATTTTCAGAGACCTTACACTCCGGACAAATACTGAGGACAGACTTTCTAACAGTCAGATCTACAGCATATATTAGATGTTAAGAAATCGCCCTTAAACAAAAACTTTTCTTGTTATTGACAGTCTTCATTTTATATTCATTGTCTTCATTTCGGCTATCACCAGTTAGCTTGGCCCAAACAGCAAAACATGTCTAATTCTTTTAGTGACTTATATCATAAACCAATTCCCACAGTGTTACCTGACTTAATTCGACTACACTCCACAGCACTGATTGACATTCACCATATAACCTCTTTCCGAGTCACCATCCTTTCCGTTGAATTGATCTTTGAAGTCCGTTGTCGTTTATTATAGGATTATAATGTAACCTTAACGTTTTTGTGTCTTCTCCACAAACTTTGGTTCCTTTTCTAAACTTTTTCTATGTTTTGTCTGCTTGCTCTTTGCACGTATTGAATAACATGGGGGATAGGATTTAACTCAATCCCTCCGCTGAACTACTGACCCCCTTTTACGCCCTTCGATTCTTGCCACTGCAGCAAGGTTCTTGCACAAATTGTAGATGACTTTCTCCCCTTGTATCGTACTGCTGATAATCCAAGAATTTCGTAGAATTTGCTGCAATAAAATTATCGAGAGGTTCTCTAAGTGTACTGCTATAAATTCAGGTTTGTCTTTCTGGTATCTACGTTCTTAAATAAGTCATAGGGTCTGTATTGCCTCGCATGTGCCTACACTTATCTGGACTCCAAATTGATTTTCCTTCTATCAGCTTCCACCAATCGTGCCATTGTTGCTTGGACAATCATTTTAGTATTTTGAACTATGACTTATTAAACTCTATCTCCAGAAGATTGGGCTGGTTTCATAATTGCATCAATGATAGCTGTCTTGATTCGTTTGGATGACGACATGAATATAACCAACGTTCAGACTCCGTTGCTATGGAAGCGCTGGAGGATAATACTTTGTTTTACAAAGAAAGTCATTTCAACGAAAATGTGAAAGATGCTAACAAAACCGATCGAGGCTTTCAGGAAACGAGGAAGCAGTGTTGGCTCAAGCAAATAAAAATTTGGATTCTTAAAGAGGCAATAGGAATGCACGGATACTTTTAAAGTTTTTTAACAGTGAGTCCACCAATACCTATCCAATATAATATGGCATCCAGTCAGATAGTCAGTTAACTGTCATAAATGTCAGTATAAAAATTCTTATCATATCACCAATGCTTCTGTGAAACATTAGACAATAAGCTACGTAGTAAACTATCTCCGGAAATCAACAATGTCATCAGACTGTGCAAGAATGACAAGGTATGGCACGAAAACCAGATGAAATTCTCAAAGATCTTATCAAAGACTTTAGAACTGCACAAAAGAAGTCGGAGAATGTAACTTTTCAACATGGTCTGGAATTCAATGATGCTCCAAAATTATGTAGGAAGGCTTGAATAATTGTTATTCTTCAACCTGAGAAGAACATTAGCAATACAAAGAACATCTAACAGATTTCACTCTTCTACTATCCACGCAAAACCAAATACTTAACCGTCTCTCCCCTTTCATGGAGCCGAAACTAGTTCCCAAGTGGCTCTACACCTCACAAGAACCGCAAGACATAATGATAAATCTTATGCGTCGTATAAAATACGTTTTCCATTGTCTGTGATACTACACTACTGGCCGTTAAAACTGCAACACCAAGAATAAATGCAGATGATAGACGGGTATTCATTGGACAAATATATTATACTAGAACTGACATGTTATAACATTTTCGCGCAATTTGGGTGCATAGATCCTGAGAAATCAGTACCCAGAACAACCACCTCTGGCCGTAATAACGACCTTGCTACGCCTGGGCATTGAGTCAAACAGAGCTTGGATGGCGTGTACAGGTACAGCTGCCCATGCAGCTTCAACACGATACCACAGTTCAACAAGAGTAGTGACTGGCGTATTTTGACGAGCCAGTTGCTCGGCCACCATTGCACAGACGTTTTCAATTGGTGAGAGGACTGTAAATGTGCTGGCCAGAGCAGTAGTCGAACATTTTCTGTATCCAAAAAGGCCCGTACAGGACCTGCAACATGCAGTCGTGCATTATCCTGCTGAAATGTAGGGTTTCGCAGGGATCGAATGAAGGGTAGAGCCTCGGGTCGTAACACATCTGAAATGTAACGTCCACTGTTCAAAGTGCCGTCAGTGCGAACAAGAGGTGACCGAGATGTGTAACCAATGGCACCCCATACCATCACGCCAGGTGATACGCCAGTATGGCGATGACGAATACACGCTTCCAATGTGCGTTCACCACGATGTCGCTAAACACGGATGCTGTAAACAGAACCTGGATTCATCCGAAAAAATGACGTTTTGCCATTCGTGCACCAAGGTTCGTCGTTGAGTACACCATCGCAGGCGCTCCTGTCTGCGATACAGCGTCAAGGGTAACTGCAGCCATGGTCTCCGAGCTGATAGTCCATGCTGCTGCAAACGCCGTCGAACTGTTCGTGCAGATGGTTGTTGTCTTGCAAACGTCCCCATCTGTTGACTCAGGGATCGAAACGTGGCTGCACGATCCGTTACAGTCATGCGCATAAGATGCCTGACATCTCGACTGCTAGTGATACGAGGCCGTTGGGATCCAGCACGGCGTTCCGTATTACCCTCCTTAACCCATCGATCCCATATTCTGCTAACAGTCATTGGATCTCGACCAACGCGAGCAGCAATGTCGCGATACGATAAACCGCACTCGCGATAGACTACAATCCGACCTTTATCAAAGTCTGAAACGTGATGGTACGCATTTCTCCTCCTTACACGAGGCATCACAACGTTTTACCAGGCAACGCCGGTCTACTGCTGTTTGTGTATGAGAAATCGGTTGGAAACTTTCCTCATGTCAGCACGTTGTAGGTGTCGCCGCCGGCGCCAACCTTGTGTGAATGCTCTGAAAAGCTAATCATTTGCATTTCACAGCATCTTCTTCATGTCGGTTAAATTTCGCGTCTGTAGCACGTCATCTTCGTGGTATAGCAATTTTAATGGCCAGTAGTGTATATATCTGAGTAGTGTCTGTTCTGTTGGACATCTCCGATCAAATATACGTGCACTTCTGTAAGAGCGCGACGGCCTCTTGACGTTTATTTCAGTGCGGATGCACTAATACCGTTCGATCTTCTACGGGAATCAATAATTCGCTAGTAGGAAGTCAATGAACGAGGCACACTGCATTGCAACGTGCGGTAAGTTGGAAATTTGAGTCGTCAGGGACCTTGTCCGGATGGCCGAAGCGGTTAAGGCAACTGCTCATGAAAAGCCCTAAATCCGGTTTAAATCCCGGTACGGCACAAATTTTCATCTTTCGCCATTGCATTACCACAATGCATTGTGCGGCTGGAAGTCACGAATTCCCACCCGTCCCTTTCCTTTCTTTCCCCATTCTCTATTTCATATAAATGTCTGTGATACTGGCCAGCACCGAAGTTCTTTCCACTTTAAGAACAGCTTTCAAATTCGCGAGAGTTATTACCACCCCACTAAACAGCACCGGCGTTTCTATGTCGAATTCCATGCTCAGCAGAGTTGCTCAAGGAGACAAAACAATTCGAAACAGAAACGTCGGTACTGCTAAGGGATGTTATCAACTCGGGTGAGTTTTAAAGCCGTTATTAAAGTAGATTTTTCGATGTTCCTTTGTAAAAAAGAAGGGAGGTCGACTAAGAGTCCTTCTTGCACTTTACTTGATTTCTTCTCTTTCTTCTGTCATGTTAAGTGTAAGGACTTAAGAACTCCATGTTCGCAGTTTGAGTTTAGTTCTGAATTATAATGTCAATTCAGACTTAAGTGCCTTACTGCTTGATTGAATGCAGACCTTAATTATAATTACTTTTATGTTTGAGCTGATAAATCCCGCTGGGAAGCGGAAGTTTTGTGGTGTGACGATTACGCACCATCCGCATGATATCAGATGCATATTTGCATCCTCTATTTCAGTACCTGCAGTCCAAATTTGTTTATAATACGAAGTCTGATTAATTTTCTTGGCACTGCAACACATTTCATTCCACTGTGCTACATTTTAACACGATCAACCATCACCAAGTAATCGCTATTCTACAGCGATTTCTGCGCCTAGTTTCATCAGAACGGGAAAATCTAACAGAACGCATGTTCCTACCGAGTGCGAAGTGTTGTTAGAATCTGTTATTAACTTTAAATGTATGCATTTTTACTTTCACAATAGCGTTTGTTGTTTGTCCCGCCTCAGAACAATTAGCATTTTCTCTTGACTCTAGAAATTACATTATGGGAAGAATCGCAGTATACACCGAAGATCTGCCATTTGATTTACAAACTAAAAATATGAGAGGTAGTAACAAGGTTTTAACTATCATCTAAAAAAAGTCAAGCTACAATCACGAAACTTCGTGGTGTGTTAATCGTTCTCCACATTTTAACCCTGGTCAATGCTGCTCATTTGTCCCGTCGGTGAATGATTTTGTAGATACCTCGGTTGCACAAATCTTCATTCTGGCTGTTCGGGAAACGTTCGGACTCGAAACTCAGCTCGTCGTCATTCTGTAAATGCCTGCCACGCAATGGATCCTTCATCCGAGGATACAGGAAGAATTACTGGGTGCCGGGGTAGGACAATATGGAGGGTGAGGCAAAGTTTGACAGCGCAAAGCAGCAGCACTTGTAGCTGTGTCCCGCGCAGAACCATCTGTCAGCTTACGGCGACACTTTGATAGGTGCCATGTATAATTTTTGTATTGGAATTTTTGGTATCTGAATCGATTGTGAGCGAGCAGCAATGTTGTAACCTGTATCGCAGAAGTTATGCTAACATCGCTGATGTGCGCGAGGGCGCCGTAGAGCAGACAATGTTTAGCTTTGGTAGAGTGAGGCAGTCGAAGTTCAGTTGTGTCAGAGTTAGGCTGACAATGTTAAGGAGTGTTAGAGTGAGGAACCTATAGCAATATTATGATTCAAATTTATTGTCTCAGTTTATCATTTTGCTCAATCATCATGATTATGAAACTGATTTGTGAAGGAATAAATCTAATGAAATGTCAGGTAAATACAAGAATAATGTTACTTGTTTTCACTATTCTTGCGCCATCGAACTATCTTTGTTATTGTACTGAAAGTTGTTAGATTTGAGAGATAGTAAAGTGTATTGTTTGGATATTGAGAAGTTCTTTTAATTTTAAAGTCTTCCTTGAGCACTTTTTCTCAATATACAAAAAACATAGCGTTCTCATTTTTGCGCATATTTCATTTTCTTGCCAACACTTCTCTTACCATTTTTTTAATGGATCATCCAACCAAGTATTTTCGATAAACTGTTCGATTTGCAATTGAAAGAGAACTCAGTGCACCTCTCGAGTGTCTGTGTAGATACAGTAATTTGCGCAAGGCAGAGCAGTACTGCAACGCGTTATCCAGATTTGTGCAGAATAGAAGTAAGGAGAAAATATTATGATTTTTTTATTTGATCAGTCAGGGCCAACTTGTTATTCAGTTTTTGTGATCAAATTTTTGCAAAGCCAATTACTGTAGGTTTCATGTCCAAATTAATTATTCAGGCAGTTTATACTGTTCAAAATTCTTGTAGTCAGATTGCTAACTTTTACAGTATGAAATACTTCCCTTTTCATTATGACAATTAATTACTTTTACAGTGTAGCTTGGGTTTCACATTACGACGGTACAAGTTTCATTACGACAGTTCATTTATTATCGCAGCTCAGGCTTACAATCAGAAACAGAGTACTTCTGTCATATTTTTAATTATTTTAAAGAGAACTTTCAACTTCTTCTCGGCAGCCTTCCGTGATCTTGTCAAGAGCTTTCGGTGATATGCGTTTGGGACAGTTTGCCGCTTACAAGTATTATCTATTAGCACTATTCCACAGCAGCATAAAAAATACCTTTTCTGTGTTGGTCATAGTGTTGCATCCACCACATCCCCACGGTGATTACGTGACTAAAGATGTCATCTGGATTGACCTGACACAGCTGCAACATTTCCGCTCCAACCGCGTTTCAGCGACTTTTTTCAATGGTGGAGAGCAGTCTTCATAGAGACTTGGAATACCACTTCGCTGTTCGTCATTATGACGCTCTACCTACAGATTGTGTCACATGATCCTGCATGGTTGCCACACATTTCTACCAAATCAGCGTGGATTGTTTAAGACTGTTTTCCCAATGTAGGAAACGCAGTGGCGGATGTTTATCACGTGCTGCAGCACACTGAAAACATTGCACTATAAAGTTAAGCGTTTCTCTTTGAATACGAGACAAAAATTACGCCATTTCTCTTTGAACGCGAGGCTGAAATCGAACTAAATTTACACAATTTCTCTTCGAATGGGTGCTGACATGTGAACAAAATGAACGAAAAAACGTTTTGTTGCGCTTTCTCAGAGATAACTGACAGCCAGTATAGAGTGCTGAAACGGTGGCCAGCCACTCTACGATCAACGCAGAGATGGGATGGAGATGTCTATTTTCGACTGCGCATGTTCTGATGTGACATCATCCCTTTCGGCACTATGAGTGCTTTGTTGTTCACAGCGACAGATCAGTATTTTCTTTGAAATTATGTGTAACGTATTCTGAAAGCGTGGAATATCAGGGGTTTTTGAGAAGCAGCTGACATAATGGCTGTGTAGGTGAGTTGTTAAGACCACTGACTGGTATTTCATTGTACCGAGTTCTTCTTTTCATATTTAATGTGTTGTTTTAAGTTTATTTTGCAATGTTTAGTAACATAATAACACTCCTATTGACATTAATCATAGCTAATATGCTCTTAAACAAAAACTCCATCAAACAGGCTTAGAAGACCCTCGTAACAAGACTCAAGGGACGCAAAAAAAGAGAAAAAATGAAGCACCCAGAAGTCAAGCGAAATGATCTCTTAAAAATAAAAATAAAAAAAAAACAGAAAAAAATAATAAGAAGAAAAGGTAAGGAAATACGAAACGAAAATTAGAAGAATAAATGGTAAGAACTGGAATCCAAATTGGAAAAAAATAGTTTTGTACCATTTGATTTTATTCCTTGCAATGTAAAAACAATTGATTATAAAATTTAAATATATTTTAACAGTTCAATTTATACACACAAAGTTAATATATTCACTTTTATTACGATTACTGACATTGTATGTCAAAAGGCTACAGATGGTCATAAAAAAAGCGAGTATACCAGCAGCAAATTTAGTATGAAGTTTTATTTTGCATTTTCGGTACCATAGCAATGAACTTATTAAAATACGGCGACATTTTCCACTTTTGCTATAGTAATGTTATTTGTTCACGACTATTTTGACCCTTCTAGACCATTCCCAAGTGATTTTGTGATTCTTCGGTAGAAAACTATGTCTTACATATTGAAATATCACCGCGTTAAATTAATGTTTTCTATTCGGTTTGGTTCACATATGCGGCCTTGTTGGTTTGACATTATAATACCTTTGTAAGTGTCAAGCTGTCAAGTCAACAAGATCATTTGTGAACCAGGAAGAATAGAAAACACAAATTTAAAGAGAATGACATTTCAATATGTAAGACATAAGTGGAGAACGCGATTGGAGCAGAACTTTTGAAATGGTCTCTACCAAAAATAAAAAAACAAGCCAAAATTAATCTTTGAGAAATCCTGGAAAAAAAAACTACCAGGAGAGTGGAAGGTGGCCTTGATACGTCCAATACAAAAGAAAGGCTATAAACAAAATGTTAACAACTACAGAGGAATTTCTTTGCAACCGACTGCGTATAGCATATTTTCCGAAATTATATTAAACAGGGTAGAAACAATACTGGACAGTAATTTAGGTGAATATAAAGGTGGTTTTACAAAGGACCGTTCATATTGTGAACTAGTATTTAATCTGATGTCAATCATTTGCCACAGATTACTGAATTCAAAAGATGTTTGTTGATTTCCAAAAAGCTATAGATTGCGTTTAAGAAAGGCAGGTATGAAAATTACCAAACTATCACGGCTGCAAAATATTAGCACAAATCATTTACAGGATAATGGAAAAACTCGAAGAAGCCGACCTCGGGGAAAATCAGTTTGGATTCCAGAGAAATGTAGGAATATGCGAGGCAATACCGTCCCTACAACTCCTCATAAAAGATAGGTTAAGGAAAGGCAAACCTACATTTATAGCATTTGTAGACTTAGAGAAAGATTTTGACAATGTTTACTGGAATGCTCTCTTTCAAATTCTAAAGATGGCAAATTCTAAAGGTATAGGGAGCAAAAGGCTATTTGCAGTTTGTACAGGGACCAGAGGGCACGAAAGGGAAGCAGTGGTTGAGAAGGGAGTGAGATAGGGTTGCAGCCTGTCCTCGATGTTATTCAATCTGTATATTGACCAATAAGTAAAGGAAACAAAAGAAAAATTTGGAGTAGGAATTCGAGTCCAGGGAGAAGACATAAAAACTTTGAGGTTTGCCGATGACATTGCAATTTTGACAGAGACAGCAAAGGACTTGAAAGGGCAGTTGAACCGAATAAACAGTATCTTGAAAGGAGGATAAAAGATGAACATCAACAAAAGCAAAACGAGGATAATGTAATTTAGTCAAATTAAATCAGGTGATGCAGAGGGAGTTAGATTAGGAAATGAGACACTTAAAGTAGTAGATGAGTTTTGCTGTTTGGAAAACAAAATAACTGATGATGGTCGAATTAGAGAGGATATAAAATTTAGACTGGCTATGGCAAGGAAAGAGTTTCTGAAGAAGAGAAATTTGTTAACGTCAAGTACAGATTTAAGCGTCAGGAAGTATTTTCTGAAAGTATTTGTATGGAGTGTAGCCATGTACGGAAGTGAAATGTGGACAACAAATAGTTTAGACAAGAATGCTGAAGATTAGATGGGTAGATTTCGTAACTAATGAGGAGGTACTGAATAGAATTGGGGAGACAAGAAATTTGTGTTACAGCCAGACCAGAAGAAGGGATCGGTTGGTAGGACACATTCTGAGACATCAAAGGATCACCAATCTAGTAGTGGAGGGAAGCGTGTGGGGTAAAATCGTAGATGGAGACCAAGTAAGCAGATTCAGAGGGACGTAGGTTCCAGTAGTTACTCGGAGATGAAGAGGCTTGCACAGGAGAGCTGCTCCAAACCAGTCTTCGGACTGAAGACCACAACAACAACAACAGTTAAAATGGAATTATGTGGCTAGAAACAGGGTGATTCCATTTTCAAGTTGCTAGAATATTTCACGTGAGTGAGCCGTAGGAGAAGATAAAATGCTCTCTAAAGATATACGCGTAGGACATGTGAAATATTCGAGGAGCAGCTCGAGTAATGGCGCGATAGTGCAGTGAATAAGTGTCCTACATCTACATCTACATTTATACTCCGCAAGCCACCCAACGGTGTGTGGCGGAGGGCACTTTACGTGCCACTGTCATTACCTCCCTTTCCTGTTCCAGTCGCGTATGGGTCGCGGGAAGAACGACTGTCTGAAAGCCTCTGTGCGCGCTCTAATCTCTCTAATTTTACATTCGTGATCTCCTCGGGAGGTATAAGTAGGGTGAAGCAATATATTCGATACCTCATCCAGAAACGCACCCTCACGAAACCTGGCGAGCAAGCTACACCGTGATGCAGAGAGCCTCTCTTGCAGAGTCTGCCACCTGAGTTTGTTAAACATCTCCGTAACGCTACCACGGTTACCAAATAACCCTGTGACGAAACGCGCCGCTCTTCTTTGGATCTTCTCTATCTCCTCCGTCAACCCGATCTGGTACGGATCCCACACTGATGAGCAATACTCAAGTATAGGTCGAACGAGTGTTTTGTAAGCCACCTCCTTTGTTGATGGACTACATTTTCTAAGGACTCTCCCAATGAATCTCAACCTGGTACCCGCCTTACCAACAATTAATTTTATATGATCATTCCACTTCAAATCGTTCCGCACGCATACTCCCAGATATTTTACAGAAGTAACTGCTACCAGTGTTTGTTCTGCTATCATATAATCATACAATAAAGGATCCTTCTTTCTATGTATTCGCAATACATTACATTTGTCTATGTTAAGGGTCAGTTGCCACTCCCTGCACCAAGTGCCTATCCGCTGCAGATCTTCTTGCATTTCGCTACAATTTTCTAATGCTGCAACTTCTCTGTATACTACAGCATCATCCGCGAAAAGCCGCATGGAACTTCCGACACTATCTACTAGGTCATTTATATACATTGTGAAAAGCAATGGTCCCATAACACTCCCCTGTGGCACGCAGAGGTTACTTTAACGTCTGTAGACGTCTCTCCATTGATAACAACATGCTGTGTTCTGTTTGCTAAAAACTCTTCAATCCAGCCACACAGCTGGTCTGATATTCCGTAGGCTCTTACTTTGTTTATCAGGCGACAGTGCGGAACTGTATCGAACGCCTTCCGGAAGTCAAGAAAAATAGCATCTACCTGGGAGCCTGTATCTAATATTTTCTGGGTCTCATGAACAAATAAAGCGAGTTGGGTCTCACACGATCGCTGTTTCCGGAATCCATGTTGATTCCTACATAGTAGATTCTGGGTTTCCAAAAACGACATGATACTCGAGCAAAAAACATGTTCTAAAATTCTACAACAGATCGACGTCAGAGATATAGGTCTATAGTTTTGCGCATCTGCTCGACGACCCTTCTTGAAGACTGGGACTACCTGTGCTCTTTTCCAATCATTTGGAACCTTCCGTTCCTCTAGAGACTTGCGGTACACGGCTGTTAGAAGGGGGGCAAGTTCTTTCGCGTCCTGAATGCCATTTAGTCGCTTCAGGTTCGATTTTGTTTGCTACTGTTATTTTATTTTGTTTCTCGCAACGTTAAAGGAACAAACATAAAATTTAGATGTATTTAAACAATTTAATTTCTATACCTAAAATTAATGTATTCAACTGAGTTACTATTACTAACCTTTTAAGTCAAAAGACTATATGCTACCATATTACCGTATAGTACATTAGTAAAATTTTGCACGAGCCACCACTGAGGAAACAAATTACTGCATGATACTGCACTTCATCAACGGGATGCGTCTTTTTTAAATTTTTGTTCCTCTAACCCACGATGGACGACGCAAGGAGGAAGTAAAAAGCAGACTATCATTGGCAAAAAGTGCTTTCCTTGGCAAAACAAATCTAATAGTATCAAACACAGACCTTAATTTGAGGAAGAAATTTCTGAGGAGGTGCGTTTGGAGCACAGTATTGTATGGTAGTGAAGCGTGGGCTATGCGGAAACCGGAACAGAAGAAAATCGAAGTATTTGGAATATGGTGCTACAAAAGAACGTTGAAAGATAGGTGAAGTGATAGAGTAGGGAATGAGAAGGTTCTCCGCACAGTCGGCGAAGAAAAGAACATATGGTAAACACTGACAAGAAGAAGGGACAAGATGATAGGACATGTGTTAAGCCATCGTGGAACAACTTCCACGGTACTAGAGGGAGCTGTAGAGGAAGGCAGAGATTAGAATACGTACAGCAAGTAGTTCAGGGCTTACGTTGCAGGTGCTACTCTGAGATGAAGAGGTTGGCACAGGAGAGGAGGTCGTGGCGGGGTATATTAAACCAATCATAAGAGTTACGATTAAAAAAATAATTACATAACTTAATTTTTTGAAAAGATAATTAAAACTTTACCACTCTCCCTCGAATGGTTATGATCTAACCTTTCCAACCCACAGTAAGACATTTAAAACAATGGAAAACGGTCTTGGATGCATACTCTGATTATTATAAAGAAAGTTTCTTGTAATAAAATAATTTAAAGACTCAGAAAAAAAACTATGAGGCATCGTGGAAGTTGCGAGTAAAGTGAATGGGAAATGACTTAGTCCTAGACCATTCATCAAGGCATTTGTGTGTTATCTTTGACTGATTAAAAAGCTGAATTGAGATGAAGGCCCTACCACTAGCAGGCAGTGTTTCAATTGACACTCGTGGTCAGTTTCCTGCATGTGCAATGAGGATTGTACTCCTCCGTGGACCACGTCCAACAATAATTTTTTGCACTCTACAGCATAAAAATACAGATGTAAAAAATGCTTAAGTCAAATCCAGCACCAAACAAACATCCAAGGACGACCTGGAGAAATGAAGCGTCCGAGAAGAGGGAGTGACCTGTTGTCGTTGACATCTGCCCCGGACGGCTGCTTTTATGGTTGGTTGTCCGCATTGGACAGTTAGAAAAATGTCTAAATTTTGAATTGATTAGTATAAACATGTCAAATGCGTAAATAATAATCATCATTATCATTTTTTCAATGCTAGTCACAGATGTGAATCCCTCTGCATAATATAACTGGTCTGCATGTCATTATACAAAAATATCACTATTCTTTGTTTGTTTTAGTGTATCTACAGTTCACAGTCTTGAACATACCTGACGTTCAGCAACCTTACTTAAGTTTTAATAAAGAACAAAAACAGCCAACCGGTTGCAAAACTGTTATTGCATTGACCTGGTTTCGATACCGACTAAGGATATCTTCATCGGAATAAGTTATAGTTACTTACAAATCTTTTTTAATCGACATGAAGGAATATCAGACATTTCAAAAACCTTAAGTATAACAAGATGTATTAAAAACAGAACATGTAGTACTTACGTAGGTTCACACTGCAAGGCGAAATAATAAAACCAAAAGAGATGAAGTGCTCAAATCAAGTAATAGTTTTCTTGTAAAGCCAACATTAAAACCAACTGCATAACAAGCCGCTGGGGCTGTTAAGAGACTGAAAGTTTGTTGTGATCTTATTACGCCGCTAAGTGGAAACAGCGCAATGCGCGCCACATATGGGGTGCGAAAGGCGTAGAGCGACACAAATGAAAAAAACAGCTAAATTATAAGTGAAAATATTTATTACAAGAGACCAAGCTTAATAACAAAAGGGCAAAATTAAATGAAATGTAGAGAAAATGTTGCAAATTGAAACAGCAGTTTATACACACCATCTGTTCAATGCGGAAAGCATTAAAGCGCTCAAAATTACCAGAATTAACATAGTAGATAAAACAGCCAGGTATACAATAAAAAGGAAAACGACGTTTGTGAACGGTGTGTAAAGATCTTCACTCAGAGAACGATAATATGTCAAAAAGTTGCGAATTGCGGTTTGAAGTCGTTAAAGAAACTTATTTCACAATTGCAGCTGTTCTTCAAGAATGAGAAAAGAAATTTTTATATATCGCAGTTGTAGCTGTTCATTAAGACTGAGACCATCATTAACGAACATATGCTTAAAAATATCCGGTTCTTCAAGAATATCAACTCTATAAGCTTTCTTTTCTTTATAAAGGATAATAACTGTATCAACTCCCTTCGGTTTGTAGCCTGTAGTAAGAAAATGACCTGCAAAGGTCGAATTATACACTTCAGTAACCTCTCTTCCTAATTGTTATTCTGTATTGTATTTAACTGTATTCCGTGACTGTTATTCCTACTATGTTAATTCTGTTCATTTTGAGCATTTTAATTCCTTGTGCACTGGATAGATTGTGTGTATCAACTGTTGTTTCTACACTCCTGGAAATGGAAAAAAGAACACATTGACACCGGTGTGTCAGACCCGCCATACTTGCTCCGGACACTGCGAGAGGGCTGTACAAGCAATGATCACACGCACGGCACAGCGGACACACCAGGAACCGCGGTGTTGGCCGTCGAATGGCGCTAGCTGCGCAGCATTTGTGCACCGCCGCCGTCAGTGTCAGCCAGTTTGCTGTGGCATACGGAGCTCCATCGCAGCCTTTAACACTGGTAGCATGCCGCGACAGCGTGGACGTGAACCGTATGTGCAGTTGACGGACTTTGAGCGAGGGCGTATAGTGGGCATGCGGGAGGCCGGGTGGACGTACCGCCGAATTGCTCAACACGTGGGGCGTGAGGTCTCCACAGTACATCGATGTTGTCGCCAGTGGTCGGCGGAAGGTGCACGTGCCCGTCGACCTGGGACCGGACCGCAGCGACGCACGGATGCACGCCAAGACCGTAGGATCCTACGCAGTGCCGTAGGGGACCGCACCGCCACTTCCCAGCAAATTAGGGACACTGTTGCTCCTGGGGTATCGGCGAGGACCATTCGCAACCGTCTCCATGAAGCTGGGCTACGGTCCCGCACACCGTTAGGCCGTCTTCCGCTCACGCCCCAACATCGTGCAGCCCGCCTCCAGTGGTGTCGCGACAGGCGTGAATGGAGGGACGAATGGAGACGTGTCGTCTTCAGCGATGAGAGTCGCTTCTGCCTTGGTGCCAATGATGGTCGTATGCGTGTTTGGCGCCGTGCAGGTGAGCGCCACAATCAGGACTGCATACGACCGACGCACACAGGGCCAACACCCGGCATCATGGTGTGGGGAGCGATCTCCTACACTGGCCGTACACCACTGGTGATCGTCGAGGGGACACTGAATAGTGCACGGTACATCCAAACCGTCATCGAACCCATCGTTCTACCATTCCTAGACCGGCAAGGGAACTTGCTGTTCCAACAGGACAATGCACGTCCGCATGTATCCCGTGCCACCCAACGTGCTCTAGAAGGTGTAAGTCAACTACCCTGGCCAGCAAGATCTCCGGATCTGTCCCCCATTGAGCATGTTTGGGACTGGATGAAGCGTCGTCTCACGCGGTCTGCACGTCCAGCACGAACGCTGGTCCAACTGAGGCGCCAGGTGGAAATGGCATGGCAAGCCGTTCCACAGGACTACATCCAGCATCTCTACGATCGTCTCCATGGGAGAATAGCAGCCTGCATTGCTGCGAAAGGTGGATATACACTGTACTAGTGCCGACATTGTGCATGCTCTGTTGCCTGTGTCTATGTGCCTGTGGTTCTGTCAGTGTGATCATGTGATGTATCTGACCCCAGGAATGTGTCAATAAAGTTTCCCCTTCCTGGGACAATGAATTCACGGTGTTCATATTTCAATTTCCAGGAGTGTATTTGCAGCATTTCCTGTATATTTCATTTACACGATCCAGTCACATTAATGTGGCCATTGTCTACGTTCAAGGTCGTCGTGGAATAACCACTCTCAGGCAGCAAGTGGCAGCACTAGCAGTGGAGGGTATATAAATCGTGTCGGGAGACGCGAAAAACCGTTGTCGTACTGTGGAAACGAAGCGCTTTATGTGACGTGCGAAGGAGAGGATCATTGGCTGTCGAGCCAAGGATGGCAGCATTTCAGAAACTGCCTGGTTTTCAAACCGTTCGCGTATCGCAGTGGTTAAGCAATACCGCGAATGTCGAAATGGCACCATCCAAAATCGGTGCCAAGCAACTGTGATGCACCGCAGGCCATAGATGGCAGGTATGAGGGACTGCTGCGGAGAAGTGTGCGGGCGAATATACGTGCAACTGTTGAGCAGCTGACCGCCCAGATCAACCAATGCGTCCCTCAACGATCGTTCAGCGAACGTTGCTAGCCAGTGGCCTCCGCGGCGGGCGCCTGGATCATGCATCCATGCTGACTCCTGTGACGAAGGCTGGAAGTTGCACACTGATACCGCAACCGGACGTCCAATGAGCGGCGACAGGTCACCTTTCACATGAATCACATTTTATGCACCATCGGACAGATGGCCATTGGCGCGTACGCCCTGAAACGTCGGAAAGGAAAGGGGTCCAGGTCGGACGAGGGAGCTTTATGGTCTAGGGAATGTTTTCGTGGCTTTTCCAGGGTGATCTGGTCATTCTGGCAGGCGCTATGAATTGACACAAGTGTGCATCTATCCTTGGGCACCATGTCCACCCCTAGATGCAGTTTATTTTTCCTCGGTATGATGGCATTTTGCAGCAGCAGACTGAGACGTGTCACACAGCTTGCAATGTACTTGCGTGGTTCGAAGAGCACCAGGCCGAGTTCATCGTACTCCACTGGCCACCAAACGCCCTGGATTTAACCCAATTGAGAATCTGTGGGACCACCTCGACCAGGCTGTTCGCCATCTTGGATTCTCGGCAGAGAAACCCAGCAGAGCCGGCCACGCCACTGTAGTCGCCATGCTTCCACAGCCCTGTCGGTACATTCCAGAACCTCACTGGCTCTCTTTCCGTACGCCCACGCTGCAGAAAGTGGTTATTCAGGCTTTTGACGCGTGGTCCCATTAATGTGAGTGGACTGTGTACCACCTAAATTTATATTTTTGTTATTAATCATGGTCTCTTGTAATAACTGGGTTGGGTTTTTTGGGGGAGGAGACCAGACAGCGAGGTCATCGGTCTCACCGCAGTAGGGAAGGACAGGGAAGGAAGTCGGCCGTGCCCTTGCAAAGAAACCATCTCGGCACTTGCCTGAAGCGATTCAGGGAAATCACGGAAAACCTAAATCAGGATGGCCGGACGCGGGATTGAACCGTCGTCCTCCCGAATGCGAGTTCAGTGTGCTACCCTCTGCGCCACCTCGCTCGGTTGTAATAACTATTTTCATTTATAATATAGCTGTTTTCTTAATTTGCGCCGCTCTACACTATTCACGTCCCATATGTGGCGCAAATTGCGCTGTGGCCACATAGCAGCGTAATCTGTTGCCAGCCGTCGAGGCTTGCTATGTCTGTGGTTTTAATGCTGACTGTACGAGATAACTTTTATTCATTTCACTTGAACACTTATATGGTTAAATCATTTCTGCGTGTAGTGTGAACCTTTGAAGTAATACATTTTCTGTTTTTCATACGTCTTGGGCTACTTAAGGTTTGGCCGGCCGAAGTGGCCGCGCGGTTCTGGCGCTGCAGTCTGGAACCGCGAGACCGCTACGGTCGCAGGTTCGAATCCTGCCTCGGGCATGGATGTGTGTGATGTCCTTAGGTTAGTTAGATTTAACTAGTTCTAAGTTCTAGGGGACTAATGACCTCAGCAGTTGAGTCCCATAGTGCTCAGAGCCATTTGAACCATTTTTTTCTACTTAAGGTTTCTGAAATGCTTGTTATTCTCTACTGTTCACGAAAACATTTTCGTAAGTAATTGTAACTTATTCTGATGAAGGTATCCCTTAGTCGGTGTCGAAACCACGTCAATGCAATAAAATATGTGCAACTAGTTGGCTTTTTTATCCTTCAGTATCTATAACTGTTTCTGCTGAAATTATTACATGTAATCATATATTTATATCTTTCTCATGAGTAATGAGTATTCAATTTTAAATCCTGTGTAGAGCCACGCAAGAAGTAATCACAATTCGTGTTATTATTCTGGATAAATCTCATTGCCAATAACTCATCGGGGCACAACATTTCATTGATTTGCCTGGATAGTCAGAAAACGAACCTAATCTCCTATCTCTGTTAGATTTTATTTAACTCATAATTTGCTTGACGTTGCTCTGCGTAACGGAAGAATCGCTATAAATTGTCCATTGTATGTTGATAGACGGTCTCATTCCTTCCTGGTCTTCAGCCTTTTTAAAATGCGATCATTAAATGATGTATTATGTCACTGGAGTGATGCTTATCTCATACTGTTCACGTTCTGTTAATTAGAATGTTCAGCACCGCTGGCTTCTCGCTAGGACGGTAATTAATGTGTCCGCTCCGGTACGGTCTGCGGCATCACGAGTTAATCTTGTTAGTTTGGCCTTTTCATCTCCCTTCTGTTATCGTTTTCGTTCTTATTCTGATTGAGTAACGGTGTGAGATGTATCCGCTGTGTATCCGACCCGACACGGCAGCAAATACAGTTGCCGCACTTGCAGCATTTTGTGTAGTACATATGACTATATCACGACATAATTATGTTGGACATGAGGTATGTTCTGGTCATCTTTGCACTTTGATGAAATCTGTCACTTAGGTGACCTTATGCAACTGTTAGACATAGATTTTCATTTGTAGTCGTTTAATATTCTCCTTCTCATAGGTACTTGTCGTTGGGGCGGACAACTAGAAAAATTTGGTTGAATAAGAGCTTTTCGTTTGTCGCAATTGTGTAACTCTATATAAATGTGCGGTCGGACAGGTATTATGTACTCACAAAGTGACTGGTGCGAAGTCCAGTAAATTCCTCTTTCAGTTTTTAAGTTGTATACAAACAAACACCGTCCGAAAAGGCCTGAAGGCCCAACGGCACTAAACGGGCGCCCTATCACCAGCAATCCTTAGGCGTCACTGGATGCGGATACGGTGGGGCATGTGGTCAGCACACCACTCTCCCAGCCGTTGACAGTTTTCGTGACCGGTGTCGCTACTTCTCAGTCAAGTAGCTCCTCAGTTGGCCTCACAAGGGGTGTGTGCAACCCTCTTGCCAACAGCACAAGACGGACCTGGACGCTGACTCATCCAAGTGCTAGCCAAGCCCGACAACGCTCAATTTTGGTGTTCTGACGGGAACCGGTGTTACCACTGAGCGAAGGCCGTTGGCTTTCAAGATGTATGGACGTGTATAACTGCCCTGAAAGTTAAGCTGCGAGGAGCACATTTTCTTCGCTCACTGGTTTGCAACACGCCGTGTTTTCTTGTCTGAATGTTTGTTATCCCGATGTTACAATTTGGGCCTAATTTTTCCCGTAAGGATGTTCTTTGAGTGCACCTGTGTTGTAGACGGCATGCCACATTTTTTAGAGATATGTGGCTTAAATGGATTGTTACAGAAACAAAAAATGTGATCCAACGTAAATCGCGCGATCTGAACAGAAGATATAACATAGTCCACAGATTCGAATTCCATAAAATTTGTAATATTTGTAATACTGTATTTTCAAAAGCAATTAATAAAGGCCATTAATGATGCCACAACTGCTGTGAAAGATTTTTGGATAAAGACATACAACTGCGTTCATACAGGATAACGAGCCATATCAATCATACGTCTTACAAAAATATGTTTATGTAGCTAACTGTGAGTCCATCACAGGTTCGTGATTGTGTGCTTATTTTAATTGAAGAATTATTATAAGAGAAGTTATTAAAGGAAAACAAGTGTCATGTGATTGTGAAACATTCTTGTTTCGTTTGTCAGATTTTTTATTTCTATGTAGTGAGTTTTATGACTGTATACTTGATTCTTTTTCTGTGTCAAAGTTATACACTACTGGCCATTAAAATTGCTACACTACGAAGATGACGTGCCACAGACTCGAAATATAACCGACAGGAAGAAGATGCTGTGATATGCAAATGATTAGCTTTCCAGAGCATTCACACAAGGTTGGCCCCGGTGGCGACACCTCAAACGTGCTGAAACGACGAAAGTTTCCAACCGATTTCTCATACACAAACAGCAGTTGACCGGCGTTGCCTGGTGAAACATTGTTGTGATGCCTCGTGTAAGGAGGAGAAATGCGTACCATCATGTTTCCGAGTTTGATAAAGGTCGGATTGTAGCCTATCGCGATTGCGGTTTATCGTATCGCGACATTGCTGCTCGCGTTGGTCGAGATGCAAAGACTGTTAGCAGAATATGGAATCGATGGGTTGAGGAGAGTAATACGGAACGACGTGCTGGATTCCAATGGCTTCGTATCACTAGCAGTCGAGATGACAGGTATCTTATCCGCATGGCTGTAACGGATAGTGCAGCCACGTCTCGATCCATGAGTCAACAGATGGGGACGTTTGCAAGACAAGAGCCATCTGCTCGAACCGTTCGAGGACGTTTGCAGCAGCATGGACTATCAGCTCGGAGACCATGGCTGCGGTTACCCTTAACGCTGCATCACAGACAGGAGCTCCTGCGATGGTGTACTCAACGACGAACCTGGGTGCACGAATGGCAAAACGTCATTTTTTCGGATGAATCCAGGTGCTGTTTACAGCATCAGGATGGTCGCATCCGTGTTTGGCGACATCGCGGTGAACGCACATTGGAAGCGTGTATTCGTCATCACCATACTGGTGTATCACCTGGCGTGATGGTAAGGGGTGCCATTGGTTACCCGTCTTGGTCACCTCTTGTTCGCATTGACGGCACTTTGAACAGTGGACGTTACATTTCAGATGTGTTCGACCCGTGGCTCTACCCTTCATTCGATCCCTGCGTAACCCTACATTTCAAGCCACGAACCAGTGCGGCTGACGCTTATAAGCGTCCGCGCTCACTGTCGGATTACTCAGTCTAGCTGCAGCGTCTAAGCTAGCACCAAAGCGTGTACACCTTTGTGTGGTCAGTTATCGAACATATATTGTTCGTAATGGAGACTAATTAACAGCCACCTGGACCTTCCAATGTGAAAAGGATCAGGAAAAGTGTTAAATTGACAGAGGAACAGTTACTTAATGTACTAGACGACAGTGATTTTCTGTGTAGTGAGGACGAGGCATACCACGGAGATCATTTAGAGGCTGCAGCAGAACTGCAGAGTAATGATAGCGTGGAAGCACAGCTTTCGAATCTGTTTCATGACATTACCTGCCGTTCCAGAGTGTCACCGGCCCGCACTCGCACGCTGCCGGGCCGCACTGGGGAGTTGCGCGCCTGCACCGATGCCGCAGCGAAAGTGTTAAACACTACTTTATCTATCTTTAACTTACGCTAAGGACAACACACACACCCATACCCAAGGGGGGACTCGAGGGGGGAGCCGCCCGAAACGTGGCATGGCGACTCAGACCTCACGGCTACACCGCGCGGCAATATTCTCAAGTGCTTAGATAGGTGCCTATAAGATGAATATAGGTGAATCCATCATACTTTCTTCTATCCTACATACAAATTTCTGCCTAGTAAGATGTTACCCCAAATATTATGCCAGAGGATAAGAGTTAATGAAAATAAGCAACACTCGTCGTCTGTCGAATGGCGTCCAGAATTTATATGAGGGTCATTTGAAAAATTCTGCTCACCATAAGATCATGGTTTCTTTTTATTTCACAAGATGACGTTACAGGCCTTTGATGTAATGTCCATTCTTCTCAATAGCAGCAACCAGTGTTTTCACAAGTCTTGTATTCCCATTAGGTCGCCATTTTTGTTGATCTGTCTGACTGCTCGCGTCACTGCATCAGAAGCCTTCTCAACCATTGAAAACGTTACCCTCGGAGTGGCGTCTTGAGCTTCGGAAACAATTCGATGTCTGCTGGGTTCATGTCAGGATTATATGGAGGACAGGGAAGGATTTCCCATCCACATTTTTCCAAAGCTCTGCTTACTGATTCGGCAATATGTGGTCGTGCATTTTTATGCAGAATGAGTACTCCAGCTGCAAAAGTGTTGGACCTTCCTGGGCCAATCTTTGGCCGCAAGTCATTTTCCAGAAAGGCCATGTTGTATCAATCTGTTACAGTGGTTCCCTGGAGCACTTGCTATCGCTCCATTGTTGTCATAGGCCTTAAACATCATCGGCTTCACTGTGAACTGTAGGCGACGCCATTTTCTTGGCCGCAAATAGTCAGGATGTCTCCACTGAGAGGAGTAAGATCAAGGACACTACAGAGTTGCGAATTTCGGTAGGCTTTTTTCCCCGCAAACCTTTATTTTATTATGTCACTACATGATGTAAGACCTGAGACATTTTCTCCCTTCATTTCAAATCAGAATATCTCTCTCGAAACGCAGATTATCGTAACACTGAAGACACGTAGTGAACAGTCTGGCTCACAACTTACTCTTCGCGTGCAGGGAATTGTTCCACAGGTCAGGCGCACTTCCGGACACAGCTGATGAAGGGCAGGGTAGAGAAACATAGCGAAGGAAATACTTTGCGATACAGTATGTGCGCATACTGGGATGCGGTTTAGCCATCCTCACACTGTTTTTAGTTGTTGGCCCAGTGTGCAGCCTTCCTTGTGAGGATATCGATGAAATCAGGAATCTTACGTCAGATTCGGATTATGGTGAGGAAAGGAACAAAAAAATGGCTCTGAGCACTATGGGACTCAACATCTTAGGTCATAAGTCCCCAAGAACTTAGAATTACTTAAACCTAACTAACCTAAGGACATCACACACACCCATGCCCGAGGCAGGATTCGAACCTGCGACCGTAGCAGTCCCGCTGTTCCGGACTGCAGCGCCAGAACCGCTAGACCACCGCGGCCGGCGAGGAAAGGAACATATTGATGTTACACTGAAGAGCCAAAGAAATTGGTACACCTGCCTAATATCGTGCAGGGCCCCCACGAGCACGCAGAAGTGCCGCAACACTCCGTGGGTTGGACTCACTCATGTCTGAAGCAGTGCTAGAGGGAACTAACACCATGAATCATGCAGGGCTGTCCATATATCCGCAAGAGTTCGAGGAGGTGGATATCTCTTCTAAATTGCACGTTCCAAGGCATCCCAGATATGCTCAACAATGTTCCTGTCCATGCAAGATAGCCTATGGTAGGGGCTATTCTCCATCTCCGAAACGAATAAAAAGTCGTAACCACGATACCCAAGAGGTGGCACATTTATCAATAGCGCAAGGCAATCTGACATTAAACAGTGGCCCCTGTGGGTATCACCCCTGAGATGGATAACTAGACATAAAATTAATTTAATTACTTAAAATCCACAACAAATAAATGACATCGTAGGGAATGAGAATGGGTGTCATTTAAAAATTAATAACAAGGACCTACAGTACCACAAAGACATTTATTAATATCAAGGCCAAAAGAAAACAAACATAAAAACAGAAACTTCAACTGAGCAACATTTCATTAACACGAATTCAGTTTGGTTGGCAGTAGACCTGGGGAGCTTAACTGGAATTTACGTGTAAATGAGACTGGATACTGTGAGTAGAAGGATGCCAGTCTACACAAGCAACGCTGGTGTCTCATTCTGCTGATTGGTCTGTTGCATCACGATACAATTAAGGATACAGGGTACTTATAAATGGTGGAAACATCGAAATTTTGTATCATTGTATGAAATTCTATAGTCTTTCCTGATTACATTGATTTATACATTATAGGGTTTCAAATGAATAATGACCTATATATACCAAATTTTAAAGTTACGGTCATGTATGCCGCCACACGCCCTTTATTTCTGTTACAGAAATCAGTATTATTTCGTAAAGAACTGTGAACTTTCTGTTTCCAGCGATTATACGTATGATACATTGTATATGTTGGTAACAGTGCCGGTTTCTAGTGTCTGTGAATGATTATCTTTGCTAGTATTTACTTTTGTTTCGCTGAGCAGTTTGTTCACGTGTTACTGAATGTTTGTTGCCCAAGTGCTACATATATTTGTAGAAGTACATATCCTTTAGTATGCAATAAATACAAACTATGCCACACATCAAGAAACTCAATAAAAGGAAATTCAGTGGTAACCAGTTCACAAACAGGGTCTAGTGTAGCAGGGGATACAACCCGTCGGCTTTGAACAATGACGTCACAAGTCGCCAGAGAGCATGTATTACAAAGATGAAAGAGCTGAGGAGAATGTTGAGAAACAAAGGAATGCGAGAGAGATAAACTTTATTTCACGTATGTAAGGGCCAGTAGTATTTTCACGTTAACGATATCGCGTGTTTGTATCTTAGTATTTCTCCGCAAAATACAATGGAAAGAAATGAATGAAATTACTACCAAAGAATACATCACGTTACATGTATGTCAGTTGTATCTCGAAAGTCTTTCGATCTGTATTGCTTAAGTGCAGTACGGGATACAAGTTCAGCGTAGTCGATTTCTTAGTTTCAATTAGCATTGCTGTCCTGTTGTTCACTTGAACTATGTATCCCATGCTTCACTAAACCGCAAATGAAACCCGATACAAATTAAAAGCTCATTCGATGTGTGTTGCTTAAGTACAGTCCGGAATACGAGTTTGTCGTAAGGCGATTTCTTCGTTTCCACTAGCATTAATGTCCTGTTCTTCACCTGAACGATGTATCCTCCGCTTCAGTAAACCCTAAGTGGAACACGGGATACAAATTGTAGGTGTGCTGTTTATTTCGTCTCCGCTATTACTAACATAAAGTAGGATCAGTTTATTCTATCTCGTGAGATTTTTTTTTTTAAAGCCAAAAAACGCTTATCAGCTTCTGAAGCATCTGTTTCTTAGGATCAGTTTATTCTATCTCGGGAGACTCACACCCACCCACCTCCCCAGGAGTCTGAACTCCTGCATCCATCAGAAGATGCAGATGCTTCAGTAGCTGATAAGTGCTTTTTGGCTTTTTTAAAAAAAAATCTCACGAGATAGAATAAACTGATCCTACTTACGAATAGGTGGAAATACACGTACGTTACATTTGCAACCTGTTTCATTTTATATGTTTTGATTGTTTATTTAACCTTTGTGTGTCACTTGTCTTTTGCTGTTATGTTTTAGTTTAGTTTTTTTATTGATTGCTTAATAAAGTAGGATCAGTTTATTCTATCTCGTGAGATTTTTTTTTTTTTAAAGCCAAAAAACACTTATCAGCTACTGAAGCATCTGTATCTAATATCAAGCGATCGCTTTTAGATTCACATTCAATTATTTTAATAATAGCGCTTATTAGAACACAGAACTGCTTTATTATCTATGCCTCGAAGTGAAGACATTACCATCTATGACTAAGGAATGACGTCATTGTTCAAAGCCGACGGGTTGTATCCCCTGCTTCACTAGATCACACAAACAAAGCAAGCCACACTGTTCAAGGTAACCTATGTATCAGTTCATCAGGGAAGAAACTCCCACAAAGCACCCCTCCTGGTGGTTCAAATTTTTGTGTTATAAATGCCGCTGTTTGTAGTGGATTTGTTGTTGTTGATGTGGGCCTCTTATCTTCTTTGATAAAGAAGTGGCGAAATGTAAACAATGTGATGGTGTAGGCTGTCTGGAAATAACTGAAGAACAAAGTAGAAGGAAGGGTTTAGCGTCAAAATCAGTTGTTCTGTGTAGATCCTGCAATAAATCTATCTCGAAAATGATTTCGAACATTGTGCATAATTCATATGATGTGAATTTGAAGTTAGTATATGCAATGTGTGCAATAGGAAAAGGAAAAAGGCTGCTCAAACGTTTTGTGGACCTTCCTCCTCCTCCCAGTAGGTTCAGCAAGTACACAAAAATACTTTTAGGTGTCTTGACGGTTGTGTCTAAAGCATCTATGAAACGTGCAGTAGAAGAAACTGTAAATATTAGTGGAACCAGGGACACTTTTGTTGAACTTCATGGGACATGGCAACATCGTGGACATCATTCTTTGAATCGTGTTGAAAGTGCTACTTCTTTGGAGAATGGAAAGGTTATTGATGTTGAATGCTTATCTAAGTACTGCCACACCTGCCATGGTAACACGGAAGGACATATTGAACATAAGTTTTCTAAGAATTATGGTGTTTACAGTGAAGGTATGGAGTGTGATGGACCCCTAAAGATATTTCAGATGTCCGTGCTCATTTATAAAGTTAGATATACGAAAAGATCTTTCAACAAAATTAATGAGTTCGATGTTTATGGTGATACCTTGGTAAAAAAAACTGGAGTGTTGTGGACATGTGCAAAAGAGGATGGGTGCTACATTGAGGAAGCTACAAAGAGAAATGAAAGGAAAGTTGCTATCTGATGGAAAGTCTCTGTCTGGCCAAGGCTGATTGACAGAAACTGAAATAGACCTTCTTCACAGTTAATATGAACTGGCCGTTAGACGAACTGCACAAGTTGTCCACAGATGACCACCCTGTCCACGGACCTTGCCCTAAAGGAGCAGATTCTTTGTGTGGTTGCAAAAAGCAAAAGTGGTCAAATATACCATCGTAAGTATTCTCTTCCTGAGCCTGTTACAAATGAAATAAAACCAATTTTTAGATACCTGAGTGACCCTGATTTGCTTAGTAAATGTCTTCTTGCGGGCACTCAGAATACAAATGAAAGTTTCAACCATTGCATATGGGAAGGATTACCAAGAATGTTTTTGTAGGACTAAATACACTAAAAGTTGGTGTACTAGATGCAGTGATATCTTCCACTGATGGAGTGATAGGAAGGTTGGAAGTCCCGAGAAATTTAGGCATAAAATGTGGCTCTAATATAGAAGATCAGTTGCTTGTGTGTGACAGACAATGGGTGCATGAAGCTGAAAGTTTCGCTCTTCAAGTTACCAAAGAAGCAATAAGTGGTAAAAGTATTACCAAGAGGAAGTTTTGCAGTCTTTCAAATAAATAATGATACTGGCCCTCAACTACGTACCCTCAGACTCAGAGTTGAGATATTGCAGGTTTTGGCTGGTTTCGTTGTCTAGGGGCTGGGATATGTAGTTGTCGCATTACAAGCCAAATACTGCTGAGTCTACAGCATACAATATGAATACACACATGAATCGAATGGTTGAAGGTTTTGTAAGTAGGCTGTTTAGGTTTTCTTATTGGTAACGCCACGTAGCGCTCTCTGTATGAAAATCACTGGCTGTGCTGTGTGCAGTCTGTAGCTAGTTTGCATTGTTGTCTGCCGTTGTAGTGTTGGGCAGCGGCAGCTGGATGTGAACAGCGCATAGCGTTGCGCAGTTGGAGGTGAGCCGCCAGCAGTGGTGGATGTGGGGAGAGAGATGGCGGAGTTTTGAAATTTGTCATGAACTGCTATATATATTATGACTATTAAGGTTCAAATGGCTCTGAGCACTACGGGACTTAACATCTATGGTCATCAGTCCCCTAGAACTTAGAACTACTTAAACCTAACTAACCTAAGGACATCACACAACACCCAATCATCACGAGGCAGAGAAAATCCCTGACCCCGCCGGGAATCGAACCCGGGAACCCGGGCGCTGGAAGCGAGAACGCTACCGCACGACCACGAGCTGCGGACTAAACTATTAAGGTAAATACATTGTTCGTTCTCTATTAAAATCTTTCATTTGCTAACTATGCCTATCAGTAGTTAGTGCCTTCAGTAGTTTGAATCTTTTATTTAGCTGGCAGTAGTGGCGCTCGCCGTATTGCAGTAGTTCGAGTAACGGAGATTTTTGTGAGGTAAGTGATTTGTGAAAGGTATAGGTTAATGTTAGTCAGGGCCATTCTTTTGTAGGGATTTTTGAAAGTCAGATTGCGTTGCGCTAAAAATATTGTGTGTCAGTTTAACCACAGTCGTATATAATTTTTCTGAAACGTTCCCTTTGAAATATTATACAAGACTGTGGTTAAACTGACACACAATATTTTTAGCGCAACGCAATCTGACTTTCAAAAATCCCTACAAAAGAATGGCCCTGACTAACATTAACCTATACCTTTCACAAATCACTTACCTCACAAAAATCTCCGTTATTCGAACTACTGCAATACGGCGAGCGCCACTACTGCCAGCTAAATAAAAGATTCAAACTACTGAAGGCACTAACTACTGATAGGCATAGTTAGCAAATGAAAGATTTTAATAGAGAACAAACAATGTATTTACCTTAATAGTCATAATATATATAGCAGTTCATGACAAATTTCAAAACTCCGCCATCTCTCTCCCCACATCCACCACTGCTGGCGGCTCACCTCCAACTGCGCAACGCTACGCGCTGTTCACATCCAGCTGCCGCTGCCCAACACTACAATGGCAGACAACAATGCAAACTAGCCACAGACTGCACACAGCACAGCCAGTGATTTTCATACAGAGAGCGCTACGTGGCGTTACCAATAAGAAAACCTAAACAGCCTACTTACAGTTTCTATCACTCGGCAATTGCGAATTTTGAATGTAACACAGAAGTTATAAATGAAAGATTGCAATTAAATAAAATCTGTAGGTACTATTTTTAACGACTTTAAATGATGAGTACGGTAGCAGAAGTACCTTTAATAATGCTGTTTATTACTGCAAAACACTTATTGGTGTCGATGATCCAGCAATTAAATAAAATTTAAGTTGAATAACAGGGAAACAAGAGGTTCCTACGTCTCATAATTAGTTATGAACAACAACAGAGCTCGCGAGATATTCACTTCTATGTGCATTCTACATCTTCACTGCAGAAGCCACAGAAATCTCACAAGTGCAAAAGTCGGCACTACGAAATATTTCTATCTCCCGCGACCACACACAAACCGCCCGTCGCGCCGTCCTGTTCAGCACTCCTCGTGTCCTTTGTGGAAACAATGCTCCTTCCCCACTTCCATACAGTCTCTCCATTTTTTTGTAGTCGCCTACCGTAGTAACGAACGCTGTGATGGCTAGAGCGCCCCCCCCCCCCCCCTCCATGTCTCCAAGCCAACCCACACTCACGAACATATGAAACATAAGAAATACTGGATTTACATTTAAATAACTTTAAATTAAATAAATATTCCTACAGCTGGACCATAAACATGCTCTAACACACGTTATTAAATACATAAATCATATACACATATATCAAAGGAATATGAACAACGTAGGCCAGCAGTCTAATGTCTCTGTGCTTTCTAAAATGCAGTAATTATTTGACCAATTTCTTCATGAATAGTATATACGGATATAAACAAAGACATGGATGAATAAATATATTTACAAGCATGCTGCTACCGTTTTTCGTGTTACTGTGGAGTACTTATGGCCTGACTCAGTCAATAGTAATCGGCCACTTTGACCTCCAATAACTCATATACTATTCAAGTTAAATGCCTGTAATTCATACCAATTTAGGTTTACACTAATAGCTTTCTAAAGACACGTCGATTGACAAAAACGGATGAACCGTTTACATTTTGAAAATTCGTTGCTGGTTGTTACTTGTATAATTTACACTCAAATACTAAACTTTAAACTAATAGAGATATTGAAAATCTGATTACACCATCAGCCTCATCGTGCAAATAATGGTAATTTACATGTTTCTTTTTGATGTATCATGATTCCTCTGGCTATTATTAATTCCTACATGAACTCTGTGATGTCTGCCATTATTGTTTCACAAAGTCCGCCATCTTTGGCACTCCCGGCATACAAATCTCCTTCATCGACACAAAGCACAATCCTCCACACAGTTTCAACATGGAATTCCCAGCCTGGACCACACGCTGGCGCTACCCCTGTTGCTCCGGCCAATGTCCTACACCACGCGGTTGCTGATGAGCCCTGGCCTGCCGAGCGACCATGCTACATCAGAATATCTTCAGGGCGCCACAACTCGCCCGTTACCTCACAGTTTGAAGGAATGCTCTGAGGCACAGTTTAATTGGACTCATATCTTCATTTGCAAGTTGTATTTCAGAATTCAGGTACAAATATTTCCTAAAGTTTATAAAGTATTTCTCTACTTTTTTTCTGTAACATGCAATAGCCCATACTTATGTAATGGACATAAGCTTTATTGCAGAATCAACTAAATTATAGAAAAAATAACATTTTTATTTATTAGGAAAACATAATAAAGAAAATGTGATATTTTTATCCTTGTAATATACACAATAGGTGGAATAAAATTGGTCTAGTACCTCACCCATCATGTCATGCATATCTGGTAAAAATTTGGTCTCCTTCAAATGTATAACATTGTGCTGCGCTAGTATTAGTCTTAGTCGTAGGAAAGGGGAATTTTGTTAAATTCAGTAAAGGTGCGTATGGGTGATGAAGTCTGGGACTGTTGGCAGTGTGTGGTAATAGTCAGCCAGGCAGAGTAAACATGGCGCGGAGCTGCAGCGGCGTATTGCACGTACGATTGTTTGGTGTGGAGCGAGGCAGGGAACTGCAGCGTTGCTTTAAGTTATAGCGATGTATGAGGTGAGGCAGTAGGCCAGAGCCGGGAGTGGTGACGTGTAAGTGGCTCATGTATGTGAATTTACCCCCGCCATAGTTTCTGTCTCTCTTTAACACTATGTCAGAAGCGAGGGGAAAAGCAGTATAAACAGTCAGGCACTTTTAGCTTGAGTGGTGTGCCAGGTCAGGTGAGAGTCGAGTTGGACCTGTGCTGGTCTACGCTTATAGGGGCCAGTCTGGCAGCGATGTTGTAAATGTTCTCTGTAAACCTGTACTTTGTTTCTATGTACTTGTTCATGCTGTACTATGCCTCTGGGGACACAGGACGGAATGGCAGCCAGGTACTTGGAGATTGCATGGTCTGTCTGAAGGAAGGTAGACAGCGGTCTGCAGCAGATCCAGGATGGGTCACATTCATTTCCCACCTGGCGTACCGGGGTCCGGGCGAGGCATGCGCTGTGGGAGGCATGGCAGCACTGCAGCAGCGCGAAGATGGCAGCGGGTGTTGCCATCCGGCAAGCACCGCTAGCAGCAAGTTGCAGCACAGTATCCAGGAGGGCGCGGGTTCGAGTCTGGTCCTGTCCTGGGAGCAGCGGCGACAGAGAGCCATGGGCGACCAGTACATCCACCTTCGTCCGATGGTCAGACAGAGCAGGCCAAATGGGGTGGAGGGTGGTGAGGATCAGGGACTGTAGCCGTCTCCGGAATCGCGGGCACCTACGCATCGCATGACGCTACGCCTCGATGAGCAGCGACTGGGCGAGCGCGGCTGACTTCCATCGAAGGGCAGCCTTGATGACCGCAGCAGCGGTGTCAGCAGCCAGGAGTGCTGAGACGGCTGGACTAGTGCAACAGCACGCGGGCGGCGCACTTACATTGCGCTTTTGTAAACTAGCTGAATAAAGGAATACTTCTGAATACCGCTGTATCACTCTGCACTGCCCCTTGACGCTACTGAACTTGCTTGGCCTCCTGAGAAAATACTGTGCGGTGGGTCCCAGCTTCAGCTCGGCCTTCTGGTGTCCCGCATTCGACCATCGACGGTCCGCAACAGTGTTGTCAGAAGTGGTGCCGGTTACAATGGTGGTACCGGATTTCCACATATTATGTCAAGTAAGTAGCGTTGAGGTGTGCCTGTGTAGAGGGGTAGTTGAGGTGTTTGGTTGCGTTCATGATGGGTGGTCGTACACTTCTCGTTACGTCTTGTAGTTCGGGAAGTGTTCGTCCATACCGGTTTGGGGAGGAAAGCAGGGCTGTCACCTGCACATGAGCGTGATGGGGATGGGTGAGTGATGTTTGATTTATCGTTTATATGTCATTATTCTGTGTTTTAAGGGGTTAAGTGTAAATTAGAATGGACTTTTTCAAGGTGTCTATTGTAAGGCTGGAGGAACCTGTAGATTTATCTGAATTCAGGAGAACTGGGGGACATGACGACATAGCGCCTAAGCGATGTAATTTTTGTAACCTGTCGGGTCACGGATTACCATGTACAAAGTGGGTGGCAAAGAGTTGTTTTATTTGTAACAGATTTGGACATTTGACGTGCAATTGTTCATGATGTAGATGGGCGACGATTCGCCGCAAGAACTAAGTTTTAGGAATAGCAGAGTGGAATTAATACAAACAGTAGAGCAATAAGCAAGAATGGTGGAAACACGGCAAGCAGCGGAGGCTGCATCAGTGACTACAATGGATGCTGTTGCTGCTCTAACTGAGCAAATTCGGGTATTATCGGAGGCAAGAATAAGGGATAAAGAAAAATATGAAGAATTAGCGAGCAGATTTGAGGCATTGCACGTAGGGGAAGGGACGTCGGGTGAAAGTAAATTGCAGATCGGGGAGTGTCATAGACCATTTGACCCGGCAATCGCGGCATTGATTAACCCCTTTTCGGGTAAAACAACGAAGGATGTGTCAGTATTCCTTAATGACATTATCATAATGGCTGAGGCCAATGGGTGGTCGGATGTTGTAATGTTGAGAGTGGCGAAGTTACGCATGATAGGGGATGCCAAGTCGTATGTACTGTACCATGACACGCTGAACAATGTGGGGACGTTTGCAGAGCTTGAGATTGGGTTATGCCAGAGGTACCAAAAACAGAATAGTACCAGGTTTTTTCAGGAAAAATTAAGTGCGTTAGTCATGAGAAGAAATGAGACTGCGGAGTTTTTCTCACACAGGATTCGAAAGCTGACTGCACAAACGTTCGAACTGTCACTGAATGGGGAGACGAATAGAGTGCTGTTACAGGAGGCTGAGAACAGGGCGTTAGATGTGTTTTTGCATGGACTACCGCTGGAGAGGTCACGTCGGGTGAGAATGGAGAATCCCTGTGATCTTGCGGTGGCTCTAAGGATTACCACATACTTAGAGGAGGTAGATTATGTGAAGAAGCAAAGGGCGAAGTATAAAGTTCTGGCAGGAGAAATTAAGTATTTTGGTTGTGGCCAGGTAGGGCATATTAGGAGGTAGTGTCAGCATCAGTTGCGTTGTTACTGATGTGGGAAAATGGGTCACCTGGCAGAGAACTGCAGGAGTAAAAGTAGGGGCGAACCTCGACGACAGCAGCCGTTAAACAAGAACGGGGCTGCTTCAACTGTCAGGGGGCGGTCCCAGTGAAATTAGGTAATGTACTTGTAGGTGCACAGACGGAATACTGCTTATTAGGCTTGGTGAGCTGAAGGGAACAAAGGTTTCTGGTTGACACGGGGGCACACGTGTCTGTTATTAGTCTAGACCTGGGTAGCAGGAGAAGGCTTCAGCCACCACGTTACATGTTATGTGGGGTGGGGGATATTAAAGTGGAGTCATTGGGTATGATGGTACTTCAATTTGTGATCGCAGGAACTAAGTTTAGTGAGCAGGTAGAGGTGTTACTATGTGTGGGTGAGGAGTATTCGTGATTCTCGGACTGGACTTCCTTGTCATTGTGCGAAGATAGATCTTTGGCAACAAACAGTGGAACTCAGTGGAACAATGTTTTGCATGGGGGAAACGGTTGCAAATGGACGAATTTCACAAGGCGCACTTAACGTGAAGGTGACGCCAGCTAAACTGCGAACGGATTCATTAAAGGTCGACCAGCAGCATAACATATCGGCAGGTACAGGGAAGGTAGTCTCCTTTTTGATAAATATGGACTTACCAAAGGAGATGTTGTACATGGTGGAGCCACTCCTGAGTAATGAGGAGTTGGATAATGCGCACTGATTTGTGCGGAGGAGTTTGGTTCAAGCAAGTTATGTGGAAGGAGATTATAGGGTTCCTGTAAGTATAGACAACTTTCGCAGAGCGGATTTTAGCTTGTCAAAAAGGTTGTTATTGGCCACATTGGGGGTTTTGATGAAGATGACCTCGATAGGGAAGATTTAGAGGCGAGGCATAAGCAAAACGTCGATGCAGCGCAACTGAGGGGAAAATTGCAGGATTTGCAGGGAGACGACAGGGTCGCGTTGGAGGAATTGTTATTGACATTTAGCGATTTATTCGGACCGGAGAGTAGGTTACCGGAAACACCGATTATGAAGCATCACATACCAACAGAGGATAATACACCAGTGTCTAGGAAAGCATATGGGGGTAACACGTCGTATGCAACTGCTACTAGAGAAGTTTATAGAACAACAGCTATGGGATGGAATTATAGAGCATAGCGATAGTCTGTATTCAAGCAATGTAGTTCTCGTGTCTAAGAAGTCGGTGGATGGTACAAGGAAATATTGGTTTTGTTGTGATTATAGGTTTCTGAATGTGAAAATCATTTTGGACGCATATCCGATTCCGAATATCACATACACATTGGATAATCTGGGACAATTTAGGTATTTTACGACGATTCATTTACGGAGGGGATACCACCAGTTGGAAGTAGCGCCAGAGGACAGGGTAAAGAGAGCTTTTACTGTTCCTGGGGTGCACTATCAGTATATACGTATGTCGTTCGGGTTGAAGACTGCACCGGCCACATTTAAGCTATTATTAGATGGGATTTTAAGGGGATTGAAATCAAAGACATCTATGGTTTACCTAGATGACATTATGGTATTTTCGAAGGATATACCAGAACATGTATTGCGTTTAAGAGAAGTCCTTGGAAGATTGCGGTCGGCATGGTTAACATTAAGTTTAGAAAAATGTAATTTTGCGCAGAAGCAGGTCAAATACTTAGGTCATTTAATCAGTGAACAAGGGGTTCAAACCTATCCTCTGTTAACAGAGGCAGTTCAAAATTTTCCAACACCATGTACAATGAAGCAATTACAATTGTATTTTAGGTTATATTCATATTATCATCAATTTGTAAAGGATTTTGCTAAAACAGCCAAGCCGTTAACAAAGCTTTTAAAGAAAGGGGTTAAATTTCAATGGACAGAGGAATGCCAGCAAGCTTTCGATGAATTAAAAATGAGATTAGTTTCTGGTCTGGTGTTGGTGTTTCCGAATTTTGAAGAAGACTTCATCTTATCGTGTGACGCTTCAAATGGCGCAGTAGGATGTGTTCTGGGGCAAATGGTAAAGAGACAGGAGCATCCGGTGGTGTATGCTTCCAGACAGTTAAATAGGGCAGGCAAATATGCATCAAAGTACTTTGCAACATTGCTTTATTCACAGAAATAAATTTCAACACTAATATTCCTCCAGAAGGACATCAGGGTTATCTGGGATAGACAACAGTGCGTAATATCTGAAGTTTTTCTTACCAAAGGGTTCTTTTTCCCATAACATGTATCCTCTAATGTGTGTTGCATGTATTCTTTTGGTGAATTGATAAAGTGTGTGGCTAATACTGTTCACACTTAAGCATGGACTGTCATTCCCACAATGCCTAGCATTATTACGATTCATGTAGCATCCTGTAGGTCAGTGTTTGGTTGCAAAGTCTTCATTTCAACATAATATCAAATTCTATGGCCATTAGAAAAGAAACAATAACATGTAGCTGCATGGCAATTCCTACTTACCTGAATCCTCATGACCAAAAGATGTATATTCCAACGCTCACCAAAACCGAGTGAAAAGTGTAATTTTTCTTATGGTGCTGTGCCAGTAAACTAAGTCACAACACAGCTTTATTTTTGAATTTTACTAACAGATCCAGCTTAATACTGGGAAAAAGGTGACATTAACTACAAAGGACAGTTTCATCATCATTTAGTTAAATCAACAACAATAAAACAATGAACATACAGTTAATGTTTGTGCAGTAAAACAACTAGCAACAGGCTGGTTGGATCCAACAGTGGTTATGAACCTCATAAGAATAGATTATCTGTCAGTGATCTCACCAGGAACCTAATTGAAACTGAAGTGATATTGCTGGACTGATGAAAACATTATGCAAAAAAATGACAAATGACGTAAATAAATAAATAAATAAGTATCAGACTGGGTACAAATATATTCCTGCAATTATTTTGTAATAGTTTTAGTTACATCAAGTACCACTTTATGAAGAGGCATGGATTTCCACATGTAACATTTATTAATCAATATTCAGTACCTGTAAGAGCTTTGCCCCAAAATATTAGGGGTTCTAGATCCAAGACATTTCCCTGAAGGGGATTATAAGTTTGATCACTGACATTGTCATTCGCACCTATAGATGTTTATTAATTGAGGCTCTTAATTTCAATTATTATTGTAAACCTTTCATTATCTACAGATCTCAGCATTTGCATAAGCATCCACTCAATTTCTTCTAGTGGGACTGTGCCTCACATCATGCATTTGTAACGGAGACAATAATTCCAGATAAGGTATTAACACACTATCCCATAAGAGGTGATGAGATATGGGAATTACAGAAGAAATGAAGGAAGACCACGTTTTATTGCCTCACCCATGATAAACTTGTTAGAGATGGCTTAAATTCACTGATTTGGAGAAGGAAATCAGTTGCCTCCTTTTCAAAGGAACCATTAAGCAATTTATGGAAAGACAAAATACCTAAATGTCAATGGTCGGACAGTGATTCGGAATGTTGGCCTTCTAAATGGTGCGCTGTTACTGTATCGAGCAGGGTGCCAAGATCTTTGGGGAGAAATATATGCACTAGGTGTTGTAGTACTTACAATAAGTTTACTGAGATGTGCACACTTGCATTTTCAAGTATGAATCAGAGGGTAGGTACCAAAGGTCGAGCATGAAAGCATGGGACGATGAGAAGTAGAAAGAATCTTAGTGAAAAAATTTTACGCAGAATATTTTGATAAAGTGGTATCAGTGTCAGTGAAAGGTAAGATATGGAAAAATGTAAGAAAACCTAGTAAATATTTATGTGGAAATCAATTTAAAGAGACACATAACAAAATGTGTGAGACTAGCGGCACAGAAGCAAGATCAAAAATCGCACCCACACGATGAGAAATTTTATCTGCCTAACACAGTGTCTGATTTTAAACTCAGTACATTTTATGGGAAATATCCTGATTACATTTCATGTCTAATTAACATTGACTTTAAATTTGAGGTCTAATTAACACTGACATTAAATGCAGCTACTTTGTTATCATTAACTCTAAGAAAGAAATCCATATTCTCTACTAAATTTCTGTGTAAAAAAGCTGTCAACTGAATCAAAGATTGAAACAGGGGCATTGATTGGTAATAGGCACACATAACAACTCAAACCATCCCTTGTATTTCTACACTCCTGGAAATTGAAATAAGAACACCGTGAATTCATTGTCCCAGGAAGGGGAAACTTTATTGACACATTCCTGGGGTCAGATACATCACATGATCACACTGACAGAACCACAGGCACATAGACACAGGCAACAGAGCATGCACAATGTCGGCACTAGTACAGTGTATATCCACCTTTCGCAGCAATGCAGGCTGCTATTCTCCCATGGAGATGATCGTAGAGATGCTGGATGTAGTCCTGTGGAATGGCTTGCCATGCCATTTCCACCTGGCGCCTCAGTTGGACCAGCGTTCGTGCTGGACGTGCAGACCGCGTGAGACAACGCTTCATCCAGTCCCAAACATGCTCAATGGGGGACAGATCCGGAGATCTTGCTGGCCAGGGTAGTTGACTTACACCTTCTAGAGCACGTTGGGTGGCACAGGATACATGCGGATGTGCATTGTCCTGTTGGAACAGCAAGTTCCCTTGCCGGTCTAAGAATGGTAGAACGATGGGTTCGATGACGGTTTGGATGTACCGTGCACTATTCAGTGTCCCCTCGACAATCACCAGTGGTGTACGGCCAGTGTAGGAGATCGCTCCCCACACCATGATGCCGGGTGTTGGCCCTGTGTGCCTCGGTCGTATGCAGTCCTGATTGTGGTGCTCACCTGCACGGCGCCAAACACGCATACGACCATCATTGGCACCAAGGTAGAAGCGACTCTCATCGCTGAAGACGACACGTCTCCATTCGTCCCTCCATTCACGCCTATCGCGACACCACTGGAGGTGGGCTGCACGATGTTGGGGCGTGAGCGGAAGACGGCCTAACGGTGTGCGGGACCGTAGCCCAGCTTCATGGAGACGGTTGCGAATGGTCCTCGCCGATACCCCAGGAGCAACAGTGTGCCTAATTTGCTGGGAAGTGGCGGTGCGGTCCCCTACGGCACTACGTAGGATCCTACGGTCTTGGCGTGCATCCGTGCGTCGCTGCGGTCCGGTCCCAGGTCGACGTGCACGTGCACCTTCCGCTGACCACTGGCGACAACATCGATGTACTGTGGAGACCTCACGCCCCACATGTTGAGCAATTCGGCGGTACGTCCACCCGGCCTCCCGCATGCCCACTATACGCTCTCGCTCAAAGTCCGTCAACTGCACATACGGTTCACGTCCACGCTGTCGCGGCATGCTACCAGTGTTAAAGACTGCAATGGAGCTCCGTATGCCACAGAAAACTGGCTGACACTGACGGCGGCGGTGCACAAATGCTGCGCAGCTAGCGCCATTCGACGGCCAACACCGCGGTTCCTGGTGTGTCCGCTGTGACGTGCGTGTGATCATTGCTTGTACAGCCCTCTCGCAGTGTCCGGAGCAAGTATGGTGGGTCTGACACACCAGTGTCAATGTGTTCTTTTTTCCATTTCCAGGAGTGTATATGTACGTTCTTGCTGTCAAAATAAATTCTGGTGGCTTTGATTAAATTTACAAACACCTGAAAGACCATTTTTAATATAGCAAGAGGGAGAGAAATGTTACAATGCTAGCCTAGTGACTTAGCTCTGTGCCACCATGCTTTATATATGGAAATTACAGCTCAATCATTAACATATTTCAGTAGGTTAAGCTCACATGCAGTTAGGTATTAGTAACGTTTCGATAGCGTGCCACGAATACTACAATTTCCACTTCTGTTTTTCATACTTCTCAAGTATTAAACAGCCAGTAGTTCTACATAATTCCAGAATGAGATTTTCACTCTGCATCGGAGTGTGCGCTGATGTGAAACTTCCTGGCAGATTAAAACTGTGTGCCCGACCGAGACTCGAACTCGGGACCTTTGCCTTTTGCGAGCAAGTGCTCTACCAACTGAGCTACCGAATAACGACTGCCAGGAAGTTTCATATCAGCGCACACTCCGCTGCAGAGTGAAAATCTCATTCTGGAAACATCCCCCAGGCTGTGGCTAAGCCATGTCTCTGCAATGTCCTTTCTTTCAGGAGTGCTAGTTCTGCAAGGTTCGCAGGAGAGCTTCTGTAAAGTTTGGAAGGTAGGAGACGAGATACTGGCAGAAGTGAAGATGTGAGTACCGGGCTTGAGTCGTGCTTCAGTAGCTCAGTTGGTAGAGCACTTGCCTGCGAAAGGCAAAGGTCCCGAGTTCGAGTCTCGGTCGGGCACACAGTTTTAATCTGCCAGGAAGTTTCAGTTCTACATAACGTCTAACAGCTTTCCTCCTCACAGTTTCAGAACTAAGTATTTTCCCAGATGATATTTACGTATCTCATTAGTTGTTACTTAAAGTTGGCAACACACAATACAATTACGCATACGAGGCAGTATTTATGCATGCCAATTTTTTTTTTTTTTTGTTGTTTTAGGGCGCACAACTTCAATGGTCAATAGCGCCGACTACTCTAAGAATGCACCGCGAGGCACAAGTTGACAACAACAACTAAAAGGGAAAACACGATAAAAGACAGACTGACAGGCATAGGATTAAAAAACAGCATCATCAAATGTCCTTAGAGAGGTTTGTCAAATTGATAAAACGAAGAACACGAGCAACTGCTTGTGGGTCATCCGCTAAAATGGCATCGAAAGTACTTGGCAGGTTAAGATCTAGACGCAGTGTGTTAAAATCTAGACAGGACATTAAAATGTGTCGAACCGTCAGCAAGTGCCCACATGGGCAGAATGGCGCCGGCGCAGCCGTCAGCAGATGGCGATGGCTGAACCGGCAGTGTCCAATTCTTAACCGGGCCAAAACTACCTCCTCCCGCCGAGAAGGGCGTGAGGAGGACGTCCAAGCCATGGGAAGAGGTTTTAAGGCCCGAAGCTTGTTGTCTGTAAGTGCAGCCCAATCGGCATGCCACAGCAATAAAATGCGCCGACAAATGACCCTGCTAAAATCGGACGAAGGGACACAACAAGAAGCTGTCCGAGGCTGGAGGACCGCAGCCTAGGCCGCGGCATCTGCAGCTTCGTTCCCAGGGATACCGACATGGGCAGGAACCCACATAAAGCTAACCGGAGAACCGACGTCCACCAGCTGCTGAAGAGAGCGTTGGATCCGGTGCACGAAAGGGTGAACCGAGTACAGATCACTGAGGCTCTGGAGAGCGCTCAGGGAATCGGAGCAGATGACATATGCAGAATGTCGGTGGCGGCAGATGTAAAGAACAGCCTGGTAGAGGGCAAAGAGCTCAGCTGTGAAGACCGAACAATGGCCATGGAGCCGGTATTTGAAACTTTGTGCCCCGACAATAAAGAAACACCCGACCCCGTCATTGGTCTTAGAGCCATCTGTATAAATGAAAGCCATGTTGATGAACTTCGAACGAAGTTCCAAAAAAGGGAGTGGTAGACCGAACCGGGGGTAACCTCTTTTGGGAGCGAGCTGAGGTCAAGGTGAACGCGGACCTGAGCCTGGAGCCAAGGTGGCGTGTGGCTCTCACCCACTCGAAAGGTTGCAGGGAGTGAAAAATTAAGGTGTTGAAGGAGGCGACGAAAGCGAACTCCAGGGGGTAGCAGGGCAGAGACATACAACCCGTATTGACGGTCGAGGGAGTCATCAAAAAAGGAACGATAAGACGGGTGGTCAGGCATTGCCAGTAGCCGACAGGCATACCGACAAAGCAGTACATCGCGCCGGTAGGTGAGTGGCAATTCGCCAGCGTCAGCATGAAGACTCTCTACGGGACTAGTATAAAATGCTCCGATCGCAAGTCGTAAACCCCGATGTTGTATGGAGTTGAGGTGGCGTAAGATGGATGGCCGTGCAGAGGAGTATACAAAGCTCCCATAATCCAGCTGGGAGCGGACTATCGACCGATATAGACGAAGTAGGACGGTTCGATCCGCTCCCCACGACATACCACTGAGAACACGGAGGACATTTAAAGAACGGGTACAACGGGCGGCCAAATATGACACATTTGGAGACCAGCTAAGTTTCCTGTCAAATGTAAGGCCTAAAAATTTGGTTGTCTCCACGATTGGGAGAGTAACGGGACCGAGTCGTAAGGACAGTGGGAGAAACTCTTTGTAGCGCCAGAAGTTAATACAGACCGTCTTCTCGGCAGAAAAATGGAAGCCATTGGCGACACTCCAGGAGGAAAGACGGTCAAGAGAACGCTGAAGACAGCACTCCAGGACACATGTACACTGCACGCTGCAATAGATGGTAAAATCATCCACGAAAAGGGAGCCTGATACATCAGCTGGGAGGCAATCCATTATTGGATTGATCGCGATGGCGAAGAGAGCGACGCTCAAAACTGAGCCCTGTGGCACCCCATTCTCCTGGCAAAAGGTGTCGGACAGGACAGAACCCACACGTACCCTGAACTGTCGATCCAGTAAAAAGGAACGAATAAAAAGAGGGAGGTGACCGCGAAGGCCCCATGTATGCATGGTGCGGAGAATGCCCGCCCTCCAACAGGTGTCTTAAGCCTTCTCCAAATCAAAGAACACAGCCGCGGTTGGGCGCTTCCGCAAGAAGTTATTCATAATGAAGGTCGACAAGGTAACCAGATGGTCAACAGCAGAGCGGCGCCTACGAAATCCACATTGTACATTGGTAAGTAGGCGTCGAGACTCAAGCAGCCAAACCAATCGAGAGTTAACCATTCGCTCCATCACTTTACAGACACAGCTGGTAAGCGAGATAGGTCGATAACTGGAAGGCAAGTGCTTGTCCTTCCCCGGCTTAGGAATCGGGACAACAATAGACTCGCGCCAGCATGCGGGAACATGTCCCTCAATCCAGATGCGATTGTATGTACGAAGAAGAAAACCTTTACCCGCAGGAGAAAGGTTCTTCAGCATCTGAATATGAATAGAATCAGGCCCTGGAGCGGAGGACCGTGATCGGCCAAGTGCGTTTTCGAGTTCCCGCATGGTGAATGGGGCATTATAACTTTCACAATTCGAGGAGCGGAAGTTAGGTGGCCTAGCCTCCTCTGCCTGTTTGCGGGGGAGGAAGGCAGGGTGGTAATGAGAGGAGCTCGAAACCTCTGCGAAAAAGCGGCCGAAGGCATTGGAGACAGCCTCAGGGGCCACAAGGATGTCATTCGCGACCTTCAAGCCAGAAAATGGTGAGTGGACCTTAGTGCCAGATAGCCGGCGCAGGCTACCCCAGACAACAGAAGGAGTAAAACTGTTGAAGGTGCTTGCGAAAGCAGCCCAGCTGGCTTTCTTGCTTTCTTTGATAATACGACGACACTGAGCACGTAATCGTTTATAATTGATACAATTCGCCACTGTAGGGTGGCATTTAAATGTGCGTAAAGCACATCGACGAGCACGTAAAGCATCTCTACATGCTGCGGTCCACCAGGGGACCGGTACGCGACGTGGAGAAGAAGTAGGGCGAGGGATGGAATATTCAGCAGCAGCGAGAATGACTTCCGTGAGGTGTGCGACCTGATGATCGCAGCTTGTGAAGGTTTGATCCTGAAAGGTCGCCCTGGAAGAGAAGAGCCCCCAGTCTGCCTTGGAGATGGTCCAACTAGAGGAGCACGGAGAGGGGGTATGCTGCAGGAGATGGATAACACACAGGAAGTGGTCGCTCGAATATGTATCAAAGTGCATACCACTCAAATCGGCGTGCAAGTTGGGGAGTACATATAGAGAGGTCTAAATGGGAATAGGTGTGAGATGTGTCCGAAAGGAAAGTAGGGGCGCCAGTATTGAGGCAAACAAGATTGAGCTGGTTGAAAAGGTCTGCTAACAAGGAGCCCCTCGGGCAGGATGCTGGAGAGCCCCAAAGGGGATGGTGGGCATTGAAGTCTCCAGTTAACAAAAATGGTGCAGGTAGCTGAGCAATAAGTTGCATCATGTCTGCCCTGGTAACGGCAGATGACGATGGAGTGTAAACGGTACAAATGGAAAATGTAAAAGTGGGGAGAGTAATGCGGATGGCAACTGCCTGCAGGCCAGTGTGCAACGTGATGGGATCGTAGTAAATATCACCCCTGACCAGCAACATAACCCCTCCATGAGCTGGGATACCTACCACAGGGGGTAGGTCAAAACGCACAGAGGTGTAGTGTGCCAAGGCAATTTGATCGCATGGGCGTAGCTTCGTTTCCTGGAGGGCTACGACGAGCGGACGGTGCAAGCGGAGCAGCAACTTCAAGTCCTCTCGGTTGGAGCGAATGCTGCGAATATTCCAGTGAATAAGTGCCATCGTAAGAAAAGGAAGATGAAAGAAGGGGTCACCTCGAAGGCCGCTGAGGGCCTGGCTTCGAGCGAGCACTGCCGCCGCTATCAGTAGGCGGACAGTCATCGTCCATTGGTTCTATAGGTTCATCGGCCATCTCGGGAGGATGGCCGGGAGGGGGAGCTTCCTCCGCCGGTGAACGACCAGATGTACGGCTACCAGCGGTGCGGCCAGGCGAAATGGATGACGGCCTGGGGCAGCAACCGCTGGGTGGCGCAGGAGAAGAAATGCGCCGTGGCGGAGAAGGAGAACTGTGCTTCCTATGAGCCTTTTTGGAAGGACGTTTGGTGGAAGTACCGGTCGAAGGCTGGGAGGTCGAGGTACGTAGGAAGTCTGCACGAGATGGTTCCTTCTTGAAGGCCCGTGCATCTGACTTCGGGGTCTTCGTCTTAGCAGAAGCTGATGAAGGGGCTGGTGTCTGTGGGGTGATGGGAGGAAGAGGAGACGTGGACCGCGCGATCTTAGCACTGGCCGAACGGACGACCGTGGTGCTGAAGGTCAGATCGCATGTCTGGGTTGCTACCTCCCTGGTAGTCCGAGGAGAGGCGAGGACAGTACTGTATTTCCCCACTGGGAGCAGCGCGGGCTTCCTACTAGCCAATAGCTTGCGAGCAGCCGAGGTGGACACTTTCTCTTTGACCCGAATTTCTTGGATACAGCGTTCTTCCTTATAGACAGGACAGTCGCGGGAGGATGCGGCATGGTCACCCTGACAGTTCACACAACGAGGAGACGGAGGTGGACAGTCACCCTCATGGGCATCCCTGCCACAAGTGACACATTTAGCCGCATTGGAACAAGACTGTCGAGTGTGATTGAAACGCTGACACTGGTAGCAGCGCGTAGGTGTCGGGACATAGGGGCGAACAGAAATAACCTCGTAGCCCGCCTTGATGCGCGATGGCTATCGAATGTCAAGAAAAGTGTCCGGGTCAGTACAAGGTCATTGTTGACCTTTTTCATGACCCTATGGACAGCCGTCACGCCCTGCTCAGCGAGGAAAGATTGAATCTCCTCGTCAGTCAATCCGTCGAGGGAGCTAGTATAGACTACACCACGAGACGAATTCAAAGTCCCGGACAGGGAACGTGTACAGGAGTGTGGCCCGAAGCAGTTTTTGTGCCTGAAAGGCACTCTCAGTTTCTAGTAATAAGGTACCGTTACGCAACCTGGTACAAGATTTGACAGATCCGGCTATGGCATCTACGCCCTTCTGGATAATGAAAGGGTTGACAGAGGAAAAATCCTTTCCGTCCTCAGATCGAGAAACGACAAGGAACTGTGGGGCAGGCGGTAGTACTTTTGTCACTGGTGGCTGGTCACGTTTCCGTTTTTGGGCAGAAGTCGAGAGAGATGGAGTAGAATCCATTGCGGAGGAATCCCCCATGATTGCCAGCGTCTCCGATGGCGCGCTCCTTCCTTGTGGGGACCCTCTCAGAGGGCACTCCCGCCTTAGGTGAATGTTTACACCTCAGGTCACACCTCCCGAGAAACAGACGGAGGGACCAATCGGCATGGTCAGAAGGTATCAGCTCAGGCAATCACCCCTCCCCGGGCCTGGCCTTTACCAGGGGGTACGCGCGTGCCTTACGTGTCTACCCAGGGCGGGGAATTACGCGTTACCCCGTCACTGGCTACGCGTGCGAACGCGTGGGTTGGCCTTCAGGCACGCACAGGGAGGAAGGAAGAGGAAAAAGAAGAGAGAGAGGGAGAAAGAGGACAGACTGTCTCAAACGCCGAGGCGGAGACCAGAGAAGGCAAGGAGAAGAAGGCAATGAGAAGGCAAGGAGAAGAAGGCAATGAGAAGGCAAGGAGAAGTCAAAGGAAAGAGTAAGGAAGACAGTGAGGTGGAGAAGAGCAAAGAAAGGAACCAACAAAAGGAAGGAAGGAAGAAACGAGAAGTGAAAAACCAAGAAGACCACAATTATAGGTCGTGGAACCGTCCGTCTCCGGATGCAGGCGCTAACTACCCCCGTGAGGGGGATGGACTCCTTTTAGTCGCCTCTTACGACAGGCAGGAATACCTCGGGCCTATTCTAATCCCCGGACCCGCAGGGGGGGGCATGCCAAAATGAATCGCACTGTTAGTGGAGCCAACCTTATCTCATTTACCTACATTACGATGACTGTTCAATCTGCACTACTAATGACAGCCTTTCACTTTGCAAATGCCTCACTAAACATATGCCCCACTAAATTGTACAAGGCCTGCAGATTCAGGGCAATGGATCTACTGTGGTTCATCTCTGTGTATAGTATAAATACCAGTGATAACGTGTGTTTTAGTAAGAGTGACATCAAAGCGTCAACTGACTTGAAAGATGACTTCCAAAAACCACAACACTACAAATAATAATGTCAGCTATGGAACAACTCAATCTAAACTGTCACATTGTTGAAGTTTAATGACCCATTGGGCAAGGCTAAAATACTATCTTAATTCCATGGGAACATCTTTATCGCTAAAAACTATGTGTGATATATTTTGCGTCATCCACCACCACCACCACCTAAGCCAAATTAGAAAAGCTAATATGGGACAATTACCAGGCCAATGTAGCGTAGCGTCAGGAACAGAAGAAGTTACGAAGTACAAGTACTTACAATATGCGTCAAAGTTCGCACTACAAGAAAAACATACTATCCCATGTGCAATTGCCATTAGGCATATTTGCAGAAGATGTTATTTGGAGATTTCACATGTCAGAATGAAGACAGCAGACTCAAGAACCTCACTGTATCGAGTTGGTGCCAGATGGCGTTTATATCAAAGATTGAAATAAAGACATACACAAAACAATGTAAATATTCCTATCATCTCTTTCCTTACAATAAGCATCATATTGTTAACATGTTTTACACGACATATATAGATCATACAGCACACTACACAACTAGGCACAATGTCCAGATATTCCAATTAGAGAAAGAAATTAGAGGCCACAATCGTAAAGGAAGACATTACAATTTTCCAAACAAAGCAAGCAGGCTTCAACCTATTGAGACTACAGATGGGTCACATGTAAAACAAAACCTATCACAAAATATTAATTTTTCCACCTGTGTCAGGATGGACTGAGGGTGGATAGGAACTTGTAGGAATGGCTGGGGAGGAGGGGGGGGGGGGGAGACTAAGGCAGGGAAGGGCACAGGTGGAGGCAGATGTTTGATTACTTGGAGGGTGGGGAGCGGCAGGAAGTAGTTCGTAGGGAAACATGTAGTGGTTGGGGTGAGGTGGGGAACTGAGGAACTGGAAGATTTTAGCAATTAAGATATTTCCTTGGAATTAATGTGGGCAAAGTCTGGATGGTCACATACCTTACAACTTGAAGAGTTCATCAGTCAAATGGAAGAAATGCTATTTGCAGTTCTAAAACTATCAACAATGAAAACTTACAGGGCTATTACAAATGATTGAAGCGATTTCATAAATTCACTGTAGCTCCATTCATTCATTGACATATGGTCACGACACACTACAGATACGTAGATAAACTAATAAAGTTTTGTACGGCTGAAGCCGCACTTCAGGTTTCTACCGTCAGAACGCTCGAGAGCGCAGTGAGACAAAATGGCGACAGGAACCGAGAAAGCGTATGTCGTGCTTGAAATGCACTCACATCAGTCAGTCATAAGAGTTCAACGACACTTCAGGACGAAGTTCGACATTGATCCACCAACTGCTAACTCCATTCGGCGATGGTATGCACAGTTTAAAGCTTCTGGATGCCTCTGTAAGGGGTAATCAACGGGTCGGCCTGCAGTGAGCGAAGAAACGGTTGAACGCGTGCGGGCAAGTTACATGCGTGCGGGCAAGTTACATGCGTGCGGGCAAGTTTCACGCGTAGCCTGCGGAAAATTGGCTCATGCCACAACTGGACACCGACAACACCGACTTTCAACAGGATGGTGTTCCACCGCACTTCCATCATGTCAGCATTTCTTAAACAGGATATTGGAAAACCGATGGATCGGTCGTGGTGGAGATCATGATCAGCAATTCATGTCATGGCCTCCACGCTCTCCCGACTTAACCCAATGCGATTTCTTTCTGTGGGGTTATGTGAAAGATTCAGTGTTTAAACCTCCTCTACCAAGAAACGTGCCAGACCTGCGAGCTCTCATCAACGATGCTTTCGAACTCATTGATGGGGACATGCTGCGCTGAGTGTGGGAGGAACTTGATTGTCGGCTTGATGTCTGCCGAATCATTAAAGGGGCACATATCGAACATTTGTGAATGCCTAAAAAAACTGGAGTTTTTGTATGTGTGTGCAAAGCATTTTGAAAATATCTCAAATAATAAAGTTATTGTAGAGTTGTGAAATCGCTTCAATCATTTGTAATAACCTTATATATATATACATACACTCCTGGAAATTGAAATAAGAACACCGTGAATTCATTGTCCCAGGAAGGGGAAACTTTATTGACACATTCCTGGGGTCAGATACATCACATGATCACACTGACAGAACCACAGGCACATAGACACAGGCAACAGAGCATGCACAATGTCAGAACTAGTACAGTGTATATCCACCTTTTGCAGCAATGCAGGCTGCTATTCTCCCATGGAGACGATCGTAGAGATGCTGGATGTAGTCCTGTGGAACGGCTTGCCATGCCATTTCCACCTGGCGCCTCAGTTGGACCAGCGTTCGTGCTGGACGTGCAGACCGCGTGAGACGACACTTCATCCAGTCCCAAACATGCTCAATGGGGGACAGATCCGGAGATCTTGCTGGCCAGGGTAGTTGACTTACACCTTCTAGAGCACGTTGGGTGGCACGGGATACATGCAGACGTGCATTGTCCTGTTGGAACAGCAAGTTCCCTTGCCGGTCTAGGAATGGTAGAACGATGGGTTCGATGACGGTTTGGATGTACCGTGCACTATTCAGTGTCCCCTCGACGATCACCAGTGCTGTACGGCCAGTGTAGGAGATCGCTCCACACACCATGATGCCGGGTGTTGGCCCTGTGTGCCTCGGTCGTATGCAGTCCTGATTGTGGCGCTCACCTGCACGGCGCCAAATATGCATACGACCATCATTGGCACCAAGGCAGAAGTGACTCTCATCGCTGAAGACGACACGTCTCCATTCGTCCCTCCATTCACGCCTGTCGCGACACCACTGGAGGTGGGCTGCACGATGTTGGGGCGTGAGCGGAAGACGGCCTAACGGTGTGCGGGACCGTAGCCCAGCTTCATGGAGACGGTTGCGAATGGTCCTCGCCGATACCCCAGGAGCAACAGTGTCCCTAATTTGCTGGGAAGTGGCGGTGCGGTCCCCTACGGCACTGCGTAGGATCCTACGGTCTTGGCGTGCATCCGTGCGTCACTGCGGTCCGGTCCCAGGTCGACGGGCACGTGCACCTTCCGCCGACCACTGGCGACAACATCGATGTACTGTGGAGACCTCACGCCCCACGTGTTGAGCAATTCGGCGGTACGTCCACCCGGCCTCCCGCATGCCCACTATACGCCCTCGCTCAAAGTCCGTCAACTGCACATACGGTTCACGTCCACGCTGTCGCGGCATGCTACCAGTGTTAAAGACTGCGATGGAGCTCCGTATGCCACGGCAAACTGGCTGACACTGACGGCGGCGGTGCACAAATGCTGCGCAGCTAGCGCCATTCGACGGCCAACACCGCGGTTCCTGGTGTGTCCGCTGTGCCGTGCGTGTGATCATTGCTTGTACAGCCCTCTCGCAGTGTCCGGAGCAAGTATGGTGGGTCTGACACACCGGTGTCAATGTGTTCTTTTTTCCATTTCCAGGAGTGTATATATATATATATATATATATATATATATATATATATATATATATATATATATATATATATTAGAGGGAAACATTCCACGTGGGAAAAATATATCTAAAAAGAAAGATGATTAGACTGACCAAACAAAAGTGCTGGCAGGTCGATAGACACACAAACATACACACAAAATTCAAGCTTTCGCAACCAACAGTTGCCTCATCAGGAAAGAGGCAAGGAGAGGGAAAGACGAAAGGATTTGGGTTTTAAGGGAGAGGGTAAGGAGTCATTCCAATCCCGGAAGCGGAAAGACTTACCTTAGGGGGAAAAAAGGACAGGTATACACTCGCGCGCGCGCACACACACACACACACACACACACACACACACACACACACACAGACATTTGTAAGGGCAAAGAGTTTGGGCATGGCTCGCCTGCTTTGCAATATTACATGGTGACCACTTAAACAAAATCCCATTACTTTTCTTCGCTCAATGTTGCACTTGTTAAGCCTGGACCATTCACTGTTTCTATCTTGCTTTTTTTCCACAGTTCAGTAAATCATCTTCCTATTTTCATGCTTGATCAGTGTTCAGTTTTTGACAGGCTGTCTACTAAATATGACAGGGGTGAACTAACATTCTAGAATTTTTATGAATGGTATGCAAGCTATGCAGTTAACCAAGTGCTGGCTAAATGAATCAAGTGAAGTCTAAAAGTGGATAGATTCTATGCAAATGTTTGATTAAATCTTGGGAAGATGAATCGACAGAAGACTTCTCAACCGGTGGAAGCCACTGCCTATCATACGTAAATTGATGTAAATGAAGTATTCAAAAGCAATGTATGATTTTTTTCTCATAAAACCATTGGTCTTGTTTTTTAATAGGCAATGGAGAGAAAACCAGAAGATGGGAGGGAGGATCACTGCCCCGGAAGAATGGTCAATATTCTGGGGACATGGCAGGAACAATAATTCAGAGAGAGAGAGAGAGAGAGAGAGAGAGAGAGAGAGAGAGAGAGAGAGAGAGAGGTTAGTAAATATGGGCTCTGAACTGTATGCCTTAAGAGCTATGAACACTTTAGATCCGCTACTATGAAACATCTCTTCTGCTGAAGAAGTGCTCAAAGCTTTTAAGTTATGCATTTTAGAGTCCATGATTGCTAGGTTTCTTTTACTATTTCTCCTGAAACACACTTAAGAAAATGGCCATACAAGCCAAAAGAACTTTGTAACAGCAAGGAGTGATTATTCTACTTATTCTTATACCAATCCAGACAGAAATAGTACTTTCTTTTATGATCACTCTTCATTAATAATGCATATACTATGTGTACATGAAATTTCTAGTTATCCTCTTGCGGTATTTCACTAAATTTTCTTATTCACAATACAATTTACAGTCTGCTGCTGACAAAGGTGTAAATATTTCATACAGAAATTTTTTATTTAGGTAAGAAATAGTTATAATATACTACACCTGCAAACCATTTGCTCATCAAAAGTCTACCATGGTAAAATTTGTTTCTATATTGACATAGCTTATTTGAAAGTCATCATTCTCATCTTTCAAGCAAATGTTTTGCTTTTTCTAAAAATTTAATTCAGATTTTAGTCTTATTCAATGTTTTCATTTATTTGAATGTTCCAATACATTTAATTCTTTCCAAAATGCATTTGCTATAATTTTGTAGTCATTATCTCTCTGTATCTAAAAATGTATGCTTCTACTGAAATAATATGTTAATTCATTAATGATACCAATTAGAAAATTTCTTTGTCAAGAAAATTCTTGGCAAAACTTTGACAATACTCTGCACATTAAAATTGGCCTCCCATAACATAGTACCTATTACTTCACCATTTTCTAATTATACAGCTTTTAGTTAAATTTACTTCATTGCCTGTTCTCATTTTTATCTTATGTTGATACCCAAAATGTAATATTTTGGTACTTGAGCATTTCATAATCTGTAATATCTGCATCTACAAAAAGTCACTGTACACACAGCTTCAGTGTTACTCCTTCAGCAGAAGGATTGAAGGGAAAGGACTTGTGAGCTTTAGGAAGTGAGGAAAGCTCAGAAAATTCACACAGAATCCAAGGTCAGGGATGACTTATCAAATAGGATGAGAGGGAAAGACGGATTGCTGGGAACAGAATCAATAAAGATTTGAAAACCTGAAAGCTTATTTTTAAGGTGGAAGACAGAGTAATATGTATGATATGTAGTACTGACAAAATCAAAAGGGAGTGAAGAAAGGAATAGTTACTGACAAGAAATGCTGAGATGGAAGAAAGTAAACTGAGGCTGGGTGAGCGGCAAGAAACAAGGACATGTTGCAGCACCAGTTCCCCACCCTAAGATTTCTGAGAAACTTGTGTCTGGGGAGAAGAATCCTGAAGGCACATTTGGCAACACAAGCACCGAGGTCATGACTGTCATGTTACAGAGCATGCTCAGCTACAGGCCATTGTGTGTCGCCTATGCCCATTCATCGTAACCAATAACTTGATGGTCATCATGCCACTGTAAAGAGAACATGGGTCGTTCACAGCTGGCTCTCCCTTTGATGGCTTATGTTTTACCACTCACAGTGCTTGTAAAGGTGATGACAGAAAGGTGCATAGGGGAAAGTCTTGCAGCAGGGACAGTCACAGGGGTGCAAGCCATAAGGTAGGGAAATGGATGATCTGTACTCTGTTCTACTTTTCTTCATAAGGCTGAAAACACAATCACATCCTGCATTGCTTTGAGGTATGGCGAGAACACAGATCATTTCTCTAGGAATTCTGTTATACTTAAGTGCATTGGCTCCACAAATTCTTGATATTTGTGCCCAACCGAATCACTTGCAGCATACTGATTTGGAGTCAGTGTCACCTACCTGAAGACCTGTGAACTGCCTCAAGCTCATTCGCCATCTCATCCGTAGTTTCAATCTCTTCCTTGCACAACATGATGGAGAACTACCCCAAGAAAAAAACAAATGGAAAAACTGCATATTCAGTTTTGTCTAATTTTTTCCTGTGGTTAGTTCTGGCAAATGAACTCTAGATGCCTAGTGTTGATCTTTAAGTCTACAATTGGTAAAACACTGTAGGTGACTACTGTAGTTCATCTATCTGGATTTTCATATTCAAAACAAACTATATAATAATCATGTATAACCTTTGGGAAAGTAATTTTTAGAATCTAATACTTTAGCCAAACATTAACAGGTCACTGTTATGCTCTACAATGCACTTTTGCGTTTATTTTTAAACTATTCTTACAGAACACCTTAGTAAGTGACAAAGGTATCAAAACATTTCATACAGAATAACTACATCTAGCAGAAAACTGATCATTGGATAGTTTTCAAGTTTCATGCAATGCTTAACAAAAAATCAATTCTTTACACATCCAATGACAATTGCCAAGGCCTGATAATAGGTACTCACATTTATATTTTATATACATATGGAGCCTCAAACTCCAAACTGCCTCTTATTTACCAACCACATTTTGGCCTTGTTTGGGATTATCAAAAATGGTCTGGTCCTTGGCGGCCTTCAAATGTTGAGGTCCTCAGGTCTGGAGCCGACCCCCCCCCCCCCCCCCCCCCCGACCTGAAACAGGCCATCCCCTCCAACTTCTCTTTGTCTGGCACTGGGTGCCTCAGCTATGGGCCTCACAGATGCAGGCTCCATGTAGCACAATAAGACAGGAGTCAACACTCCTGTTCAGAAGCTTCTGCATTAATACTACCTTGAGCTCCTGCTTTATTCGTGGTTTATTCACATATGCTTTCTTCTTCAGGCAGTTCCAAATAAAATGAGAGAGATCAGGCAAATAGGAGGGCCAGTTTTGGCATTTCTCAAGATGTGATCCAAAACTTGTCCTCAGAAGCCAACTGATTACCTTGTGTGTGCTGTTGGCCATATCATTGAAACCACACTTCAGGCATCCTCTTCACTGCAATACTTAACAGTCTTAACACTTTTGCAGTCAGCTGATTTGGAGTGGTGTGTGCTAAAAATGTCATGTGTATTTATGTCATTATGCTACAATCTAATTAAATTGCCATATATCACACAGTATTCACTTTAAAATATGAAAAAATTACCACTTATCCATAAAAGTATGTACAATATTAAGGCTTACACAGATTATCATGATGTTTCAAATGAATTTGATTGTAACAGTCCAAATAAAATACATTTTTTAAATATTATAAATCTGACTGATTCCATATATCCAACACTGCTTCAATTTAAGAAGGCTAACTACAGTCCATAGAATCTACACACATTTGTGAGTAAAATGACATGAGAGATATGAAATTTGTGTTGTTATTTAGTAAGATAATTATTATTTATTTGAAGAGAACATTACAGATTTTCCATGTGTACAGTATGACTGAGCATTTGCGTTTAGGAAAACATTCACCATGCAACCCCTTATTATATCTATTACAAACAGTTCTTGACCTTTTCCTTCCCTTACTAATACACACACAGCATCTTGACTGTTTTCTGGAAGTTTCCTCAAACCCGGAGAACCACGAGGATCATCAGTTGCAATTTTTTCCTTGCAGCCATTCATCTAACAAGGCTTCAATAATCATTACAGTATACACATATCTGGAAACAACTTTCCTTCCTTTATTATGATCTTTGTATAATTTGTAAGAGTTCAGCACCATTCTTGACATTACATTAAAAGCTACCTTCTTCCAGTAACAAAGAGTTCGCCTCTCATTCAAATACGCATACAGAATCATGTTGGTTGTGTGTATTTAGCCATATACTGGCTTATTATTTCTGGCTTTTTTACTGTTTTATTTTTATTTTGGACTTTAATGTCACCAGCACCAACTTTAATTGACAATAAGAGAACAGGGGTACACTGAGATTTTTTATCTCTGTACACACATGCTAGTACCACACCCGACTTACAATACATCTTTTTTCCCAATTGCAAATTTCTTTCTAAATTGCTATGGCAAATATTTCCTGTTTTTTCTTACAGTGCCAGTAATGTATGTACCTAATTTATAAAGACTTTTTACAAGTGGCACTGACATGAAAAAGTTGTCCACAAAGATATGATATCCCTTGTTCAAATAATTGCCCAAATGCAGTAACTTCTGGACAACACAGTAACCTAAGCCATGTCTTGCAATCTCAGCCTTATCTTCTTGGCTTATGGCACCTCTAAGTATAAAACCCAAGACAACAGTGTGTCATAGTGTCACACAGCATCAAGAATTTGATTTCCCATTGGTGGTGGTGTTTGTATGGAAGTGTGACATATAGTGCCAACTAGACTCATCAATACTAAGTAGTTCATGAGGTGTATAATGATGTCTAAATATATTAGTAGCATGATCTACCAATGGCTGGTATTTGATACATGGGTCATAATCAGGATGGCCTGGTGCTGGACAGTTCTTGCTATCCACAAGGTGAAAGAATTTCATAAGATGCTTAAGTCAGTGAGCAGAAAACATTTTACCAAACCATGGAAATGCCTGTGACGGTTTTGTGCTCCAGTATGAGAGCATTGTGGGCCTTTTATTGAGTCCCATATTCAGTAAGCATGCAATAACACCTCTTACCTCGGTACTTGTCACATTCTTCCATTTCTTAGACAGTTATAAACTGTTTAGCTGAGCAATTTGTTTCAGTTACAATAAGCTGCAGCATCGTTGTAGTAAAGAACAGATTGAAATATTCTATCACAGGAGATACTGCTGGCGGCATACGTTTTGGTCCTGGCAGCTCTTGAAATGGATGTGGTCACGGCTGTAGTGTTTCAGGTGTAATTACTTCAGAGTATTTAACATCTTCCATTTCGTCTTCACTTTCGTTCACAATATCGTCAAGTACATCACTGTCTCTTTCTGAACTGTTGCTACTTTCGCTAAAACACTCTGGATCACTAGTATATTCTAAAAGTTCACAAATTTCTTCGCCGGTAAGTCCTCTGCTGTGGCCTTGTGTAGGTCGCACTTTTCACAAAAATGGAGAAAATAAACTAAACTCTTAACATGAAGAAAAACACACAGAAACAATGATAAGTAACAGTACTGCGCAACAACAAGAACGTAGAATGCAATAACAGAATATAAACATGTACTGCAAAACACGACGTCAATAAACAAACTATGCAAAAGCGGAATAACCGAACGCTAATGTTTCACTGAAACAATTCTCAATTGTCGATAGCTATCAACCTACAAGTAGCTCAAGGAAAAGAGCATCTAACCAGCAGGCCAACACCACCTAGCACCCGATTCTGTAGGCTAAACAAGACGAATCAGAGTACCGACAAATCGGCACCCTGACAGTATTGGCGTCAGTAGGGGATGACTATAGATTGTTACCTTGACATTCAAAGGGTTAAGCATGTGTTGACATTGATGAAAGCCTAGAATAGGGCCAGCAGCATATAGCATATTTAAGCGCTTTGTGCAGGAATGCTGTCGGCACTTGCTGTGAGGTATGATGGGATGAAATAGGGTGTGTCAACTATTTGTTCTATGCAGATGAGGTGGCAGCAAGCAAATGTGTTTCAAAGCCATGAAGAAATATCACATATCAGATGAATGTACCACAATGATACATTCGGCAGAGTGAAAGATTGCTGTGAATGACAATTATAAATTTAATTGCTCCTTATTTGACTAACAGCTATTCAAACTGTGCTAGTGTGTCCTGACTTAAGAGTAACCTTGTAATCCATATGTTCAAAAAGAACATAGAAACATTTTTTATAATCAAGAGTTTCAACTTCATTTCTGCTTGCATTGCTCACACCAATTTAAATGGCACTTTTAGCTCCAGTCCTAACCACAACCACATAATTAGTATCTCTCAGAAAAAAGCAATGACATACTTGTGAAAATGATTATTAATGTAATTCCTGCTTGTTTCACATACAATCGTTTGCTGTTTGTTGTCTTGGTCTTCAGTCCAAAGACTGGCCTGATACAGCTCTCTATGCTACTTTATCCTGTGTAAGCCTCATCTCCAAATAACTACTGCCAACTTACATCCTTCTGAAACTGGTTACAGTTTTCTTTTCTTGGTCTCCTGCTACAATTTTACCCCCCCCCCCCCAACACACACACACACACACACACACACACACACACACACACACACACACACACACACACACACACACACTAAATGGCTGATTCCTTGATGTCTCAGAATGTGTGGTCAACCCTTCCTTTCTCCTACTAAGGTTGTGTGTCAAATTTCTTTTCTCCCCAATTCTATTCAGTACCTCCTAATTAGTCACATGATGTACCCATCTAATCTTTAGCATTCTTTTGCAGCACCACACTTCGAAAGCTTCTATTCTCTTCTTATCTAAACTATTTTGTATTGATGATTCACTTCCACACATGGCTACACTGCATTCAAATACTTTCTGAAAAGACACTGTCCATTGCTACTGCTCTTTGAAGTCCTTTGCTGCCTGACAATTACAAAGTCAGCATCAGACCAAGTTTTCTCTATCTCTATCTCTGTGAACTTTAATTTCTACTCCAAATTTTTCTTGGTTTTCTTTACTACTTAACGTACAGGTTGAATAACATTGGGGATAGGCTACAACTCTGTCTCACCATTATGAACTGCTGCTTACCTTTAATGTCCCTCAACTAAAAAACACTGTCTGGCTTCTGGACAACTTGTAAATAGCCTTTCGGTCCCTGTATTTTACACTTGCTAAGATCAGAATTTCAAACAGAGTATTTCAGTCGACATTGTCAAAAGCTTTCTCTAAGTCTACAAATGCCACAAACAAAGGTTTGCGTTTCCTTAACCTAACTTTAAGACAAGTTATACTGTCAGTACTGCCTTGCATGTTGCTACATTTCTCTGGAATCCATACTGATCTTTCCTGAGATCATCATCTACCAGTTTTCCCATTCTTCTGCTAAAGAATTCTTGCTAGCATTTTGCAACCATGGCTTATTAAAGTGATATATTGGTAATATTCACACCTGTAAGCAACTGCTTTCTTTGGATTTGGAATTATTATATTCTACTATAAGTCTGAAGTTTTTCGCTTCTGTTGTGCATCTTGCACATCAGATTGGAAGAATTTTGTCATGGCTGGCTCTCCCAAGGTTATCAGTAGTTCTGACTAAATGTAGTCTACTCCCACAGCCTTGGTTCAACTTAGGTCTTTCATTGCTCTGTCAAATTGTTTTCATAGTATCATACTTCCATCTCACCTCCATCTACATCTTCCTCCATTTCTAATATTGCCTTCAAGTTCATCTCCCTTGTACAGACCCTCTATATACTACTACACCTTTCAGCTTTTTGTTTTTTGCTTAGGACTGGTTTTCCACATAAGCTCTAAATATTCATATAGCTCATGATTCTTCAATTTCTCCCAGTGTACTTTCTGAATGCGGTCTGCACCCAGGCACAGAGCATCCAGCATCTGTTCCATTCACAGTCCATGCCCAGAATACGGTTGTGAAAGAATACGTTTTACTCACTGGTGCCTAGACTCGACTAACAGAGAACTTCTCAAACTACGTCTACAGCTGGCCAACCAGGTCAACTCTTGGACGTGGGAATGGATTGATGGTGTCACATGGGCCACAATTGACTCTGCACAAAGAAAGGCCACTGGATGCCAGACATCAAAATTCGAGTGTGTATCACAATAACAACCTTCTAAGGCTCACTGCAAGACTATCATCAATCTCACAGCCAGGCAACTTGATGAGGATGCGCTCTCAGTTCTAAAGAGGACTCAACTTTGCACCAACTCCTAAATCCATACCTATCACAAATATCATCAGTGCAGTGGAACAGGCAGCTGCACAACTTCCATCTGAAGCAGCTGAAGAAATGTGTCACAAAACCTGTCGTGCTCTCATGCAGACTAAACTTGTGAAATCTAACATCTCTAGCAGGGAGAGGGTGGCCGTACAGGAGCTACGAGAAGATCAACATAGCCTGGTCTTACCAGCAGACAAAGGCAAAGCAACTGATCTTATCAGGATTACACTGAAAAATGTGGGACTTACTAGAAGACAGCACATATCCAGGGTTGCCACAAGTCTCAAGTGAAATTCTCTGATATTTTCCCTAATTTCCAGACAAGTTTTAGCATTTTTCCACGACAAATTTTGAGATCTCAAGAGTGAGTAAAGGTATAAGTTGACAAAAAGTAAGAACTTCTGTATTTCTAAACATGTGAGCAAAAATCTTAAGTACTTACTTCAACATATTTTGTAATGAACTGTGTTTAGATGGAGAAAACCAGCCAAATGGTATGCCTGTTTAATTAAGACTACCGATATTTTATTTCAATAAAACAAAACATTCTGAGACAAAAACACACATTTCCTAGGAGTCGCAAGACAGATTTAACATACCTTCACTGATTCCAGGAAGAACCTCAGAGAAAAATAGGCCTCTTGAAAGAAGTGTATAAGGCAGAGAAGAGTTGTGTAAACCAACACTATATGCGACTGCCAATAAAATGTTGGTTCTACTATGTTCAATATTATCAGTTACGCCTGTGTTGATTTATGGTATAAAGGGACCAAACTACAGGGTCATCAGTCCCTTTTTCCTGACGAACAAGGCTCAATGTACCACCCAAAACCACACCTAAAAAGAAAAATGGAACAAAAAATGGGGAAAACACACACTACAAGGAAAAGTAGAAGATGAAAGAAAAGATGACCACTAAGACAAACAAATGCAAAGAAAGTGTGACAGAATTAAAATGGAGGAAGGGTGGCACCCTCAGAAAGCTAAATGCCCCACCGTTAGATGGCACGATAACCCCCCCCCCCCCCCTCACAAAACATAAAACTAAATCTGCTGTTGAGGCATTGTTGCCCAACACCGAAGGTACAGTGCTGGGAAGGTTAAAGTCTTCCGCAGAGTGGCTAAAAGTGGGCAGCCCAGCAAGATGTGGACGACAGCCATGTGAGCCACAGTGACACCTAGATGGGTCCTCGCAATGGAGGAGGTAGCCACGTATGGCCAATGCAGAGCCAGCAGAGAACCATGGAGTCCATGCAAGAGGTCCTCATCTAGGACTTCCACACATTTGTCATCTCATTAATGGGCTGCAGTTTATTTTGTGTATTGAGAGTTTGCCATTCCATCTCCCAAAGCCGAAAAACCTTGTGGCATAATAACGAATGCAGGTCAGTTGCAGGGAGGCCGATCTCCAGAAGTGGTTCCCATGTAGCCTGTTTGGCAAGTTCATTTCCTGGGATTCTGACATGACAAGGGGTCCAGATGAACAACACTGAACAACTGGACCGTTCCAGGGCATAGCCTGGATGGACGTTACCAAAAGATGACGAGGGTAGCACCGGTCAATAGCTTTCAGGCTACTCAAGGAGTCAGTATATAAAAGAAAAGACTCCCAGGGCATGAATGGATATACTGAAGTGCATGAGATATGGCCACCAGCTCTGCAGTGAATACACTGCAGCCACAGGTAAGGAATGCTGATCAATATTGCTGCCATGAACACAGGCGAAGCCAATGCGACCATCAGCCATTGAGCCACTTCAGAGCCCCAGAACATGTCGAAAATAGAGTGGAAGTGAGAGGAGAGCCGCAGGGTTAATGGAGTCCTTAGGGCCATGTGAAAGGTCCAGGACAAGCTTCAGCCTAGGGCTACACCATGGAGGTATGCGTGAATTGATCTCAAGGAGAGATGGTAAAGGCAAGGACTCCAGTTCAGACAGAGGCGATCGCACACGAACTGCAATCTTTAGCCCTGACCTGGGCCTCCGATGCAGGAGATGAACTGCCATGGATGGAAAAATGAGACAGTAATTTGGATGCTCAGGAGACCTACAAATGGGTGCAACGTAAATGGTGAGCAACTGTGCACACCTAACCTTCAATGGTGGGACTCCTGCCTCCACCAGGACGCTGGTCACCGGTCTCTTCCAAAAAGCTCCTGTTGCCAGTCTAAAGCCACAGTGGTGCACTATGACGAGTAAACGCAATGCTGAGGGCGCTGCCAAACCATAAACAAGACTCCCATAGTCAAGGCGGGATTGAACAAAGGTTCTGTACAGCAGTAGCAGCATAGAGAGATCTGCACCTCAGTTGGTGTTGCTCAGGCAGCAGAGGGCATTGAGATGCTGCATGTACTTCCGCTTTCAAAGATGAGGAAACCACATCAATAGGATGTCGAAAAGCAGTCCTAAGAACCAATATATCTCCATTACGGTGAGTGGGTTGTCATTAAGGTGAAGTTCTGGTTCTGGATGAATGGTACAACGCTGACAGAAGTGCTTGACATGACTTTTGTGGCTGAAAACTGGAAGCCGTGGGCTAGAGCCCATGACTGCGCCTTGTCGATGGCTCCCTGTATGTAGGCGCTGCTCGGCAACACCAGTACTGGAGGAGCAGTACGAAATGCAGAAGTTGTCTGCGTACAGAGAAGGTGAGACCAACGGCCTGACAGCTGCTGCTAGACTGTTAATTGCCACTAAAAATAGAGATACACTCGATACAGAGCCCTGTGGGACCCCATTCTTCTGGATATGAGGGGTACTATGGGAGGCACCAACTTGAACACAGAAAGTACGGAGCAACAGGAAATTTTGGATAGAAATCTGGAACGGGACCCGGAGACCCCACTCTCATAATGTGGCAAGGATATGATATCGCCAGGTCACGTCTTAAGGTTTTCGTACATAAAAAAGAAACAGGAACCAGGTGTTGGTGTCTGGGAAAGGCTGAGCGGATGGCAGACTCAAGGGAAACTATATGATCAACGGTAGAATGACCCTAGCAGAAACCGCCTTGGCATGGAAGAGTACAGCTTCAAGGTGGTTTACGAACAGATTACAGTTACCCCCAGGTATTCGATATACACTTGATATTATGAAGGATTTTTTGTGAAATTCTACTTCTGTTGCACATGCTTCCATATGCTGTTGTTCTAGGCAAAATTTATGAATGTCTATGTTCTTAAATTTATGACAGTTCCTGATGAATGTGGCAACTCCTCCTTTCTCCATTTCTGATCTACAAAAGTGAGATGCTAAGCTAAACCCTATAACACTTAAAAGTTCTAAACCAGTGGTCACATGATGTTCAGATAGGCAGATTATGTCAGCTGGGCTTGAAGACTAATTCATCTATGCAGATAGTTAATTCATTAATTTAATTTCTCAGTCCTTGAACATTTTGATGCAATAAAGATAGCTGACATTTCACATTGACTGAGTTCAAATTGGGTAGAGTTAAAATATCTACTGACTGTTGAAAATTCTTAACCAATAGTTGTTTATGCTGATGTAATAAGCTAGAATTATGTTTTTTTGTTTCTTTCTCAAACTGAAGGTTTGTCTCAGGTCTAACCTCTCTTAAAATTTGGTTTCTTTCTGTCCTCCCTACCGTAAAAAAGGGTCTTTTCTGAACCCTATAACCACTGGTATTTTACCACTCATGACAGTGCCTCCCCTTTAACTTTCCTGCTATTTTCCCAGCCAATTTACCATTCCCCTTCCTGTTGAGATGAAGGCCATGCCTAGTATAATCCCACCTATTGAGAGAATCAACAGGAACCACACCAATGTGTGACCCTGCACCCGACATAAGCAGCTGTTCCAGCTCCAAATTAACTCTCTTAACAGAAGAGTTCAAATGCGGTTGGTCATGGTGCCTAAGAACAGATACAAACTCAACACTAGTATGCTTCGATGCTGATGCAATCTTTGCCAAGTCACACTCTATACTGTACCCATACTGTTATCTGCCCCACCCACTATAACCACAGTGTCTTCCTTAGTGAAATCTTTGCAAAGTGATTCTAAATCCTCTGTCACCTGCTCCAGACGAGCACTAGGTTTAAAAAAATTGGTGACCTGGTATTCTGATCCTAGTTCATCCTGCAAAAGTTGGCCAACACCTCTTCCACGGGAACTATCCGACAACACTCTTTCTCTTTACTGATTTCCCTACATTCTTACTTTTCAATTTGCTGCTGAAAGTTTGTTGTGCCCTGTCTACACCTGCAACTGCTTGAGGCACACCAGCTTCTAACTGAAGCAACAGGTCAAATCTATTTTCCACATTCACCACGAAGCTGTGACAGTTCTAGACCTGTTCCTCCTGTTGTCACTTCCCACCTCTCTTTACTCTTCTCCCTCCTTAACCTGTCAAGATCTCCCCTGGCCTTGTCTAACTCAGCCTGAAGGGCGGCAATTTTCCCCTCCTGTTCTAGTATCTTCCTATCTCTACTACAAATCCTACAAAACCACTGATGAGTCATTTACTTGCCCTATTCCCACACCACTAGTCGCCCACATGGAAACAAACTACAGCGCCCATCACACCAAAGCTCCGACCTAACAATCCTACAGCAAGTCAAAGCACTTTTCACTTATGATAAACAAGTCAGTTAAATTACAGATGAACAAGAAAATATGGTTCCACAAATTTGATCTACACGCAACTGTGTGCAAACAAAAACAAAAGTACAAAGTTTCTGAAACAACAACTTAAACTTTACACTACTTTCCGGAAAATGCTAGTTAAATACTTTCTCAGCTGCACCCAGCCAGCAACGATGCACGACATCTGAGTAAACAAACCATTTTATCTATTAAAGACAAAAACTAGATATTGCAGTGGTTTTTTTTTCCTTCAAATTTCCCCGACATTTGAAATTCTCCAATTTACAGAATTTGTGGCAACCCTGGTATCAGAAGATTAACACTAATTCCACCTGGAGAGTGGAGAGAAATACGATGTCTTCTCAAAAAATCCAGCTTACTAGACAATGGTGTGAAAAAGCTATAACAGAGCACGTGTTCCGCCGAGACTTTACGGACTCCCGAAGGTACACAAAGGAGTGCCTTTACACCCAATTCTCAGCAGCCAGACATACTCACACGCAAAATACCTGAAGGATACGCTTGCCCCTTACATCAGATAATGTGCACACCAGTAACTCAGTTGATTTTGTTAGGCATCTTGACAAGTTCAGACTGTGATTCAGACAGCCTTGCAAGTTTCGATGTTGTCTCTCTCTTCACGATGGTGCCTTTGCAGGAATCCTTTGAAGTTATTGGCCAGAAATTTGACAGAGACCAACCTTTTTGGCATATCCTGATGTCGACATACTTTCTCTTCTACAGTGGATAGTACAATCAGATGGAAGGAGTAGCCATGGGGAGTCCATATTCACCAGTTGTCAGCAACTTGTACACAGAACATTTCGAGGAAGCAGCCATGGATTCCCAGCACAGTGGAAACCTACCTGTTTCTTCCACTATGTTGACGACACCTTTGTCATATGGCCACATGGTAGAGAGAAGCTGAACGGTATCCTCATACATCTCGATTCCATACACCAGAATATCAAGTTTACCATGGAAGTCAAAGTGGATGGAGTACTCCCGTTTCTGGATGCCCTGGCTAAAAAAGCAGATGGCACATTGGGCCACAGCGTGTACTCTAAGAAGACACTGATACAAACAGTTGCCACCACCCAGCACAGAGGAACGGCGTCCTCAAAACATTCGTTGATAGAGTCCGTATCCTGTCACACAATGTGAACCTTAACCGAGAACTTTAACATCTGAGGTCAGTTATCTGGAAAATCAGCTACACAAAGAAGCAAATTTGGAAAGCTCTACATACCACACTGACTGTACAACTGGAGGAAGCAGAAGAGGAACCTAATCAGGATGGGGCATAGCATTTATTCCATTCTGTGCCATTTTATCATTAAAGACAGGCCGAATTCTTCAAAACTTCATGTGAAGACTGTCTTTGCCTATCAATTAAGAGACAGGCACTGATTTGTAATGTCACAGTTGATCTAGGACTACAGAAATCTGGAGTCTACTAGATCCCCTGCAAATGTGACATGACTTAATGTAGGTCAAACATTGCACACTATCAAAGATCGTTGCCAAGAACATCAACGCACACTGGACTGCAGCAGCCTAATAAGTCGGCGATTGCTGAACTCTGCCTCTCAGAATTACACAGAATGAATGACAACCAGACCAGGGTTCTGACACAGATGTCCAAACAACGGGACTGTGTCATTAAAGAATCTATCAAGATTAGAGTATGGGAACTGCTGATCAATCAAGATAGCAGTTACATCCTTAGTAAGGACTGGGAACCTGCTTTGAATCTGATTAAAGGGAGAAAGAAGACTTCCCACCATGAACTGACTGAGAACAGGCAGAGAGATTAAGAGGATGCCAGCAAGCACCCCGCGTGGAACACAAATGGAACAGATGGCCGTTCCGCTACTGGGCACAGACTGCGTTCAGATAAAAGCCTGGCACCAGTGCCTTGGCAGTCAGTTCATCAGCCCACCTGATGGCGACAGTCACTTGCCGAAATATTGTGCCCGTTTGACAATAACACCTGCCTGTTCACCCATGAACACTTTCTTCCTTGATATAGCTGCTTATCTTATCCCCAAAGGCCTCTAATTTTCTTGTTGGTGGTATCTACCTTTCCCCTAATGAAATAAGCTTTTAAATCCTTACATTTGCCCTTTAGCCATTTCTGCTTAGCCATTTTCACTGTCAAATTATTGTTTAGATGTTTGTATTCCATTTCTCCTGCTTCATTTGCTGCATTTTTATATTTTCTCCTTTCATCAAATTCAGTGTCTCCTGAGTTATCCTAGGCGGTGTCTTTTTACCCATTTCATACTCTGCTGCCGTCACTATTACATCTATATCTCCAAAGCCGAGTGGTCAGTACAGATGAACGCCATGTGAGGGGCCGGGTTTTGATTCCCGGCCGGGTCGGAGATTTTCTCTGCTTGGGGACTGGGTGTTAAGTTGTCTAGATCATAATTTCATCCCCACTGATACCCAAGTCACCAATGTGGTGTCAACTCTGAAGACTTGCATCAGGCAGCTGGACTTATCACAGGTCGTGCTCCTGGCCTAGTTACTGACAATCATTTCTCTACTCAAAGCTATCTGTTCATCTTCTTCTGTATTCCCTTTCCCCGTTCTAATCAATCGCTGCCTAATGCTTCCTCTGAAACTCTCAAAAACCTATGGTTCTTTTAACTTAGCCAGATCCCATCTGCTAAATTTCACATCTTTTAGCGATTTCTTAAGTTTTAATCTGCAGTTCATAAACAACAAATTGTGGTCAGAGTCCACATCTGCCTCTGGAAATGTCTTGCAATTCAAAACCTGGTTCCAAAATATCTATTTTACCATTACATAATTAATCTGAAACCTTCCAGTGCCTCTGTGCCGAATTACATATACTACCTTCTTCCATTATTCTTAAACCAATTGTTAGAAATGATTAAATTATGGTCCGTGCAAAATTCTACCATGCAGCTCCCTCTTTCAACCCTTCCCCAAACACACATTCACCTATTTTTCCTTCTTTTACTTTTCCTAATACCTAACTCCAGCCACCCTTACAAATTATCCTCTCCCGTAACTGGTGTAAATTCTTACATCTCATCAAATTTCTACAATCTCTTCCGTGGATTTATTTGGCACCAACTTTTACATCTTTGCTACTATAATGTAGTCACTATGCTGTTTATAGTAGCTTACCCACACTCCTATTTTCTTATTCATTATTAAACCTACTCCTGCATTGTCCCTATCTGATTTTGTATTTATAACCCTGTACTCACCTGATCAAAAGACCTGTTAGTTCTACCACCAAACTTCAGTGAGTCCTATCTACTTCAACATGCATATTTCCCTTTTTAAATTTTCTAAGCTGCCTGCTTGATTAAGGGATCGAACATTCCACACTGATCCACAGAACACCCATTTTGCTTCTCCAGATGACATCCTAAGTAGCCCCACCTGGCGATCCGAATGAGGGACTATTTTACCTCCAGAATATTTTACTCAAGAGGATGCAATCATTTAACTGTACAGTAGAGCTACAGTTGCAAGTTTTCCTGGTTATGTGGACTGTCATCCTATTGGCTACATAAAACTGACGTATTGTCAACCTATGAGAAGCACAGAAACGCTAAGACTGCCGCTGGTCCTGATCTACACTTCAACTTATAGTTTCTAACATTATGCCACACCACACAGTGCACTTCAGAGGATGCAGTTCACACCCATTCACTGCATGCAAGTTTTTACTGCCCCAAAACTGACAATTTTGTCTGTTAAAGTCATTAAGTGTAAAATGCACTTTGTCGTTCAACAACTTACATACAAAATTTATTTCTGTAGCCAACTCTTGTGTTCAGAATTCATATGCATGTCTGACAGTAATCTGTGTTAATAGTTGCGCCAGTTGAATTTTGTAAAAGTACAGGTGCAGAGTTTCAGACATCACCAGAGCCACGTCCTTCGTAACTAGTTTCCAAGAACATCTTTGTACTGAAGTTTCCACACGCTCATAAACAATCTTGCACTCTTTGGATGTCATCCTCTGCACAGGTTGACCTTTATCTCCCACACCAAGGTAAAGGTAAACCTCACAATTAACACCCTTGCTGGGTTGGGTTGATCTGGGGGAGAATACCAAACAGCGAGGTCATCTGTCTCATCGTATTAGGGAGGAATAGGGTACGAAGTCTGCCATGCCCTGTCAAAGGAACCATCTGACATTTGCCTGAAGTGATTTAGGGAAACCACAAAAACCTAAATCAGGATGGCTGTAACCCTCTTGTCTGCAGCACTGAAGAATCAAGCATCAGATCATGGTTCCAATGGTTCAGCCCTGATGTTGAAATAGTGGCAATATCCTTTGTGTGTGTGTGTGTGTGTGTGTGTGTGTGTGTGTGTGTGTGTGTGTGTGTGGGAGGGGGAGGGGGGGTGGGGCACTTGTGTGCGCCCACACACAACTGACCTCTGGTTTCTACAGTAAAGCTTCATAATTTTGATTTGTTAGGCAGTGCTGAATTTTTTCCATATTCGATCTTCTGCACTTCCTTTGTCAGAATCTGAAACAAAAGAAAAGTGAAAAGAATAAAGTTATTCACAGCTTTAACAGCATTGTGACTTTTGCCCACCCCCCTCCCAATATGTTGCACACATTCGCCATGAACAGAAGTTAACATCTTTTTTTGGTCCAATTCAAAAGTCATTCAAGCCTACCAGCATCAGAGTGGCAAAATATAATGGCATCAAAAGAATGCTTATATTCAAAAATATCCTGAGGCATGTCTTACAAGTAACACATTTGGAAATTCAAAACATGCTTTCACTTCTGTCTGACAAAGCAATAAATTTGCCACTATGTAAGTAAATTGTTGCAATTTTGGTGTTACCAGTATCATGCAGAGCTGCTGCAGCCACTTCTGTTTCACTGCAATATAGAGTACATAATATGTGCCACACGGCTACTGAAAAAATAAACAGTTGGTCCATACTTCTGTAATAGTAGCTGACAAAAAAATACTTAAAATATAGTTCATGTGAATCCTAACTTGAAAACATTTTAAGTCTGCCCAACTGGACACAAAATGACTATTTTTAGTGGAATTCGGGGCAATATCAGCAGTAACTCTATCATCACTTAAAAGAAAGAAGTCAATCGGCTATATACATAAAGTAATAATTAATTCTAAAGTTCTACTGCAGGATTAAAGGAGGTTCTGATTGTCAGCAAAAATATACATGTGTAGTTATCACTATTAACTACACACACCTGTTTTGCTGTCTTACTATTGGCCAGATACAAAACTGCATTATAACTAAACAGAATGAACTTCTGCCCAGTTACAATTCTGGCCACACTTAAGAATTTTGTAAACAGTACCAAATCAAAAACACACACTATAGCTAAAATCTATACTTTAAATGTCAGTGAGTTATTTTGGGTTTGGATGGCTAATTTGACAATCTCTCTTTTACATACAACTGTTAAATAGACGTTAAGAAGCTTTAAGTACTTAGTTCTTATCTTGTTTGAATAATAAACACTTTTTCTGGGAAAAAAGCTGTATTACTGAGCTGCATAAGGATACTACTAAAAAAATTTGAAGTGAAATTATGGAGAAAAAAAACTGCTACAGCTACATCTACATTTTTACACACATGAACACCAGTATCTCAAGTGAATGGCAACCCCATCCAACCTACTGAAAATAACGGGAAACGCCATAATTGCACACTAAAAGGTGGCGAGTGCAAACTTGAAACCATCTTGCAGATATAACCATTCTTGATGGTGCCATTTGGCAATCAAGAAGTCATTAATCTTTAGTCTCAAGTGGGATTACTGAATGTTGCGATTTTGTAGTGCAGCTCTTCCTCATCCCTAAAACAAACTAACGGCCCCCGATAACCTTAGGTATTCACTGCAACCCCCTGCTGAATAATCATTAAACTATACATACTGATTTATCCTTAAATACTGAAAACCCCAACTACACACATCTCTATCTGAAGAAAAACAACTAGGTAGCACAACCTGCACAACATACGCCTCTATTAAGCCAACCAAAAACTGTTCAGTATGTCTTCCCCATGCTAAAATTATCCTAGTACCCACACCCAGAAACAGTAGCCCACTCCCTTGAGCCATGTTCCCACAGGAAGTAACTCCTCCCATTCTTAGCCTGATTCATCAATTTCCACAACCAGACCCATCTCCCAAAAAGCCATTATACAGGAACCATTCCTAATGGACCTCCCTACCTTGTTAAGACATCGCCAAATGTACAGGTCTGTGATTTGAGAAGTAGAAACAATTAGATCCACACCTAGAAACAAATGGCAAGCAAAATTAAATTCAACAAACATACATTTTATTCAAATTGGTAGACCGTGTCCCACATAAAAGTAACTCACTGGCAAGCCAACAACTTACAAAAAACAAGTACTGTACAGCTAAAACTCCATTTCAAGATACCATCACTCACAATCTAATGAGAAAAATGTCCCACACCAGAGTGGGTCATTGCCATCCTCTATCAGGATGGGCCTAAATGTCTTCACCAAAGTTATGTCACAGGCACAACGGTAACAATAAGGAGAGCCATCATGATATCAAAAACTAAACAGACATCCATCATCTTAGTTGCCCCAAAACACTTCCATTTGTTTTGCTTGTTTCAAGTTTAAAAAATTGTTAGATCAAAAATACCAGCTTTTGTCACAAGTTTACTATTTGTTCTGATCATAGTCCTTTGTTGGAACATATTTGGTCATATGTATAAAACTAATTTCCATTCAGCCAGACTGCTTTTTTAATCAGATTTTTTGGACTTCAAACATTCAAAACATTTCATCTGATGAAACTTGTCTGCTTTTCTCTTAGGTAGTTTATTTTAAGTCATATGTTGTTTATGCTTATCCAGTTTATATTAGAGTTGCATCTATCTTGTTTATCTGTAAATCAAGTTTAGATCAGTCGGCTCTATATTGTCACATACAGAACGTGTCATTCATAAGGTACTCAAAATTTGTGTTTTAGTCAATCACTAAAATCAGTTGTTACTTGTATAACACAGGATTTACAAGATTTTTCCTCTGAATATAACTTTCAAATCTTAAGTTCTTCTGTTAATTATAACCCTTTGCTATCATGAACGCTCTAAAGTGATTTGGGGCCTCTCATGACTACATGTTGATGCACTCCTGATACAGATCCTTCTTTAGGTGTGTTTGGTATAGTTTTATGTTTTCCTCTGGTCTCCACATGTGCTTTCACTTTAGAAGCCAAGAGTAATAAAACATTTGTTGGTGATGCTATGCAATGCCAAGAATGCTGGTCGACATGTTCAGAACATCATGAATGTCATGCAGCTTCATGTAGACTTATTTGGGCTTTTTCGCATCATAGGATTTACATTGATAAGTAGTCAGGTACTTACAATCATCACCTGTAACATGATATGCCCTATAATCTTTTAGAAGAATCAGAAATACATGAACACTTTTCATTGAATTCTGCACAGGACTGGAATATTCACATCATCTGACATTCCAGGTGTCTTAATTCCATTTATGAAATAGCTTTGCATAATACCAGTGAACTTAAGGTGTTGTCCTGCTCAACTTACCAAGAAAAATGCCTTTTCCAGCCTACTATGGATGCACAATGTGGCACATTACTATATTAGTTTTTGATTTATTACTGAACATTGTAACAGCTCGAATTTCGTTTATAATTTGGGAGTGACTGGCAAGTATTGCTGGTAAGCCAGTAACACGAAGCTACAGCATCATAAATTGAAACAAAAGGAGACTAAAACTAAGTAGAAAATTAATCCTCACCATACTTCCTCATCACGTGGACCTTCGTCTGTTTCATCTGTTTCAAGCACAACAAATCTTTAGCACAGATTCTCTACCACCTCGACCATTTTTACGGAAAACAGACCCTGCCACATTAGCCTGTTGGACGCCAGTTCCTCTATAAGATGACATTGTGAACTAAATTTTGATGGACCTTTGTTACATGTACCCTTCATTTATACATAATGTTTCTTATTATCCACACTTATGTTCCTGACTATCTCTCAATACATTGTGCCAAATTTGATCTCCTGCATGATGAACAAATGAATAAACAAACCGTTTCAGGGCACCTTGATATTACTGGTTTATCATAAAGCTTGGTGTAACATGATGTACTGCGAAAACCTCAAAGTCAAAATGGCTAGAAATATCTGGGAGATAAAACAGATACACTTTTGTTAAAAAGATACAATAATTTAGTGTTAAAATGAAATGTGAAATACTTGCTATTAAGTCATCATTAAAACTTGTTTACAAAGCATTTACGTGTTACAGAGGTTGGGCTACCGAAAAATATCATGTACAGTGTTTAGGCTATTAAACCATCCCTTTTTTCACAATGCAGTCTTTTGCACTAACATAGGAGGTATCATTTTTAATGTTCATTATCACCAGAACTGCCATCTGGTGACATTTATTGGCTTGCCAATTCCTGGAACACAGTTTCAAAAATTTTTCTTTCTTTGTTATTGTACAGACATTGAATAACCCTCCATCGGTATGAGTTCAAAGGGAGAGGATGTGAAAACCACAATGATACTGATGCACTGACCTAATACAACTCAGTTCAGCATGGAGGTGTTCCTTCGACATTTCCACAATCTTTCACTTGTTGACTTCCACAAGTTAACCATGTCCTGCTTACTTCTTTCACCATTTCACACATTTATGGGCTAAAGGATTGACACGGATTACGGAAGCATCCTTTCCACACCATACTTTTCTTGGTCATTTTACATGTAGGCACCAAAACAATGTTACATTTACTAGGGTAAATGCGCAGCATTACTGGATCAAATAAGCATTTAACACCAGAAATACTCTGAAAATGCCTTCCTGACACTTATTGGCGTAAGCACTGTAATAATTACTACTTAAAATATCTTATGTGTGAACATGACAGAGATTAGGAAAAAAAATACAATCTGAAAGTCTGCTAATGTTTTGGGGTATCTAGCTTGATGGCACTGGCTCCAAAACAACAAATAGCCTGTAAGTGTGTAGCGCCCTCCCCGTTTATTCTGACGTTCATGGTCATGGTCAAGAGTCACAGCCGACCGTGGAATCGCAGCCATCAGCTGACCTGACAGCCCTGCAAACAAAGCCACTGTAACGATACAATATCTACTGACTCTACAAAATCTATGTAGCGGTAACCAATGAACACGTGCAGTTCTATTTCACATTTAATAATAAAATATATTTCCAGAAACAACACCTTGCAAATGGGCTAATCACAGGTACGAGTTCGTTTTTACACATAGCACTGTTCACGCAATATCCTGTCCGGCAATACGGTAAAAGGTGCTTTTTTCACTTCCATAACATCGCACCTAACTCACCCACCTTCACTCAGTGGAGAAAAATGCAAAGATAACGGCAGAAGATAATCCTAAAAATGGGATATATATTTTTTATTTAGTAGTAAAAATAAGAAACTATAATTCAATAAACTAAAAACATAAGTTATCTCAATAAAACGGAAACTGTATGAATTAGCATTGTGCGTATAGTCTCGTTGCATCGCAGGAGACTTCCATCATGTCAACAAGAACGCGCCGCCCTCTTTCTATTATAGAAAAGGTAAAGAATTATGTGTTGAATTATGAAATAATGAAATTGGTTCCTCTTGCAAATTACGATCCTTGGGGATTATAATATTCAACTTACCTTCTACATAACACGCTAACAAACGTTCAACGGACATGACACATTAATGCACCCCATACTTAGCATTCTACGTAGAACGAACGACGGCGCACAGACCAACAAGACAGACACTGCGGAATACGTATCACAGAACAAAAAGAACAGCTAAGGACTACTAAGTAACTGAGTACATACCTTCCAGTCTTCGACCCAGGCCCCCACAACCGCACGGGTGGTCGACTGTGAAGAGCGGACAAATTGAATAGCTGGGCGGCGGCCATTAGAGTGGTAAACTAACGCGCGGAGTTCGGATGTTTATACATCGCTTTTGGTTATAAAATGCCTTCCCTTGAGTTAGGTCACAAACATAATGCCTCATTTAAATACGTTACTACAATATACTTTTTAATTTATGAACAAACACCAAATAGTCACTGTTTATGAATTTATCTTACGTACTACATGGAATCTGCCGTAGCTAAAAATTATGTACTGGACCCCTAGCACTTTTCGTAGTTCGTTTACGATAGATGTACGCAAAATGCATCAACATACTCGAAGATTTGCCCACTATATTAATAGATATTTTCTGACTCTACCTTGCTTTAGATTTTATGACGAGAGGTGCGTTATATATGGCATAGTGCTTTGGCAACTCACGACCAAATTATCAAGTTTCAACCTAACCTAGACCATGAAAACACTACCGATCAGCCAACTTTCTTCAAAATGATCAGAACATATAAAATGGTTTTTTGTCGGTCGGAAATGTTGCCTACTGACAGCGTGTAACCATTTTTGTAACAGCTGTGGTTTTGAGAAAGGAAACCTGCAAATAGATGCACAGACATTATGCTAATACCGTGTTACAAAAACATTTATTAACCGAGTGCACTGACATAGAAAACAACTTAAAATATTCACTTACCTGTGAAATCTAATATTCGTTCCTTTCTCGAATTTATTTGCACAATTAATCGCTGCACGACTCTTCACATCGTACTTCTTTTGATTGGAACGTACAGACAGTAGAATTACGAGTAACAAATACTGTATGTACGTCCCAACAAATATGCAACGTTGAATCAGGGTCTTCATAAACAACAATACTACACCACACATCAGGCTACAACCACTATAATGGCGTCCAGCCGAAGGTTCAAATTATCCCGCGACTGCAGCGCCATCAGTGAGTCTAGTTATATTTTACAAGGTCTTTGCTTCGACCTTAAATTTTGACATCGAAATTTGAAAATATCATACCAAAGACCTTGTACAGTGTAGCACACAAAGATCTTGCTATGCCAAAGATATGTACATATCATGCACAGTGAATTCAATAGATAGAGAAGCCTGTGGTATTGACGTCACAGACTGGTTACTGTGAAGTCTACTGTACATTTACAACAAATCGATTGCATGATTGCTTCTGTAATCCATATTATTACAGTGTTCAAAATTCGTTACGACTTTTACATCAAGTTTTAATTTTACAGCGTATTTTTTATCACTTTCCACGTTCGAACACTAAGTCATTTTAACTTCAACCATGTTCTTTGAGACTTAGTTGTTCAATGCATGGTGCATGTCGTATGATGAGATATGTTTGGTAACGTAAAAGTTGTGTAAAATGAAGTTTAAAAAGCTGCAGTTAATAATTTTGGTTCAAAAACGAAAGGTGATTTGATAACCGTCGCAATGGAGGTTCCCATTGTGCATGACACTCAAGTAAATGAAAATGACATAAATGATGTCTTCGAATCGCTGCTGCTAAGCGAAGAAAAATTAAGTGCAGAAGGTTTTCAGGAGGGGTTGAAGAAAGGTTCTGTAGATGGGTTATGCGAAGGTTTCCATTTGGGATATCACAGAGGTGCAGAAATAGGCGCAGAGATTGGTTTCTATAAAGGAGTTATTCAGGCCTGGCTTATCATCAGCAGAACGCCAGGAAATAATTTCAAAGGAGAGAAGGACTTAGAAAAGTTTATGGAGTTGTGCCGATCTTTCCCAACCAGCAATTCAGAAAACGAGGACATCCTGGATCTCTTGAGTTCCATAAGAGCAAAGTATAGGAAACTGTGTGCTTTGTACAAATTTAATACTATTATTACAACTTCGGCGAAACTGTCATTCTGATAAACCTACATTTTTAAAATGGCGCTTCGAGCGAAATTAGGTGAAGTTATAGAGTTTTTTAATAGGTTCTCGCAATTAGCAAATTGTCATTTGGTAAATTTCATCACTGAAGATCTTTGGGACACATGTGTACCAGAGGAATTAAAGAGTGAGATCGAGTATGTGGGAATAGACAGTGCATTGAGTTTGTTTTGGGACTCGAAAAGAGACTCTGTATCAAGCATGTTCCATCTCAGTAAATACTTGATGGAAGCCAACAAGATGTCAACTGGTATTTTGAACGATATTTGCTTATCACCTTCTGATCTTAGGAGCAAGATTATATCTTGGGGAACTAGTTCTCAGAGTATTCCACAGCTTAATCAGTTTATGTCCCCCAAAAAGGCACATGAAGTTGAAATAATGAGTGAACTGGTTGCTGCACTTTCAAAAGTGGCTGGTACAAGCCACATTGTTGATGTTGGTAGTGGGAAAGGCTACTTGACCTCTCTGCTTGCATTACATCACAGTCTGAAAGTGTTAGGAGTTGATTCTTCTTCAGTCAATACACATGGGGCAACTAAACGGACCCAGAAATTACAGGTATATCAGTAACTGCCATTTGTGTGACAAAAAATTAAATGTGCATATCCCAATAATTGTGTTTGTATAAAAACTTTTATTTTAGGATGTTGTACACAGATCTTTGATGTAGATATTGAGTGAAGTGAAACAATAGTTAACCTGTTATAAATAAATTTTGAAACTGCAATTCTCAAGTAATGTATTTGTCTAATCACCCTGTTTTACTGGGAAAAATATTTTATATTAATTTAAATCAGTTCAGGCAAATGCCCAATACCAGTAACACCAAAAATGATTCCTTACCAGTGTTCTTGTCCATCTTGGTATCAAAGACAGTGTTATGATTTGACATGAACTTGCTAATTGCTTTTCTCATAAAGTATTGGAGAATTTTGTAGGAGGATATTATATACTGTTAAGTTGGTCTCCAGATCCATTTAAACACAGAGCACATCCTTGAAGATAAGTGTCTCGATCAACAGTATTTGCAATGTAAATGCTAGTACCCAAGCTCTAAAACAAATTTCCCATATAGCCTATTTCTCTAACTGAAACAGATTAAGCTGCTTTTGAATTGGCTGTTATGACATTTTATGCTATCATATTATTATTTCCTTTTAGTTCTAGATCACACCTTTGGTAATGGATATTCTTATTTGTCTTGGTAAAATAGGGACGTCAAAGATTATCATAGATGAATAGAATATGAAGCTATATAGTCTGCAATGATTTGCTTTATACTGTGCTGAAAAATAACAATTTTCTCAACATACTGGGAACTACTCAGGTCTTTATTTATGTAATTACACAACTGCCCTCTGCCTCCCACTTTTCTTCTTGTGAAAAGTTTTATTCATAAAGTTTGCTGTGGCATCCTATGAACATTTGCTAAGTGGAATTGGAAGATACTTGTATTTGAAAGGAAGAAGAGAGAGGGGTGAGGCATCACTTATAGCCATCCTAAGAACAACTTAAAAAGGCAGATTTATGATGTTCTAAGGCTGCATTGCAAACAAACAACTGGGAAAAAAGTGATATCATGGCCTTCTCCAATTTTTGTCATGAAAACTCACACTTGCAACTCCAAAAAGCAGAATCAGAAATTTCTCTAGACCTACTGGCAAACCACAAGTAAAAAAACCACAGGCTTCACACACCTACATAATTCTATTAAAAGTGACCAAAACCCCAACGACTCAAACACAAAAGTAATTAAAAAAAAGGGGAACAAACTAAACTAAACCAAAATCAATCATGCCTTTAAAAAAACTTGTGATCCTCTCCAACAACCTCTAAATACTTCCTCAGACCCAAAACCTGCCCCATCAATCCTACAAGTTTCCACAACCTCCCCCCCTCCCCTCCCAACACACTCAACTCACCACCCTCAGCCTACACATCCTCTCTACAGACCTCCCAAAAACATAACCATACCACCACCCTCAGGATATTCCTCAACAAGTCCACAGGTTCCCTCTTACTATAACTCTGAAAAATCACAATCGGCCGTCCTGAAATAACAACCTCCACACCCGAGGACAGCCTCTCCCATACTTGCTCTAACTGAAATGCAACTCTTCAGTTTCAGCGATGACCCCTGGCCCACCCAATTTCCTCCTATAGTTAACATACTGTGAACACACCTCGCAACAAAAAGAAAATCAGTGTAAAACAGTTCCAGCACTCACATCAGAATCATGCACAAAAACTTAAAGATGACCTGTAACAAAAGTAATATGTTAGCAAAACATTCTCCTTAATGACCAACCTAGATTTCTCGAAAAAGGTACTATGGCGTATCAAATGCTAGATGTTGTCGTGCTGACTCTTCATGTTTAGGTCCCGGGTCTGAGACACTGGAACTATCATAAACTTCACGCACTGTCCACAGGTATGGCACCTAACATATTCTGCTATTACTCCAAAACACCGCAGAAACATTATCGATAATGTATGATCATCGAAAGGAGCAAGTAATGAAAAGCTGGTAAACTTATCAGTCATATCCATACCTAACAAAAAAATTAAAAAAGTATTAAATTTCATTCCACATGAGAAACACGAAAACGCCCGAAGTGTAAACAACAAGGGAAAAAAGAAATAATAGAAATCATAACTCACTGAAAAAAAGCTAACACTTCCTAATCCATGTTACAGCACTGACTACCCAGGCTCTAATAAACTCATGTTATCACACTGATAACCAAGACTCAAATGAACCCAATACCATCTATTACACAGGCAGCTCAACACGTCAACATCCACAACCAGAACATGACACCAAATACAACAACACGACATCTACAAACACAAACGAACTCGAAAACACCATGCCACAGTGGCGTTGTACTCCACAACACCATTATGTCAAGGGTCAAAGCTGACAAGTGAAATTGAGCACTTCCAGTGACCCCCTAATGATTTCTTTCACCAGTTTTGGTCACATTAACTCTAGCTGTGACTAGTCATTTCTCCACTTTTGGCCACAGCCTTTTATAATTATTCTGGTGAGTTAAGTAATTGTAGAAGCAGTTAACTAGAAACTAATTTGTTCATTATACAAGCACGTAAGGAAACAAATATCCATGAAGTAGAGGAAAGTTACAGCAATTGAGTGGAGTAGAAAAAAATAACAAAAACTGTTGTAATGACAGGCCTAGAAACAATCTACAATTAATTTCTCTTTGGGAGCTGGAAAAAAAGAGGTTTTACCCATGTTAACAACTCTATTAGGGTTACTAAACATATCTTTTCATACAAAATTTCAGCTACTTTCTGGAATCAATTAATGTTTGCCCCATGTAAAAGAACCTCTTACCCCTATTAACGTTCAATATCTTTTTGTGACAAAAATTGGAAAAAACCATGATATCACTTTTTCCAGGTTGATTGTTTGCAATGCAGCCTCAGAAATTTACAAATTTGCCTTTTCGATAAATTTTTGCGTAGACGCACAAAGATTTTCTTTATTAACTGAAAAGCCGATGATGGAACACCCCAGAACTAAGTCCATTCAACATCCCCCCCTTTCCCGCATCCTCCCTCCCCCTCCACTGCCGTCCCCAAGACGTAATGTGGACTACAGTGCCCAATAGATTCTTGAGGGTTTAGACCAGAAATTTTATTTCCTAATGTTCTTTGAGCATTGTACAACTTCCTTGCAGTACCAACCTTCATTTCATCAACAGTGGCCTCCATTGCCTTTTCAACTTTACTGGGAGAATACTTAAATATACTTAAATTTATTATTTTTTGGTTGACTCAAAAACCTTGTGTTAAAAGATGTTATGTTTTCTTAATTTCTATTGCATATTTTACTATATTACAAGGGTAGATTAATTAATATGAGATCCTTGGGCCAGACTATTAATTACATCTATTTGATATAAAAATACCAGAAATATTTCAAAGGAGCTTACTTAAATAAAATTAGCATAGCTAGAATGCAAACCAAGCCTGTATAAAAGACATTATGACCATCCACCTAATAGCCGGTGGAGATGGTCCCCTGGAAGTCAATGGATTTACGCCCTCCCATTGGCATGCTGAAGAAGGTATCAGGATTCATTAGACCACGCAAAGCTCTGCCAGTGTCAAGTGCTGATGGTCACGTGCCAATTTCAGTTGTAGTTGCCAATATCATGGTCTTAACATTGGCACATGCGTGGGTCATCTACTGCAGAGGCCCATTGTTAGGAATGTTTGGTGCAGTGTGTGTTCAGACGCACTTGTACTCTGCCCAGCATTAAAGTCTGATGTTCATTCTGCCACAGTTCACCACCTTTCCTGTTTTACCAGTCTGCCCAACCTACAACCCAACAATGTCTAAACGTGGTTTCAGCATCTGTTGAAGACATTCACCACAGTACTCGAACAGCCGACATGTCACGCAGTTTTCGAACTGCTTGTGCCAAGACTCTGGGCTATCACAATCTACCCTCAGTCAAACTGAGATACATTGCGTGCCTTCCACCATTCTACACACGGACTGCATGCTCACTGATTCTACATGCACCATGCTGTGTCTGGCTAGCAGCCATTCCTCGCCAGGTGATGCTGCTTTCGCTTGGACAGGTTTATATCAATAGTAGGTCAGTGGTCATAATGTTCTGGCTGATGAGTATATGTCCCTGCATATACCTGCAAGCATGGTGATAATAGGGAACAAACACTAAATATGGGTCTGTTAATGGTCACAGAAGTTTGATGGTATGTTTTTGGGTTGTACCATATTTAGCTTTTAAGAAATGAAACTGTAATGCTTAACCTTACCTCATAGCAAATTAAGTTTCTTCTGGTGTTTTATTAAATGTGGAGAATATGAAAAAGCAATTGTGTGGTGCTTAAAGAATAACTCTATGAAACTCAACTTTTTCAGCACTGGCCTTTTGCACAAAATTATAACCCCTAACAAGAAGTAGTAAAAAAATGCATCTGTATCTATTTGTTGTTTATAGTAAGCTATTATAAGATTTGTTGGTATTCGAAAGAAGCTTAAAAATTCACTACTTACATGAAAGTGGCCATAAATGGAGTAGTGGCTAAAAGAGGAACTGTGAGTGTAATACACCATAATTGACCCTTATATTTTATACATCTAAAACTTATGATTTTAATACGCCAGTGCTCACTGCTTTGACTAATCTGGTGTGGTGTTATACCTACACCTACTTGTCCAACAAATGTAAATAAGTGGGAGATTTTCAAAAGTTAATGCAAAAGATTTTGTACACATTTAAGAGGAGACAAATAATCATTTGCAGTGATGAAGAAAATAGGTCAAATACTACTTGGCACCTATAATTTGGTATGTTATAACTTTCTCAGTAGAATAAGTTAGTAACACGTTGCCTCGGCAGTGCTGTATGGTCACTCAATGCAGAGCTAGAGATGTCGCTGTTGACTGCTGGCTGAATACGCACTGCACTGATGCAGGGGGAACTATCAAGAGGTGGACTACACTAGGCATGGTCTGCATCTCAAGAGAACTGTGAAAGGGAGGTTGGTGGAGTTGATTAGTGAGAGTAAAGCAGGTGGATGGCAGAGCCACACATGGTCAAATACTTGTTGTAATGGGTAGGAAGACTAACTTTTTTTATGATAAATAACAGGCTCCCCTTTATTAAGGCCCACCACACACTTTGCGCAGCAGAGACAGAGCTGAGGGAGCCCAGTTTTTGTAAAGCATGCACTCTAACGAGGCACCACATAAGGATCCACGAGAGGCATATGCAGGGTGAGTGTGACTTTCATTGACCATAGAAATTTGCCCAGAATTATATATTCATCAGAATTTGCAGTCTATTAAAAATAATTTACACCAGCTTGAAGTTGAATTACAGTCTTTGAATAGCATGGTGATGTGCATTACAGAGCACTAGTGTGGAGACAATGAAATACAGCATATACTGCTGCTGTCATCTAAAAGTGCAAGTTGCTACTGTAGAAGTAGCTTAAAGTGTTGGAATCCATACATTTATATGAGAAGTGGCACACATTTTAAAATTAGAGAAGATATGATCACAACTCATGTAGATAACCATTTTGATTTGGCAGCCATTGAACTAATAAAGCTCAACACCCATAAGAAGTTAATATTATTATGTGCATCTGCTGATCACCTGGTAGTAATGTAAACATTTTCTTCAACAGATTAGTGAAGTCCTGGAAAGAATCTCAGTCCCCAAAACTAACATAATAATATGTGGACATGCATGTTCACAGTGAAATTAATAGCAACTTCCCAGCCATTTTGAACACTGATGGTGTGGCACAAATAGTAAACACTGTTACTAGGGCATCAAAAAGTACAGATCAGTCTTGGACACTGTACTTCCAGATATCAACAGGAAAAAGTGGAAAGTATTTATTAAAAAATTATTCATCTCTCTAGTGATTACTGTCAGATAATAAAGCTAAAGACAAGCTTGGTAAAACCAACAACATTGCAGGTATACAGAAAGATGTTTGAAATGTAAAATACATACTTTTTATAAGGTATTGTCAAATCCAACTTGGGACGAGTTGTACATGGAAAACAATGTAGATGCCAAGATCTCTACATTCTGCAGTATGTGTAAATAAACTGTTTGAGGAGATACTGCCAAAAGTAGCCACTTCAGCAGAAACTAAGAAAAATAGATGAATTCCTGTGGGTATTAGAAAGTCTTTCATTTATTTACACTAATCTGGGGTTCCTGCATCACTGTCAAAGGTACCAAAAGATAAACAGGAGGGTAGTGCTTGCTACAAAAAAAGTCATTCAATAATAAAATAATATATAATGCAGAAAATAAAGCATTGTATAGGGCATCATGAAACTGAAAAAGGCAGACACTTATAAATTGGAGGGGGGGTGGGGGGGGTAGAATAACAGAAAAATCCTCAGGAACTGGCAAAGTTTGGAAACGACTATTTGTCTGGTACTGTGGAGAAGTTGCAACAAAATATGATAAATATGTAGCATCCACAGTGGCTTACACTGCAAACATATTTCTCACAACAGAGCTTTTAGTCAGGAAGACAATACAGAAATTTAAAAAAAGTAGGAAATCAGCGGGCATAGATGAGGTTCCTGTCTCTGTTCTGAAAGTTGCAAAGAGAATGTACAAGGTTCATTTACAGATATAATGAATGAGTCCTTTGGTTTTCCGTAGTACCTTAAGCACACACTTAGTGGAGATTACTGAAAACTATAAGCCGGCCGGAGTGGCCGTGTGGTTCTAGGCGCTACAGTCTGGAACCAAGCGACCACTCCGGTCGCAGGTTCGAATCCTGCCTTGGGCATGGATGTGTGTGATGTCCTTAGGTTAGTTAGGTTTAATTAGTTCTAAGTTCTAGGCGACTGATGACCTCAGAAGTTAAGTCGCATAGTGCTCAGAGCCATTTTTTTGATAACTATAGGCCAGCTTCACTGCTGTGCGCCTTCTCAAAAATAAATGAATCAATAAAAATAACCTTTTTAACAGAGCTCAGTTTGGTCTCCTATGTGGTGTGTGGTGAGCTTCAATATTGGCTATTACAGAGTTCACAAAAGTGTTACTTGAAGCTCTGACAATGATGACTGTGTTACAGACATTTTCTTAGACTAATTCAAGGCTTCTGACCATCTTGATCATAAAATACTACAAAACAACCTACAGGCACTAGTTGTAAGACCCTTTGGTTAGCAGTTAACTATGCAGCTACCAAGATGGACATAGACATAGTTCAGATGTCTACTGGCAATAAATTTTTAGTTAAACAATTGTTAGGCAAGAAACATGTAAACAAAGATTTGCCTCAGTGTAGTGTATTGGGTCCAGCTCTGCTCTTAATATGGGGTAGGCAAAATGGAACGGGCCCAGAAAATATTTTGTGGACCTTATCATAGGCAACCCAACTTACGACCTCTGGGCTTAGTGGCGGTGGTGTAATTTGGATTGTATATGTTAAGGTGCATGAAATATTTTCCAGACCAATTTTATGTTGCCCATGCCGTTTATATCAACCAGGTTTCAGTCAGTATAAAATTCCTCTTTGTTGATAACAGCAACAATGTAGTCACTGATGAAATACCAGAACTCCTATTAGAGAAAGCAAAGGAAACTGTCAGGGATGTTTACAATTGGGCAGTTCGTAATAAATCAACACAGAACATAAAGAAAACAAACAGGATGCACTTCAACATAAACTGCACATCTCTTCTCGATGACAGATGATAAATCAATAGAGTGCCTAAAAAACACAAAGTTTTAGGGATGAATATTGATTGTCACTTGGTAAGGAATGAACAAACAAAGATACTGGCAAAAAGAATGTCATTATGTTATACTCTCAAGAGTTCTGTCATCAGTTTGTAACCACCAATGACTTGTGTCATACTATTCCTATATGCACCCAGTCCTTAGCTATAGGACTCTTTTGGGATCAGAAGCATAAAACATGGTCACAATTTTAAACTGCAGAAAACTGCTCAAAGAATTACTACTACTACTACTACTACTACTACTACTACTACTAATAGTAGTAGTAGTTGTAGTCAGGCATAGTGTAGAGAATTATTTAAAAGCTGGGTATCCTTGCTGCGCCATGTGAGTACCAATCTGTTGTGCAAATCAGGGGAAACATTACTATTTCACTAGTAGTTCCATGTATAATCATGGAAAAAGAGCCAATTGAGACATTCACTAAGGAAAAACAAAGACAAATCTAAAAACAGAATTTTCTGTCAGGGAATAAAATTGTATAATAAACTGCCAAAGGAGATGAAAAAGAACAGAAAACTGCATCTGTGTAAAAAAGTAGCTGAAAATTCCTCCCAAGTAATGTATATTATATAATTAAATATGATAACAATGTAATTAATGATTTTACAAGAAAACCACGTATCAACATCTGCAATGTGAAAAGTAATCTCGTCATTCTCTTCAGCACATCATCTCCCTAATTATTGAGGGATGCTGACTTTGTTTTTCAGGCAGACGAATTGGAGGCCATGAACATGTGTAGGGCTCATACATATCAGGCCTGGAGTAAGTTTTCCAAACAGACTGGGGAGCGTGCAAGGGGCCTAGCAGCATGTTCATCGTCCAGGAATAATCTGCGTGTGTCCTTAGTGTGTGCAGTAGTGCAGTGCAGAATGGTGTTTTACACTCCTGGAAATTGAAATAAGAACACCGTGAATTCATTGTCCCAGGAAGGGGAAACTTTATTGACACATTCCTGGGGTCAGATACATCACATGATCACACTGACAGAACCACAGGCACATAGACACAGGCAACAGAGCATGCACAATGTCGGCACTAGTACAGTGTATATCCACCTTTCGCAGCAATGCAGGCTGCTATTCTCCCATGGAGACGATCATAGAGATGCTGGATGTAGTCCTGTGGAACGGCTTGCCATGCCATTTCCACCTGGCACCTCAGTCCTGTTGGAACAGCAAGTTCCCTTGCTGGTCTAGGAATGGTAGAACGATGGGTTCGATGACGGTTTGGATGTACCGTGCACTATTCAGTGTCCCCTCGACGATCACCAGTGGTGTACGGCCAGTGTAGGAGATCGCTCCCCACACCATGATGCCGGGTGTTGGCCCTGTGTGCCTCGGTCGTATGCAGTCCTGATTGTGGCGCTCACCTGCACGGCGCCAAACACGCATACGACCATCATTGGCACCAAGGCAGAAGCGACTCTCATCGCTGAAGACGACACGTCTCCATTCGTCCCTCCATTCACGCCTGTCGCGACACCACTGGAGGCGGGCTGCACGATGTTGGGGCGTGAGCGGAAGACGGCCTAACGGTGTGCGGGACCGTAGCCCAGCTTCATGGAGACGGTTGCGAATGGTCCTCGCCGATACCCCAGGAGCAACAGTGTCCCTAATTTGCTGGGAAGTGGCGGTGCGGTCCCCTACGGCACTGCGTAGGATCCTACGGTCTTGGCGTGCATCCGTGCGTCGCTGCAGTCCGGTCCCAGGTCGACGGGCACGTGCACCTTCCGCCGACCACTGGCGACAACATCGATGTACTGTGGAGACCTCACGCCCCACGTGTTGAGCAATTCGGCGGTACGTCCACCCGGCCTCCCGCATGCCCACTATACGCCCTCGCTCAAAGTCCGTCAACTGCACATATGGTTCACGTCCACGCTGTCGCGGCATGCTACCAGTGTTAAAGACTGCAATGGAGCTCCGTATGCCACGGCAAACTGGCTGACACTGACAGCGGCGGTGCACAAATGCTGCGCAGCTAGCGCCATTCGATGGCCAACACCGCGGTTCCTGGTGTGTCCGCTGTGCCGTGCGTGTGATCATTGCTTGTACAGCCCTCTCGCAGTGTCCGGAGCAAGTATGGTGGGTCTGACACACCGGTGTCAATGTGTTCTTTTTTCCATTTCCAGGAGTGTATATTCTAAATTATATAGTGCATATTGCATTTCAACAAAGAGCATTGTACAATAGGAACTGATGGAATGAAGCAGTGCAGTTGTCAAGACACTTATCTCATACTCAGGAGGATGGAGTTTGCTCTCTCCAATCATCCTGTTTTTGGTTTTCCGTGCTTTTCTTAAATCATGTCAGGCAAATACCAGGATGGTTTCTTCAGTAAACCATGACTGACTACCCATTCTATCGTCATAAAAACATATTTTATATGTGTGTATATGTTTTGAGCTACTTATTTTAATTGTATTATGCCAAGTCCTGTACCATAGTGAGACAATCCCTGGATGGATAAATAAATCAACACCTTAATAGACAGCATCTTCGTATACTGGGTATTTGTCCTAAGAGTCATCAGGCATATTTTCTCTGGTTTTTTGGCAGATGTTTGCAATTTTGTTTCCGCATTGAGTAGCTGGAGCCAGCCCAATCAGTTACTGCTTGGTGCATCCTTTATGTGACACCCTGTGTCAACAGAAAGCATCAGCTTGTTTCCCATTATAAACAAAATTATTTTTGAATCGGAATCTTATGCGCCCATTAAATAAAGCGCCCTCAAATTAATCTAGTCCAATATTTGTTCTATCGGTATGTATTAACAGGACAGTAAAACACGAAGAATAAAAGGAGTCTGCCAGCAACTCAGTAGCACTGCATGCTTTGTAGCAGCAATCAGCATAGGCCTGGGCAGTGCTGTCACTGCTGGAGTTCTGATTATTCTTCCAGTTTTGCCCGTGTCAATACATATTGATAAAACAAATATTGCACTAGACTAATCTGGGACTGCTGTATCAGATGGGCACATAAAATTTTGCTTTCCATTGACAATGGATGTCGCATGAAAGATATAACTGAACACTATGTCTAATGGCTGATCCCAGCTACACAATGCAAAAACAAAATTGCAAATATCTGCTGAAACACCCAAGAAAATGTGCTTGAGGACTCTTAATGGAGACATCTTGTATTATCAATCGGATTAATGTTACTACAGAAATGTGCAGTATATCAGTCCAGTATAGCACTCTGGTTATGAGGATAGAAACTGTCACACAGCAAATCTAATAGCCAAAGACACTGATCAATATATGTATAATCATTCTGGAAAATAATCAAAACTTCATGGAGATAACCACCGAATGGTATGTGAAACTAGAAAATTGAAGCTTTTTCAATTGTTGTTGTTGTTGTTGTTGTTGTTGTGGTGGTGGTCTTTAGTCCTGAGACTGGTTTGATGCAGCTCTCCATGCTACTCTATCCTGTGTAAGCTTCTTCATCTCCCAGTACCTACCGCAACCTACATCCTTCTGAATCTGCTTAGCGTATTCATCTCTTGGTCTCCCTCTACGATTTTTACCCTCCATGCTGCCCTCCAATACTAAATTGATGATCCCTTGATGCCTCAGAACATGTCCTACCAACCGATCCCTTCTTCTAGTCAAGTTGTGCCACATACTTCTGTTCTCCCCAATCCTATTCAATACTTCCTCATTAGTTATGTGATCTACCCATCTAATCTTCAGCATTCTTCTGTAGCACCACATTTCAAAAGCTTCTATTCTCTTCTTGTCCAAACTATTTATCGTCCATGTTTCACTTCCATACATGGCTACACTCCATACAAATACTTTCAGAAACAACTTCCTGACACTTAAATCAATACTTGATGTTAACAAATTTCTCTTCTTCAGAAATGCTTTCCTTGCCATTGCCAGTCTACATTTTATATCCTCTCTACTTCGACCATCATCAGTTATTCTGCTACCCAAATAGCAAAACTCCTTTACTACTTTAAGTGTCTCATTTCCTAATCTAACTCCCTCAGCATCACCCGACTTAATTCGACTACATTCCATTATCCTCGTTTTGCTTTTGTTGATGTTCATCTTATATCCTCCTTTCAAGACACTATCCATTCCGTTCAACTGCTCTTGCAAGTCCTTTGCTGTCTCTGACAGAATTACAATGTCATCGGCGAACCTCAAAGTTTTTATTTCTTCTCCATGGATTTTAACACCTACTCTGAACTTTTCTTTTGTTTCCTTTATTGCTTGCTCAATATACAGATTGAATAACATCAGGGATAGGCTACAACCCTGTCTCATTCCCTTCCCAAACACTGCTTCCCTTTCGTGTCCCTCGACTCTTATAACTGCCATCTGCTTTCTGTACAAATTGTAAATAGCCTTTCGCTCTCTGTATTTTACCCCTGCCACCTTCAGAATTTGAAAGAGGGTATTCCAATCAACATTGTCAAAAGCTTTCTCGAAGTCTACAAATGCTAGAAACGTAGGTTTGCCTTTCCTTAATCTTTCTTCTAAGGTAAGTATTAGGGTCAGTATTGCCTCATGTGTTCCAACATTTCTATGGAATCCAAACCAATCTTCCCCAATGTTGGCTTCTACCAGTTTTTCCATTTGTCTCTGCAGGGGGAGGACAACGCATATTTCGCCTGTTTCATACATCTTGCCCACCAGATGGTAGAGTTTCGTCAGGACTGGCTCTCCCAAGCCCGTCAGTAGTTCTAATGGAATGTTGTCTACTCAGGGGGCCTTGTTTCGACTCAGGTCTTTCAGTGCTCTGTCAAACTCTTCACGCAATATCACATCTCCCATTTCATCTTCATCTACATCCTCTTCCATTTCCATAATATTGTCCTCAAGTACATCGCCCTTGTATAGACCCTCTATATACTCCTTCCACCTTTCTGCTTTCCCTTGTTTGCTTAGAACTGGGTTTCATTCTGAGCTCTTGATATTCATGCAAGTGGTTCTCCTTTCTACAAAGGTCTCTTTAATTTTCCTGTAGGCAGTATCTATCTTACCCCTAGTGAGATAAGCCTCTACATCCTTACATTTGCCCTCTAGCCATCCCTGCTTAGCCATTTTGCACTTCCTGTCAATCTCATTTTTCAGACGTTTGTATTCCTTTTTGCCTGCTTCATTTACTGCATTTTTATATTTTCTCCTTTCATCAGTTAAATTCAATATTTCTTCTGTTACCCAAGGGTTTCTACTAGCCCTCGTCTTTTTACGTATTTGATCCTCTGCTGCCTTCACTATTTCATCCCTCAAAGCCACCCATCCTTTTTCTACTGTATTTCTTTCTCCCTTTCCTGTCAGTTGTTCCCTTATGCTCTCCCTGAAACTCTGTACAACCTCTGGTTCTTTCAGTTTATCCAGGTCCTATCTCCTTAAATTCCCACCTTTTTGCAGTTTCTTCAGTTTTAATCTACAGATCATAACCAATAAATTGTGGTCAGAGTCCACATCTGTCCCCGGAAATGTCTTACAATTTAATACCTGGTTCCTAAATCTCTGTCTTACCATTATATAATCTATCTGAAACCTGTCAGTATCTCCAGGCTTCTTCCATATGTACAGCCTTCTTTTATGATTCTTGAACCAAGTGTTAGCTATGATTAAGTTGTGCTCTGTGCAAAATTCTACCAGGTGGCTTCCTCTTTCATTTCTTAGCCCCAATCCATATTCACCTACTACGTTTCCTTCTCTCCCTTTTCCTACTACCAAATTCCAGTCACACATGACTATTAAATTTTCGTCACCCTTCACTATCTGAATAATTTCTTTTATTTCATCATACATTTCTTCAATTTCTTCGTCATCTGCAGAGCTAGTTGACATATAAACTTGTACTACTGTAGTAGACGTGGGCTTCGTATCTATCTTTGCCACAATAATGTGTTCACTATGCTGTTTGTAGTAGCTTACCCGCATTCCTATTTTCCTATTCATTATTAAACCTACTCCTGCATTACCCCTATTTGATTTTGTATTTATAACCCTGTAGTCACCTGACCAGAAGTCTTGTTCCTCCTGCCACCAAACTTCACTAATTCTGTAAGTCTATAAATAAAATTAAATGTGAATGTTTAAGGGGCATTCAAATGAAACCTGGTCAGTAGTTAAAGTAGCGGTAATGATTTTACTAACTCAAAAGTGTAGTTATACACAGTACACATACTCAAAAATAGTCGCCAAAACTGTTGGCACATTTATCCCATTGCGGCACTAGCCAGTTGATTCCATCCTTGAAGAAGTTAGTAGGCTGCAGTCAGATCCAGGCCTGGACTCAGTCACACACTTCATTGTCCTTTGCAAATTGACCAGTCGATTCCATCCTTGAAGAAGTTAGTAGGCTGCAGTCAGATCCAGGCCTGGACTCAGTCACACACTTCGTTGTCCTTTGCAAATCGATGTCTGAAAATAGCTTGTTTTAGAGGTCCATGTTGATTCTGCAGTTGTCTAAGACTAAAGCATTTACTTCCACAACCATTTCCAGTATGATGACATGATGAGCCTGTCCAGGACGAGCATCATCTTCCAATGATTCACAGCCCTCAAGGAATCATTTGCACCATTCCACAACATTTGAACGACTCAGACTGCACTCACCGTACATAGCCTTCATCCGTCGATACATTTCATGGCCTCCAACTCCCTCCTCCACCAAAAATCAAATCACTCATCATTGTTCCTGCTTACTCACCTGCATTTTCGGTAGTGGATGATAACTTGTGTGACCACCTTCTCTTTGGCGTGAAACTGCACTGGTGCTATGCAACACCAAATGGTGTGCACGTGTCAGTCTCTCTACCAGTAGGTGGTGCCACCATACTCACAGTTATGTGGTGCCACCTTATGTGTAAGGCAAAGGTAGACACACTGGTCAGGTTTCATTTTAATGAACCTCATACTTTGCAGAATGACTTGATTGGCTGGAGCCGTTTCAACTCAACTTGGTACAAGCTTTTACAAACCTTTCATATCTAGATGGACCATCCCAGATCAGATTCAGTTGTCACATCATCTGCTTTTAGTTAATATTGTCATAGTCATCAGCTTTGTGACAACCAATGCTAGATATAGCACCCCTTTCAATTTTTCTTTGCATTAAATAATAACGAGAAACAGTAGTCAGATTGTAAATTGTGTTTCTTTTTATGATTGGGTAACCATACATGGATAATCTTCAGACCAGCAACATCTCAGTTGGTGACAAGTGGAGTTAATGCACAAAGCAATTGTCAAATGAAGGAACTAGATAAGGAAATGAGACACTAAAATCAGTAGGAGAGTTTTGCTATTTAGGCAGTAAAATAACTGATGATGGCAGAAGTAGAGAGAATATAAAATTTAAACTGGCAGTGACAAGAAAAATATTGCAGAAAAACATAAATTTGTTAATGTTGAATAAAAATTTAAATATTTGTGTGGAGTGTAGCCTTTAAAGAAGTGAAACATGGACAAGAAATGTTTCAGACAAGAAGAGAAGGAAGCTTTCAAAATGTGGTGCTACAGAAGAATGCTGTAGATAAGGTTGGTAGATCAAATAGCTAATTAGGTGGTACTAAATTGAACTGGGGAGAAAAGGAGCTAGTGGCACAACTTGTCTAAAAGAAGGGTAGAGAGAGATGAATACAGTAAGAGGGTTCAAGTGGATGCAGATTGCAGTAGTTATTCAGAGGCTTGCACAGGATAGTTAGTGTGGAGTGTTGCATCGGATCTGTCTTTGGACTAAAGACTACAATGACAACACATCTATTCTGTTCAACTGATGTTCCAAGTCCTCTGCTATCTTTGACAGAATTGCTTTGTCAGCGGCAAATTTAATTGTTTTTATTTCTTCTCTCTAAACTTTAATTCCTTTTCCAAATTTTTCCATCGTTTGCTTTGCTCTTTGCTCAGTTTATAGATTGAATAACACAAGGGATATGTTATAACCCTACCTCATTCCCTTTCAATTATTGTCTTTCATTCATGTCCTTTGATTCTTATATCTTCAGTCTGGTTTCTGTGCAAGTTGTAGATAACCTTACAAAATTACATTCAGCAACTTGTGATCTTTCAGTAGTCACTATTTCTGGTGCTAAGAGTGTCAGAAGTTGGTTTATTTCTAATATTTCTGTCCATTAGTGTTGTATGGAACAATATTGTGGTGCTATTATAAGTTTAGAAGTGAGGCATTCATTACACAATCACAGTCCCGCACTGTCGCCTGATAAACAAAGTAAGAGCCTACGGAATATCAGACCAGCTGTGTGGCTGGATTGAAGAGTTTTTAGCAGACAGAACACAGCATGTTGTTATCAACGGAGAGACGTCTACAGACATTAAAGTAACCTCTGGCGTGCCACAGGAGAGTGTTATGGGACCATTGCTTTTCACAATATATATAAATGACCTAGTAGATAGTGTCGGAAGTTCCATGCGGCTTTTCGCGGATGATGCTGTAGTATACAGAGAAGTTGCAGCATTAGAAAATTGTAGCGAAATGCAGGAAGATCTGCAGCGGATAGGCACTTGGTGCAGGGAGTGGCAACTGACCCTTAACATAGACAAATGTAATGTATTGCGAATACATAGAAAGAAGGATCCTTTGTTGTATCATTATATGATAGCGGAACAAACACTGGTAGCAGTTACTTCTGTAAAATATCTGGGAGTATGCGTGCGGAACGATTTGAAGTGGAATGATCATATAAAATTAATTGTTGGTAAGGCGGGTACCAGGTTGAGATTCATTGGGAGAGTCCTTAGAAAATGTAGTCCATCAACAAAGGAGGTGGCTTACAAAACACTCGTTCGACCTATACTTGAGTATTGCTCATCAGTGTGGGATCCGTACCAGGTCGGGTTGACGGAGGAGATAGAGAAGATCCAAAGAAGAGCGGCGCGTTTCGTCACAGGGTTATTTGGTAACCGTGATAGCGTTACGGAGATGTTTAACAAACTCAAGTGGCAGACTCTGCAAGAGAGGCGCTCTGCATCGCGGTGTAGCTTGCTCGCCAGGTTTCGAGAGGGTGCGTTTCTGGATGAGGTATCGAATATATTGCTTCCCCCTACTTATACCTCCCGAGGAGATAACAAATGTAAAATTAGAGAGATTAGAGCGCGCACAGAGGCTTTCAGACAGTCGTTCTTCCCGCGAACCATACGCGAGTGGAACAGGAAAGGGAGGTAATGACAGTGGCACGTAAAGTGCCCTCCGCCACACACCGTTGGGTGGCTTGCGGAGTATAAATGTAGATGTAGATGTAGATATCATTTATGCATCTTTAAGCCTGCTGTAGATAACTGCTTAAGTAACAAGCAAACTAATAGTATATTGTCGATAAATTTATTTCATAAGAGACTTGTCATTAAGTAGCATGTGGAATTTGAAAAGAACATCATTGTTCATAAATACAGGTTGCCTGAAAACTCCCTAACCATTTCTGGAAGGGAGTACTTTAATTGAAATGAAATATTTACAACATGAATGTACTTTAATGTGGAGGGAGACACCATATTTCAATGAAATCACTGCCTTTCAAAATGATTGCCTTCTGTATCCAAGAAGAGTTGCCACCTGTCCTCAGTGCACCTGAACACATGCTGCAACATTGCTGGGGTCATAGTATGCGCCACTGCTGAAATGTGTTCAGGCAGGTGCTGCAGTCCCTAATCTTCACATTGTACATGTGGTTCTTGATGTGACTGCATGCAAAGAAGTCGAAGTTTGTTAGATCAGGTGAGCGTACTGTCCAGAACCATTGTGAGCCATGTCCAATCCAGAGTTCTTGGAATGTCTCATTGAGGTAATTATGCACAACATATGCAAAGTGCCATGGGGCACTGTCTTGTTGAAATGCCACTGAATCCAGAATGTTCTCAGGAGACAATTGGGGCTGCAGGAATTCTTCAAGCATGTCCAGGTATTATGTTGATGTGACTGTTGTTCCAGCAAAAAAGAATTGACCATACTTTTGCTGTTGGATGAGGCACAGCCATGTATTTGCCTTTGTAGTGTTACATTATAATTCCATGGCATTGTGTGCTCACTCATTAGCCCATATCCTGCTGTTATGGTGATCAATGAAGCCACAGGTATGAAAGGTGGCCTCATCCTGGAACAGGATATGCGCCAACAAATGTTCGTCATTTACTACCCCAATGTAGGGCACATGACCATGCCTGCCGCATTGTACTATGTTCCAAGATCATGAGGCAGCTGGATGTGAAAGCCTCTTTTTTTCCAGTATGAAGCACAAGGTTTGCCACACAGTGGACTTCATATGGTGTCCACAGTTTCCTGTGATGTTGGCAACTCCCCAGAAAATTTCTCATCAGGAACATTCCTAGTTTGCTAACCAAACCTCTAATGGTTGTCCACATTGGCACTTCTGTACAGTAACACTGAAAAAACCATTCTTGAACCTCAGCAAAGGACAGTCCATTAAGTTTCCAACTTACGACACTGATTCATTGTTTCGTGGTCAACATCTTTCTGATTACCTGCAATAAAGAGACCGAAAAATAGTGTCCTAGAAATGGTTGGGAGATCTGGAGCAGTCTGTATAATGGTAACAATAAAAAAACCACCTATACTCATCAAGACTTAATCCTTAAATGGTATTATACAATTTTGTAATGTAACTGGTATTTGGTGTCTGTCAGGCTCCAGAAGTTTACTATTGAATTATACCATATTGTTTTAACTTTTTTGTTGTTTATTGAGATGCAGCTAGATACAACATATGTTTACAGCCATATAACAGCAAGAAAAAGAAGAAGGGAAACAGTGAAATGTTAGATGATGATCCAAAAAAATGTGTATTTTTTGTATGTTTCCTGACTCTGAGTCAAAATCATGAAGATACAGTCAGTGAAGCCAGACCAGACCAGGGATTTGGGGTTTTGAAAGGCTAGGTAGCTTTCCCTAGACAACCCATAAACAGGTTAGCATAAAAATCTGCTACCCAGCCAAGGGCTCTTGCGTGGCGCTCTCCTATGCCAACCTGTTTACGGACTACCTAGGAAATCTTCCTAGCATCCAAAAACCACGAACTCTTGGTCCATTGGATTCAGGGCCAGGATACCCTATCCCCATTCCTTCACGGCTTCAACACCTGCTTTCCCATCCACTTCACTTGATCCTCCTCAACACAGTGTGTCACCTTCCTGGACATTGACCTCTTTCTCTCTGAAGGCTCCATCCACACCTGTGTCCACATTAAACCACCAGCAACCAACAGTACTTGCATTTTGGCAGCTGTCACCCCTTATGCACCAGAAAATCCCTCCCAAATCTGCTGCCCACCTGGGGATGGTATATCTGCAGTGACAGGAGCTCCCTTGCCCAGTATGCTGGAGATCTCACAAAGTCCTTCATAGACAGGCCATATCCCCCTGATCTAGTCTGCAAACAAATTTCCGATGCCATATTCCCACACACTCCCAATCCTCCCACAACCCCCAGGAACCAGAACCAGAATTATCACCAGATATCACACCAGACTGGAACAACTGAACCAAATACTTTACCAGGGCTTTGATTATCTGTCATCATGCCTTGAAATGAGAGACATCTACCCAAGATCCTTCACACCCCTCCTGTTGTCCGCCCAGCCCAGTCCATGCCTATACTACTCCCAGTCTGAACCCCTTGCCACAGGGATTGTATCCCTCTGGAAGATCCATGTGCAAGATCTGCCCAATCCCCCCGCCTCCAACACTTCCTATTCCAGTTCTGTCACAGGCTTATCCTACCCCATCAGAGGCCGCGTCACCCGTGAAAGCAGCCACACCATATTACAGCTCTGCTGCAATCATTGCTCAGCATTTTGTATAGGTATGACTACCAACCATCTTGCCATCAGGATAATGGCCACTGCCAAACAGTGGCCAAGGACAAAGTGTACGTAACATGATTGATTTCAGTGGCTGCTTCACAACCTGGGTCATCTGGATCCACACCCCTCCACCACCAGTTTTTCGTAACCCTTCAGATGGGAGTTATCCTTACAACACATTCTCTACCTCCAAAATCATCCCAACGTCAACCTATGGTAGTCTGCTGTTCCCAAACCTTCCACTCAACTGTTTCACCAAGCAAGGTGGCGCAGTGGTTAGACACCGGACTCGCATTCGGGAGGACGACGGTTCAATCCCGCGTCCGGCCATCCTGATTTAGGTTTTCCGTGATTTCCCTAAATCACTCCAGGCAAATGCCGGGATGGTTCCTTTCAAATGGCACGGCCGACTTGCTTCCCCGTCCTTCCCTAATCTGATGAGACCGATGACCTCGCTGTCTGCTCTCCTTCCCCAAACAACCCAACCCCAACTGTTTCCACCTCCTCTGCCTTGTCACCACCTCACAGACCGCCTCCCCTCATTGTGTGTTGTTCTTCACTGGTGCACCCACTGATCTTTTCCCCTTCTCTGCTTCTTTCTTTCCCACTCCCCATTTTACCCCCTCTCCCTCTTCCACAGTCTCCCAATTTATAAATCCTCAAGCAGAAAACTGAGTCTGGAGCTTTTCTGAACATTAGAGTAGGATTGATGAAGAGTGAAAGCACTGACACCACACCCCACGTCAACGTTGGTAAAAAATATTGCCATTAGATTCTTATGAGTTGTTCTGCTCAATGTATAGTTTTCACTCTTCATATAAAGTCTGTTAGTACCATATTTATTGAAATTAGAAAAAGAAATTATCTCTGGCTTACCAGTGTCTGAATTGAGTTGTGGAGTGCTACAAGTAAGTTGCCAAAATCACTGCTTTTGACTTCGGCCTTATATAAGATAGATAAGTTATGGTCTCTGTGCCATCATAAACAGAAGACTTTCTGTGCATGTCTTACTTGGTTGAAACTGTAGTGGGATCTTATTTCTATTTTTCTTCATAATTCCTATATAAATGAGTTGTTTTTAGAAAGTCATTGACAGTTTCAGTTGAGACAATCCATTTGTCTGCTGTGATATTTCAGCATGTCTTGTGGACTGGTTTGGTAAGTATCAGTACAGCCTGTGTGAGAATACTCAGTTTCTGTTCTGTGGTGAGATTTTGACTCTGTTTTTCCCTGAATAAATATGGGCATTATATTAAGTTCTGTTTACTGGCATTGACATACATATAATCACTAATTGTCTTGGCATGTTCACCTGAAAAATAAATCTCAACACACACAGTAAGGCCTTGAGAGTCAAACTGCTGATAGATCTTAATAAATCTGTTAAAATAGTCTCTCCTTCTCATCCCGTATGGTAAGTCTCCCCTAGTTCTGGGTGACTTTCCCAAAATCTACTCTTTATCCTAGACCTATCTAGCCCATTTTCTTCACCATTCTTCCTTCCTCATCAACCCTTCTGCTGGAAAAAGGAGCCACTGGCTCCAAAAGCTTGCCAATCACAACAGTCTTTTATGTGTGTTTCTTCTACCGCTACATGGTAAGTAAATTTTATCAATGTAAAAAATGTTAGCATCTTCATTGTTACTTTCTTCCTTGTGATTTAGATTGTCAAATCAAAGAACTGTCAGTGTAAACATAAAACCTTTTCTTAGTGATAGTGTTGTGAAAAATATTGCTTCCAGTGCTAACCATTGACAAATGGTAATCTATGGATTCATTGCTGAATTTATATATTTCTATGCATACAAGTTAACCTATGAAAGCTTTCAGTTCAAGAACATCTATATCATTTACAAAAGAAATGTTCTTCCAAGAGTACTTAAGTCTTGTTTTACTCATTTTATTGTTTATCCACTGTAGAATCTCATCAAAAATTTCTAAAGTTAACAGTCTGTCAACCATTGTGTCATAATCATCATCAACATCCATTTCCTGTTCTGTTCATATCATCATCACTTTCTGTCCCATGATTTGGATCAATAATACTATCATCAAAAATTAAATCAATAATTCTTCCAAATGTATTTCAAAGTTTCATTAATTTACTTTCAGAAGTCAAGAATAACCTTTCTGTTCAGGTTGGTTTTGAATGGTAAGACGGATGTGGTTGTGGCTCAATGTTGTGCGAATTAATTATTAGACACTGTCAGTAATAGCTGTAATATACAATAATTATCACAATAAACACAACATGTTGCTAAACACATCTGATGAATGACAGTCACTTTGTTAGTATTATACATCTGTGAGATATTATTGTGACTTTACTATACAGTTACTGAAGATGAATTAGTGTGAATAGCACTCCACCTTCACTGCAGGAAGCCAGCACTCCAAAGAAATGATACATAGAGGGAAAAGACAAAATGATTTCAGAAGGAAAGGGGAGGAGATTGCTGCCAGAAAGTTCGACTGCCATCTCACACACATATGACACCCATTAAAGTTTAATATAATTGAGGCACAGAAAAGGAGACATTTTGTAGCCCTATCATTGTTTGATTGTGTTTGCAATGAATTTAAAGATGATGACAGAGGAAAAGGCTTTGAGACTGGCTTAATTTGCCACAAAGCAGTGATGCAAAGTAGTAGTGGTAGTAGTAGTTGTGTTATGGTGTTCAATCCAGATATTGTTCTGATGCAGCTCCCCATGCTACCCTATCTTGTGCAAGGTTCTTCATCTCTGAGTAACTACTGCAACCTACATCCTTCTGAATCTGCTTAGTTTATTCATCCCTTGGTCTCCCTTTGCACTTTTTATCTGCCACGCTTCCCTACAATACTAAATCAGTGATCCCTTCATGCCTCAGAATGTATCCTACCAACCAATCCCTTCTTCTAGTCAAGATGTGCCATAAATTCATCTTCTGCCCACTTCTGTTCAGTACCTCCTCATTAGTTACATGATCTACCCATCTAATCTTCTGCATTCTTCTGTAGCTCCACATTTTGAAAGCTTCTATTCTCTTCTTGTCTAAACTATTTATCATCCATGTTTCACTTCCATACATGGCTACACTCCATACAAATACTTTCAGAAAGGACTTCCTGAAACTCAAATCTATACTCAAAGTTAACAAATTTCTCTTCTTCAGAAACACTTTCCTTCTTGTTGCCAGACTACATTTAATGTTCTCTCTACTTCGACAATCATGAGTTATTTTGCTCCCCAAATAACAAAACTCATCTACTACTTTAAGTGTCTCATTTCCTAATCTAATTCCCTCAGCATCACCTGATTTAATGTGATTACATTCCATTATCCCCATTTTGTTTTTGTTGATGTTCATCTTATATCCTCCTTTCAAGACACTATCCATTCCGTTCAACTGCTCTTGCAAGTCCTTTGCTGTCTCTGACAGAATTACAATGTCATCGGCAAACCTCAAAGTTTTTAATTCTTCTCCATGGATTTTAATTCCTACTCCGACCTTTTCTTTTGTTTCCTTTATTGCTTGCTCAATATGCAGATTGAATAACATCGGGGATAGGCTACAACCCTGTCTCATTCCCTTCCCAACCACTGCTTCCCTTTCGTGTCCCTCAACTCTTATAACTGCCATCTGCTTTCTGTACAAATTGTAAATAGCCTTTCGCGCTCTATATTTTACCCCTGCCACCTTCAGAATTTGAAAGAGAGTATTCCAATCAACATTGTCAAAAGCTTTCTCTAAGTCTACAAATGCTAGAAATGTAGGTTTGCCTTTCCTTAATCTATCTTCTAAGATAAGTCGTAGGGTCAGTATTGCTCGCGCGTTCCAACATTTCGACGGAATCCAAACCAATCTTCCCTGATGTTGGCTACTACCAGTTTTTCCATTTCTCTACAGGGGGAGGACAACGCATTTTTGAATGCAGTTCATTCATGTAGTCAGTATTACAGGCTATGAAGGTAAAAAACAGATAAAAGTTGTGCATTAGAATTCCATTAACTATCCCTTCATGCCCTTTTTGTGTTAGAGTGTGGAAAACAATCAAGATGCAAATATTGATGTCACATTTTTGCTACACAAAGAATGTGGAAGAAATGGAGCACCCAGACTCTGTTTATGTAAGAAATTATGTGAATGACAGTATTGACGTATTCTGCAATCATCTTGAGTTGCACACCAATGGCGTCCAATCTAATCTGTTATAATTTTCAACAGTGTACTGAAAGAGAAGAAATTGATGGAATGTATGATGAGATAAAAGAAATTATTCAGGTAGTGAAGGGAGATGAAAATTTAATAGTGATGGGTGACTGGAATTCGAGAGTAGGAAAAGGAAGAGAAGGAAACATAGTAGCCGAATATGGATTGGGGCTAAGAAATGCAAGAGGAAGCCGCCTGGTAGATTTCTGCGCAGAGCATAACTTAATCATAGCTAACACTTGGTTTAAGAATCATGAAAGAAGGTTGTATACATGGAAGAACCCTGGAGATACTAGTAGGTATCAGATAAAACTGTGTGCCCGACCGAGACTCGAACTCCCGAGTTCGAGTCTCGGTCGGGCACACAGTTTTAATCTGCCAGGAAGTTTCATATCAGCGCACACTCCGCTGCAGAGTGAAAATCTCATTCTAGGTATCAGATAGATTATATAATGGTAAGACAGAGATTTAGGAACCAGGTTTTAAATTGTAAGACATTTCCAGGGGCAAGATGTGGACTCTGACCATAATCTATTGGTTATGAACTGTAGATTAAAACTGAAGAAACTGCAAAAAGGTGGGAATTTAAGGAGATGGGACCTGGATAAACTGAAAGAACCAGAGGTTGTACAGAGTTTCAGGGAGAGCATAAGGGAACAACTGACAGGAATGGGGGAAAGAAATACAGTAGAAGAAGAATGGGTAGCTTTGAGGGATGAAATAGTGAAGGCAGCAGAGGATCAAATAGGTAGAAAGACGAGGCTAGTAGAAACCCTTGGGTAGCAGAAGAAATATTGAATTTAATTGATGAAAGGAGAAAATATAAAAATGCAGTAAATGAAGCAGGCAAAAAGAAATACAAACGTCTGAAAAATGAGATCGACAGGAAGTGCAAAATGGCTAAGCAGGGATGGCTAGAGGGCAAATGTAAGGATGTAGAGGCTTATCTCACTAGGGGTAAGATAGATACTGCCTACAGGATAATGAAAGAGACCTTTGGAGAAAGGAGAACCACTTGCATGAATATCAAGAGCTCAGAATGAAACCCAGTTCTAAGCAAAGAATGGAAAGCAGAAAGGTGGAAGGAGTATATAGAAGGTCTATACAAGGGCGATGTACTTGAGGACAATATTATGGAAATGGAAGAGGATGTAGATGAAGATGAAATGGGAGATATGATATTGCGTGAAGAGTTTGACAGAGCACTGAAAGACCTGAGTCGAAACAAGACCCCCAGAGCGGACAACATTCCATTAGAACTACTGACGGCCTTGGGAGAGCCAGTCCTGACGAAACTCTACCATCTGGTGAGCAAGATGTATGAAACAGGCGAAATATGCATTGTCCTCCCCCTGTAGAGACAAATGGAAAAACTGGTAGAAGCCAACATCGGGGAAGATTGGTTGGGATTCCATAGGAATGTTGGAACACATGAGGCAATACTGACCCTAATACTTATCTTAGAAGAAAGATTAAGGAAAGGCAAACCTACGTTTCTAGCATTTGTAGACTTCGAGAAAGCTTTTGACAATGTTGATTGGAATACTCTCTCTCAAATTCTGAAGGTGGCAGGGGTAAAATACAGAGAGCAAAAGGCTATTTACAATTTGTACAGAAAGCAAATGGCAGTTATAAGAGTCGAGGGACACGAAAGGGAAGCAGTGGTTGGGAAGGGAGTGAGACAGGGTTGTAGCCTATCCCCGATGTTATTCAATCTGTATGTTGAGCAAGCAATAAAGGAAACAAAAGAAAAGTTCGGAGTAGGTATTAAAATCCATGGAGAAGAAATAAAACTTTGAGGTTCGCTGATGACATTGTAATTCTGTCAGAGACAGCTAAGGACTTGCAAGAGCAGTTGAACGGAATGGATAGTCTTGAAAGAAGGATATAAGATGAACATCAACAAAAGCAAAACGAGGATAATGGAATGTAGTCGAATTAAGTCGGGTGATGCTGAGGAAATTAGATTAGGGAATGAGACACTTAAAGTAGTAAAGGAGTTTTGCTGTTTGGGTAGCAGAATAACTGATGATGGTCGAAGTAGAGAGGATATAAAATGTAGACTGGCAATGGCAAGGAAAGCGTTTCTGAAGAAGAGAAATTTGTTAACATCGAGTATTGATTTAAGTGTCAGGAAGTCGTTTCTGAAAGTATTTGTATGGAGTGTAGCCATGTATGGAAGTGGAACATGGACGATAAATAGTTTGGACAAGAAGAGAATAGAAGCTTTCGAAATGTGGTGCTACAGAAGAATGCTGAAGATTAGATGGGTAGGTCACATAACTAATGAGGAGGTATTGAATAGAATTGGGGAGAAGAGGAGCATGTGGCACAACTTGACTAGAAGGAGGGATCGGTTGGTAGGACATGTTCTGAGACATGGAGGGATCACCAATTTAGTATTGGGGGGGCAGCGTGGAGGGTAAAAATCATAGAGGGAGACCAAGAGATGAATACACTAAGCAGATTCAGAAGGATGTAGGCTGCAGTAGGTACTGGGAGATGAAGAAGCTTGCACAGGATAGAGTAGCATGGAGAGCTGCATCAAACCAGTCTCAGGACTGAAGACTACAACAACAACAACAACAACAACAACAACAACAACAACTGAAAGAGCTTCAATTTTCTAGTTTCACATACCATTCGGTGGTTATCTCCATGAAGTTTTGATTATTTTCCAGAATGATTATATATATATTGATCAGTGTCTTTGGATTTAGATTTGCTGTGTGACAGTTTCTGTCCTCATAACCAGAGTGCTATACTGGTCTAACAATTCCACCAAGCTGTACACAAATTTGATGGTGCAGCATTGCTCATACTTGTGTCTGTCCATATTTATAATACCTTTGAAAACACTACTTCACTTCAGCCACACCCGACTTTCATTTAGCAACTGCAGCAAGTTGAAATTGGAACCGAGTCAGGGGTAGAATTCAACCTAACTGCCATGTGGATGAGGAAGCAGTAGAGTTAATTATCAGTTAATGCAGTGTTGCATCTGTGTTGAAGAACATATATTGTTCGAAAGTCAGAAATTTATCATTACCTTTCTTGTGCATTTACAGTGTGTCCCAGAAGAAACTGTCAATTTCAGGAATATGATAGGAACCATCATTTGAACCAAATAGCCTAGTAAACATGGACCGTAAAATGCATACCTTAAGAGTTATAAGCACTTGTTCGATAGAAGAGATATATTTTCACAGTAGCAAAGATAGACAAGTGCTCATATCTTTTAAGGTATGCAGTTTAGGGCCTAAGTTTTTTGGACCTTTTTCCTTGTTTTGGCACATACTACATCCTCCAAAAATATGGAAAGCAAAGAGCTTGCAGTAGAAGAGGTTTGTTTCACAGTATCAAAGACGAAGAAGTGCTCATAGCTCTTAAAGTATGCATTTTAGACCATTTACTTGACATTTTTGCTTCTAATGGTCATTCCTGTCATATCCCTGAACACTGACCATTCCTGCAGGGGCACCCTGTATGTAGTGAAACATACCATCTCAAAAATAAGTGGTTATGTTCCATTATTATTATTTATCAAGTCAGTCTGCATATTTGCCTTTCAGATTTTAAATTTAAATTCTTCCTCATCTGTGACATGTTGTCTTTATTCTGTGCTATCCATTTCATTATTATTTTTTCCACTGTTCTTGTTCGGTGAAGAAATAACATGCTCATGTTTGTTTTGTAGCTTCACAGCTGATTTTCAACATTAATACTATGTTAGTTTTATTGTTGACCATCATATTTTGAATTTATTCTCGATATAAAAGTAATTACTCTGAACTGATCTTTACAGAAAGCTTGGAGACCAGCCTTAATAAAAGTGGAGAAGCCTCAAACAGAGAAGACTCAAATTCGTCATGGAAAGCATTGGAAAGCTAAGATGCAAGCTGATGCCTCAACTTCTCAAAATCAGCAACTGAGTGAGACTGAAAATCTTGAGTCCAGTGAGGGTGTATTTGCTTTGTACAAGCAAGCAACAGCATATATCTCTGAAGAAACTGATTTAGCTGCCCTTGTGACAGAACATTTTGGTAGCTATGATTCTTGCAGTAATATTCTTTTAACAGGGCTGCACACTTGTGGTAATCTGGCACCTGCTTGCCTACAGTTGTTTGTAAGGGAGAATAATGTAAGTGCAGTGTGCAATGTTGGTTGCTGTTATCATCTTCTTGAGGAACACTTTTGTGAAAATCCATTTCCAAAAAGACTTTTGTGTGATAGCGAACACAAACTGTACCATGGGTTTCCATTGAGCCAATATTTGATAAGAAAAAAATTTGTTCTGGGGCGCAATGCCAGGATGCTGTCAGCGCAGAGCGTGCAAAGGATCTCAGTAAAAAGAGAGGTATATTTGTATGTTCTGATTAATGATGGAATGCTATAATTTTAAACTTACAAAAGGGTGTAGAGGAAAGAAGATCAGTATACACGTCATTTCATTGCCTAATAGGAAATACACAATTAAGCCTCAGTTTTCAAGAGTCAGTTTTTCACATGGACTAAGTGTCTCCAGTATATTTCAGAAGACATTATAAACAGAAGGCATGATATTGTAAGAATAAATTTTCTCCAGAAAACTATCTGTGCAGTAGTTGCCCATCAACACTTGTGATTCTGAGGAGTTTTTCTGGTGCTAATAGATTTCTTTTTCCTTTGATCTTAATATCACATTTATGTGTTTTACTTTTCCTCTGTTCTTTTGTCTCTCTCTTTTTTTCAAAAAAGGCCCAGTTCTGCAGTACCAGTAAGGATTTTAGTGAAAGCATTTTGCCAATCTGTTAGTCTGTTATTAAAAGCAGAAATTATGGTGGAAAGAACATTTTTGATTAGTAACTGAAATGCTAGAACCTTTTCAGTAGGGAACTGCAAGTGGCATTTTGGCGGTCAAAGTACAATAAGCACTTATTTCAGTGAGATATTCACAAAAATTACATAGGAGGGATGGTATGCCAACCAATGTATAATGTAATGTCTAACCAAAAGAATTCAGAAAGTTGTACTTAGTAATTCAACTAAGACAGTCCAGGGGCATAGTTCTGATGGGACAGAAATCATGTATGGGGTTCTCCAAGGCTCAGTCTTAGACCCACTACTGTTCCTTATGCATGTAAATGATCTCCTGTCTAATACACAACATGCAAAATTAGTTCTTTTTGCATATGACACCAGTATTGTAATCAATCTAATCATACATACAATAACAGAAGAAATGGTAACAAAGTTTTTAAAACTGTCATTGTCTATTTTTCTGTGAAAGGGCTCACTCTCAATTTTAAAAAGACTCCACATATTCAATTCTGCATACCTAGGAGTACTGCACAATGATAAGTGTAACACATCATATGATGAGAAATAATAAATTGGATGGAACTTCTAAAACAGCTTAGTTCGGCCACATTTGCACTTAGAATCATCGCAGATCTTGGGGAGAGAGAAATCAGTAAGTTGACATATTTTGTATATTTTCATTCAGTAATATCATATGGAATATGTCCAGGGGTAACTCACTTTAAAAAAGAAAGTCTTCATTGGTAAAAACCTTGCTGTAAGAATAATGTGTGGTTCTCAAATGTACAAATGTGTGTGAAATCTTATGGGACTTAACTGCTAAGGTCATCAGTCCCTAAGCTTACACACTACTTAACCTAAATTATCCTAAGGACCAACACACACACCCATGCCCGAGGGAGGACTCGAACCTCTGCTGGGACCAGCTGCACAGTCCATGACTGCAGCGCCTTAGACCGCTCGGCTAATCCCGCGTGGCATGTGGTTCTCACCCACTATCATCTTGTAGACATCTGTTTGCGGAGATGGACATTCTTACTACTGCATCACAGTATATTTATTCCATTGTTAAACTTTTTGTAAATAATCCCCTTCAGTTCAAAAGAAACAACAGTGTACATAGTTACAATACCAGAAGGAAAAAGATATTCATTATTCCACATTAAGGTTGCCTTTACCACAGAAATGAGTGCACAGTGTTGCAGCGAAAGTTTTTAATTACTGTCACTCTAGTATAAAATATCCACTAACTAACTGTCATTATAGTATCCATGTAATGATAAAGCATGTAATGACAAATAATTCAAATCTGGATAATGTACAACATTCCAAGGTGAATAACAAAGCTCACTGTGAACCAGATGAAAAAAAATAAATTAGAAAAGACTGTTGGTGAATTGGATCCATGCTCCATGCTAGAGACAAATAGTTAGTGAAGCACAGGATAGTGGAAGCGATCCAAGAAGCTGCATAAATATCATCAGATCTTGATAAGATTTCAAAGTGGTGCAAAGATTGGCAAATTGCTTAAAATGTCCAAAAATGTAAAATTGTGAACTTCACAAAATGAAAAAATGTAGTATCCTATGACTACAATACCAATGCGTCACTGTTGGAATTGGCCAACTCATACAAATACCTAGATGTAACACTTTGTAGGGATATGAAATGGAATGATCACAAGGGCTCAGTCAGACTTTGGTTTATTGGTAGAATACTGGGGAAGTGCAATCAGTCTACAAAGGAGATCATTTACAAATCACTCATGAAACCTGTTCTAGAATATTGTTCTAGTGTGTGAGATCCATACCAAATAGGACTGTAAGAAGGCTGTTTTATGACTTTAAAAAAGGTTTTCATGAAAGAAGTTTGAATTTTGTATTTCATTGCTATTTTAGGCAGTGTTATTGAACTGGGGAGGAAAGAAATTTATTGCACTGTTTGACTAAAAGGAGAGATAAGCTGAAATGTCATATTCTAGGGCACCAAGAAACTCATTTGATAATAGAAATGGAGGAGGAGAGAGGTGCAGTCAGTCAAGGAGGTAGGGATAGAAATTGTAGGGTGGGGGAGCAGGCAAAGATTGCAAACAGGTCTATATCTATATTCTGCAAATTGCTGTGAATTTCATGGCAGAGGCTACTTCACATTGTACCACATCTTAGGGTGTCTTCCTGTTCCATTTGTATATGTACCTGTAGCAGTTCCACCTTCTCTGTTTATCTCTTCATTGATTGCCATCGGTGTCGATGTCCTGCATTGCTACACTGGCTGAAAAATGGGATTTGTAATTCCGACACTGACTAATGAAAATAATGTAGCCGACAGGTGCACAGTTGCATTACTCTCTCTTTGACTTTCACTGTTCACAACCCCCCAATAATACACAGTTATTTGGCCAGTACACAGTTGTTTAACTTTCGATAACCCTCATTAATAGTTTGCAGGTAAACCTCCACATACTGCTACAATAGTTTGCTATTGAACATCTACAAGCAGTAAAACCTATCCACAAAGTTCACAGTTCTTGAAGAATAGAAAAGTATGTATTGGTGCAGACACTGTCAGTGTTTTAACACACGGTCTATCGGTGTAACACTTATTTCACTGTTAAGTTGAAGCATTGTTGTTGCTCTAACCAACACAGATTTCTCGTCTGAAACTCAGCTATGGACTGACTGTCTCGTGACCAAAAATCAGGCCCTTAGGTTTCCTCACAATAATAGGTACTGAAACTTCACATTGTTTGATGTTTAATTTACAGATATAATAATTAAAACTTAACTCATTAAATAAACTGAATACATTGAAACATTGATTCTTTTTAACAGTTTCTTCTACTGCAAGAGTTAGGCCGAATTATTTGTTTAAATCATGAAATTAACAAATATAAGTATGCAAACAGTACTTTGGACAAAACTGTTAATTACTTTGGAATTAATTAAGGGCTGACTTTGCTAACATGTTTTGAAATAGAGCCAAATAAATTGTTGAGTAATACTATTAGTTGTTCCTTCAAATGTTTGTAATTAGTACAGAATTTATATTTGTTTATACATCAACAATAGAATTTAAATTACGAAACAATTACTGATTTCACCCTATACTGAAAGATACCAACTAGGAATAGTCAAAATAAATTAGAAAATCAATTACATACCTAAAAATAAGCACAAAATTAGATCTGGTTTTATATTCTTTAAAACTAAGGGCCAGTTTTTCTCTTTTATGAAAATGTAGATTATATTCACATATGTTAATGGTAAATAGTTAAAAGTAACAAAATGAATTTAAGGAGGCAGATGGAAAAACAAGAAGGGAATTAAAATTATCCCAGCTTGCTTCGTCACATACCACAGGAATAATGACTACTTAAATGCATCTGTGTGCACATTAATTATTCTAATCTCATCTTTGCAGTCCCTATGCAAGTGAAAGGTTGCAGGCTGTAGTGTATTCCTAGATTCCTCACTTAGTACTGTTCTTGGAACATTGTAAATAGGCTTTTGCATTGTAGTTGGCATCTATCTTCAAGTATCTTCACATTTTACAGCATTTCCGTGGTGCGCTCTCTTGAGTCAAACAAACCAATGACCATTTATACTGCCCTTCTTTGCATAAGTTCTGTATATCTGTTAGTCCCATGGGCATCAGTCCCACGCATTGGGCAAAAGTTCTAGGATAGGTTGCACTAGTATTTTGTAGATATCTCCTTTGTAGATTGACAGCATCTTCCCAGTATCCTACCAATGAATTGCTGCCTTTGACTGGTTCCAATTGTGAGTCATTGATGTTGTAGTCATGCTTTATGAAATTAACAATTTTATATTTCTGAAAATTTTTTGATATTATCTGGTTGGATATTTGCTCAGCTTTTTATCACATATTACGTTGTTAACATCATCTGCAAAATGTCTGCCATGTAAGATATGTCCCTAGGCACATGTGAAATTACTTTTACACCTTTTAGTGACTCCCCATCCAAGATTACATGCTGTGTTTCCCCTACCACATAATGCTCAATCCAGTCACAATTCTGTCTGATATGTGATGATACTTTCACCAAAGTAAAGTCACTGGGAGATCCCAGATCTCCCTAGACAGAAAAAGTTTTCTTCCACTGTGTACAATCGTCCCCTTTCCTTGCGTATGTGTGAGAGGTGAGTCTTATGTGTATATGTTAAGTGTAGGTGAGTGTAATGTGTGTGTGTGTGTGTGTGTGTGTGTGTGTGTGTGTGTGTGTGTATAGTATGGTGCCATGTTTGTGTTGGGTGGTGGTGGTGGTGGTGGTGGTGGTGGTGGTGGTAATGAGAGAAAGGAGATGGTTTCACTAATTCCAATAATGAGGTACAAATGGTCAAATGGTGCTAAGTTGCAGTAGTTATGAATAAAAGAAGAAACCTCCACAGATCAGACTAATGTGGATAGCTGCATCAAATAAGGGTTTTTTTTCTTTCTTTCTTCTCCTCCCCCCCCCCCCCCCCTCCCCTCCTGAAGACCACAATAAAAGTGTGCAGTCTGTTTCTTTTTATAGCAATTTTTTTATTTGTTTTACTTTGACCTAAGTGGGAGGTATGCAGCCTGGACATTGGCGTATTATTGGGAGAGGGGTGAGTCGACTGCAAGAGGTGTATTGTAGGCTGTTTCCTTCCGCAAGGCTTCCCACTGCCCAGCCATGGCATGGAAGAAATATAAACAACTCTCAGGTAGCCATCACAGTGGCATGACAACAATAGTGTTGTGCTAACATTCCCACTCTTCTTCTCTACTAGCTGTCAGAACCTACTCTGTAGCAATGGCCCACTATTGAAAGAAGCCTGAATAATTTCACGCAATAACTCCACTTCTTCAGGAAAATTTTCAAATAACATCTTTTATAAGTAAATGCAACACTGGTTTTTGATTTTGTTCAGTCACCCAAGAAGACCAAAAGACTCCCTAGAAAGAGTCCAACAGAAGGGCTGAAATGTTGGGTTTTGGAAAATTCTAAAAAGGAGTAATATGTCTTAGCCACCCAGAAGATTTTACCCAAAATAGTTCATATTCTGGGCTGATCAACCTAATTTATGTTTTCCATGAGTTCCCTACAAAAGTTGATTGCCAGGTGGATCATGTTGATTAGGCCACATCATTATTCCTTTCTCATCCTTATTCAACTGTGGTGCATCTCTCAAATTTAAGGTCCCCTCTATCAATGAAATGTAAAACTCGGAACTTTATTTCCTTGCAAATCACCAAGATGAAACTTATTTCCTAATTTTAAATCCATAGTTTGTACTATAATGGAACAGTCTCATCTGTATCATCCTAAGCATATACCTGTACAGGTGAATGACATAAATGCACTTCAGTACTTCAAAAGACATAAAAGGGCGCAATTTTTTTCACAATATGTACTATTTGGTGAACAATGCTGTCCACAACTGAGAAGCAGAAATATAGACACAGGTTGCAATCTACAGCAGAATAGTATGTGCTGTTCTAAAAATGTCATTAATATAATTGTATCAACATTGTGTGAGTGACATTGTTTACATACAAGCAATGTAAACATATTAAATCAACACACATTTTCAGAATACTGATACTTCTGGAATAATAATGGTCAAATTCATTATTTGTGTGGCCAGGTGCTTGCTAGCCGCTGTGTAAGTAATTGTCTTCTTAATGTGCTGACATATCACAGAAATTTGATTCTTTTCTTGTTTGCTGGACCACCAGGGCCTAAACTCATCCTCCTCAGTTTCTGGTTTGCACCTGAACAGATGGTGGGTCCTTTCCCTCTACTAAACTAATGTTTTTTATGGAGAACGTTGAAAACTTATCTGGATAACTGGATCATTCCAACCCAAGTGACCACATTTTTCAGAAGTTTCCCACTCTTCCATTTCTGATTTTGTTAACTTACCATGAGTTCAGATGTACCGTGGAAATGAACTTATGCAAAATTTTAGCTCGTAATACCCAATATGTTGGAAACTGTGGCCCTATATCTGAGAAGCTCTTCGACAAGGATGTGGTGAAAATGAGCAAACCCCATTGTTTGAACATTTATTAATACAAGGGAACAACAACCAGTATCTCTTGTTTTCAGATCCTACACAACTTGTGACCCTGAATCAGAAGAAGACAGTGTATCAGTGTGTAAAACACTTTGTGAGCCAGTATAATGCATCTAAATACCCCAAAAAACCTGCAGAGAAAAATAATTTGATTTTTTTAGCCTTCTTTGAAGTCATATATCTCTGGAAGAAAAAATGCGAAAGAACTACAACTTGGCATATGTATTAACAGAACTGTCAATACACTTCCTGACTAAGCAATTTTTGTGGATCATAGTAACATTGTGCCAAATATAAAACTGCAGAAAGTGAGCTAAGTTCAAGAACAAATACTGCAAAGAGGTCAGTTCAGGAGTTCTTCCTTCCAGCATCACTGGAAAGAGCACACTTTTCTCTACTGGAAACATTTTTTTGTACCTTAGCATTGATTCAGCAAAGGGATGAAAAGCAAGATTGAACTTCAACAAAAATCGTGCACAGTATGCTACCATCACAAGATGGTACAGCTTGCTATTCACACAGTGCCAGGTCAGGCAACAGTGGTGATTGGCAAACTGATGTCAAGAAATAGATCACGATAGAAAGTTACAGGAAGAATAATTTTAAAATGGCCATAATTTAGTCGGATCTTGCAAAAATTGCCAATTTTTACCAATGGATTTGAACCAATGTTCATGTTAGTCAGATTTCAAGTGATACAAATTCTTTTTTGACCTCTATTTATCAATCAGCTGACACCAGTGTGGCTTTTGTGTCAGTTTTAAGCCTTATTCCAGGCCAATACAATGCCTGCATCTACGGCAATCACTGGTGGATTGGTAACATGAAGGTGGTATTGAAGATGCAATGCTGTGGTCACTTTTGGTCCACCTTGGTCATTCTATTGGCCTGAAAGAGAAGATAAATGTTGGATTCCTTAACACTCCGTTATCATGAAAGTTGCAGCACCTTCAGCAACTGGAGCAGGAGATCAGTATAATTTTCCAGAAGCCATATTGAACAGTATTGAAGAAAAATTTAATTCCATGAAGCAGTAATTTTAAATAGCACAGGCTTGGGAACAAACATGAAGGTACCCATAGATTGGCTTGGGAACTGTGACAAAAAAACCAACTGAAGCTTTGCAATCTTCATGAAGAAACCAACAAACACATCTAGGGAACCAAGGTGAGAAGCCCAAATGAGGCTTTGGAACCTCGATGAAGAAACCAACAAACACGGCTTGAGAATGAAGGCTAGAAACGGAACTGAGGTTTTGGAACCTCAGTGAAGAAACCAGCAAACATGGCCATCTATATGTAACAGGATAAGCAAAGATTGATAACTTGCCATTGCAACCATACATGCTCACTACTAACATAGGAACAGAAACTGACTCAACTAATGGTTTTGAACTGGTTGAGTCATCAAATTTCTGTGGTTTTTATGGTTAGCTGGAACACCATCATTAACCTACCAGTTGTCATTCTGGCTTGTCTTGAAGTTAGGGGTTCAGCAACATGTACCACGTTGCACTCATAACATATTGAACATGACATTTGCTGGAGTCCCAGCTCATATTTGGTCCATTTGGTGAAATGACTCTGAGATCCAACAGGATGTTGCTAGTGCAGGAAGTTGTGTTCTTTGCACTGGTGCTGGAAAGAAAAATTTCTGAAATGATACTTGTGTGCCATATTTGTCTAAATTTTGCTCATTTATTGTAATTATAAATTTGATGTCTTGTTTGTGATCAAGTATAATTGAAAATGATTGGCTAAGCACATAAATATGCTAACAGAATCATGTCCCGGGCATTGTCAACAAATATGCCAAGCTATAGATCCTTTGCATTTTTTCTTCCTTAGATATCTGGCCCCAAGAAGGGTCAAAAAATCTGTGCATTTTTCTCTGCAGGTTTTTTGAGTCACTTTAATGCATCATGCTGGTTCACAAAAGGCTTTATATTCTGTCACACAGTACTTTTCTGATTCATAGGCAAAAGTTACCCAGGACCTGAAAGTAAGAGTTTCCTACTTGTTTTTGTCTTGTAATAAAAGAGCTTCACTGGACACTGGAGAGTAGCTACAAATGACACAGTCTACAAGGAAATAGAACCGGTAATGAGTACAATCAAGGAGAAATGCATTTCATTTTTTGGACATCTAATCAGAACACCAGAGAACAGGATCATCAGGAGAATAATAGGAAAATTCTGGAATAGTAAGTGCAACATTACATGGATTACAGAAATGAAGGAAGATATGGATGAGCTACAGATTACATTGGAAGCCCTAAGACAAAACTGACAAAGTCAGAAAACTCACAGACAAACAAACGAGACTGCAAATGAGAATCAGCAAAAGACAATAGGAAGGGCCATTTCCGATGAAGAAAGAAGGATGAGATCTGAGAGAATGAAGAAGTACTGGGCTGACAGGAAACTGAAAAATTCTTTGTCTAAAGTTGGCTAGAGTGGTCCAATGAAGGCCATAAAATGTAAGAAAATAAAAATAGCTTCAAACATCAGTTTTGTTCGTTTTAAGGCACATTTATCAATAAGCCATCCAAATAGAAGGCCATTGTTTCTCATACACTGAAGCTCAAGATTTAAAATTTTGCATAGATTCATTTTTAGGATAAGTCTACACACACACACACAGCAAATTACAGGAAAATTGAAGCTCAAGGAGCAGGAGGCCCATGATCTCTTGAGATGGGATGACCGACTCTCTTCTGCAAATCCTATCCAGTTCTGGCATTACTGTCTTGTAAACAATGTGGTGGTGTACATGTTACCATCACGACCCTTAAGAACCTTGATAACATGCAGGGATTAATTTTTCACCAGGGCCTAACCCAGCAGACAGATGAAGAAGTATGCATACCCTTGGAAAGGTGACTCATCTCCAGCCACCACTCATGCCAGGAACACATTCCCTTCCTTAGTATAGTGCTGCAGATGAGCAAGACAGTGGGCCATTTGACATGCTTCCTGGTGTTGTTGAAGACTGTGGGGCACACACTTTGCGCATGTGTAGTCTTTCCTTCACAATGGTGTGAACACTTCCGACACTCAATCCAACCATGGGGCTAAGGCTTTCACTGTCACTCAGCAGTCCTGGGTAATGAGTGCATCCACCAGCTGGACAATGTTATCAGTAATGCAGTGTGGTGCTCCAGACCGTGCATCGTTGGCTAACGGCACCCGTCCTTCCCTGAAGCACTTGTGCCATACCTTGACCCTTGCAAGGGACATGCAGTGTTTGCTGTACACTTGTGACATTTGTCGATTAATGTTCGTTCCTCCTACTCCTTCTGCTGTCAGAAAACAAACAGCACCTCTTTGCTCTTCTGTTGATGCCTCCATGTCACTGTTTGAATTGCGACTGGCAGTGTTGGACGATTGATGCATGCTGCTGCTAGCTCTGTGCAGTCACGTGACATGCACGCGTGCCCTCTAGTGATGGGCTGTGAACTTCCACGCTCTGTTCGGAACCACACCTTGTAACACACGCCACGATATTACCCTCCTGTTACCGGTTTGCGCATTCCAAACTCCAGCTTGTTTCTTTTTGAATGCCCATTATACAAGCAGATCATGGATATGGCCGTGGGAGCCAAGATGGCTCCTCCCTAAGCTAACCTTTTCATGGGTAGTTTGGAGGGACCTTTCTTGGGATCCATAAGTGTTCAGGGTGACATGTTAAAATTCCTGGAATCTCTAAATAACTTATTCCAATTAAATTTCACATGGTCCTATTCTGAATCCCATTTCACTTTCCTCCATGTTGATCTCATCCTCACCGAAGGCCAGCTACACACTCCCGTTCACATTAACCCTACTAACAAACAACAGTACTTACAGTTGCCATCCTTTCCACACCAAATATTCTCTCCATACAGCCTTGGCATTCGAGGCAAATGTATTTGTTCAGATGCAGACTCTTTACAACGATACACCACCACTCTCACCTCAGCCTTCAATGGATGTAATTACTCACCAGCCTAGTTCAAAACCAGATTTCCTAGGCCATCACATCCAATCCTGGTACTGTTGAACCCTCCAAAAAACAACTTTGGAGATCACCAATTGTCACCCAGTATTATCCAAATCTTGAATGTGTTAGTCAACTACTTCAACAAGACCTTGACTTCCTAAAATCATGCCCTGAAATGAGATCCTTTCTGTTTGAAATTTTGCCCACCACACCTAGAATAGCGTTTCATCACCCTCTAAATCTCCACAATATCCTTGTCAGACCCTGCGCTCCTTCTGCACCCATCTTCCTATCCTATGGCTCCCACCCCTGTGACTGTCCCCGCTTCAAGACTGGTCCTATGCACTCCTCTACCACCATCTATTCCAACCCTGTAACTGGTAGAACATATACTTTCAAAGGGAGTGCCACCAATGAAACAGCACATTATAACCAACTGTTATATAAGCACTGTTCAGCTTTTTACGTCAGCATGACTACCACCCAGTTACCAATCAAAATGAATGGCCATAGGCAGAGGGTGTATACTGGCAACACACAATATCCTGCTGCAAAGCACACACATATGTGTGTGTGTGCGCGAGTGTATACCTGTCCTTTTTTCCCCCTAAGGTAAGTCTTTCCATTCCCGGGATTGGAATGACTCCTTACCCTCTCCCTTAAAACCCACATCCTTTCGTCTTTCCCTCTCCTTCCCTCTTTCCTGACGAAGCAACTGTTTGTTGCGAAAGCTTGAATTTTGTGTGTATGTTTGTGTTTGTTTGTGTGTGTATCGACCTGCCAGCGTTTTCGTTTGGTAAGTCTCATCATCTTTCTTTTTAGATATGTTTTTCCCACATGGAATGTTTCCCTCTATTTTATATATATATATATATATATATATATATATATATATATATATATATGTGTGTGTGTGTGTGTGTGTGTGTGTGTGTGTGTGTGTGTGTGTACATATAAAAACCATTGCCATGATTCCCTCCTCTGAGATGTCAGTGTCTGTTGGTCTCATAGGGAACCTTAGCAAGCAGTCCTGTAGACTCAGTTATACTCAAAGTGTTCCAAGCCAAGATGTTTGCATCAGGGAAAGCTTCAAGGCCACCATAATCAGAATGCTTGCCCCATACAACAGCCAAGGTCAGCCACGTACTGCCCACCAAACACAGCAGAAATATCACACGTTAACTGCATTCGGAGTCCACAAAAAACATTTGGACCACCCATGAGCTGCTGCTTATTGAATTGACCAGCCAAGTCAATCTCTGTTGCTCTCAGTGACTTATACACAGGAGCACTGCGCACCATCAGCGACAAGAAACACGTCGCACGGGCATTGCAGAGGCATGTTAACACACGGTCACGCGCACCTGGGTGGGAGTTAAAGTGCGGCCGGGGCCTAGTAAAACTAGAGGCCGCGGACCCCAGGTGGCAAAGAATGCACGCCAGACTAAGTCCCGCTCAAGGTCACACTGAGAAAGCACGCCAGACACTAAGTCCCGCTCAAGGTTACGCTACGCCTAGTGCATAACCATGCACTAAAAGCATAAATAAGTGAATTTTAAAAAAATAAAAAATATACATGGAGGAGATAAGGAAAGGAGATAATGCATTTTAGTGTCTGTAATAGAACATACAGTCACCAGTAATCTTTATTTTACAATTATTGTAGACAAATGATTATATATATACAAATGTCTGCTTGTGTCTGTGTATGTGTGGATGGATATGTGTGTGTGTGTGCGAGTGTAAACCTGTCCTTTTTTCCCCCTAAGGTAAGTCTTTCTGCTCCCGGGATTGGAATGACTCCTTACCCTCTCCCTTAAAACCCAATCCTTTTGTCTTTCCTTCTCCTTCCCTCTTTCCTGACGAGGCAACCGTTGGTTGCGAAAGCTAGAGTTTTGTGTGTATGTTTGTGTTTATTTGTGTGTCTATCGACCTGCCAGCGCTTTTGTTGGGTAAGTCTCATCATCTTTCTTTTTAAATATATTTTTCCCACGTGGAATGTTTCCCTCTATTATATATATATCTTTAAATATGTCTGCTTGTGTCTGTATATGTGTGGATGGATATGTGTGTGTGTGCGAGTGTGTACCCGTCCTTTTTTCCCCCTAAGGTAAGTCTTTCCGCTCCCGGGACTGGAATGACTCCTTACCCTCTCCCTTAAAACCCACATCCTTTCGTCTTTCCCTCTCCTTCCCTCTTTCCTGATGAGGCAACAGTTTGTTGCGAAAGCTTGAATTTTGTGTGTATGTTTGTGTTCGTTTGTGTGTCTGTCGACCTGCCAGCACTTTCATTTGGTAAGTCACATCACCTTTGTTTCTAAAGACAAAGATGATGTGACTTACCAAATGAAAGTGCTGGCAGGTCGACAGACACACAAATGAACACAAACATACACACAAAATTCAAGCTTTCGCAACAAACTGTTGCCTCATCAGGAAAGAGGGAAGGAGAGGGAAAGACGAAAGGATGTGGGTTTTAAGGGAGAGGGTAAGGAGTCATTCCAGTCCCAGGAGCGGAAAGACTTACCTTAGGGGGAAAAAAGGACGGGTATACACTCGCGCGCACACACACACATATCCATCCACACATATACAGACACAAGCAGACATATTTAAAGACAAAGAGTTTGGGCAGAGATGTCAGTCGAGGCAGAAGTGCAGAGGCAAAGATGTTGATGAATGACAGGTGAGGTATGAGTGGCGGAAATTTGAAATTAGCGGAGATTGAGGCCTGGTGGATAACGGGAAGAGAGGATATATTGAAGAGCAAGTTCCCATCTCCGGAGTTCGGATAGGTTGGTGTTAGTAGGAAGTATCCAGATAACCCGGACGGTGTAACACTGCGCCAAGATGTGCTGGTCGTGCACCAAGGCATGTTTAGCCACAGGGTGATCCTCATTACCAACAAACACTGTCTGCCTGTGTCCATTCATGCGAATGGACAGTTTGTTGCTGGTCATTCCCACATAGAATGCATCACAGTGTAGGCAGGTCAGTTGGTAGATCACGTGGGTGCTTTCACACGTGGCTCTGCCTTTGATTGTGTACACCTTCCGGGTTACAGGACTGGAGTAGGTGGTGGTGGGAGGGTGCATGGGACAGGTTTTACACCGGGGGCGGTTACAAGGGTAGGAGCCAGTGGGTAGGGAAGGTGGTTTGGGGATTTCATAGGGATGAACTAAGAGGTTACGAAGGTTAGGTGGACGGCGGAAAGACACTCTTGGTGGAGTGGGGAGGATTTCATGAAGGATCCTCCCCACTCCACCAAGAGTGTCTTTCCGCCGTCCACCTAACCTTCGTAACCTCTTAGTTCATCCCTATGAAATCCCCAAACCACCTTCCCTACCCACTGGCTCCTACCCTTGTAACCGCCCCCGGTGTAAAACCTGTCCCATGCACCCTCCCACCACCACCTACTCCAGTCCTGTAACCCGGAAGGTGTACACAATCAAAGGCAGAGCCACGTGTGAAAGCACCCACGTGATCTACCAACTGACCTGCCTACACTGTGATGCATTCTATGTGGGAATGACCAGCAACAAACTGTCCATTCGCATGAATGGACACAGGCAGACAGTGTTTGTTGGTAATGAGGATCACCCTGTGGCTAAACATGCCTTGGTGCACGACCAGCACATCTTGGCGCAGTGTTACACCGTCCGGGTTATCTGGATACTTCCTACTAACACCAACCTATCCGAACTCCGGAGATGGGAACTTGCTCTTCAATATATCCTCTCTTCCCGTTATCCACCAGGCCTCAATCTCCGCTAATTTCAAATTTCCGCCACTCATACCTCACCTGTCATTCATCAACATCTTTGCCTCTGCACTTCTGCCTCGACTGACATCTCTGCCCAAACTCTTTGTCTTTAAATATGTCTGCTTGTGTCTGTATATGTGTGGATGGATATGTGTGTGTGCGCGCGAGTGTATACCCGTCCTTTTTTCCCCCTAAGGTAAGTCTTTCCGCTCCTGGGACTGGAATGACTCCTTACCCTCTCCCTTAAAACCCACATCCTTTCGTCTTTCCCTCTCCTTCCCTCTTTCCTGATGAGGCAACAGTTTGTTGCGAAAGCTTGAATTTTGTGTGTATGTTTGTGTTCATTTGTGTGTCTGTCGACCTGCCAGCACTTTCATTTGGTAAGTCACATCATCTTTGTCTTTAGATATATTTTTCCTTCGTGGAATGTTTCCTTCTATTATAACTATATATATATATATATATATATATATATATATATATATATATATATATAAAAAATAGAGGGAAACATTCCACGTGAGAATTGGAATGACTCCTTACCCTCTCCCTTAAAACCTACATCCTTTCGTCTTTTCCTCTCCTTCCCTCTTTCCTGACGAAGCAACTGTTGGTTGCGAAAGCTTGAATTTTGTGTGTTTGTTTGTGTGTCTATCAACCTGCCAGCGCTTTTGTTTGGTAAGTCACATAAGATGGGAGTACATCTTCCCTCATTGCCATGGTTCCCCCCTCTGAGATGTCAGTGTCTGTTGGTAGATCAGTATCTGGATGACTTGGGATGGGTCATTTACCATGACCCAATAGGTTTCTTTTTTGCTGTTGTGTAATATTTATTATTATTTTTTTTATTTTCTCAAAGAAAGGACAGGTACCTTATTTCAGTTTCTATAGTAATGTGTTACATCACCTAAGACTTTAATCTTGGCACGATTCAGTGTACCTTTAACCCATACGGACAGAGACTCTGATTCATTTACTTTACGACGATTCCTTGCCCTAAGAACCAACAGCATCGTACACATATAGTAAGATGAACCATGATCTCTGTTCTACACTTCACATATCTGAAACGTACAATAAGCAATAACTTCACAGCTGTTAAAAGTCTCCAGACCTGATACAATCTCCACTTTACCACCATGAACTAGAGCCACAGTTACCCATCCATTACCATGCGCACTAGTATCATTCGGAGTCCATGAAAAACATTTGCACCACCCATGAATTGACCAGCCAAGTCAATCTCTATTGCTCTCAGAGATTTATACTCAGGAGCACTGCGCCACCATCGGCGACGAGAAACACGTCGCAGGGGCATTGCAGAGGCACATTAACACACAGCCAACGTAGCAAGCCAACACCCAGTGAATGCCCAGAGCATAGCTTCCACATTCCTCGATGTTCGCAGAGCGAATGATGCTCCATGCTGCAGCGTAGAGCACTCCTGGCAGACCAGAAGTGACAAGCTTATCGCTCCCCCTCCAGCGAGCCACAGGCACTCACAACGCCTTATTCTGACGTCATGCGCTCCTGGATGGGAGTTATAGCGCAGCCGGGGCCTAGTAAAACTAGAGGCCCCGTCCCCCCAGGCGGCCAAGAATGCACGCCAGAGACTAAGTCTCACTCAAGGTCATGCTGAGAGAGTGCACCAGACACTAAGACAAACAGTAAGATGAACCACGATCTCTGTTATACACTTCACATATCTGAAATGTACAATAAGCAATTACTTCCTGGCTGTTAAAAGTCTCCAGCCCCGATACAGTCTCCACTTTACCACCATGAATTAGAGAGACAGTTACCCAACCATTACCATGTGCACTAGTATCAGCATTAGTAAGTGTAAAATTCAGTATGCATCCACAAACCACTGAAGGACCATGAAGAATAACTTGCGCACCTACTCCGCTCTTCGTAGTAATAGATACATCCGCAAAAGCTTTATAAACTGTAAAGCGTGAACGCCTTCTCCTCCTAAAATAATGCAGCTTAACTAGTCTGTGTGTAAACGACCCATCCCAAGTCATCCAGATACTGACTCACCAACAGACACTGACATCTCAGAGGGGGGAACCATGGCAATGGGGGGAGCTGTGCTCTCAACTTTGATTTTATATATATATATATATATATATATATATATCAATCCCGGTAGCAGAAAGACTTACCTTAGGGGGAAAAAAGGACAGGTATACACTCGCACACACACCCATATCCAACCGCACATACACAGACACAAGCAGACATTTGTAAAGGCAAAGAGTTTCGGCAGAGATGTCAGTCGAGGCAGAAGTGCAGAGGAAAAGATGTTGTTGAAAGACAGGTGAGGTATGAGCGGCGGCAACTTGAAATTAGCGGAGGTTGAGGCCTGGTGGATAATGAGAAGAGAGGATATACTGAAGGGCAAGTTCCCATCTCCGGAGTTCTGACAGGTTGGTGTTAGTGGGAAGTATCCAGATAACCCGGACGGTGTAACACTGTGCCAAGATGTGCTGGCCGCATGTTTAGCCACAGGGTGATCCTCATTACCAACAAACACTGTCTGCCTGTGTCCATTCATGCAAATGGACAGTTTGTTGCTGGTCATTCCCACATAGAAAGCTTCACAGTGTAGGCAGGTCAGTTGGTAAATCACGTGGGTGCTTTCACACGTGGCTCTGCCTTTGATCGTGTACACCTTCCGGGTTACAGGACTGGAGTAGGTGGTGGTGGGAGGGTGCATGGGACAGGTTTTACACCGGGCGCGGTTACAAGGGTAAGAGCCAGAGGGTAGGGAAGGTAGTTTGGGGATTTCATAGGAATGAACTAAGAGGTTACGAAGGTTAGGTGGACGGCGGAAAGACACTCTTGGTGGAGTGGGGAGGATTTCATGAAGGATGGATCTCATTTCAGGGCAGGATTTGAGGAAGTCGTATCCCTGCTGGAGAGCCACATTCAGAGTCTGATCCAGTCCCGGAAAGTATACTGTCACAAGTGGAGCACTTTTGTGATTCTTCTGTGGGAGGTTCTGGGCTTGAGGGGATGAGGAAGTGGCTCTGGTTATTTGCTTCTGTACCAGGTCGGGAGGGTAGTTGCGGGATGCGAAAGCTGTTTTCAGATTGTTGGTGTAAGTGTTCAGGGATTCCGGACTGGAGCAGATTCGTTTGCCACAAAGACCTATGCTGTAGAGAAGGGACCGTTTGATGTGGTAAGGGTGGCAGCTGTCATAATGGAGGTACTGTTGCTTGTTGGTGGGTTTGATGTGGACGGACCCACAGGGTTTCGCAGGGAACGAATGAAGGGTAGAGCCACGGGTCGTAACACATTTGAAATGTGACATCCACTGTTCAAAGTTCCGTCAATGCAAACAAGAGGTGACTGAGACGTGTATCCAATGGTACCCCATACCATCACGCTGGGTGATGCGCCAGTATGGTGATGACGAATACACGCTTCCAGTGTGCGTTCACCGTGATGTCGCCAGACACAGATGCGACCGTCATGATGCTGTAAACAGAACCTGGATTCATCCAAAAAAATGACGTTTTGCCATTCGTGCACCCAGGTTCGTCATTGAGTACACCATCGCAGGCACTCCTGTCTGTGATGCAGCATCAAGGGTAACCGCAGCCATGGTCTCCAAGCTGATAGTCCATGCTGCTGCAAACGTCGTCGAACCATTCATGCAGATGGTTGTTGTCTCGCAAATGTCCCCATCTGTTGACTCAGGGATTGAGACATGGCTGCACGATCCATTACAGCCATGCGGATAAGAAGCCTGTCATCTCGACTGCTAGTGATACGAGGCTGTTAGGATCCAGCACGACATTCCGTATTACCCTCCTGAGCCCACCGATTGCATATTTTGCTAACAGTCATTGGATCTCAACCAACGCGAGCAGCAATGATGTGATATGATAAACCACAATCGTGATAGACTACAATCCGGCCTTTATGAAAGTCGGAAACGTGATGGTACACATTCCTCCTCCTTACACGAGGCATCACAAGAAAATTTCACCAGACAAAGCCAGTCAGCTGCTGTTTGTGTATGAGAAATCGCTTGGAAACGTTCCTCATGTCAGCATGTAACAGGTGTCGCCACCGGCACCAACCTTGTGTGAATGCTCTGAAAAGCTAATCATTTGCATATCACAGCATCTTCTTCCTGTCGGTTAAATTTCGCATCTGTAGCATGTCATCTTCGTGGTGTAGCAATTTTAATGGTCAGTAGTATATATATATATACATATATATACATTCATTTGCTGCCAGTTGCTACAATATATATCTTCGATATGCTAGCATACTATGCACGTGCTTGTTCATCTCAGATTGTTGATAGCTATCAATGTACCAGTAGCATCTGTTGGACCACTTGTCACCCCTGTGCTCTATGTTGATGACATTTGCATTTGGTATGCTCTCAGTCTCTAGCCTTAGCTGAATGCCAGCTCCAAAGTGCCATCCAAAGAGCTACTACTTGAATCTTTTCTCACAGCTGCCAATTCTCTCCCACAAAAGCACAAGTCATGCATTTCCATCACTGTGCCATGGTCCATCCTGATCCAGAACTCTCCTTGGATTGGACTTCAGAACATTGTCCCAAAATTTGGGATTCCTCATTTATAAAAAGCTGATGTCTGCCAAGTATTCATCAACTAAAGGCTTGCTGCATGTGAAAGTTTAATGCTGTCTGCTTCCTTGCCCATGCCTCTTGGAGTGTAGATCACACACCTCTCCTCCATTTTTACTGGGCCCTTGTCCCGTCCCAGCTGGATTATGATTCCTAAGTTTAGGGTTCAGCTATACTATCAACTTTGAAGCTATTAGACCCAGTTAATTATCATGGAGTAAGACTGGCCACTTGCACCTTCTGGACTAGTCACACAGACAATCTCCTTGCCAAAGTGGAGATCTTCTCTTCATTTCTGATGGTACCAACTCTTATTCACTGATGCAATCACCATTTGACAAAATACTGATCATCCAACTTAATAAATGCTTTTTGTATACAGGGGGCATGAACATCCTGACACCCATCCTTGGTTAGGATTACCAATTATAAGGTGCCTGAGGCCCTCTACTGGGCCTACATAATCTCCCTAGAATGTGTTCCCCATGTTTTTTGCATCCCCACCTTCCTCCATTTCAGGGACCTAAAGTAAATTTCAGTTACTCCCATGACCTTTCGCTGTCTGTATTTACATTGATGGCTCTAAAACCATGGGCAGAACAGGATCTGCTTTTACACCACCTGAGAGTCAGGAATAACATTTGTTGCTGGAACATTTAGTGTTTTTACTACAGAGCTGATAGACATTAACAGAGTCCCGTATTTAATCCAACAGACCTCCCTCACTGCATTTTAATTTGTTGGAATTCAGTGAGCAGTCTCAAGGCTATTGAGACTCTTATCACCCTGTGATATCTGCTACTCATGGGCCCCTCTCTAATGTTAGTTGTCCTGCCTGCTCAGTTGTCTTTCTCTGGGTCTCAGGCTATGTGAATATCATAGGGAATGAACTGCCAAAAGCAATATAACAATTACTCACCCAGCATTTGCTTTGATGACCACGGATGAAGATTTGCAGATGCTAAAAAAACCTCTCCTCACTCAGAGATGGAACAACATCTGGGGGCTACTTGCCTCTTGTAATAAACTCCGCACTATCGAGGAGAGGGTCAACCAAAACATATGGTTCCAGGCCTCTGCTTTGATGCATGATGCAGTGATGTTGTATTATGTGGCATCATGGATGGGTACTGTATTTGAAGAGGGCATTTAGCAGTGTGTGGTGGCATTCTGTAATGTTGAATTTCAATGTTTTGAAACTTGTTCATTATGTTGTTATTAGCGAGTAATTGCAATTGCAGATAGGTAGTGGTAAGTACAGTGTTTAGTGGTTTGGAATTGTTAATAATGGTCTTGAATATGCCAAAGAAATTCAACAGTTGATCATCAAATATCACAATGAGTTATGATATGACGAGCACCATTAAGTTTATACAACTGAATAGCTTACTGACTAAATTTATACAGTGCCACATGTGTGGCAAGTACGTGAAGTTCACTAAAGTTGGTGCCTGATTTTGTTTTATTCTTCTTTATTTAAGAGGAGTTTATGATTTCATTTGTGTTAATTCTATTTTATTGTTGTAGTTACATAGATCAATTTAAGTTTTTGATGCATGAATCTGCAATGAGTAGTGACTTTTTCCATATCATGTTTTGTAGATATACTCATTCATTGATATCATAAAGTTCCATTTCTGTAAAAAAGTTAATTGAAGGTGACAATATTGAATTGTGTGTTTTTTTGGGGTTTTTTATGTAATTAGAATGCCTCGGGAAAGTACAAGGTGGGCTGCAATGTCAAAGAGTGCATGGCAAATACAGGACGTGCTTGAATTAAGGAATAGTCAGTAATGTGGTTGTAAATTGTTGTAGTTGTGCTGGGAAAGTCCCTGAGCTTCAAGCGCTAATAGAAAGCACAGAAGCTGAAATCGTTATAGGTACAGAAAGCTGGCTAAAGCCTGAAATAAGTTCTGCAGAAATTTTTACGAAGTCTCAGACGGTGTTCAGGAAAGATAGACTAGGCAGAATTAGTGGTGGAGTGTTTGTGTCTGTCAGTAGTGGTTTATCTTGTAGTGAAGTCAAAGTAGATACTCCGTGCGAATTGGTATGGGTGGAGGTTATACTTAACAGCCGAATTAAGTTAATAATTGGCTCCTTCTACCGACCCCCAGACTCCGATGATATAGTTGCTGAACAGTTCAGAGAAAATTTGAGTCTCGTACAAATAAATACCCCACTCATATGGTTATAGTTGGTGGGGACTTCAACCTTCCCTCGATACGTTGGCAAAAATACTTGTTCAAAACCGGTGGTAGGCAGAAAACATCTTCCGAGATTGTCCTAAATGCTTTCTCCGAAAATTATTTCGAGCAGTTAGTCCACGAACCCACGCGAATTGTAAATGGTTGTGGAAACACACTTGACCTCTTAGCCACAAACAATCCAGCGCTGATAGAGAGCATCATGACTGATACAGGGATTAGTGATCACAAGGTCGTTGTAGCTAGGCTCAATACCGTTTCTTCCAAATCCACCAGAAACAAACGCAAAATAATTTTATTTAAAAAAGTGGATAAAGTGTAACTAGAAGCCTTCCTAAAAGAAAATCTCCATTCCTTCTGAACTGACTATGCAAATGTAGACGAGATGTGGCTCAAATTCAAAGATATAGTAGCAACAGCAATTGAGAGATTTATACCTCATAAATTGGTAAGAGATAGAACTGATCCCTCATGGTACACAAAACAGGTCCGAACGCTGTTGCAGAGGCAACGGAAAAAGCATGCGAAGTTCAGAAGAACGCGAAATCCCGAAGATTGGCTAAAATTTACAGACGCGCGAAATTTGGCACGGAATTCAATACGAGATGTCTTTAATAGGTTCCACAACGAAACATTGTCTCGCTATTTGGTAGAAAATCCGAAGAAATTCTGGTCGCATGTAAAGTACACAAGCGGCAAGACACAGTCAGTACCTTCACTGCGCAGTGCCGATGGTACTGTTACCGACGACTGTGCCGCTAAAGTGGAGTTATTGAACGCAGTTTTCTGAAATTCCTTCACCAGGGAAGACGAATGGAATATTCCAGAATTTGAAACATGAACAGCTGCTAGCATGTGTTTCTTGGAAGTAGATACCTCAGGGGTTGCGAAGCAACTCAAATCGCTTGATACGGGCAAGTCTTCAGGTCCAGATTGTATACCGATTAGGGTCCTTTCAGATTACGCTGATACAATAGCTCCCTACTTAGCAATCATATACAACTGCTCGCTCACCGATAGATCTGTACCTACAGATTGGAAAATTGCGAAGGTCGCACCAGTGTTTAAGAAGGGTAGTAGGAGTAATCCGTCGAACTACAGACCTATATTATTGACGTCCGTTTGCAGTAGGGTTTTGGAGCATATACTGTATTCAAACATTATGAATCACCTCGAAGGAAACGCTCTATTGATACGTAATCAGCATGGTTTCAGAAAACATCGTTCTTGTGCAACGCAGCTAGCTCTTTATTCCCACGAAGTAATGGCCGCTATCGACAGGGGCTCTCAAGTTGATTCCGTATTTCTAGATTTCCAGAAAGCTTTTGACACCATTCCTCACAAACGACTTCTAATCAAGCTGCGGGCCTATGGGGTATCGTCTCAGTTGTGCAACTGGATTCGTGATTTCCTGTCAGGAAGGTCGCAGTTCGTAGTAATAGACGGCAAATCATCAAGTAAAACTGAAGTGATATCAGGTGTTCCCCAGGGAAGCATCCTGGGACTTCTGCTGTTCCTGATCTATATAAATGACCTGGGGGACAATCTGAGCAGTTCTCGTAGGTTGTTCGCAGATGATGCTGTAATTTACCGTCTACTAAGGTCATCCGAAGACCAGTATCAGTTGCAAAGTGATTTAGAAAAGATTGCTGTATGGTGTGGCAGGTGGCAGTTGACGCTAAATAACGAAAAGTGTGAGGTGATCCACATGAGTTCCAAAAGAAATCCGTTGGAATTCGATTACTCGATAAATAGTACAATTCTCAAGGCTGTCAATTCAGCTAAGTACCTGGGTATTAAAATTACGAACAACTTCAGTTGGAAAGACCACATAGATAATATTGTGGGGAAGGCGAGCCAAAGGTTGCGTTTCATTGGCAGAACACTTAGAAGATGCAACAAGTCCACTAAAGAGACAGCTTACACTACACTCGTTCGTCCTCTGTTAGAATATTGCTGCACGGTGTGGGATCCTTACCAGTTGGGATTGACGGAGGACATCGAAAGGGTGCAAAAAAGGGCAGCTCGTTTTGTATTATCACGTAATAGGCGAGAGAGTGTGGCAAATATAATACGCGAGTTGGGATGGAAGTCATTAAAGCAAAGATGTTTTTCGTCGCGGCGAGATCTATTTAGGAAATTTCAGTCACCAACTTTCTCTTCCGAATGCGAAAATATTTTGTTGAGCCCAACATACATACTCGCATCAGGGGTTAAACACCTTTCATGCCATCCTAACCGGTACACATAGGTAGGACTGATCATCAAAATAAAATGAGAGAAATCAGAGCTTGAACAGAAAGGTTTAGGTGTTCGTTTCTCCTGCGCGCTGTTTGGGAGTGGAATGGTAGAGAGATAGTATGATTGTGGTTCGATGAACCCTCTGCCAAGCACTTAAATGTGAATTGCAGAGTAGTCCATGTAGCTGTAGATGTAGAATGTTGGCATGATTGATTTTTATATATTTTTTTGTTTTTCTGCACATGTTAGGTTAGAATATTATTAGTTTTGTTTCTCCTCACACAAAAGTCTGTAAGGCTTTGATGTTACGGTTGCCATATTTGATAGAAGTGATCTGACCTGTGTGCCATCTTGATGATGTCACTGGTTGAAGCTGAGAGCCAGTATCAGATGTTTCTGTATTTCCCAAGGGGAAGGAATCCAGGAGAAACGGTATCGGTCATACCAGAATAACTCATTGTTTTATGTAATGAGCTACACCCATGTTATGATTCCCCAGCTTTGCAGACAGTTGCTCGCATCAGGATAGGATGAACCCTTCTTCTGACTCTCCAGGCTAAGCTTGGTCTTCTAGATTATTTGCCTCAGTGCTGGTGGACGACTCATGGACAGTTGAACTGATTTTCTATTTTCTCTGTGAAAGTCATTGTTATTTCAGATATAACCTTTTAAATTGCTTTTGAGGCAGAGTAGGGTGGTTGGCGATGGGGCATTTCCTGCCCTTGACCCTACCTCCTTTGCCAGCTGCCTCAGTCATCCCTCTTCCACTCTGTTTTAATTGCTATTAGGTAGCAGTTAGCTGCACCCTATTTTTTGTTTTATGGATAGCACTCCAATGAACCAGTGAGTAAGGGGCGTTGTTCCCCTCTTTAACACTTTGACTATAATGAATCAGGGGTGGGACAACTGTAGACAGGATAGTCCTTGGTGCATGCAGCACTGTGCAGGACCTAATTATTTCTCTCATCTTGTTTCGTTGTTGCTGGCCCAAAAGATTCCATTATATTTTTAGCATTCTTACTTTTACTGATACCAGTCTCCCTGCTAGATGGCATTGTTTACTCAATAACTGTCTTTGCCCATAATCGGACTGGCAGGGGGTCAGATCAGGTGGAGGTTCTCTTCCCACAGATGAGCCCTGGTATATCCCTTGTCTGCTCTGACCTCTGTACCAGCCTGACCCACATACTTTGACTTGTCCAGTTATCACTCAGCTCTGGCATCAATATTGCTTTCAGTGTCTTAGTTTTACCTGTCCTTCATAATTCCATAATCCAATCAAATTTTTGACAGTTGTGATGAGCTCCGGGTGAGTTACCCCTTGGCTGAGGGCCCATGATTTACTCTCTCTTAACCCTACCCAACCAACCTGTTTGCTTTGGCGCAGTAGGACTCTCTTGTCCAGTAAGTAGAAATGTCTTATAGTGTCTAATATAACAGCCCCCGTTGAATAATATCGAGGCAGACTACTAAATCAGCAGTGACTCAATCAAGCAGTTTTCTTTGCAAATGAGGGATAGTTATGTAACAAAACAACATAGCAACATAGAAATAAATAACTACAAAATATAATGAAAGAAAATTGGAGAACTTACATGTCAAAGAATGAACATGCCCCCACAGGGCAAGCATTGAAGTCTACTGGTAGGACAGTACCCCTTTTTTCCCGGACACACATTACCGCTGACCATGGGCAGCTGCACTCTTTACAGGCTGCATACTTTACTTTTTTTGTATATATTTTATCCCATTGTGTACATTTCAGATAATAGGTATTTCAACTATTATTTACCAAATCTTTACTGGGGATAACAAAATTTAATTATTTATAATATGAACAGTACATTTAAAGAGTAATGCCTAAGTTGCTTTCAGGTACCAGTTGAGCCTTTGTGGTATCGCTCTCTCTTACAAGTACTGTTGGTGGAAAAATGTAGACACAATCTGCCAGAAGGGCAAGTGGGCCGTTTAGCAGCGAAATGTAATAGCTTTCCAGAGTATGTGTCCAAAGCATTGACAAAACTAGGAGTAGCGTCTGAGGTTAGTATGTATTTTCATGTTTACGCTATGCCTACTGTACTATGTAGACAAATGTTAAGTGAAATATAAATAATTTAAGGAGTAAAGGTAACAAGATACCAACTAATTGAGGTGGCAAGTCATCAGTAGGCACTTAGAAAAGTGTGAGAACATTGGTAGCTTTTGTATGAATTTTTCTTCAGAAGCCAGTAAACACTGCAACAAAAAACCTCTGCATGGCTGTATTGTCCCATCTGTCTAAAATCTGTTGGAACTGCAGCTAGACTAGAGCGAAGGATGGAATGGGCTAGGGGAGAAAGGAAGTAGGTAGCAGGAGGGAGGGTTGAAGTCTGGTTGTTGACTGGGCACGTGGGATAGGAATGTGTAGAGCACATAATAGTGTGAAAGAGTGGATTGGGAAGCTGAGATAGAACTGAGGAAGGAGGAGACTGCAGAATGGATGATGGTAGTGCATGACGAGAGAAGTTAGGACCATGGTGTAGGGGCTAGTGGAGATTGAGACCAGGAGGAGTATGGGATAAAAGTATTAATTGCAGTGACAGTTCCAACCTACATAATTAATAGAATTTGATGTTTGGAGAAAGAATCTTTATAGCACATATTTTGAAACAACCAATGAAATCGAGTATGATTCCTCATTTCAAAAGTGTGTTATGTCACTTGTTGGTCAACTTTGCAATAAGCCAAGTTCGATGGTGCGGTTGATGGTTATGCCCACATAAAATGCTGTGCAGAAACTACAGCAGAGCTGGTATTTTTTATGGAGTAGGAATGTGCTGGGTGAGTGTACCAGACAGAAGTTGCACCTGGGTCTTCCACAGGGTAAAGACACTTGTGGCAAGGTTGCTTGCCAAAATAAAACAAACCGTAGTGTACTGTATATGACAACTATTGCATACCAAATCGTAGAGCAGGGTTGTCACTGAGAATGAACACTTAATACTGAAAGTGTCTTTTATCACACAAAAATAACCCATAATGTGAATGGAGCTTAACTGCATCATGAGTGGGGAACACTTATAATCGTAAACATAAAATGATCTTGAATATTACAAAATTTTACTAATGAGAAGGTTGTTGAATTTTTCAATACTCTTAATACTAAATTACTATCATTGGCTGGAGGCTATAATTCAACCTGGAACTTGGACATCACCATGCATTACCCCTAACACCACACCTTGTGGACAACCCATTTGCTGTAGCAATGTCAAATCTTGAGCTTTGAAGACCTGCAAGCTATTTTTTCATTTGGTGGAAACATTCTGATTTTATTTATCTACGAGTTATGATTGTTTTTGATAGAGTGAGTGAAGCCGTGTTTAAAATATTTGGATTGTAAGTGATCAGAGTAGGATTTAAATGCCTGTAAAGATTTAGATTTTTAGTTGTGCTCTTAAAACATATCAAAAGATGCTTTAACAGCACTAGGGTCAGTACTTTCCATAGTCCTTGATCATTTATCCCAGAACTCAATTTTTTATCATATTGATCCAATGTACTAACTCTGATTGTCTCCTCATCTGGTTCTGTTTTTATTTATTTATTTATTTTTTCAGAAAATTAGTGCTGCAGAGAGGGTAACTACTTTACATTTAATCAAGCCATACATCTGGTGTGAATCTTTATCATAAAATAGTTTCACTAGGAATCTAAAAACAAAGAAATGCGTTTTCTCACGTATCATATACGACAAGGATATTGTTCTGCAGGCCAGTACGTTTTATTGGTTCTTCAAGAACATACTGTGGGATGCAAAACTCGTGAAGCAGTGTTGAAGCTTTCAGAAAGTAATTGTATATGTTACTTAAGTTCTACCAGTGAGTTAACACAGCCCATTCTTATGGCTGATTTTCACAGGGAAACCTAATGACTTGTTAAGGTAAAGACATAAAGGAAAGTGAATTAGATAGTATACATACTAACAACTAACAATAATATGGGATGGATAGATAGTTACTCTCCATATAGAGGAGACATTTAGTCGCCGACAGGGTCAGTGAAGAAGATTGCTAAAATATAAAGCTTTTGGACAAAGTCTTCTGAAACAGAAAACACACACACACATTCATAACTCATACACAAATGGCCACTATCTGGTTGCTGGAGCCTGACTGCAACTGAGTCTGGCATGAGCAGCAAAAGGACGGTGGGAAGGATATCAGGCCGGGGCTGAAGGAAGATGCTGTGCTGGATGTGTTTGTAGAGAGAGTTCCCACCTGTGCAGTTCAGAAAAGCTAGTGTTGGTAGGAAGAATATAGATGGTGCAGGCTGTGAAGCAGTCATTATAAGGAAGCATATTGTGCTGAGCAGCATGTTCTGCCACTGAGTGGTCCAGCTGTTTCTTGGCCACACTCTGGCAGCAGCCATTTACATGGAGAGACAGTTTGTTAGCTGTCATGGCCTTGTAGAAAGTGGTGCATTGATTGCAGCTGAGTTTGTAGATCACATGGGTGTTTTCACAGCTAGCCCTGCTTTGATGAGGTATGGGGTGCCTGTGACAGGACTGACGTAGGTGGTAGTGGGAGAATGTATGGGACAGGTTTTGCATCTAGGTCTGTTGCAGGGATATGAGCCTTGAGGAGAGCAGGGGCAGAGTACAGATGGATGAGGATATTATGTAGGTTTGGTGGGTGGCAAAATACCACTGTGAGAGGGGTGTAGGGCGTAGAAGGGAGGATATTCCTCATTTTAGGGTACGATGAGATGTGGTTGAAACCCCGATGGAAAATGTGATTCTGTTGCTCCAGTTTTGGGTGGCACTGAGCCATGAAAAGAGTGCTGCTTTGTGGTCGGACAGTAGGTATGTGGGAGGTTGTAGGTGACTGGAGACAAAAGGCATGGGATATCTATTTCTGGACAAGGTTGGGAGGGTATTTTGACCTTGGAGGTGTCAGTGACACCCTTGGCATATTTGGAGAGGGACTGTTCACTGCTACAGCTACAGAGGTACTGATGTAGCCATCCTTGAGGTGGAGGTCGACATCAGAGAAGGTGGCTTGTTGGGTGGAAGAGGACCAATTGAAATAGGAGGAGGAAGAAGATGTTAAGGTTCTGCAGTAAAGTGGATACGGTGTCTGCACCCTTGGTCCATATCATAATGATGTTATCAATAAATCTGACTCAGGTGAAGGGTTTGGAATTCTGGGTGGATAGGAAGTATTCCTCCAAATGACAGATGAATGGGTTGCCATGCAGGTGCCCATTGCTATACCATGTATATGTTTGTAAGTGATGCCTTCTGTAGTGAATTGGCAGGAGCCAATTCACGGAGTTTGGAGGAAGCCGAAAGGCATGCGTTTAAGCTCACGCAGGCTGGCGTGAGGTCTGGAAAATGACAAGGAATTATAGTAGCCAAAAATTAGTACATAGCTTCTGGAATACTCAACTTTAATCCATAATTGGTGTACATCGCTCTTGACGGTACATGTTTTACAATCTCAATATAAACTGGTAATGGCGCCTTGCTAGGTCGTAGCAAATGACGTAGCTGAAGGCTATGCTAACTATCGTCTCGGCAAATGAGAGCGTATTTGTCAGTGTAGCATCGCTAGCAAAGTCGGCTGTACAACTGGGGCGAGTGCTAGGACATCTCTCTAGACCTGCTGTGTGGCGGTGCTCAGTCTGCAATCACTGACAGTGGCGACACGCGCGTCTGACGTATACTAATGGACGGCGGCCGATTTAAAGGCTACCACGTAGCAAGTGTGGTGTCTGGCGGTGACACCACATCTTCAAAGGAGAAGTAATTGTAGATGGGGATATAGTTGGTCATAGCAACTGGGAAAGAGTATATAGGTTTGTAGTCAGTCAGGCTTTGGAACAGGTAGTGTTCAGTAGTGTCAAGCCCATGGGCAGTGGGGATGTTAGTGTAGATGTAAGTGGCAGTGCCAGTAATGAGCAGAGTGCTGGATAATAAAGGAACAGGAACTATGGAGAGTTGGTGGAGGAAATGGTTGATGTCTTCCCATAGTATGATTTTGCCTAACAGCTCTCCCTTCATCCCAACCCATTGCTGTTTTTCCTTGTTACTGTTCTCTAACACATTACTTTACTCAATGTCTGATCTTTCTGTCTCTTCTTTCCTGTGTTTTGTTGTTGACTTCTCAGCCACCCTGTATCAACGGCCACACCTGCATACAACACACAGTTATGTTACTTCATGGACTGTAGCTACAGCTTGTCCCACATTCTTACCACCGATGTAATTATTTTATGGATTTGAAATTGATCACACATTCTCCCTCACCCTCACATGGTTTTCTATAACTTCCTGTGCAACATATACTTCATATGAACCCTGTACCTAACAACCTGCTAACCTCTCCCTATCCTCTCTCTTCCATTATTCCAGCACACACATACTGACTTCACCTAATGAAGTTACGCCTGTTGCCTCCTCCCTTCACACATATCCACCCGCCAATCTACATTCCACTGTATCATCTTTTTATTTATTTTCCTTATTGATCTCATTATGTTTTCACATTGATTTTAGTTTGTTTTCACCTTTTACTAGAGGTCATTGTCTCTTAGATGTCACCTTTTTTCCTATTCTTCATCCATTTTTATCCTTTTTGTGATTTTTGTATTTCTATGTATTTTTTTATCTTTCACTGTGGATCCTTGCTCTTTTCATCTGTGCCAGTACATAGAAGTTGTCCTATCCGTAGTGAGAATTTCCTAGCTTCAAACTTCGCCTCACCATCATCCCCCCCAAATCCGACAACATGGAGGCCAACCTAACATCTACAGAAAGAGCAGCAATCCACCTGTTAAAAACTGATACCAATCTAATCTAGCAGGATCTCCAGTCCGTCCTCAAATCCTTAAGTCCATTCCAGAATTTCTCCCCTGATCTCTCTCTCTCTCTCTCTCTCTCTCTCTCTCTCTCTCTCTCTCTCTCTCTCCCCCTCCCCCTCCCCCTCCCTCTCCCTCTCCCTCTACCTCTACCTCCCCCCCTACCCCTCCCTTCCTCCCTCCCTCCCCCCTCCCACCCCCCTCCCTCCCCCTCCCTCTCACTGCCTCCCTCTCTCTCGCTCACTCCCCTCCCTCCCTCCCATCACCCCTTATGCCCACCACTCCCCACACTCCTACCCTCTAAATGCTTCCTAAAGTCTGTAAACCCAACCACCCAGGGCACCCCTTTGCAGCCAGTTACTTGCTGCCACACAGAGAGTATATGGTCTCATGGACCAACACCTTCAGTCTGTTACCCATATCCTACTCTCCTGACAGAAGACACCATTTCCTCCCCGCAGTTCCTGTTCCTTTACCAACCTTTCCCAGTACCTGACTAACTACAAACCTACAACCTTCTTCCTGGCACCTTGACCAGATATATTCTCACCCATAACAATGTCACCTACAACGGGCATCCACATGACACCATAATTTGCCAACCTACACATGGGCCATCTAGAGGAAAACTTCCTAACGATGCAGAATCCCAAGCCCCTCACCAGGTTTACATTCATTGACGACATCTTCATGATCTGGATCAAGGTTGCCTAAAACATTAGTCTCTTCAAATTTTATTTCACTGTCTCTTCTCTGTAAAACACATTCCAGTACAGCTGACATAGCATTTTGTATAAAGCAACAGTTCCTTTTGCGTCCAACTTGAATGGGTATTAATACTTCCTTTTGGGTTATTAATATAAGCTTGGTCACGACTGTGTTGAATTATATACACATCAGCTATCATTAATGTGATATACATCTTTTACATATATAAGGATTCAGCCGTTTTCTCAGCTTTAAAATGTTTTAATCCCTTGTTTTTCTGAAATTTTTCCAATGCAAACAATTAACTTGTTCTTCATTAGTCATGTGTGATTGTAAATGGCTCTCTCCCGACCCTCCCCCCCCCCCCCCCGCCCCCCCTTCCACAGCCCTTCCAATACCGTTTACACTGATGCACTGATCAAGGGTATGTTTTCTCTTCACGTTAATTATTTTTAATCATTACAAAATGGTTTGAATATAATGACTGTGGGCACAATATTAGATTTCATAAAGTAAAATCACAAAGTAATATTACTCAGTATAAATTGTTTGTTTTGTACACAGACAATTGCACTGTTTTTATCAAACATCTGATGTCTCCACAATACTCATGTAGTTACCCATTTACGCATCGAACAGTACTAAAGGGCTAAAGAATTCATATGTTAAATATTACGTCAGTACTCATAACTGGTGGCTTTTTAATGAATTGAAATGAACACTTTTTAAAATGAAGATACAATTTACTACCAACATTTAATGTAACAATACAAACAGAAAAGCATGTTTATTATTGTCACTGTTTCATATTTTTCCAATGCATTTTAGGTAACTTTTTAATGCTTTACAGCCCATTTACTTAATAACATATTATATACAAAAATGTACTTATTACAGTTTTCTTTTTAGGTTTCATTGAATGAAATAGAAAGTCTTTATAAGAGTCATCAGTCACACCAACAGAAGCTCTCAGTATTCTTCATGCTCCGTGCAGTATTAGCTCCTGTGATTGAAACAATAATTTTGCTGGATCGTCTCCTTTACCTCCATGAACAGGTAACTTAAAAGAATAATATGATGATGGAAAACCTTGGGTGGAATACAAACAATAGTTTGCATAAACACTGAAACTCACCGAACAGAGGAAGTGTTTGGCATTAGCTGATGCACAATCTGGAAGTCAAACAGCTTTCAAACTTACGTTTATATATGAGAGAGTTGGTGATATACAAACATTCTTTCAACACGGAGAATCAGATCACTGTGTTTGTGTGTCTGCCAAGCAAGGTGGCACTGTAAGTAAGACATTAGACTTAAGTTCCCTGCTCAGCCATAGAGAATTAGGTTTCCCATGATTTCCCTAAATAAAGTAAGGAAAATGATGACATATTTCCATTGTAAAAAATGGCTAATTTCCTTCCTCATCTTTCTCCAGTCTGAACCTGTGTCCTAAACTATGAGTTTGTTTGCTTGGCTACTATACAATTCTTGTTTTTGTATCTGTTAGGTTCGCATTGAGTGCTGTACAGAATGAGTGAATGTCTTTCCCAGACTGTTGTGAAGAGACTGCAGTTACCATAAAAAATGTGTCAAACACTGCCTGTTTTGGCAAGTGTGTGTGTATTCATTCCTTCTGTTCTTTTGTTCTATTTTGTATGTATTAGTTTAGTGTACAAGAGTGAAAGCATGTGGAACAATCATGATAACGAAGTGTCAAAATATGGAAACTATTTCCTTAAACGTCAAACAGTCCATTAACTTTTGTGTAGAGAATATGAAGATTTGGCATCAGCAGGATGAAACAACAAAATATTAAGATAAGCCTTCAGAATTAAGAGTTCTCTTGTACATGCCAAAAGAAAGACAGGAGAAATCAAATGCAGAAATCTGACGTGTGAGATAAGAAAAAAAGAAGACTCATAAATGCTGGAGAAATGTTGCCATCCACATGTTAAATGATTGTATTTACTTTGTCCTTGGTTCCCCTCTTCTTTCCACCCATTTTCCTTCTGCTTATTGTATAATCATTCTCTTTGTGACTCCTCCTTTACCTTTTTTTTTTTTTTTTTTAAGTTTTTGTGTACCTTCCTCCCACAGCCTATCTTCTCCCCACAGATTTTTTCATTTACTTAGTTTTCATTTCCATTTGCAGCCTGGTGTTTATTTTGAGTTTAGCTCTCATCTTTAGCTATCACTTAGAAGCAACCAAATGTTGGCCCTGAGCTTTTACTCCATTATAACTTTCTAGTTATTTCTAGTACCTTGTGCATCTCACTCCAATGTAGGATTGATTTTTTTTTCCTTCTTTTCACCACTTGTCTGCCATACTGTTTTTTTTTTAATTTTTTTTATTGTGTTTTAAGCTGTGAGGCAATCGCTATATACAAAATTTAATCTGATGTGTTTCTTTTCTTAACTCAGGTAAGAAGCTGGCATATTGTTTTCAGTGTACTATTTTGACCTCCTACATTCTCTCTCTCTCTCTCTCTCTCTCTCTCTCTCTCTCTCTCTGATGCCTCAGTTATCTTTGCCTCCTGTTGATGTCATGACAAGCTGGATCCGTTTCATCCTGGGGTCTCAGTGACCTGCCCTTTCTTTCAACCTTCTCCAATGTATCCCCCTGTTCTCCATGAGGAAGGAACTAATAATTCTGAAAGCTGGGGTAGTATGTGTCTCTTTATGTGTGCCTGTCAGTAGCACTATGTGCTTGTATATAATTCACCTTCAAAAGATAGGTACTGGTCATGTCTCCTCCTATATAATGACTCATTTGATGCAGATAGCTTTGATATCAGTGATGATATTCCAGCTGTTCTGCTGAGTTATTGTTCCCATTTTATGCGCTATATTTCAATGACTGACCCAGCTGCAGCCTGGTGAAACTCTCAGGACCTGAGGAAGATAGCTGGGTCAGTCATCCAAATATTGTGCATCAAATGGATACTCTAATGTGGTAGAACACCTGGATGCACATTGTTGACCAGTCACACCAAAAAAACCTTAGAGATCACAGCTTTGATATCATAAAACAATCTTTGTCAAATGCCCTACACAAAACTCTGCCACTCTGAGATAGTCAGCTTTTCTGTGGAAGTTGTCAACCTTTTTCCTCCCTCCAGTTGATGAAGTGTGAGACATTTCTGTAATTACAGGAAGATACTGTCAGTATTCTGATGTGTATTTTAGTATGGGTATGACTGACAGGTTGCTTAAGCAACTATGTAGATATCAAAATGATCAAATATTGATTGAAGCTAGTTATTTTAAAAAATAAATGTGCAGTTGAGACAGCGAAATAAAAGATAAATGGTAAATACAACACAGTTGCACGTCTATTGTGACAAGTAAGAGTATTTCAGCAGCAGTACAGGAAGAGTTAATACAAATGAGATATTATTAAAAAAAAAAGTCTCCTAAAGCTTCACTTCTATTATGAGGAGAGCAGTGTGCAGACTTGCATTGCTGTCAAGGAGCTTTAGAAATTATTTTCATCAAATATATATGGCAGCTTCAAAAGTGTTAGCCAATCGACTTGCAGTTCAATATTTGTTCCAAGTTCCAGTAAAACCCCCAAAAGCACACACTTTTGAATCAGGAAGCAAATGTTATGATTTTCCTTTGAGGGTGAATGAGGTTAAGTATTTTTGGTTTGGATGAACTGCCTTGACTTGACAGCATAGATTCCAGCATTGCTGTGTGGGTCCATGATTTTTCATCAGTGACAACATGTTCCAAAAAATTCAGCCATTGTCTGTGAAAGAAAGTGATAAGTTTATATTGATATCAATCATTGATAATGTTAAATTATTGATGAATTTTGTGCTTTCAGGGTGTTCTGCCAAGTTAGTGCTTCAATTTTATGCACAATATTTCAATGACTGACCCATCCATCTTCTTCAGATGCTTTAGTCTTTGTTCTCCCATCTGTCAGGCTGTTCGCATCTAACATTTTCTCTCTTTCTCCTCAAAACATCACAGTAGAATTTTCCTTTGACCACACAGAAGAAATTCTTTATTAATAGTAGAAAAATTAATTACCATTTACTTTATGTTGTTGCAGATGTGATGCACCTTTTTTGAGACATGGAAAGGACGGTGTATTGCACTGCAGATATTGCTGTTTTATTTCAGGGTCACAAGTGCACACCCATGATATATCAGCAGTTATGACCCTGGACAGGAAATCTGGATCACCTCTTAACTGTTTCACAGATTGTTTGCCTTCTGTCATTGTGGATCAAGTAACACACTTTCTTGATAGTTTTGGAGTTGTGTGTGACTGCAGTTGACCTTAGTGTTTGTCATCTGCCACAGACTTCCAGCCATCTTTAGATCATATAAACCACTCAATTATTCTGTCTTGGCTCAAAGCTTGATCACCAAAAGGCTCCCATACCATGTGGTACATTTCAGCTGCAGTTTTGCAGGACTGAAAACAAACATTAATGCAAATCCTTGCTATTTCAGGATTTGCAGACACAGTAGAACACAGTATAAAGAAATCAGCATACTGCACTCACAGTGATAGCACATGTCAGACTGACACATGAAAGACACAACTAGAAGCATCATGTGGCAGAACTTTGTACTGCTGATTACTGGGACACAATATTCATATTCTTGGAAATTCTGGGTAGCACCTCAAAATTTGTTTTCAACTCCTGCTCAGGTTTCCTTGTGCACATGACTCCACCAGCAGTCTATAGCTGCACTCATCAATTGCATTCGTATGTTCTGGGCCAGTTCCAGGCTCAAGTGACACAAGTGGCCCCTTGGGGCGCCAAGCTGAGAGGAGTGTCGGATGTGCCCAGAGGTGACATTTGTACATAGGGTGAAAAATAATTAGCAGTGAAAGCTGACATGGGTGAAAGTATAATATAATAATCTTAAAAACAAAATATTCCAGTAAGCTTGGGGCCACAAATGAACCATTTACAAGATAATTTTGAATTTATGGCTTCGAACTGCTACTAATTTGAGTGTGAAATATTGTCCTAGTGAGTACTGGGTGGTTATAATTACAGTGCAGCTACACGCTGAAGTCCAGTGAGGGCCATAATTATCGTATGGCAGCAAAACTTGGTAGATATGATAATTCATTAATTCCGACCTGATTTACACTCACTCTCACAATTCATTCAGTATGGGCACTGGAGACTTTGACAAGACGCTGCATCCATAAAATGACATGATCAGCAGTTACTCACAGCAGTTCCGGTGGAATGTAAGCAACGTTTCTTGTATACTGGCCTTCAGATCAGGTAGATACCAAAGTGTCCCTGATAAGTGCATTTTTTAGATATCCCCAGAGCCAAAAGTCACATGGATTCAGATCAGGTGATCTTGCAGACCACGCATCTGGAAAACCTCTGGAGATAACAAATTCATAGAAGGTTGCATTAAACAGGTTTTTCACTGGCAAGCAACGTGAGGTGTTGCTCCACCTTGCATGAAAATAGGGTTTTCCACACAGTTGTGCTCTTCCAAATGAGTAATCATATACTGTACAGTGAGGTCACGATACACCTGACTGGCCCTCTGGGTGTATTCTCTTCAAAGAAAACTGGACCAAGAATACAGGCGCTTGTGAATCCACGCCACGCAGTCACATACATCGAGTGCAGTTAGACCACAACATGTGGTCTAACAATACCCCAACTCCCGTACTTCTGCGTATTCGCTGCACCCTGTAGTGTAAAATGTGCCCCCACAGAATATTGCCTGGCCACATGTCATCAGCTTCAATGCACGCCAGAAAACAATGAGCAAATTCAGAACATTGCTGATCATGAGGTTTCAGCTGCTGCACCGTCTATATCTTGTATGGCTGATCTATTATGGCTAACAATGGAAAATAAATTGCAAAACTTTTGGTACTGTTGAACATAGGATGGACAATTCTCGTGACACTGCATGAGCACTAGCACTACCCAGGCATGTGCTGCATGGTCAGTTACAGCAACAGCAACCAGGTGTCACACTAGGCTCCTGCCACGTTTCCGAACTTCAGTATCATCTTCTGTAAACCATTTAATAACATTGAGCCTCTCCTCGGTCAGTAACACACTCTCAGTGTAGCACCGTAATTGCTGCTGTTTACATAAATAGTTTCACTAACCGCACACAGTCCCTCTTGTCGATAGCCATGTGTTCATTGACGTTATGCTTTGTCAAATGACAGCTTGGATGTCATACTATTCTACAAACAGTGTATAGTGCCAGATTTGCTCCTCACTCCCAAAATTGGAACTATTTTTTCGAGTGTTAATTGGTTCTGCATTAATGCATTAGCCTATCTAACAAGTTTCACTACCATACGATAATTACTACTCACACTGGACCTCAGTGAATAGCTGCACTTTAATTATGACCTCTTGCTACAAATTAATCCCCCTCTAACTGTGCTCAGATTTTGCCCAAGGCCTTCCATAACAAGAAATACAATACTTCTTCAGCACATTACACGTTACAAATTACTGTTCACTTGAACTGGTTAAATAAGTTTTTACATGTCTTCCTCACATTTTGAAACATTTTTCTCTACAGTGAGTTACGAATCATTTCAGACATCCCTGTATCATCTTGTATATATTGATAAGAGCCTACAATTCGCTGCTCCAATTCTTCAGCCATATCAGTAGGAGTGCTGCACATGTCACCGAAGAGATGGCCCCAGACATAAAAATCCAAAGGATCGAGTTCAGGTGACCATAGTACAGGCTGTGTTTGGCCTATCGATCTTGGAACATATTGACTTGTTAGATGTTACATCAGCAGCAAAACGTGCTGTATCATGCAGGTACAACATTCCCGTTGTTGCACAAGATAAGGTAGGCCAGGGATTTGAGCTCAATTAGATGGCGACTTAATCAGAAAGTGCTAACTAGAACAATATTTCATAGAAAGCAACCAAATACTGTTACATGGTTGTTGAAAAGTAAAAGATCTGACAGAGAAGGTATAAAAGTGAAACAAGTGATGGTAATATTATCAAGGATGTGGAACACATCAGGGAAGTGATGAAGAATTATTTTGAAGTCTCAATGAATGGGGAAAATGAACGAGAAAGTGACTCTGAAGTAACTGAAGTAGAGGAAAAACAGCATCCAATTTCTGCGGCAGAAAATGAAAATGCTGTGAAACAGATGAAATTTGGGGAGGTGGTCAGAGTAGGTGAGCTGATAGCAGGTATGATTAAGGCAGCTTGAATCCAAAGAATACAGTGGATATGGAAAGAGAACAGTCCCGAATGATGGGAAAAAGAGAATTATAATACCACCATTTAAGAAACGAAGTACAAAGAAGTGCACTGACTACTGAGGAATCACACTGCTATCACATTGCCTGAAGATTATGGAAAACATAATAGAACAGAGACTGAGAAAAATCTTAGAACATCAATTTGAGGAACAACAACATGGATTCAGAAGTAATAGGGGAATGATAGACCTCATTTTTCCCCTCCATCAGCTAAAGGGGAAGTATTGGGGAAAAGGAAAACATCTGATAATAGTGTTCCTGGATTTGGAAAAAGCATATGACTGCATACCAAGTGGTAAAATATGGGAACGCTCAAGAAAACATAATGTCCCTAATTCACTAATTAAAAAAGTTCAGATGCTATACGGAGGTTGTGAAAGCAGTGTACAAATAGGAGGTGAAAGATAAAAATGGTTTAAGACTAGGAGAGGTGTTCAGCAAGACAGTTCACTTTCTCTATTACTCTTCATTACACTTAACGGATACAGTCATGAAAGAAACGAAGAAAGTAGAAAATGAAAATATCAGTGCTTATGCTTTTGCTGATGACATCACCATTTGGGGAGAGATGGAAATGGAGATTCAGAGGAGGCTGGATTACTGGAATAAAAAAATTAAAGAATTCAAGTTAAGACACCCATGCCTTGTAAGATCATACTGGAAGGAGAGAGGGTTGAATCTTTGAAAAGCTTAAATTACGTCACTAGTGTCATTTCAAGTGACAAGTGCCAAACAAGAAATTTTAGAGTAGCAAAATGATCCAGCTTCTTCCACCAAGTACAAAATCTAATCTAGAACAAAGTAGTACCTTTCAGAGCTACACAAACCATTCTAAAACATATCTCCTGCCAATCATGTCATATAATCTGGAGGTCTGTATCATAAATATGGGAGAAGAGAGTCAGATACAGGCATGTGAAATGAAGTTCCTTAGATCAGCCTTACAAAAAGCCAGGAGAGACAGAATCAGGAACGAATATGTAAGGAGGGATCTACAGGTGAACCACGGAGGAAAGAATGAGTGCTGCAAGATTGAGATGGTTAGGTCATATGAAGTGAATGCACATGACTCGAACTCTACGTCAGTGTTTGTAGGTGGAGGTACCAGGAAAAAGACCGACTGAGCAGCCTAGGAAGAGATGGACAGATAAAGATCTTGAGAGGAGTAACATGGGATTCAGTGGAGAGAAAAAAGCTGTACAAGGACAGAAATCAATGGAGACATATTGTTCGCAAAGGTCCTACCTGGTTTGCTGGAAGGAAACGATGATGATGATGATGATGATGATGATGACAATACTTCACACAGATTTAGTGGCAGGTTGTAACCACACATTTGCAATTGTCTTTCAAATGCCTCATTTGTAAATCCATGTTTAGTAGATGTTTTTGCTTCTATTGTCATATACTTTTACAGGTCAGTTTTCACTATTAATTGTGAAACACGCTATGTATATGAATAAAAAAAATTTCCTGAAAGCTTTTAAAGATATCAGAAATTTTCTAAAATGGAAATGAATTGTTTCTTCTCTTAATATTAAGCACTGAAATAAGATTTAGAAATTTATTTATGTTTCTGAAGAAATTCTGTGTATTATTTATTTTAAAATAAAAAACAACCCACTTCCATGATTGCTAGATTTTTTATTTATTTTTAAAGTTTTTATTAAGAGCACAAGGAAAGGCAACTGATGTGGGGGCTAATAATATGTTACTTGTCCGGTAAAATTTTCTTGAACCGGACCAGCTTACATTTCACTCTTGACAATGAATTTAGCAGTTTACTTAACAAACTGCAGGATTGTTTATTTTCATACTTAATTCAGTCATAGAAAAGAAAATTATAGACTGAAAACAACAGAAGTTGTATGCATAATATACCAGGTGATATTACTAAGGATGGACTAATCAGCATTACCAATTGTTCCTTAGTCATCAGGCCTTGCTTGTAGAAGGGAGGTCATATATATTTGTTTACCATATTATCTTGATGAATCACTGAACATTTCTTTCTAATATTGCTTACATTCTTTGAATATCATTGTTGCTCCATGTCTAATGAGAAAAACATTGTACAATTGCAGGGAATTGCAGATGCTCATCTAGTGCAACTGTTTGATCCGGTCACATCACCAAGGTGTTATGCAGTTCTAGCCATAAAACAGAGCAAACTGGAAGTCAATACTTCATAAACAATGGGTTCAATGTTAAACCTTATTTATGCAAAACATGTCTTCTCGTGTTCTGATTGTGCGTTGTGGACTCAATTTTCTGGACGGATTCAGAAAAATTCTTTTTGTTATCATATTTCCAAATGATGTAGTTATATAACTGTTCAAGATCAATTTTGTTTTTTAAGTAAAATGATTTCAGTGAGAAAGAGTGGGCCATGAGAGAGTTAACAGCTGTGGTATTCTTGAAGGGTCACATTTTATCACTTAGTGAAAAAAGAGAGAAAGGGGAAGCAGGAAGTGATTCATAATAACATACTCATTCCATGTGAAGAACAGATATGGACAGAAATTTGTTTGTCTTTGCAGCGGTCCTCTTGATACTGACTAAATTTCAGTTTAATCACACTGAAGAGAACCATTCTAAAATATCTCAGATGTCAGATTTATAGTTATTCTGCTGTTTCATAATGATGAGGCAAAACAACCAAAGGGGTTTTATTCAAACTGACACTGGCTGTGGAAGCCTGTGTTCTCGCTTTAAACAGATTTTTGATAATGCAGGATGATCTAGCCTGGAACCCTTTTATTTTCTGTACTGTATTTTAAGTATTCTTTCACACACTGCATCATAAGACTTTATTTTAATCTTCATTGGGTTCCATGGAGAAATGTTGTATTAATTGTATCTGTGGGAACTAAAACACCAGTAGTGTATTAATGTGGTAGTCTATTCTGTGTTTATCTGTTATTAGAGTAAGAATATAGGAAAGTGTTTTCAGCCTTTCTTTTTTCACTTTAGTTATATGTTACTTTTAAATAGTATATATTGACACTCCACAAACTAAAATGAACAATGTGATCTGCAACAAGTTTTAAATCTATTTGCTGGATGTATTATTTCAGGTCATTTTCATATTCCTCTTCAAACAGCAAATTCTAATAAAGGTGCTGAAGAGAGCTGCCATGTACACATTACACAGTAACACAAGGTGTTAAGTAATATTAATTTATGCCCCATGACTTTATTTATTGGACTATTTGGTCATAGCTGTAAGACATTGTAATACATTTTGAAAACATTATCTTGCAGTTGCTTGAAGTGACACTGTGAATCTTGTGTGTCAGTTCATTGCAAAATTAATAAGGATACTTATGTGGGCTACACCATCTGATCAAAAGTATGTGAACACTTACTAGTGGACATTTATGTAGGTTGTGTCCTTCATCCTTATGATGGCTTGAATGCTGATGGGGTCACTTTCAACGAAGTGTCTGAATGTCTGTGGAGGAATGATAGTCCATTCTTCCACCAGAACCAAAACCGGAGAAGGTAGTGAGTTTATTTATTTATTTATCTTTGCAATTACAGCCTATTATCTGAGAAGCTAATTTAGGCCATAAAACTCACAATTTCATGGATAATAGTAATAATTTATCAAATTAATTTTTAAATTAATTACTTATTCCTGGTACTTAATGAAAAAGATAATACTAAAACTACATGTACCATTACACAATTGCAATAAAATCCTTAATCAATTACCTAGTTGCTAATACTGTTCTTAATAATACAAAAGCTGTTCTGTTTTTGTTCTTTTGTTTCGGTGCATTTAAACTGTAGATGGATTTTTTGTGCTACTGGATCCACCTTCATACTACCCTGGTCAACAGCTATTGTCTGTTGGATTCCTTGGGCATAGGATAGCACATCAGCAGCATTTCCACTATAACAAGCAATTTTACGATTCACTGTTAAATCTTAGAATTAATACTTCTGTGATCACTTGCACCAATGCAATGTAAACACTTGAGAAAGCATTTCATTCAGTGGTCACCAACCACAGTAATCTTCTTTCCATCTGCAGTGTATGTTTTCTAATGAGGATGGCAGTGTGATGATGTGTGGTTGACTGCCTCATGAAGTTTTCCTTGGCCTTCATGGACACTATGGTTGCAGTATTGTCCAAGATGCGACAGGTTGTTACCTGCTTTTCAGTGTTAGTATGGGATCCAACATCCTTAATGCCAGACTGCCATTACCCACGATATTGTTGTAGAGCACACAGTCCCACAGTATGTGTTCCAGAGTGCCCACACTGCCACAGGTGTAACTATCATTCATCTGTCTTATGATTTTGTATAAATATGTAGCATGCAGGCCATGACCAATCAGTTAATGTATCAGTCAACTCATTAGGCTGAGGTATCTCATTTTTAGTCTCTCCCTGATGGCAAGCATAAATTCATATGTTCTCTTGCCTGTGCCTGAATTGTTCCATTCATTTTCTCACAGTTGTAATATGCAATCTTTTATTAATTTTTCCACATTGGCCTCAGTTACAAGTATCCTTCATGCTTTCATTTGATTGCTTCCTTTAACCAATGAAGGACTCACTTTTTCCTAATTTCCAAGCCCAGCAGGCATATCTGTATAATTTCTAACAAAGCATCATTCTGGGTAGTGCAGTAGGCAGCCATTAATCTCAGCAGCACTCCTCATTGAACTCTTCTCATTAATAAGGCTGGCTTCATGAGCTGCAATCTGTGAGCCCAAATGCCTGCACCATATCCTACAACTGATGTTAATATGGACTGGTGGTATGCTCTGTTTTCAAGGGAAACTGAAACTGCCATTTGCAATGGCTATAATTTTGTTCAGCATGTTTGTAACTTATTGCCTGCCTGCTCTATTAGATATTTTAATGTGTTTCTTCTAATAATTACATCATTTGATTTTATTTTAGGATTTCTTACAAAGTTCCCTTTCAGCAGGATGTACATAGTTTTGTGCAATGCTAGTGACAGTTTGACACTTCAACACCATCCTTCAAGTTCAGGGAGCACTGCATCACATTTGTCTCCTGTAATTCTTCTGGAGTCACCACTTGCAATGAACAGCATGTCATTTGTAAATGCTGCCAGTCCACTTACATTACTGCAGTCATGTAACTTCTGTAGTGTGGGCTCCAATACCAAATCCCAAAACTCTGGACCACACACTGATCCCTGTGGACAGCCTTTTGTTATTACCTTCATTATTTCCTTTCTGGAGTATATTAAAGAAGCATTTCTCCCATGTCAGTAGTCACTTAGGTAAATGTATAGGGGTATTTGGGTATGTTTGATCGAGTAGTGAACATACAAATTTTATATGTGAAACAATACCTAAAACCATCTTCATTCAATCATGCTATAATATGCACTGGTGTTTGCTGCAATACCCAGAAAGAATGGCCCAGATGAAACTAAACTCTGATAGTGTCCACAGCAGTGTGTAGCCCCTTGTGTGATCAGAAGGATTGTATCACACCAAGCTCAGCCAGTAGAGAGCTATTGTACAAAGTGAAAATGCGAAAGCAAGTACCAGTATGTCCTATCGGCGTCAAAGAGTAAGATTTCAGCAAGTTATTAAGGTCAGTTTGGGGTAGAACAGTCAGTCTCTGAGAAAGATTTTTATTATTATTATTAAGTATTGTAACATTTTGGGTTTTACAAGATGTGTTGCTACAATGTGTGCACATGTGCGATCGTGTGTGTGTGTGTGTGTGTGTGTGTGTGTGTGTGTGGATGAGTCATACACAACAGTGGATTGGAGCGGAGCTATGGAATGCTAAACAACTCGGGATGACCACCATCTTGTCTGCACACCAGTAATGGAATATACAGCTTTATCCACAGTGTTAGCTTAACACTGCATTGGATGTGGACCTTCTTGTCTCAGTGGTTTAGCACTGTCTACTGTGAACAGTATTTGATGACACACATGCTATCACATCAGATTCCATTGTCCAGAAAACACAAACAGCTTAGACAGCAATGATCTTACACATGCTATTCTTGGCTTGCTGGTGGGAAAGTGTAATCATTCTAATAGTACCCATTTCAGTGTGTGCTGTGGTGATTGTCACAGCCATGGGGTAGTCTTGAAGTTTTCACTATCATCTTGAAAAAATAAAGTTATGTATGTAAATTTTGGTTTGTTTGCAGCTGCATGTCTGCAATTCCAGCACCACAGAACAGTAGCATGATAAAATGAGGCAACCCATTGATAAAGTGGAATTATGTAACTTTATTTTTTATGAGTTGATACTTAAAACTCTTATTACCCCTTGTATATGTTAATGACACTCTGTGGACAGCAATCATGTATCCTGCATTGTTGGGTGGCAAAAACATATGTGAAAGGTGTGATGGTGAAGGCCATTCTTCAATTGAAGATGTGTAGGATATGATTGGTCAATAAATTTTCTAAATAAAATCATACAGCATGATGCTAGTCCTTAATGTGCTGGCGTAAATATACGGAGGGAGATTCCCCAACAACATAAAAGTTTGTTTGGTCATACGTACTGTCTTGGTGTTTCACAAGTGCCAGTATTTGTAACAATGTGGGCCTAGTGACAATTAATAATTAGAAAATTAACACTCTTTGTGTATACAGTTTTCAGCAAAACTTTTATTTAGATTACTGCCACAATTTTAATTTTGTATGTGCATAGTGAGCGTAGAGTTACTAACAAGGGAACCTCCCCATCGCACCCGCCTCAGATTTAGTTATAAGTTGGCACAGTGGATAGGGCTTGAAAAACTGAACATAGATCAATCGAGAAAACAGGAAGAAGTTGTGTGGAACTATGAAAAATATAAGCAAAATATACAAACTAAGTAGTCCATGCGCAAGATAGGCAACATCAATGATAGAGTGAGCTCAGGAGCGCCGTGGTCACATGGTTAGCGTGGGCAGCTGCGGAGCGAGAGGTCCTCGGTTCAAGTCTTCCCTCTAGCGAGAAGTTTACTTTCTTTATTTTCGCAAAGTTATGATCTGTCCGTTCGTTCATTGACGTCTCTGTTCACTGTAATAAGTTTAGTGTCTGTGTTTTGCGACCACACCGCAAAACCGTGCGATTAGTAGACGAAAGGACGTGCCTCTGCAATGGGAACCGAAAACATTTGATCGCAAGGTCATAGTTCAACCGATTCCTCCACAGGAGAACACATTCAACATATTCTATACGACACTGGTGATGTCATGTGCGTCACATGACAGGAATATGTTGTCGACCCACCTAACTTGTACACTTGGCGAATGGGTAAAAAGATTCTTCTACCTTGCCCGATTTAGGTTTTCTTTCTCCCAACAAAGTGATGAAAACATAAGAGTTTGTCACATAAACTGCAACAAATGAATGCAATAGTTTCACAGTCGCACAGTTTTCCCTTTTAACGTTTTCAAAATTTTCCGTGTGTAGACCGTCAAATCCTGCATATCTCCAAGCAAATCTGAGCATCTCTTGGAATTTTGGAGAGCGAAGTTGATTATGTGTGAGTGCCTGAACTTTGATAATTGGCTGAAAATAAAAAAAGATTTGAACCAAGGACCTCTCGTTCCACAGCTGCTCACGCTAACCACGGGACCACGGTGCTCCTGAGCTCACAAGATCCTTTAATGAACTCTTCTCCACTGCATAACAATTACCTCAGCAGCCAGGGTGATTGCTGTCCCGCTGCTGGTTGTGAATGGTTCTACAGTTAGAAGTTTCAGAAATCCATGATGTATTGTCTACTTATGACTACTCTGTCTTATATCTTGAATTAATGAATGGCTGTTAACACTGAATTTGTCAATAACTTTCCTAGAGATTTACATTAGGTATCCAGGGTGTCACTCTATGAAATGTGTCCAATAATTGATGTCTCTTGAAACTTAGGAATGTTAATGACAGGTGTTTCTATCTCCAGATTTGGGTCTCAAATAATGCATGAGGGCAATACAGAAAGTACAAAATTTACAATGACATCATTTCAGACTTCTCCTGAAGATGATGGAGACGCATTCCATCGAAACATTGCTACGAGACAACGATGCTACTCGGCTGACAACCCGTGAAGACTTCATATATTATTTCTCAAAATAGCCAGTCTGCTTTTTTGGTCCCATGTTGCACAAGCCAAGTATGCACTATTACCTTTACCTCCTCATCAGAGATGAATCAGTAGCCTCGTAAACTTTCTTTAGGTGCACAATAAAAATGTAAATCCAACAGGGCAAGGCAGGACTGTATGCAGGATTCTCCAACACCTCAAAATACATATTCTGAAGAGTTTGAACAACAATATGTAGATGTGCATCGTCATGCAAAAAAAGAAAAAATAAATAAATTGTGTGTGTGTGTGTGTGTGTGTGTGTGTTTGTTTGTTTGTTTGTTTGTTTGTTTGTTTGTTTTCCACCATTTCCTCTTAAACCACTGGACTGATTTCAACCAAACTTCATACTCATATAACTTACTGTCTAGTGACCATTACTGTGTGGGTGAGAACCAACGACCTATCAAAGGGGTGGGGATGGAGGTTGAAAAAGAACCATAGCCTGTGACATCTTAATTGTGACTTCATTTGTCCAGTATTTGAGAATGAGAGGACTTTGCAACTTGCAAGAATGTTTACACATAATTTAAAACCTGTAGAAAAATTTTTCTTGCTGACAAATCATACAAAATGATGAAAAGGAACTTTTCTGCTGTTAATGTAGTAAAAGTACCGCATGAGGCATGACATTATAATTTATTACTTTTTTAGTACTAACTGTATTTGTGACACATTTTATGAACAACATGCACATACACAACTGAATGTAGGTGCAAAATTATATCATTGTATGTCACATAGTTCAGGAGATACGACATCAGTAACAGTGAGATGGGCAAAAAACTGTCACATTGTGCAAGATGTTTACATTGTTTACTTCTTTACTGCTGACTCTATTCGCAATAAATTCTGCAGTGAATATCCATATAAACCACTGAATGTACCTACAATTTATGTTATTGTGCAACACATAGTTCAGGAATTATAACCTCATAAACGTTAAGCACAAGGCCAGACACTGCATGGTATGGGCAGGGACACAAATATAAATAAATAGTTGGACAGTGCCAGGTTGCTGTGACAGTAAATAAGTAAAAAAAGACCACTGCTTTTCAATAGGCCTTTTCACAATTTACTTCAAATAGGCCTCAACTTGTTGCAAAGCAAATCAAATCACTCTTAACAGTGGTTAATATGGGATTGTGGATTTGCCTTGATGCAAACTAGTGTCATAGAAATCCCATAATATTCATGGGGTTTCTTTAGTTTGAAACATGAAAAAACAGTGGCAATTAAATTATAAAATAAATGTTACTGGATGTGCACTGTTTGGTTCCAGACATATGTTTGTTTCCATTTTTCAAAGATGTGAAAATGTGAACTTAAAAACATATTTTTTTATTACAAAAGGAATTTGCAGCTGGATTTTGATACAGTTTTTGTGGGCACTAAGTTGTAATGAATTCTGTCTTGTACTCATGTCCCGTATTGTTTTGTACAGACATGGACAAAGAAAAGAAGAGTTAACATTTCAGTGATTGCAACATTTGTTTGGCTATGAAGTTTTTTTTATTTTCATTTTATTTTATTTTTTATTTTTTTTTATGTTACACACACATACACCTAACCTGACTTACTGTAAAATGTTAGCATATCAGTGAACAATGAGTAAATACTATAAAATGTTGAACTCAGATATTTAACAAAGGAAACTTGGGGCTGGAATATCGGTATTAATTAGGATAGATTACTACACATAGAGGAGGTATGGAGTAGTGGAAAGGTACATTTAAAAGTAGACTGATGGATGTTTTTTAGCTATGTGCCCAGCTGCTGCTCAAGGCCTCCTCCATGAAGTGAGTAGCAATCTGTCCTAATTGAAACATGTGTATTTATCATTTATGCACATCACTTCTGTACATATTGTAAAAATGTATTCTTACATCCTGTTGAGCTGCATTTCATGAACAGCCAGAGATGTTAATCTGAGGTATTTCCATTAATCATCCTGTGTAGCTCAGTATAACAGCAATGATCATATTTCCTGTTTTAACTGAGTCTTATGGACATAGATGAGCAAAAGTGATTTTACTATATGTATTATGGAGAAAAGGGGTGATGTAACTCATTTTTGGGAACATTGTAGCACACAAATGTAAATATATGTTACTGTCAAACATATGACCTACACACTTGTCCCTGCGCATTGTTTGGTCAGCGTATCTTATATTGCAAAGACACTCAGAAATATTTGTATTCAAGGTGTTCAGATAGGAAGAAATTTGCTTTCATGTCACACAGGATATGTGGGACACTGGTACATAGTGTTATTTTGTTTGAAAACAATCATTTAAATTATCTATAGTTTATCTCTGTGACCCCAGATGTAAAGCATATTGGATTATAGTAGAGAGATTCTGTGTTTATGGGACAAGGAATATTGTCTTTGTACTCAATGTTCAACCAGAGTATGTAAAATGTAGAGTGCCAGCACAGATGATTGAGCAGGGAGTAGCGGTACTAATACGTGTTCTATCTATAGTGGCTACAACACAATAGGAGGGGGGGGGGGGGGGGCTATCGCCAACAACTGAAGCTTTTCACAAGTATTCCTGTGACATTAATTTAACCATATTGCACATAATCTCACGTGCTTAAATAAAGAACTCTCCCTGCTCATTCAGTTCGGAGTTCGGGTACTGCAGTGTGGCACTATGAACACTTGAACAGCACTGGTCAGTGGCTGACAGGCAGCTGAGGTGGCCTCGCACAATACAACATTGACTTTTGTACAAACTGTATCAAAAGCATGGTCTGCAATTCCCTTACCATTCATTGATACTCCATGATATAGGGGATTTTGTTGACTGGAAATGTGTGAACTGAGTGCTGTAAGGTGAACACTTTTGCACCCTACTTCCACGGTCCTTAAACCACCACTTACCACAGTGGCTCATTTAAAGTCAGTTGTCAACCATACTTATTCTAAAATTGTGGCGAAAGTGTGGTGCACTCGTACACCCGACTTCTTTCATGTCATTTGTAATAGGTGACAAATCAAACACAATTTCACTGTCAGCAACGGTTTGAAGTTCGGTATCCATTGAGAGCTTTGACAAATTTAACTTTAACTCAAAGAAACCGAAAGTGATCAAACATGACAAAATAATTAAGAAATTTGTTGATAACACAATTGAAAGCTTAAAAGTAATAGTACTCGGAATAACTTTCTGATTTTGGTCAGTACTGTTAAAACCATGACCTAAATTCAAAACTTTACCACTAGTGCTTATCACTTGTACTATCTGGTTCTGCATGTTGTGTGTTCCATTTTAACTGAAATACAGCAGAAATGGAGTGAGAGATCATCTGTGTACCGCATATAAGATGGAGTGTCATATTTGAGGTATGTGGAAAAAGTCACTTGACAATTCATGGTTTTCTGCATCAACAGAAGTTCACTACCTTGTATTTCTTTGGTAAAGGGGGAATTACATTGACTGTTCATTAAAATTAGGCCAGATTTTTAGTTGAAAGAGTAGATTATGCAATCTGCGGTCCATTGCAGGTAGTGTTTTCTGTTTTTTGGGATATTAGTTCAAGGTTGGTTATTCATGAAAATATCTCTCTCACAGCTGTATATTCAGCTGTCAAATACTATATTCAAAGGACACACCAGTTTCTTTTGTATTCTCACATTCACTTAAAGCCATATGTGACAAAGTTAAAAAGTACCTTCCATCCTGAGTAAGAGTGCTCCTGTAGATGTTACTAACTAAAGGCGTGGAATGGCACTCAAAATACTGGATAAGCATACACACAGAAAATTTGAAAGTGATATTGGCAGTCGGCTATGAGGTTGGTGACAATTGAAGTTAATTCATTGTTCATCATGATATCACCACCACTCAATTTGTAAGATGCCTACAGATTTTGCATATTGATAGGTAAGTCCATAGTTATGGGAATAGTTACTTTCCTTTCTATAGCCAACTGAATGTTAAAAAGTCTTTAGGCTGTAACAAAACACTACTCATATGATTACTTACATTAGTTTCAGTATCATACTTCAAATTACAAGCATCCCTTCACACATTGGACAGACTATTGGTAATTTTAAATAGAGTTTTTAATTCTACATGTGCATTCAGAATATTGATTTCATTTTGAAATTTATTGGTTCATTGTGGTCCAGTTGTAGATATTACTGAAATGAACATGAACTATGTAACAACCTTACCAATCAAGATTGTGTTATTGGTAACTGTCTCTTGAATATTGTGTAATATTACTAAACATTCCCAAGATTTTACAGCATTGTGTACTTTTCATAGCTGCTCCCACTAGTTACCTACATCAACCAATTTCTTGTTAGTTAATGTTCCAAAGACAACTTTTAAGCATATTGCCACAAAAATCAAATCACACCCATTTACATCTAATAAGACTGTTTTGGGGTAAAGGATCTACAGGGTCTTTCATATATTACACAGTTTTGAAATTGAGTGATAAAATGTTGTTTTCAGTGTTACAGCACTGTATTTAATAACAATTGTCATTCTGATTACGGCCTAAATCTTGCTTATTTTAGAATCTCAGTTGCCATAGAGCAGTTAACAAGTGAGAAACATGTTATCATTGCAAACACCCATTACAGAACAAGCGAGTGCTATGGAGAGACTGCTCTTAGACTTTGTGGGATCTTCAGATGTAATAATGCTTCTACAGCATCAACAGTTCTGCAGTTGATAAAGAAATTTGAGGAAATTGGGTGTGTTGCAACTATAAAATCACCCAGACAAAACATTGCATTGGTGCAGGATAGTATGGCTGAGAGTCCTCACAAGTCGCTTCAAACTCATTCTCAACAATTGGGAATTTCAACAGCCTCTTTGCAAAGAATTTTGAAAAATGATCTTATGGACCCATACAGGATTCAGTTGATTCAATATCTTAAACTCACAGATCATTTGAAACAGAGAAATTTTGCCAAGTGGATTCTCACAAAACAAGAAGAGAGCAGCAACAATTTTGCAAAAAGAATAATCTTCAGTGACGAGGCACATTTTCATCTGTGTGGGTTCATTACCCAACAGAAATGCTGTATTTGGGGTCAAGATAACCAAAGGGTGATCCAAGAGTGCCACATGCATCCACTGCGAACCACAGGTGTGGCTTATGGGCAGGTGGTGTGATTGGCCCCTTATTTTTTTAAGATTTTGACGGTAATGCTGTAACTGTTAACAGTGAGCTTTATCATGAAATGCTCAGAAACAACTGCTGGCCCGCTCCGAATGAGGCGGATACAGTCAGCATGTGGTTTCAATAGGTTGGGGCTACATGTCATTTATCCCACAAGTCAGTAAGCCCACTCCACGAAAAACTCCCTTAGCCTGTGATCTCGCTTTGTGGTGACACAGCATAGCTTCCCAGATCTTATGACCTTACCCCATGTGACTTCTTTTTATGGGGTTATGTTATCCCAAGCTCTATGAGAACAAACCATAAACAGTTCTCCAACTTCAGGAAGAAATTCACTGTGTCAACAGAGATGTACGTGAAAGGGTCATCACAAACTTCATAGATTGAGTAACTCCCTGGCTGAGACAATGAAGGCGGACATATGTCTGATATAATTTTGTGCACTTAAATGGGAGTGTGTGTAGAGGAAAATAAAAAGGACTTTTTCTATTTTTGTGCCTTTTGACTTGATTACTGCGTTTTCAAAAATTGCATAATGTATGAAAAACTCTATAAAAAGCCAGTTGACTGCCTTTTTATAGGCCGTAAACAATATTTCCACTTGCATTTTAGCTGTAATCCAACTGTGGTACCATGAGGTTTTTGGAGCCCATAATGTACGAGGTGCATTCAAGTTCTAAGGCCTCCGATTTGTTTTCTAATTAACTACTCACCCGAACTCGATGAAACTGGCATTACTTCTCGATGTAATCGCCCTGCGGACGTACACATTTCACAACACTGACGCCATGATTCCATGGCAGTGGCAAAGGCTTCTTTAGGAGTCTGTTTTGACCACTGGAAAATCGTTGAGGCAATAGCAGCACGGCTGGTGAATGTGCGGCCACGGAGAGTGTCTTTCATTGTTGGAAAAAGCCAAAAGTCACTAGGAGCCAGGTCAGGTGAGTAAGGAGCATGAGGAATCACTTCAAAGTTGTTATCACGAAGAAACTGTTGCGTAACGTTAGCTCGATATGCGGGTGCGTTGTCTTGGTGAAACAGCAAACGCGCAGCCCTTCCCGCACGTTTTTGTTGCAGTGCAGGAAGGAATTTGTTCTTCAAAACATTTTCATAGGATGCACCTGTTACCGTAGTGCCCTTTGGAATGCAATGGGTAAGGATTACGCCCTCGCTGTCCCAGAACATGGACACCATCATTTTTTCAGCACTGGCGGTTACCCGAAATTTTTGTGGTGGCGGTGAATCTGTGTGCTTCCATTGAGCTGACTGGCGCTTTGTTTCTGGATTGAAAAATGGCATCCACGTCTCATCCATTGTCACAACCGACGAAAAGAAAGTCCCATTCATGCCGTCGTTGCGCGTCAACATTGCTTGGCAACATGCCACACGGGCAGCCATTTGGTCATCCATCAGCATTCATGGCACCCATCTGGATGACACTTTTCGCATTTTCAGGTCGTCATGCAGGATTGTGTGCACAGAACCCACAGAAATGCCAACTCCGGAGGCGATCTCTTCAACAGTCATTCGGCGATCCCCCAAAACAATTCTCTCCACTTTCTCGATCATGTCGTCAGACCGGCTTGTGCGAACCCGAGGTTGTTTCGGTTTGTTGTCATATGATGTTCTGCCTTCATTAAACAGTCACACCCACGAACGCACTTTCGACACATCCATAACTCCATCACCACATGTCTCCTTCAACTGTTGATGAATTTCAATTGGTTTCACACCACGCAAATTCAGAAAACGAATGATTGCACGCTGTTCAAGTAAGGAGAACGTCGCCATTTTAAGTATTTAAAACAGTTCTCATTCTCGCCGCTGGCGGTAAAATTCCATCTGCCGTACGGTGCTGCCATCTCTGGGACGTTTTGACAATGAACGCGGCCTCATTTTAAAACAATGTGCATGTTTCTATCTCTTTCCAGTCCGGAGAAAAAAAATCGGAGGCCTTAGAACTTGAATGCACCTCATATGATTGATGACAACTGATTCATTATTCTTATCCTTAATGTAATGGCATTGAGAAAGGTGAATCAGTTCTCTGAAGGCAAAAAAAATTAGAGAGAGAAAGAGAGGGAAGAGCCTAACTCAGTTTATCAGCTTGTTGCTGATGAGAGAGAAACTGCGTAAATTGCATGTGCACACTTAGACGTTCATACACAATCTGCAGGTGATGTATACACACTTAGAGCTGCCTCATGCATAGCAGCTACCATGTCATAGTGCTGCTCACGCCCACCCCTTGGCTCATCTGGCGGAATCCTGGCTCATTAGCATTGAACAGCAGATCTCGACATTGGTTGGTCACTATCTGAAACATTCTCCAGTTGTCACCGATGCTTCGTGGGTCTGTCTCGGGTTCATTTGCTGGCCTCCTCAAATACGACTTTATGTTGTTCACATACACTTTGATAGAGCAAAATGGCAATTGGGCTTTTAATGTAATGAGGGAGCTGATTTCAAGGACTTTATGTGGTTCTTTCCCATGCAATTTAAACTTCCTGATGTGACTGACCCCTCTTCATTGCTGGATTACTCAAGTCTTCAACACTGTATTTAGACTGAACATATCCACAGTCATATTGAGTGTCCCACTGGAGAAATTGCTGATGATTTTGAGCCTTTATATGCTTCTATATTTCATGTAGTTTGCTGCCTAAACCCCTGACAAGTTCATAGCTGCTGTCTCTTGCTGATGTGAAGTCATTCACCTGCCGTAGATGATTTTGCAAGGGCTGAGTTGCACATTGGTGTGGTTCTTCATGTTGTAAGTGCTAAGCATGTATGGTACATGTGTGTCCCATGAATCACACTTTCTGCAAACATGATGATGTAATTTTCATGATGTTTTGATGAATTCCTTCCACTTGTCCATTCCCTGCGGATGAGCTGATGTCATTCTTAGTCAGTCAATTTTCAGCAGTTGCCATAATTTCTGTAGCAATTTGGAAAAAAAAATTGGAACCCTGGTGAGCCATATTTCAAAATCCAGTTTTTAACAAACACACACACACACACACACACCACTGTCTCAGCACTTTGATGTGAAATTGTTGTCATTAAGAGATATCTGGAGAAGTTGTCCAGAATAGTCAAGATACAATGATTTCCATCTTTTGTTTTTAGTAATGGATCTACAGTATAAAAGCTCTTGTTCAAAAGTTCTGCTCTTTTCTGGGAGTTCTTGCAGAGATGCTTTGCATTGCCCACATCAATCTGCTTATTGCGTGAATCACAACATGAAACATAACTGTAAACATATGATTTCTGGTTTAGTCAGCAACAGATGTATGCTACTCATACATTAGTTGCTCTTTTGCTACTGTGTTCTGCCAATTGACTATTGTGGCACTCTTTTTAATACTTGTTATCGTAGACTTTCAGGTACAGTGATATGGTTCCCTTTGGCAGTGCTCTTGTACAGTATTCCACCAACGAACTTTGAATTTAGGATCTTATTTCCAGGATTGACACTGTGTTTCAGTCTCTTGTGCATTCATTAATTCCTCTTCCCTGCCAACTGTGAAACATACTCTGACCTCTGCAGTTAATCAATTTGCATAGCTTTTTGTAGTTTCCTGGATTGATGAACTACCTTTGAACTGGTAATCACTTAAATGTAAGGCCTATCTAGCTGATCTGCTGCTGGGGCACTTCAATGCTGTCTGATCTGTAACTATAGTGAATTCTTAGCTGAGTAATAAACATCAGTTGTAGTTCATGCTACAGGCACTTTCACATAATTCCTTTTTTGTTGGAAGTAATTGCATTTGGCTCTGTTTAGAAGGCAAGATGCAAATGAAAGTGGATGCTCTTCTCCATTGGTTTCTTGTGATAAAGACTGCCCCATATGCAAAATTACTTTTGTCAGTATCTGGGATGAAGAGTTTTCTGACATCTAGGTAAACAAAAATATAGGGGCTGTTTTCATTGCTTCCATCAATTGTGAACATTCACAACTCCATATAAAACTATTCCTATTTTCATTAGTTGAGTCATTGGTCATGCTTTAGCTGACCCTTGAATGAATCTTCAGTAAAAAAATTGTGAGGCCCAGGACTGCCTGCAGTTCTTTCTGATTCATCGGCTATGGACAGTTCTTTACAGTTTCTACCAGTTTTTAATTATGTTATACTCCATCTTTAGTTATCCTATGTCTGAAATATTCTACTTCACGTACAACAGAATGACATTTTGACATGGATGGCAAAGATTTACATTGAACAGTTTCTCAAATATGGTTCATAGTCTTTCAGCATGTTATGGCATGTCTTGGCAGAAAATGATAGCAACATCAAGGTAAACCAGATGTTGTGTAGGTGTTAATACTGTGAGAACAGTATCCATCAGTTGCTGAAATGTCACTGGTGCATTCTAAAGACCGAAAGAAAGACAGTTTACATCTGTATGCCTTTAGGTATAATAAATTAAGTTTTAGACCTGTCATCGGGAGGTACAGTCAGCTGATTGTACCATTTGGTTAGATAAAAAAAACTGAAGATTTTGCATGAATCAAGATAATTCAATGAGCGTACAAGATTTGGCAATGGGCAAATATCTAGTAATGTTACAGTACTCAGTTTTCTGTAATCAACAGAAAACCTGTACTGCCATTCTCTTTTAGATGCCTTTTCTGAATATTACTATGGTTGATGCCCAGGATGGATCTGATAGCTCTCTAGGTTCAATGAATCCTGTTTCCAGCTGCTCATTAATCATCTCTCTGACCAAGGCTCATTGACTGTGGAATTCTGTACAGCCATTGAGCAATGGGTATTGCTCCTCTCAGTGCGTCTTACGTTGAACTAAGAGAGTTGCTGGAAGATTATCCCAATCTCAGAAGCTATCAGAGAAGTTAAGTAGCACTGGAGAAACATCATTTCGATGTACATAGTTTTTCCTGTTCCTGAGGGATGTGCTCACATTATAGTGCAACTTCAGATTCTTTGGGATGGCATGTTCCACTATTATTCTTTTAGACTGACAAAAGATTTTAATGAGGGTTGGTAACATATTTTTAAGTAGCTAGTAAATGGAACATGTCCCACTATGTGCACTTTTGTGCTAAAATATCTGCAGAGATGATGAAAGAAGCGAGGACATGGGAAATCGACAAAGCATGGCAGTGACCGAGCATCTACACCTGTTGTGAAGTTGTCACTTACAGTTTGACTTCGTGGCTTGGCGGTGTTTTGGGAGGCAGAGAGAAAGACGCATGGCCTATGATGTCAACAGCTAAAAAGACAGTTGACATGTAGTTTTATGAACGTCTCTTCGTTTATGTTGTACTTGTCTATGAGAGATCTGTTCACCTAACTGTGTAATTAAATATTGGAGCAGCAAAATATAGAAGAGTCACTGAAAGAAGCTTACGTCATTTCATAGCCATTTGCCACAGATGTGGCTCTCATACATGCCTTCATGAAGTCAACAGGGTCAAAACTGGTGGTACTGCATATAAGGTCCACATCATCAAGAAATCTAGAAGAAGATGACCATAAACATTAAAATTGTAAATGTGATTACTTGAAGCTACAGGGTTACATATCAACCATGAAGTCAAGAGCAACACAAAAATTATATTTCAGTTCAACAGTCAGTGAAATGTACATCAACTCAGAACAGCAAACTGCATCACTACTCTGCTTGTGCTTCACCTTTGAGTCTGATCTTTTAGAGTTTCCATTGCAGCCATGACTGAATTGGATTTCTCTTTCTGCTACACTGATCTGAGCTTTGTTAGCTGCCAGGAAATCTAACCTCAGTATACTTTCATACTGTCTTTCTCTGCTCCGTGTCATTTGCATTTCCGCCACTTATTCATCTTGACCTGTCACAAAGTCAATTGCAGCTTTTTCTTAATTGTGCACCTAGTTGCCACCATTTAACCCTTTCATTGTACAGCTTGACTGCCACTAACTTCCTTCCTTAACTACATTGCACCAAATCAAAGAAATCTGAGCCCTCTGTGTCAACCAGGAAATAGACTTTTGCCCACAGTAAATTGTGTTAATGAGCAGACCTTTGAAACTGTTATCTGCAGAGCTCATAGTGACCAGTGATTCTTGGGGACAGTAGTAGTGGTGGCCTTTCTGTATGTTTCATCATTTAACATATTGCTCCCAAAGTCTCTACTTTCAGCCTTATGTTCCCATTCTTACACTTTCCCACTGTGTGTCCCACTCCAGTGATAAAACACTGAACTTTTTTCTTACAATCAGTTGTACTTTTTTCCCTGTTCTCATGGTAGCTGGTCGGTGAGTAATCTTCAACCACATGGTCATCTGGTTTACGATTAATTTTAGTTCTTCGTAGCTCTTCAACAAACTGAACTGTCATTTCTGTTGCTTCTTCAAATGTCTCGCAGTGCCAATCTTGTTGTTCGGCCAACTTTACCCTACAATCTGTTCAGAAACATATCTAATGGCCCTTGTCTAGCTCCAAACAATATTGCCTTGTGCGAATCATTCTCACTGAGGTCATATATGTTAGCATAATCATACTCATGCTGCCTGCAAAATGCTCGATAGATTCTTTGAACAAAATAAACATTGTGGAGTTACTCCTTTTAAGACCTTCCTCTGTTTTTCCTCTTGCACCATTACACAAGTGACTGTTTAAGTTTGTCATAAGTAGCTGCATGACTGCATGTGGTACCACATGTGACAAATTTGAATGCATCATCTTGGATTCACAGCCTTTTCACACTCTACTAAAAAGACATTTGAACATTCTCATACAATCTTCCACAGAAAATCAGAATCTAAGAAAAGTTCTTTACTGTTATTGAGTCTATTACACTTTCATTGGTTGTATTCTGATGGCTGCTATTTGCATGACACTCGGCCCTCCTAGCTTCCTCAATCTGCCTTTCTAAATATGTGAGTGCAATGGCTCTATAACTGCCTGAAAATTGTGTCTTGCTGCATGTCTGTCACGAATGATTATCCAGTTATTAATAATTTGCCATCACTGATGTTTGTATGCAGTGGAAAACAAAGCCAACATCTCCAACAATGCTACCTTCAGTGCTGAGTTTTGCTCCGCTGCATCGTTGAAGAAAAGTGCTCCAATGGAAGAATGTTGTCTGCTTCAAACTTGCACTAGTTCTACACTCATGTTCAGAAAAAATAGAACACCTTGAATGACGAGAGATAGGAAATTCATATTCACAGGACATGTATATTAGTATGTTCTGCAGAAATGATCAGCATTTCAGTCATCTCGGTTCAGCATGTGTACTGTTGCCTAGCAGGCACAGGGTCTGCATGGACCCTGGTAATTTGTTCTATGCATGGTAGCATCAGCATATATAAGGCACGAATGACATCCTGTGTTGTAGCCATCCATGCTGCATTCATGTAGTTCGAAACTTCATCTGTGGTGGTTGGCAATGGGTCACAATGCTACACCTGTCGTTTCACTATATCCCACGCATTTTCGATTAGCGACTAGTCTGGTGATGTGGTGGGCCAGGCAAAAGGCTGACATCCTGTGACACCAGGAAGGTATGTGTTCATGCAGCATCATATGGTCAGGCATTGTCGTGCTGAAAAATGGTGTCCAGGGTGTTATGCAGAAAGGGTGTGGCAGCGGGTTGAAGTATGTCATTCACATAGGTCACACTGGTTATAGTGCCCTGGACACGCACCAACTGTGATTTGTGGTTGCACCCAGTAGCACCCTATACCATAAGGCCTTGAGTTGGGATTGTATGTCTTGTGCAAATTTAGTCACTGTGATGCTGCTCCCCCTGTCTGTGGCGAACCAAAATGCAGCCATCATTTTCAAACACACAGAACCTAGATTCATCTAGAAACACTATCTAATGCCATTCCTGTCCCCAATGACATTGTTCCATACACCATTGCCATTTAGCATGTTTCTGTGCATTCATCAAAGGTAGGCAGAGAAGTGGACAACATGCACATAACCTTTGCCATAATAAACGACAATGGACTGTCAACCCTGAAAGTGTGTAATGTGTTACACTGTTTCAGTGTTGCACCAGAGCTGAGAAAGATGCAGATCTGTCTTGCAACGCCATTCGGATGATGTGTCGATCTTTTGAGGGGGTGGTCTGGGTGGTGCGATCTGACCCATCTTGGCTTGTTCTATGGCCTTCTGTGAACCATTCTGGGCACACCTGTTGCAGTGTCAAAACACTACATCCCACAGGAGCAGCAGTTTCCCAGATGGATGCACCACATTCTCTCATGCAATAATGCACCCTCTTTCACACTCACTGATTTGACAGTATGGTTTGTGCACACATCTGCGAGGCATCCTGCACATCTGCTCAAATCACACTGGTCTATTACCTTCAGTTTATAGTGACAACAAGAGCCACACATTTTACCAGTAGGTGGTGTTGCACCGTGATATTGAAGTTGACTGTGAACTCATAGACAGACATGGTTCAAATGATAATTATTTCTGCAGAACATACTAATGCACATGTCCTGTGAATATTAATGTTCTATCTCTTGTCATTCAAGGTGTTCCATTTTTCCTGAAGACGAGTGTACATTTGTATATGACACACTGACTTTTGTAAAAAGTCCAATCACTACTACATCCCGGGGAAGACTGTATGTTTTCTTCTTCTTCCCTCACGAACAATATTGGGTACAGGAACACTGAGGATCCCACATCTAGTAGCCTTTTGTAAGGGATCTCATTCAGGACGAACAGTGATGGAGTGTGGTGGTATGAAGGGTGAGCAGGTGATTGAAACTAATAGCTGTAGTCCAGTTAATAGCACCTGAGTTTATTCTTACCACAAAATATACATACAAGCATCCAGTCAATGCCCTGCTGGCCTACCAACTTAAACCAGGTGCAGACATCCTGGCTGTGACAAAATCATATCAGACAGTGTAGATTCTGCATAGGCAGCTTTTATTCCCTGCCAGTGGCCTCACACAGAGTCAGTGACCGCTGTTATGTGTGTATGAATTACACGAGGTGAAAGGTCGCACACCCTACGCTCTTATGGTGGGTGCCTGAACACCTCTGTCTGATATGTTTGATTCCAGTAGGTTTATATTCATCATCACACCTAGTGAAGTAAGTGACCCAATTAAACCTAAAGATCAAGTGGAAGTAATATGACTGGAGCTTCTTTAATGACACTTGTCTAAGAAAGGGAAGGTAGCAAGAAATGAGCTACTAGACATACCATCACAATCTATAACACTTCAACACGTTCTATTTTTATGTCATTTTCTCCCCAGCTATTATTTATTTTGGATGGGAAATGGATTAATGGATTACTTATAATCTGACAGGTGAAAATAGGAAAAAGAAAATTATGAGTTTACTCAATTTTATTATCTGTGTTGGTTTACATACTATAAGAACTGATTTTGTTCAGTTTTTTATATGAGGGTCATTATTAAGTAAGAACTGATAGTGCATTGTGTCTGCGCACCCTGTCACATGACATCCAGTCATGGTCAGCCACTCTTGGCCACTCTCTCACTATGCTGCCATTACATTTCACATCTTTGCCAGTGTTGTTTGTATGGTCATACTGCTTCATTTGTTGCCATGACAATCAGTAATCCTGGCAATTGTGAAGTGCACTTGGTTATTCAGTTCTTAATGCCAAAAAGGTTCACCCTGCTGAAATGATGTAGACTGTTTAATGAAGGAAGGTCAAATGTTCATGATGAAGAATGATCTGGACAGCCTACCGTCATACATGAAGACTTGACACAAAAATTTGATGCCAATAAATGCTGAGAGGTACTGAGAAACATTATTAAAGCTTAGGCACAGTATTCAAAATCACCTGCGGGGACTGCTCTCTTCTGCTTCATAACAATGTTTGTCCTCACATTGCAGCAAGAACAAAGAGGCAGTTGGACAAGTTTCATCTACATCTACATTTATACTCCGCAAGCCACCCAACAGTGTGTGGCGGAGGGCACTTTACGTGCCACTGTCATTACCTCCCTTTCCTGTTCCAGTCGCGTATGGGTCGCGGGAAAAACAACTGTCTGAAAGCCTCCGTGCGTGCTCTAATCTCTCTAATTTTACATTCGTGATCTCCTCGGGAGGTATAAGTAGGGGGAAGCAATATATTCGATACCTCATCCAGAAACGCACCCTCTCGAAACCTGGCGAGCAAGCTACACCGCGATGTAGAGCGCCTCTCTTGCAGAGTCTGCCACTTAAGTTTGCTAAACATCTCCGTAACGCTATCACGGTTACCAAATAACCCTGTGACGAAACGCGCCGCTCTTCTTTGGATCTTCTCTATCTCCTCCGTCAACCCGATCTGGTACGGATCCCACACTGATGAGCAATACTCAAGTATAGGTCGAACGAATGTTTTGTAAGCCACCTACTTTGTTGATGGACTACATTTTCTAAGGACTCTCCCAATGAATCTCAACCTGGTACCCACCTTACCAACAATTAATTTTATATGATCATTCCACTTCAAATCGTTCCGCACGCATACTCCCAGATATTTTACAGAAGTAACTGCTACCAGTGTTTGTTCCGCTATCATATAATCATACAATAAAGGATCCTTCTTTCTATGTATTCGCAATACATTACATTTGTCTATGTTAAGGGTCAGTTGCCACTCCCTGCACCAAGTGCCTATCCGCTGCAGATCTTCCTGCATTTCGCTACAATTTTCTAATGCTGCAACTTCTCTGTATACTACAGCATCATCCGCGAAAAGCCGCGTGGAACTTCCGACACTATCTACTAGGTCATTTATATATATTGTGAAAAGCAATGGTCCCATAACACTCCCCTGTGGCACGCCAGAGGTTACTTTAACGTCTGTAGACGTCTCTCCATTGATAACAACATGCTGTGTTCTGTTTGCTAAAAACTCTTCAATCCATCCACACAGCTGGTCTGATATTCCGTAGGTTCTTACTTTGTTTATCAGGCGACAGTGCGGAACCGTATCGAACGCCTTCCGGAAGTCAAGAAAAATAGCATGTACCTGGGAGCCTGTATCTAATATTTTCTGGGTCTCATGAACAAATAAAGCGAGTTGGGTCTCACACGATCGCTGTTTCCGGAATCCATGTTGATTCCTACATAGTAGATTCTGGGTTTCCAAAAACGACATGATACTCGAGCAAAAAACAGGTTCTAAAATTCTACAACAGATCGACGTCAGAGATATAGGTCTATAGTTTGGCGCATCTGCTCGACGACCCTTCTTGAAGACTGGGACTACCTGTGCTCTTTTCCAATCATTTGGAACCTTCCGTTCCTCTAGAGACTTGCGGTACACGGCTGTTAGAAGGGGGGCAAGTTCTTTCGCGTACTCTGTGTAGAATCGAATTGGTATCCCGTCACATCCAGTGGACTTTCCTCTGTTGAGTGATTCCAGTTGCTTTTCTATTCCTTGGACACTTATTTCGATGTCAGCCATTTTTTCGTTTGTGCGAGGATTTAGAGAAGGAACTGCAGTGCGGTCCTCCTCTGTGAAACAGCTTTCGAAAAAGGTGTTTAGTATTTCAGCTTTACGCTTGTCATCCTCTGTTTCAATGCCTTCATCATCCCGGAGTGTCTGGATATGCTGTTTCGAGCCACTTACTGATTTAACGTAAGACCAGAACTTCCTAGGATTTTCTGTCAAGTCAGTACATAGAATTTTACTTTCGAATTCACTGAACGCTTCACGCATAGCCCTCATTACGCTAACTTTGACATCGTTTAGCTTCTGTTTGTCTGAGAGGTTTTGGCTGCGTTTAAACTTGCAGTGAAGCTCTCTTTGCTTTCGCAGTAGTTTCCTAACTTTGTTGTTGTACCACGGTGGGTTTTTCCCATCCCTCACAGTTTTACGCGGCACGTACCTGTCTAAAACGCATTTTACGATTGCCTTGAACTTTTTCCATAAACACTCAACATTGTCAGTGTCGGAACAGAAATTTTCGTTTTGATCTGTTAGGTAGTCTGAAATCTGCCTTCTATTACTCTTGCTAAACAGATAAACCTTCCTCCCTTTTTTTATATTCCTATTAACTTCCATATTCAGGGATGCTGCAACGGCCTTATGATCACTGATTCCCTGTTCTGCACATACAGAGTCGAAAAGTTCAGGTCTGTTTGTTATCAGTAGATCCAAGATGTTATCTCCACGAGTCAGTTCTCTGTTTAATTGCTCGAGGTAATTTTCGGATAGTGCACTCAGTATAATGTCACTCGATGCTCTGTCCCTACCACCCGTCCTAAACATCTGAGTGTCCCATTCTATATCTGGTAAATTGAAATCTCCACCTAAGACTATAACATGCTGAGAAAATTTATGTGAAATGTATTCCAAATTTTCTCTCAGTTGTTCTGCCACTAATGCTGCTGAGTTGGGAGGTCGGTAAAAGGAGCCAATTATTAACCTAGCTCGGTTGTTGAGTGTAACCTCCACCCATAATAATTAACAGGAACTATCCACTTCTACTTCACTACAGGATAAACTACTACTAACAGCGACGAACACTCCACCACCGGTTGCATGCAATCTATCCTTTCTAAACACCGTCTGTGCATTTGTAAAAATTTCAGCAGAATTTATCTCTGGCTTCAGCCAGCTTTCTGTACCTATAACGATTTCAGCTTCGGTGCTTTCTATCAGCGCTTGAAGTTCCGGTACTTTACCAACGCAGCTTCGACAGTTTACAATTACAATACCGATTGCTGCTTGGTCCCCGCATGTCCTGACTTTGCCCCGCACCCGTAGAGGCTGTTGCCCTTTCTGTACTTGCCCAAGGCCATCTAACCTAAAAAACCGCCCAGCCCACGCCACACAACCCCTGCTACCCGTGTAGCCGCTTGTTGCGTGTAGTGGACTCCTGACCTATCCAGCGGAACCCGAAACCCCACCACCCTATGGCGCAAGTCGAGGAATCTGCAGCCCACATGGTTGCAGAACCGTCTCAGCCTCTGATTCAGACCCTCCACTCGGCTCTGTACCAAAGGTCCGGAGTCAGTCCTGTCGACGATGCTGCAGATGGTGAGCTCCGCTTTCATCCCGCTAGCGAGACTGGCAGTCTTCACCAAATCAGATAGCCACCGGAAGCCAGAGAGGATTTCCTCCGATCCATAGCGACACACATCATTGGTGCCGACATGAGCGACCACCTGCAGATGGGTGCACCCTGTACCCTTCATGGCATCCGGAAGGACCCTTTCCACATCTGGAATGACTCCCCCTGGTATGCACACGGAGTGCACATTGGTTTTCTTCCCCTCTCTTGCTGCCATATCCCTAAGGGGCCCCATTACGCGCCTGTCGTTGGAGCTCCCAACTACCAGTAAGCTCACCCTCTGCGACCGCCCGGATCTTGCAGACTGGGGGGCAACCTCTGGAACAGGACAAGCAGCCATGTCAGGCCGAAGATCAGTATCAGCCTGAGACAGAGCCTGAAACCGGTTCGTCAGACAAACTGGAGACGCCTTCCGTTCAGCCCTCCGGAATGTCTTTCGCCCCCTGCCACACCTTGAGACGACCTCCCACTCTACCACAGGTGAGGGATCAGCCTCAATGCGGGCAGTATCCTGGGCAACCACAGTCGTGGTCCGATCGGGGGATGTGTGGGACGAGCTGGCAGTCCCCGACAAACCCCATCCGGACCCCCACAGTGATGCCCATTGGCAACAGCCTCAAGCTGTGTGACCGAAGCCAGCACTGCCTGAAGCTGGGAGCGAAGGGATGCCACCTCAGCCTGCATCCGAACACAGCAGTTGCAGTCCCTATCCATGCTAAAAACTGTTGTGCAAAGAACGTCTGAACTAATCTACAGAGAGCGCAAACAAATCGACACAAAATTTAAACGGTTATTAAAATACAAGATTGCCTAGTAAATGCAGTAATGCCGCTACTTGCACACTGCTGACACACTGCTTGGCGGCGGAAGGAGACTGCGCGATTTTACACTATTCAGGTACTAAAACGCGATGCTACAACTCTCAAATACTATAATACGCCCGAAATTTATGAATTAAACAATGCAAGTACCAAAAACACGCAAAGAAATGAAGAATTAAACTATGTAACAAATTGGGAGTTAGTGGATAATTCACCAGACAGCCCTGACTTAGCACCATCAGGCTTTCATCAGTTTCCAAAACTGAAGAAACTTCTTGGTGGGAAGCACTTGGAAAATGGTGACCACTATTACTAACTGGTTTAATGGTCAGGTGGCAGAGTTTTTTGATGCTGGTATCCAAAAGCTGGTGCCACGACTTGACAAATATTTAAATGTTCATGGTGACTGTGTTGCAAAGTGAAAAATATGGATATTGCAGTTTGTGATACAATTTACATTCATAAACAAAGTTTCTCTTACTCCATTACAAATCAGTTCTTACTTTAAAAATTCCCCTCATAATTATTTTGTGAGTGTTACTTATTAAAGCGGTTTCTAGGATGAAGTTCAAGCTTAATCTTATACATATCTCAGAGGAAGAAAAAAGTGAAAGAAGAGAAACCATCATTTCTTCTTCTTGATGATTTTTGTTTTATGGGAATTAGGCCATTGTCCAAGGCATGTTATTGTGCCTAAAATTTTCTCTCTTAATGACCCTGTCTCTGGCATTAGCAGACAAAATGTTTGGTGCAGAAACATGGCTTGGACAACAGCCAAACTCCTAAAAAATAAAAATTGTGAAGGATGCAAATATTTCTTTCCTTTAGGCATCATAAAATGCATCCTCCCATTCAGCATCTCCTCAGTGTCAAAATATCTTGCTACTTCTCAGTCAAGTAGCTCATCAACTGGACTCACAAGGCTTTCCTACATAGCTCAGCAGACCTGAGTGGTCACCCATACAAATGCTAGCCAAGCCTGACAGTGCATGTTGTTGTGGTCTTCAGTCCTGAGACTGGTTTGATGCAGCTCTCCATGCTACTCTATCCTGTGCAAGCTTCTTCATCTCCCAGTACCTACTGCAACCTACATCCTTCTGAATCTGCTTAGTGTATTCATCTCTTGGTCTCCCCCTATGATTTTTACCCTCCATGCTGCCCTCCAATACTAAATTGGTGATCCCTTGATGCCTCAGAACATGTCCTACCAACCGATCCCTTCTTCTGGTCAAGTTGTGCCACAAACTCCTCTTCTCCCCAATCCTATTCAATACTTCCTCATTAGTTATGTGATCTACCCATCTAATCTTCAGCATTCTTCTGTAGCACCACATTTCAAAAGCTTCTATTCTCTTCTTGTCCAAACTATTTACCGTCCATGTTTCACTTCCATACATGGCTACACTCCATACAAATACTTTCAGAAATCACTTCCTGACACTTAAATCTATAATCGATGTTAACAAACTTCTCTTCTTCAGAAACGCTTTCCTTGCCATTGCCAGTCTACATTTTATATCCTCTCTACTTCGTCAATCATCAGTTATTTTGCTCCCCAAATAGCAAAACTCCTTTACTACTTTAAGTGTCTCATTTCCTAATCTAATACCCTCAGCATCACCCGACTTAATTCGACTACATTCCATTATCCTCGTTTTGCTTTTGTTGATTTTCATCTTATATCCTCCCTTCAAGACACCATCCATTCCGTTCAACTGCTCTTCCAAGTCCTTTGCTGTCTCTGACAGAATTACAATGTCATCGGCGAACCTCAAAGTTTTTATTTCTTCTCCATGGATTTTAATACCTACTCCGAATTTTTCTTTTGTTTCCTTTACTGCTTGCTCAATATAGAGACGGAATAACATCGGGGAGAGGCTACAACCCTGTCTCACTCCCTTCCCAACCACTGCTTCCCTTTCATGTCCCTCAACTCTTATAACTGCCATCTGGTTTCTGTACAAGTTGTAAATAGCCTTTCGCTCCCTGTATTTTACCCCTGCCACCTTTAGAATTTGAAAGAGAGTATTCCAGTCAACATTGTCAAAAGCTTTCTCTAAGTCTACAAATGCTAGAAACGTAGGTTTGCCTTTCCTTAATCTTTCTTCTAAGATAAGTCGTAAGGTCAGTATTGCCTCACGTGTTCCAGTATTTCTACGGAATCCAAACTGATCTTCCCCGAGGTCGGCTTCTACTAGTTTTTCCATTCGTCTGTAAAGAATTTGTGTTAGTACTTTGCAGCTGTGGCTTATTAAACTGATTGTTCGGTAAATTTCACATCTGTCAACACCTGCTTTCTTTGGGATTGGAATTATTATATTCTTCTTGAAGTCTGAGGGTATTTCGCCTGTTTCATACATCTTGCTCACCAGATGGTAGAGTTTTGTCAGGACTGGCTCTCCCAAGGCCGTCAGTAGTTCCAATGGAATGTTGTCTTCTCCGGGGGCCTTGTTTCGACTCAGGTCTTTCAGTGCATAACATTGGTGATCTAATGGAAACCAGTGTTACCACTGTGGCAAGGCCATAGAAAAACTTCTATAAGACAGAACAATATTTTTTTTCTGTCAGTTGTATGAGAACGTCTTCGTTTGTCCATAAGATGCAAACACTGATCAGTTCTCTTCAGTCCTCCCACAAACCCCTGTTAATTCTAGAATAACTGTTGGTTTTTCAAACTGAACTGGCATTTCTTTCTGTAACTAGGTATCAGTCATGTCTGAGGACCAGAGAATGTACTCAGCATTTTTACCATCCTTTAATCAATGACAGACAGAAACACCATTTGCATGTTAGACTGACGGATGCATAGTCCATATTGCTGAAGTTTCTTTTTCATATCAGATGAAAAATCTTCCTTCTTAACATAACTGTGCCTTTTTTTATACATTTTCATTTTATCCTGTTCCTGAGCAAGCTGATGGCTGGAAAAAATGTCAGTGTAGATATGTAAGCCTAATACACTAGTGCACACTTGGAGAGCTAGTTTCAGATGACACAGTACTAAAGATATGAAACCAATGCTGTCATCTCTAGTCACATTTTTTCCTTGCAAGCAAAATTCTTTGCATTTGTTACCAATATATTCACTTTGCTGCTTCTTACGACACCATACTGACTTGAAGAGTCTGGGCATGACTGCACTTTTTTCATTTTCTTGCAGTGTGGCGTAATCTGACATGTTTGGGTGCATTTTTCTCAAATCAAGTGATTTTTGTGATTGTAAGCTGTCCACAATATGAAGTTTTTGGCAGCAGGAATGTGTACTATGAAAATAATCACATTACAGTTGATTTTTTTGACAGTCTTTCCTTGAGTAATATATTTCAAAATTGGGTTTCTGAACTATGTCTTGTAGGAATAACATTGTAGATGAAAAAAAGAAATCTCAGTCGTTGGTTGGTACGCATCTGTGCACCTGCAGCTGGTGTTTCAGTGTACCCACATGTGAACTTACAAACTGTTCATCGTATTTGTTCACCCAAACGAATATTAAAATATGGAATGGAGCCTTGCAAGTGGTGTAAAGCTATAAATACACTTTATAGACTTTGCAAATGCTGTCAGCTGTGGGCCTAAGCTTAGCTTGACAATCATGCAGCTCACTGCCATCAAGCAGCCAGAACTCAGTTCATTGAGCATGGTCGAGGGATTAAACTCCCGAAACTATCATGTTTTGATTTGTGTTGGTCTTAGTGACAATGTATTGTATAACATTGGTATGACATCTACCTTGTGGTTTTCTGATTGTCCTTCATAGCAACTCCATCCGTGTATATAAGACAATACTTAAACTATTGACTTCTTCAAAAATAACAGTATAGCTTCTCTCTGTAAAACTGAGCTATTCCAAAAATGAATTTTTAAGATCGTATTTGTAATAACTACACAGAAGAGCCAAAAAACCTGGTACACCTGTCTAATATCATGAAGGCCCCCGTGAGCGCACAGAAGTGCTGCAACACAACATGGCATGGACTTGACTAATGTCTGAAGTAGAGCTGGAGGGAGCTGACACCAAGAATCCTGCAGGGCTGGAGTATGAGGGGGTTCTAAACAGCATGTTGCAAGGCATCCCAGATATACTCAATAATGTTCATATCTTGGCCTTTGGTGGCCAGCAGAAGTGTTTAAACTTAGGAGTGTGTTCCTGTAGCAATTCTGGACGAGCAGGGTGTCACATTGTCATGCTGGAATTTCCCAAATCCGTCACAATGCACAATGGACATGAATGGCGGCAGGCGATCAGACAGTATGCTTATGTGCAAGTCAGCTGTCAGAGTCATATCTAGATGTATCAGGGGTCCCCCTTCACTCCAACAGCACATACCCCACACCATTACAGAGCCTCCACCAGCTTGAAGAGTCTGTTGCTGACATGCTTGGTCTATGGATTTACAAGATTGTTTCCATATCCGTACATGTCTATCTGCTCAATACAATTTGAAACTTGTCTGACCAGGCAACATGTTTCGAGTTATCAACAGTCAAATGTCATGCTGACGGGCCCAGGTGAGGCATAAAGCTTTGCGTCATGCAGTCATCAAAGGTACACGAGTGGGCCTTCAGCTCTGAAAGCCCCATGTTGATGATGTTTCGTTGAATAGTTTGCATGCGACACTTGTTGATCACCCAGCATTGAAATCTGCAGCAATTTGTGGAAGGGTTGCACTTATGTCACATTGAATTATTCTCTTCAGTTGTCATTGGTCCCATTCTTGCAGGATCTTTTTCAGGCCACAGCAAAGTCAGAGATTTGATGTTTTACAGGATTCATTATATTCACAGCACACTCATGAAATGGTCATATGGGAAAAATTTGCACTTCATCGCTACCTCGGAGATGTGTCCTATTGCTCATGCACCGACTATAACACCACATTCATTCAAAGTCACTTAAATCTTGATAACCTGCAATTGTGGCAGTAGTAACTGGTCTAATAACTGTGCCAGACACTTGTCTGATATAGGCGTTGCCGACCACAGTGCCTTATTCTGTCTGTTTACATACATCTGTATTTGAATATGCATGCCTATACCAGTTTCTTTGGCACTTCAGTGTATTTGAAATGTACTGTTTTTATAATAGATATGGCTTTATGGAAATAAAATAAAATAAACCCTCTAGTATGTTAAAAACATTTCTAAGCAATGAAGATTATTTCATTTCTTAGTTCCCAACAAAAATAATATCTCTCACTTTTTTAACATTTCAGTGGTCATCAACAGTTTTCCTCTTTGCTGTTGTCAGTTGGTTTCAAAGTGCTGAAGTAAATTAATATCTGTTACGTACCACAAAATAATACAAATTCTTTTAATGAATATTGATATTTTAGCAGGAATTTAACACACGTTAAATAATTGCACAAAGTAGTAAGTGAAGTTAAATGTTTCCTGTTAATACACATCATACCAATCAGTTGAAACAAAACACTTGTTTTTCTACAGCTACTTGCAGTCGTTTTAGTAGCACTAAATAATGTACTTCAAAGAGAATTCTGGAATGTACCTCCTTCTTCTACATGTACAGAAGGAAGTGTGCGATTCACCCCACTTCTTAGTTGGTGAACAGTGAAAGGTCAGTACTACTACAAATTTGAAGATCCTTTGCTTTTACAGAAGAATATTGTTTGGCTGTAATATGGCTGAACCACAAAAATATTCACTGGCAACTATATTTGGCCATAGGTTTGACACCACAGTGCACAGGAACTGGTTAAGATAACCATCATAAAGCTTCTAGTTACGTGCAACAGACCGCATATTGTCACTTTCTGCTTTAACACGAATAAATACTTCAAGATTAAAGGAGACCCCTTACCAAAAAGCTACAAAACCCTTCAGATTCATTGGGATATAAATAACTGCATAGAGGAACAAATTCTTCTGGCTCACTCTCTTCAGTAGACTCACCATCATCAGGATCACCCAAACACTACTTCATATCATTGTAGTGACTGTATGCCATTACATTGTGTTGTGTCTCACATGCTGTATGCATGTGTTTACAAACACTGTGTTGTCCAACATTTCATGCCAAGCACCAGAGGCACTATTTTATATGTGTGTTTTGATTTTGTTTATGCGTTTTATTTTTGGTATCTTCCATGCCTAGTTATCTGCGCATAGTTACAGGATAACTTGTACAAGATCTGTTCGAGAAATTTCGGAACATTCAGAATTTCACACCAGTGGTGTGTTAGAGCAAAATGCAGTTGGTGTCCCTGCACACGGCTGTGTTAATATGTAATTGCTGGAAGTTTCATTGTTGTGTGTCTGTTAGTTATTGTTCAGTGCTGTATTGAATAGGAAGTTGTTTCGCACAATTTGCAAATTTCGAGATGGCAGAGCTAGCAAAGCAACGCATCTGCATTAAATTTTGCTTGAAACTCAAGAAAAACTTTACAGAGATACGCAAAATGATGCACGAAGCCTCCAGTGTTGAGAGCTTAAGCTGTACTCATGTTGTTTAAAATGACTGGATGGGAGTAGTTTAAAGATGACCCTCGTTCTGGATGCCCTTCAGTGTCTACCGACACTCATCTCAGGAACATCAATGAAACTGTGCATGTCAATCAAAGACTGACTGACTGAGAGATTGCAGAAGAATGTAACATTTCAGCTGGATCATGTCATGAAATCCAGACACAGCAACTTGGAATGCATTGGTTGCCACAGTTCATGAGTCAAGACCAGAAAGACATTCGCCTCACAATTTATGAAGAGCTTTTGGATTGTGCAAATGAGAATGAGATGTTCCTTATGAGAATCATAACTGCTGATAAGACGTGGGTCTACTGTTATGATGCTGAGACCATGGTTCAATCTTCACAATGGGTCGGGATAGGTTCCCCAAGACAAAAAAAAAAAAGCTCGTCAGGTCAGGTCAAATGTCAAAGCCATGCTGACAGTTTTCTTTGACTTTGAAGGATTAATTCATCAAGAATTCATGTGACAAGGAGAAACTGTTAATCAATAGTACTATCAGGACATAATGCAACACCTGCAAGAAAATGTGAGAAGGAAACGACCCAGAATGTGGCCAGGCACTCCACGGCTCAGTCAGGCAGCAGTAGCCGACCGCGACAGACACAGCAACATAAGTAAACTGCTTTTGTGACATTTACGAGTTCCTAACCAGGAGCGAATTTTATTATATCTGTGTGCTTTAATAGTTTGGTTTCTTGAGTTTGTGTGTAAATTTAAAATCGAATAGCCACAGTTCTCGTGTTTTCGTTTGCATCAGAAAGTAAACCGATTTTGTGACATATTACAAGTTCCTTATCAGGGGCAAATTATTTAGTTTCACCTGAGTGCTTCGGTAGTTAGGTTTTTGAATATCTGCGTATTACTAGACACAGTTCGTGCATTTTCATCAGGGTCTACAGTAGATTTGCGCAGGACGTGCTGATAGTCCGTTTATCTGCATAGTTTAGTTTTTCATGGTCTTTAGTATGGACAGGGACTACGATTGTGTGCGGATGCGAGCCAAGATGGTGACACTTCGCTCTCTGCTTCAGGCTGTGATGGCTTTGGTTACACAACTTGAGGCTGCAGTGGATGGGCACCACTGTTGTGGGCCGCCCGTGGGGATCCAACGGATGTCCACCACGTCCGAGTCCTCCGATCGGTCCTCACCAATGGCCAGCCCAGTTACTGCTCGTACTGAGGCTGACTCCTCACCTGTGGTCGCCCCAGGGAGAATCAGGTGGTGAAAGACTTCCCAGGCGGCCGCACGTAAGGCCTCCCCAGTTTGTCTGACAAACAGGTTCCAGGTGCTCTCTGTGGCTGACACTGTCGCTGAGCCAGATGCTGCCGCCTCTCCTGTTTCAGAGGAAACCACTCAGCCTGCAAGATCTGGGCAATCGCAGAGGGTGGGATTATTGGTAGTCAGGAGTTCCAGCGTTAGGTGCGTTATGGGGCCCCTTAGGGACTTGGCTGACAAGAAGGGTAAGAAAACCAATTTGCACTCCATGTGCATACCGGATGGAGTCATTCCAGATGGGGAAAGGGTCCTCCCGGATGCCATGAAGAGCACAGAGTGCAGCCAACTGCAGGTGGTTGCTCACGTCGGTACCAATGATGTGTGTCATTTTGGATCAGAAGAGATTCTCTCTGCTTTCGAGCAGCTAACAGAAGTGGTAAAGGCTGCCAGTCTTGCTTGCAAGATGAAAGCAGAGCTAACCATTTGCAGCATAGTCGACAGGACTGATTGCGGACCTCTGGTGCAGAGCCAAGTGGAGAGTCTGATTCAGAGGCTCAGAAGGTTCTGCGACCGTGAAGGCTGCAGATTCGTCAACTTGCATCAAAGGGTTTCAGGTTCCGCTGAATGTGTCAGGTGTCCACTATATGCAGGAGACGGCAACACAGGTAGCAAGGCCTGTGCGGCATCAACTGGGCGGTTTTTTTAGGTTAGGTCTTGGGAAAACACAAGAAGGGCTTCAGTCACAAAGGGAGCAGGCTGAACACCGGAGGAACGTAGATAAAGGAACCATTGGTATAACAGTTGTAAATTGTCGTATCTGTGTTGGGAAAGTACCAGAGCTCCAAGCGCTAATAGAAAGCACTGATGCTCAAATTGTTATAGGCACTGAAAGCTGGCTAAAGCTGGACATAAGCTCAGCCGAAATTTTTGCGAAGAACCTAAGGGTGTTCCGAAAAGATAGGCTAAGCACGGTTGGTGGTGGTGTGTTTGTTACTGTCAGAAGTAGTTTAACTTGTCGCGAAATTGAAGTAGATACTTCCTGTGAGTTAGTATGGGCAGAGGTCATTGTTGGCAACCAGAATGAAATAATAATTGGATAATTTTACCGACCCCCCAATTCAGATGATACAGTTGCAGAAAGGTTCAAAGAAAACTTGAGTTTAATTTCAAACACATACCCGACTCATACGATAATAGTTGGTGGTGGCTTTAATTTATCCTCAATATGTTGGCGGAAACATGTTTAATTCTGGAGGTGCGCATAAAATATTATCTGAAATTTTGCTAAATGCATTTTCTGAAAATTATTTCGAGCATTTAGTTCATGAGCCCATCCGAATAGTAAACGGTTGTGAAAACACATTTGATCTCTTAGCAATCCTGAGTTAATAACGAGCATCAAAACCCATTCAGGGATTAATGAACACAGGTTTGTCGTAGCGAGATTGAATATTGTAATCCCCAAATCCCTTAAAAATAAGCGAAAAATATACCTTTTCAAACAAGCAGATAAAAATTCACTTGACGCCTTCCTGAGAGACAATCTCCACTCATTCCAAATTAATAATGTAAGTGTAGACCAGACGTGGCTTAAATTCAAAGAAATAGTATCAGCAGCAATTGAAAGATTTATACCAAATAAATTAACAAACGATGGAGCTGATCCTCCCTGGTACACAAAACAGGTTAGGGCACTGTTGCAGAAACAACAATTCAACGAAACAAACATGCCAAATTTAAACAGGCACAAAGTCCCCAAGGTTGACAATCTTTTACAGAAGCTCGAAATTTAGTGCGGACGTCGATGCAAGATGCCTATAACAGTTTCCACAACGAAAATGTCTCAAAATCTGGCAGAAAATCCAAAGAGATTCTGGTCGTATGTGAAGTATGTTAGCAGCAAGAAACAATCAATGCCTTCTCTGCAATGGATATACTATCGAAGACAGTGCTGCCAAAGCAGGTGTAGGCGGTTGTCATTTGTACTAAGACAGGGGTAGGATCGCCTTGTAATTTCTGTATAGTGGCGTAGTCGTGGTCATTTGACTGCATAGATCGTAAGTAATTGTTCATATATCACAGCTCAATCTGGCGCTGGTGACACAACTGCCGCATGTTGCTGTTTTATTTGTCGCAACTCTATAAGTCCAGATATTAGCAGTAGGGGTGGATAGGGTGTGTACATGCTGTGTGTGGGCGCAGGAGGAACTGGCCGCGGTTCGCGAGCAGCTGTTGGCCACAGTCAGCCGTCTTCAGGCTGCTGCCTCAAGGTGAAGCGACAGTGGAGGGTCTGGCGCGTCGCTTGACGCACCCCAGGTGTCGCTTGCTGCGTCCGCTGACTCAGCCGCCGAGGCGGCACCTAGTGCCCCCAGTGCGTTGGGGCCGCCCTCACCTCAGGGTGAGTGGCGGACTGCAACGTATTCGCGTCACTCGAGGCAGAGGATCAATGTGGAGACTGACCGGCTGGCCTCGCCCGTTCATCCTGTCAGTGGGCAGGTGGCCGCTCCTTCAGCAGGGCCCGAGCAGGTGCACGGGGGCCAAGGCTTACAGGTTATCGGGAGCTCCAACGTGAGGCGGGTGATGGAGCCCCTTAGGGAAATAGCGTACAGAGCTGGAAAGAATTCCAGCATGCACTCTGTCTGCCGGGGGGCCTCACCCAAGATGTGGAGGCAGCCTTGCCTGCGGCTATCGAGCGAACGGGGTGCAGTCGTCTGCAAGTAGTTGCTCACATCGGCACCAATGATGCCTGTCGCTTAGGTTCCGAGGCGATCCTCAGTTCGTACAGGCGGCTGGCGGGTTTGGTGAAGACTGCTGGCCTCACACGCGGGATATAAGCAGAGCTCTTTATTTGGAGCATCATCCCCAGAGTGGATCGGGGTCCTTTGGTTTGGAGCCGAGTGGAGGGTCTCAACCAGAGGCTTCGTCGGCTCTGTGACGGTCTTGGCTGCAGATTTGTAGACTTGTGCTATTGGGTGGGGAATTGTAGGACGCCCCGAGATATGTCAGGGGTGCACTACACAAAGGAAGCGGCTACTCGGGTAGCAGAGTACTTGTGGCGTGCACATGGTTTTTTTTCAGGCTAGGCAGTAGTGCGAGGTGTCCTGATGAACACTCATCAGTCAATGTGCAGGCAGGGAAATCAGGACGTGCTCAGTGTAAAGACACTTCAGCTATCAAGATATTAGCAGTAAATTTTCAGAGTGTTCAGAATAAAGTTCCTGAATTTACTGCCCTCCAGGAAGCGTGTGGCGCGCAAATTATTCTCGGGACAGAGACCTGGCTGAACCCTGAGATAGGAAGTTCTGAAATATTTCGTGAGGGTTGGAACGTGTATCGGAAAGACAGATGAGACACCATAGGAGGTAGTGTCTCCATTGCAGTTGACAAAAATATTGTGTCTACTGAGGTCGAAGTAGAGTGTGATTGTGAAGTTATCTGGGCACGTTTAACAGGGCTAGGAGAAATAAAGTTAATTGTTGGGTGTTCTTACCGGCCACCAGGTTCCACCGTGACAGTTCTAGAATCATTCAAAGGGAGTCTATGTTCTGTATCGCAGAATACCTGGATCATGCTATATTAGTCCGAGGTGATTTCTACCTACCTAGTATAGACTGGGATGTCTATGGATTCATTACAGATGGTACAGACAAGCCGTTGTGTGAATTACTTTTGAACACATTATCTGAAAACTGTCTTGAGCAGCTAAATCGACAGCCAATGCGTAACGGAAATATTTTAGATCTGGTAGCCACGAACAGACCAGACCTCATCGACGGTGTCAGTGTTGAGACAAGGGATTAGTGATCATGATGTTGTCATTACGACTATGGTTACGAAAGTTAAAAAGTAGGCCAAGAAGGCTAGGAGAATATTCTTATTGGAAAGAGCAGATAAGAAGTTGTTAGCATCCCACTTAGTAAATGAATCGACTCCATTTACTTCTGGTACGATGGACATGGAAGAATTATGGGCAAAGTTAAATATCTTTCAGCACAAGCATGCATCGCAATATGGCAACTCCTGCCTAAATATACACAATTATCTCTTAGATCTATCTGGAGTGATGTAGCAATTCACATCTCGATTGTCTGCACTTGTCAGCAACCATGAATTGCAAACCACTTTACTGTGCTAACAAATAAAGTGTGTATGCGAGAGGGGGGAAAAAAGAAAAGGAGGAAGATTGCCATCGAGATCACTGGAGACCGAGTACAAGCTCCAATTGTGTAGAGGATAGGGAAGAAAATCTGCCATGCCCTTTCAAGGGAACCATCACGGCATCTGCCTGCAGCAATTTTGAGAAATCACGGAAAACCTGAATCTGGATGGTCACACACAGGTTTGAACCATCTCACTCAGTATATGTGAAAGAGGGCACATTTAACATACATTCTGCTCTACCATAAATTAAAAAGATCACAAACTACATAATGACCATAGCCAGTGACAGAATAAAAAATAACATAAATGAGAAATGTAAATACTTTAGGATTAAATAAATATGCAGCTCTGGACAATTATTTTCCAGTCCAAGGTGCACTGCAGATGTAGCATGTAACCATGTAGAATTTCAACCTGATTATTCTCCCACAAGACCTTATCCATAAATTTTCAAAGACACCAGAATCCTGAAACAATTTATTAATTTACTGATTGTACAACATTTAATGTAAATGTACAATATAATAGCATTTAATGTAAATATACAACCACGCTTAACAGATTCCATTTGTCTGCTTGGAACAAATGTGGAACATTCAGTACAATGTTTCAGGAACTAAAATTTGACTGTACACAATATATTCCGTGGAATTAAGCCAACAATAAATTATGTGTTACCATTAACTAATGGTATTATATAAAACAGAACAATAACAAGTAAAATGAACACAACCCAACTCTAGCGAATCTGTACACAATGTTGCCCATGTTTCGTTTTCTATTATATACATTTTACGAAAGAGGCACTACCTTTTTAGATATTGAGACAGAACAGAATCTCTCAATTTTTCTGTGGGTTGTTTCCTTAGGAGATTTCTGTCAAGGAGTTGTAACAAAGTTAATAATTTGAAAATACCATCAAAAGGGCTAATAAAATTATTATGTTTACAAAGGACAAGCAAAGCCTACACAATTCCAAAACAAAATAGTGGAAGAACATTCAACTAAACTTTTGTTAAATACAATGATTTAGGTTCAAAACTGTTGTCTCTTTTGAGAAGTTATTCCAAGTATCTATCACCTGTACAAACATGGTTTTTATATAAATGGACTAGTACAATTACTTTGCATAGATAACAGAACAACACAGTACAACTAACAAACATGAGAAGCAGGCTCCTTGCCTTTCTTTGTAAAACAAATATGACTCATTTTCATCGTGATAATAAATACAAGCATATGAAGCCATTCTGCCAACAAGACTTCAACTTTCATAAGATGTGATACCATTATGTTCATTGCTTGAAACTGGTAAAACAAATATGCTTGATTTGCTTCAATGAAATCTCTTTCAATTTATTTTCTGTAAAGTTTTGTGGTTAAGTTATTACATTTATAAAAATCACAACAGACCATTTGAAATATCAAATATACTCTTTACATTACAAATGTTAGTAAAATTAACCTGGCTGAAAGTTTTTGTCTGGAACAGTAACCTCCGACTGCAGAAAACAAGTGTTATGAAAATACAGTATATCATGCCTTTCTTAAATTTGTTTAATCCTAAAATTCCATTAGAAATCCAATCAGTTTCAATGTATTTGTTTCTTTACTGTCAAACATTTCCGCTTTTTACTAAAAAAACAAAAAACAAGTTTGAAGTGATATGCTCCTCATATGATATCTATTGTTTCTCTTCTGTAAATCATTCAATAGGGGAAGGGGGGAAAAGTCAGTGATGAAGTAAATGCATTTTATACACTGATCATTGACACACTTGCATAAAACGAAGCTGCTAAGCACATAATATTTATCACTTCAACAGTGAATACTGTAAATACCTCAACTAAACCAGTCTACAAAATAAATTAATTGTGTTCAACATTCACAATCTTCCCACAGTACAGTATTTATTTCAATTTGGAATGCATTAATATCCCAATTTTCATAGTCTGTCACATATACTATGACAGAAGTTCATGGAAAGAATAAATTTTTTCTGAGACATATCCACAGTTTCAGGGACCTGTCTTGCCTCCTCTAACAGCAAAATGAAGAATAATGAATGTTTTGTCAATAAGATAATACAAGGAAGATAAAATTCTCTCACCACAAAAAAGTTCAGAGTATTAGATATTCCAGGTTGCTTAACATGTAAGCAATTCATACTGTACAGCCTAGTCTTGAGAATGTAATTCAGTAGAAATCATCAACCAGCTCACAAGACAATTACAACCACAGAACAGCCACAATCCACAACAATAAAAAGTTTACAATTTATCTACACTGACAATGTTCCTAATACTTACTATACATATATGATTCTGGATACATTTCAAAACAACTTCAAACATTCTTAAATTGTAAAAATCACTTCTAAAATGAAGACTCGTGCCCAAAGAAAAAGAATTACAGCAGTCATTGTCTAGCACCATTAATATTTCTGTCATCAAAGTATAATACCAAAACTATTAAAATGCAACATCTGTGTTATCATAAGAAACGAGTTCGGCAATAAATTATTTCCTGTAGTTTACCACTTCATAATGCAAGGTAATTCTGCTGTGTTTACGGAAGAACATGGTTGTACATCCCCTGGAACAAAAGAGATTTTATTTTAAATCTGCTACACACTAAAAAGAAGTGTTACACATTCATTTCTGAAGTAGACCCTTCAAGTAACCCACAATTTTCTTTCAACAATAAAAATAAGTTATTTACTGGAGACTGAAAGCTTCCTACATCCTGTAAATATTAAGGTACCTCCCAAATTTCATATATGTAGTAATGTACTGAGCAATGTGATACAGGAGCACTGATGCTAATCTCCAGTTAAGCAGGCTAGCAGAAGCACAAGTCACAGATGTCAACTAGCAACCATTTCAGAACATGCTCATAGAAAATTGTAGCTGGCTAGTTTAACAGCAATATAGCAGTTTTCATAGTTCTCAATGTAATTTTTCTGACTTTAATGAAGAGGATAAGTTCGTAAAACATAGGTTGTACAAATACCTGTAGCACATATAATGACTGGAGGCAAATTACCGAGCCTCTCCACAGCATCATCCTTTAAACAGAAGGGCTATGCCACCAAGCTTTAGCAGCTCTTAAACCAGAAGTCTGATGACAATGGGATTATTTCAGTTGGAAAGAGCATTGTTTTTCAACATCAGAGCATGCACTCAGTGGTTCCCAATTGCTGGATTTAAACGATGCTGTGAATGGTAAGTGAAGATGCAAGCAGTGCTAGGTCAGACAGAGTGCAAGGTGGATCCGTCAAGCCACCATTTTCATCAAATGGTTATTATGGCTGCAAAGGAGGAGTTGAATACAGAAGAATTTACCCTATCTGGTATACATTTCAGCGACTGCCCCTTTTAGAGCCACCACTGGAAAGTTGTTTTGTCAATTTTCAAGGAGGTCCAGAGTCTCTTGAATATAAATCTTGTCCCAGGCACCCAACAACGAAAGTCACTCAAGGAAACATTGATGCTGTTTGATGTTTGGTTTGTTGGGCACTCAGCTGTGCAGCCATCAGTGCATGTACAAAGTCCCAATTTTGACAGTCCAGTTTTTACACAATCCAATCTAGCCACTGCCACGAATGATGATGATGATGATGAAATGATGACGACACAAACACCTAGTGTCCGGGTAGAGAAAATCCCCAAACCAGTCGGGAATTCAGTCTGGGACCCAGTGATCCAGAGGCAGCAACACTAGCCACTGGACCACAAGCTGTGGACACACTGTTGCTGTGAGGAAAATGTTTGAAATGATCACCTCACATTTTCTGAAATTGAAGGGACCATAAATATTGGACCGAATGCAGCATAAACCACTGTTCACAATTATTTCGGCCTAACCAAGGTATGTTCCTGTTAAATCCCACATTCTCTGGCAAGTCCAAAAATACAGAAGAATGAACTGGTGTTATTTTATGATTGAAAAAATTCGACAAAGGATGGTCTACAGGTAATTGCAAATCGTCGCAAGTGGCAAAACATTGGTGTGCCATTACGATCCCGAAGAGACTACTTTGTTCACCAATATGGGTCATCTCACCTCTGTGATCTTTGACACACACTGCACAGTCAATGTTCAGTGGTTATGCCAAAAGCTTTTAGCAGGAATTTAAAAAAGTTTACTTACAATTTAATTGTTACAAGTTTTCAGAATACCGTATTTACTTGAATCTAAGCCGCACTTTTTTTCCAGTTTTCGTAATCCAAAAAACCGCCTGCGGCTTAGAATCGAGTGCAAAGCAAGCGGAAGTTATGTTGGTACGTGCCGCCACAACTAACTTCTGCCGTCAAATATATGTAGCGCTACGCAGGCATGCTTTGTAGGCACAAAGATAAATAGTGGCGCCAAAACCTCTGCGTCAGTAAATAAATTTTAAAAAAAAAAGTGGAAGACGAGCTTTTTTTCTCCGCCACGAGTTTCGACCACTGCATTTTCATACATTATCCAACGAAGTAAATACAAATTCCGTATTGTTCATTTTTGAATGTAGCACAATTTCAGTGTATTACGAAAATCTGACTGGCAAGACTGTTTGGGATGTTTGTCAATATGGCCAACTCTACGTTCTGAATTTTTTCCTATCTGTGAGAAGAGATGGTTGCTAATAGGAACCTGATGAAATATGAATCACATACAGTATTCTCTTCACCATAAGAATAATACGAATATAAACTTTTTGCCATGTATTCTTTCGTGTTTGCTGCTATCTCATTTAAATCCTGTCTGCCTAATAAACTACGAAACTAGAGTGAGACAACAGCAAACGCGGAAGAATATACGTATCGTGTCATGTTTATATTCGTATTATTCTTACAGTCAGAAATGAAGCACAGCAAGTGACTAGATTTTTAAATCTAAGATGACTCTAATTTATGTGCAGAATTTGATGTAATAAAGAAGCGGCCGCAAATATTTTCAAACGGAGAAAAATTTTCGCCTAACTCTCGTTCAGAACATGTTCTATCATACGCAGTCTATTATTTGATTCTTGTTGATCATTATCAAAGAAAGCAGCAGTGTAAGTAACAACAAATACCAGTCTCTTGCCATTGTTTCGCTAATGAGACTATTCCTCTTTTTTTAATTGTACGCGGCGGTAGCGCATACAAAAGCAAGCCATGCCGCGTGCCGCGACAGGCTGTAAACACACACTATCAGAATGCGACAAACAATGCATGACACAGTGCAGTAATGCATTTTCAGCTTAAGAGTGACGCAAACACCTATAACAAAGAAAACGGCATTTATCAGATCAAAGCAAAATAAGCAATCGATTCAAAACAGACGAATCACGTGAAAAAGGAAGGGTACCCGTATAAAATACGGACGGAGTGCCTGACGCATAGCAATGGCTACATGGTAAAGCTTAACTGCTAAGCTTACGACGCGAACCAAACTACTGTAGCTGTATCGTCATTCATTCGACCTAAATTGTGTCTCATATTACAATGGACCAACTTCGTTTCGATTTGGAGGTGCGGCCTAAAACTTTTCTCTCCCCTTGAATTTCGAGTCTCAAATTTCAGGTGCGGCTTAGATTCGGGAATTTTTTTTTCCTTTATTTCGAGTCTCATTTTTCAGGTGCGGCTTAGATTCGAGTAAATACGGTACTCTCCATGAGCACTTATACATTTTTCCGTACTTTGAAACCACTTCAAAAATGTCTCACTCCAAGCTTCTTTAGGAAGTCACTTACAGCAATTTTACACTGTGATAGCTTCTTCATCGCAAGAAAAATGATGGCAACAATTTTTTTCACTCATCTTTGGGATCAGGAAGAAATCACAAGTGACCAGGTCAGGTGAACGGAGCTGGTGCAATAGCACGCCCACTTCTTTCCTCCTCCAAGAAGTACATTGTTTTGGCAGTTTTATGTGCTGGGGCATTTTCATACGCAGAAGAAGATTCCCACTCGAACTTTGGGTAGTGTGACCTCCATGTAGCAGTAACTTTCAGCAGACATTGTCATGCACACCGCTCTTACATCACAAACATTCCAGTGCTAAAATGCTCAGAACAAGCACACTCTTTGGCAAAAACACAAATACAGTGCACAAATACAATAAATGTCTGTTCCACTGCTCCACTCACAACGAAATCTGTAATTTCAAGTGGGATCTACAACCTCACCCTTAATCCACAAGAGGTAAGACACCCTGAAGGCTCAGAAGAAAAAGTAATAGGCTTTCAGTACACAGGCTTTTACAGCAAGTGTAAATTCGAGTAAAATCCTTCTGGGCATTAGGCTGCAAAATTTTCAAACTGATTGTTTGAACTGTTGAGAAGAGACCACTGCAAAGGTTCTCAAAATGGCGGTTTTATTTCAAAACACTATAGTAACGTCCAAAAGGATTTTACTAAATACTTTTCAGTTTTATGTGCTAGTAATATCACATGTCTTAAGGCCCAACTGACAGCTGTAGAGCATTGGTTAAACAGTAACACACCAGTCACTGGTCTTCAACACTGTGGTGACCCTTTACATTAGCCCTTGTAAGAGAGACTATGTGTGTTTGAAAACACCTCTTAGTGAGAGATTGTTTTTCCTTCTAATTTGTCAGTTTTTAAAAAATCTTTAATGTGAAAAGTCTTTCACTGAAATGCTTAGAAAGATAACTAATCAGATAATGTTACATTCTTAATTCTGTCAACTGAAATAAATTTCATACTGGATGAACAACGAAAGTAATTTTCTATTTTTTAAAATATAATGTAACTGGATAGATAAAAAAATCTATTCACCAAGTGGCGGCAGGAGAACACACATACATGAATGTTAAGTTTGCAAATTTCCTTAACCTTTATATGTACGTGTTCTCCTGCCACATGGATAGTAGATTTTTCACCTATCCAGCTACATTACACTGGATAAACAAATTTTTTACATCAACTTACCTATGAAAATTTATTTTGGTAAGCGTATTACAGCCATCAACATGCCATTACAGAGGAACGTTTATCTCTGTTTTTACTCCTCGAAATAGTCCTAGCTTTAAACGCTGCTGCATTCATCAAATGCTGTAAAATAGCATTGCGTAAGTATTCAAACCTACTAAAAATTTTGTACTTGTTATGAAAATAGAAATTAATACTGACTACATGTTACTTTTATCACTGTGAAATCATTACATTTGGAAATAGTTGCTACAAAAGTTACAAATTATCTGCAAGTGTATGAATACCAACATTCTATTAAATTTCATATAAAATACAGAAGCATATTACCCTTTCTAACTTTGTCTGCTTGTGAAGTGCTGCATTAAGAGGTGATATCCTCTCTCCGAGTTCAAATATCTCTCTAACAAGATCATTTTCTGTCAAATGAAGATTCATGCCAGACCCTAAAACCTGTACAGAACGGAAGTATTAGCACATCACATAGCATTTCAAAACGTCAAACTTTAGAGATATTAATGATTAGCTGAATGTTTACCTGGCAGAAAGCATCATATTGCTTTTTCCTGCACCAGGAGTCTAATGCTAACACCTCTTGACCAAATCTCACTTGTATATCTGGTGGATCACCATCCTGCAAATATTAAGAAGACTATGAATAAATTGAAGCAAACGTTGATTGGCTTCACAATGAAAGAGCATCACAAAGCAGCCTAAGAGTAAGCGCACCCCGGTGTGTGTGTGTGTGTGTGTGTGTGTGTGTGTGTGTGTGTGTGTGTGCGCGCGCGCGCGTAGAGAAATAAACTAGTCCACTCTAAGACAAATCACAATTTTTCTTGTGATTCCATAAGGTTTATGTACATATTTGTTCCTCATACATATTATAATGTTTCATTCCAAAACACAGATCAATGTTAATTCATTAAAAAAAAAAAAAACACAAAACGCCTTTCATATTAGTCATTATTTATACAGAGGGATCCAAAAAATGTATCCACTGTTAAAAAGTCTGTAACTTGCAAACTAATTGACGGAGTTTTCTCATTTTTGGTGAAAGTGTGAAAGTGTAGCTTAAAGTCTAACTTAAAATATCACTGTAGGTGTTTGGAATGGTCACCATTAACATCCACACACAAATAATACCGCCAAACTGCAGCACGAACTACTGACTGCTACGTGTTCAGTTGGATATTTGCACATAAATGTACGATGGATTCTCGAAGTTCATCCAATGTGCGTGGCTTTTGTCAATAAATGACGTCCTTAGTGTCCCCCACAGGTAGAAGTCCAGAGGAGTTAGGTTTGGGGAACATGGTTGATACTCCACAGCACCTCTACGGCCTATCCATCTTCCTGGTAGATTTTCGTCAAGATACTCCCCAACACATTTTGGTAGTGGGCTGGGGAACCATCTTGTTGAAAGTAAACTCTTCCGTCTCCATACAAGTCTCGGATAGGAGGTAAAATGGATATCTGAAGCTTCTGAAGGTACACCTCACCGGTAACTGTGCTGTCAAAGAAGAATGGCCCAATCAAGCCCCAGTAAAACAATCCACAACACACATTTACTCCTGGCAAATTCACAGCTTTGTCTACACGGACATTTGGATTTTCGGCGGTCCAGTAGATGCAATTGTGGCAATTTACTGTACCACTGAGTTTGAAATATGCCTCATCAGACCACACAATCATCTCTTCACACTCTTCACTGTTGCGCACCAAGTTAGTAAACCACTCACAGTACTCCATTCTATGATCTGTGTCATCCTCGTTCATTGTATGTAGCAATCGTGGGATGTAGCACTTCCACTTTGCTGTCTTCAAAATTCGCCGAACATTTGAGCGACTCGCTCCAGTTTCAGAGGCACACTGTCTCAGAGACTTCTGTTGTGAGCGAGTGAATTGTTGTAACACATGACAGGAGTTAGCTGGACTTGTTACTGTTACAGGTCATCCAGATCGTTGTTTATGAACATCTTTAACACAGCCTTCGGCTTCAAATTTGTCTCGAATGCGACGAATCAAACGTGTCAGTGGCTCTGTTTGACTCTCATTTCCCCATTGTCGTTTAACTTCATTAACATTTTTGTACTTAAAATACCACTTCAAAACTGACTTCCTTTCATCGAATGCAAGCCTTGCGCCAGCCATGTTTACTCGAGTAACTAGGTGCAACTAAGAACAAAACACTGACTATCTGGTGACAGTCATCTGACAAAACAAAACAATGCAATACAATGCTTGTGTGGCGATTGCCGGAACTACAAACTATTACACTACCAAAGATGAGACAACTCCGTCGATTAGTTTGCCAGTTATGGACTTTTGAACAGTGGATACATTTTTTTGGACCCCTCTATATAATTCAGTTTTCATTTTTTATTTCTGAAATACATTATAAGAACTCTGTATTTTTAAATTAACCTACTCAATACTTCCAGACGTTTACTGACACATGCCATCTCATCAGATTACCTAGGAGTACAAAAAACTTTTCTTGTTTCTTGACTTTTGTAACCAGCCATCAGTGCTTTGGATCCACAATTTTTTTTTGTTTTTTTTTTTGTTTTTTGTTTTTACACACACACACACACACACACACACACACACACACACACACACACACGCGCGCACGCGCGCGCGACTGCCAGTTCCCTCTACAGTGTGGTTCATTTTTCCAGATAAAAATAATACCTGCTCCCCCTGGAATGCTATAGATACAAACTATGAAATGTTTAATAACTCTGTATGCGAGCAAGATTTTTCTATAACTTATACAGGTTCATACCACCTTTTATGACTGTCATGTAAGTCTTAATAAGAGTATATGAACTTTATTTTAAAGTATCTTCAGTGATCACTGTGATAATATGATTGTTATTACAATTCTGTTTGCTATGTCATCACTTAAAACTTCCAGGCTATTAGGGGCAATGTATAAACCTTTCTCCTAACATTTCCTCTCCAACTGTGGGAGACATCTTCAGAGGTAAAATGGCGAACTGCAACCAGAACTCTAGAGAGCCACCAATTTATATGCAATCTAGGGGGCTCCACACACTATCGCATGACTTCTACTACGAGAATATTGTTGGTAATGTCAACATTCTTGATTGAAAGTAATCAAATGTCATTCTTATGTTACAATGTTGATATCCAAAGCTACGGAAGTGTACCCACCTATGTTCTATGGTTTACCCAAGGTGCACAAACAACAGAATCCTTTGAGGCCTATTGTGTGTGCTATATCATCTTCCACCCATGATTTAACTAGACATTGACTCACTGCTGCAACCTTATGTTGGTGGAACTGATAGTCACATTAAAAATTCATATCATTTCACCAACAAATTTAAAGAAATGCATGTGGGACAAAGTGATATCCCTGTTATTTTCTACGCTGTGTTATTTACCGTGGTTCTGTTGAACAAAGTTATTTCATGTATAGCTGACATTTTTCCAGCAGACATGGTGAAGTTATCCAGACACTGCATCACCACGACCTATTTTCAATATGATGTTTTTTATGAACAGATTGGCAGTGTGGCTATGGGCAGTCCTCTTAGTCCGGCTATTGCCAATTTGTTTATGGAGAGCTCTGAACAAAAGGCATTGCACATTGCCAGAAAACGACCAGCCAGATGGTACTCTTAAGTCAATGATACTTTCGTAGTACGGACATACGGTGCAGAGGAATTTGATGCCTTCCTGATACATCTCAATGGTATCAATTCAAAAATACAATTTACTATTGAGATGGAGAATAAAGGCCAACCGAATACAGAAAAACCATGCCTACTGTTACCAGCATTAAGATTCTAATCAACACCCCAGACAAAAAAGTGGAATAATTAAAACCTTGGTAGATGGGGCACACAACATTTGTGAACCAACTTATTTAAAAGATGAGCCTGAACATCTACATTGGCATTCAAGAAGAATGGTCACTCTAACACTGAGCTAGATAAGAATACTTCACCCTAGGGAGAGAATCAGGACTGAAGAGGAATGACCGCTACCCGAAGGGAAAACGAAGGGATAGTTTTCCTTCAATTGATCGGTACAATCACAGATCACACTGGGAAAATGTTGACCGAGTAGTGTGGAAACTATCTTCAGACCCACCAGAAAGATAAACGAATGTTTAAGATCAAACAATGAAAACTCCAGGTAGGAATATCAACAATGTAGGAAAAGGCAGATTGCTACTTACTGTGAAGAAGACACATCAAGTTGCAGACAGGCACAACTAAAATATACTCACATGTAGCTTTAGGCCACATGTCTTCATTAATAAAACAAACACACACATGCACACACGTGCGCACGCTTGTGTGAATTGTGTGTGTTACTAATGAAGACTTGAAGACTGGCCGAAAGCTACACGCAAGTGTCTTAATTGTGCCTGTCTGGAACTTTGATGTTTCTTCTTCACAGTAATTAGCACTCCGTCTTTTCCTACATTATTAATGTTTAATATCAGCAAAAGATATACGACATCCTTTGGCTACACTAGGTGTATATAAAATTCCTTGTAGTTGTAAACTGGTTTATACTGGTACTGTAAAAAGAAATGTTAACACCCGTCTCGTTGAACATGAAAGAGGAATTGTTGTCTGGGACATATGGATAAATCATCCATAGCAGAACGTCTTTATCGAGGGGGTGAACATGAAATAAAATTCAGTGAGGCGAGTGTCATCTCAAAAACATCACATTATCATGTGCAAGTGCACAGAGAGACTGAGATTTATCAATAATGATACCAATTTTAACAGAAAAGATGAAGGTCTTAAAACAGATAAAATTTGGATGTGAACACTGCAACATAAGAATGACGATCAATTACTTTCAATGGAGAATGTTGGCATTAACAGCAATAACCTCTTAGCCAATATCACACGACATACTGTGGTGCCCTCTACACTGTCCACAAGATCGGCACTCTCTCAAGTTCTGGTTGCAGTTCACCATTTAACCTCTGAAGATGTTTCCCACAGTCAGAGAGGAAACATTAGGAGAAAGTTTTATACATCAACCACAACCTAGCAGCTTCGAAGTTTTAAGTGATGTCAGTACCTGCCATGAAAGCTTATATTGTATGACGTGTCTGCTGCGATTTTTTAACAACTTTGTGGTTTCATCAGCATTTTTTGAAAGAGGGAAACACAAAATTATTATAGAACATAATACATATTATAAATACCTCCACATAATGCAGAATGTCTCTGAAACTTGAACGCTGGGTCTTACGATCCTTTTTTGCTCTATATTTATGGGAATCTGTTGCCAATTCTCGCAAACGTTCAATAAGCTGAGGTGTGGCAGCTTCTTGGAAGTCTATGGAATGAGTGCGTCCCATCTCAAACACAAGAGCCATTGCTTCACCTGCCGCCATACGCACATCTAAGTGTGCAGATTCTAAGAGTTCAGCTAGCTGCCAAAGTTGCCTGTATATGAAAGTTTATTATTTGTATATTACAATTAAATCTAACAACAAACAAGTACAAGTTACTATAATTTATTTGCTGCTCCTTTCATAGCTAAACAATCTCAATAAAAAATTTCAATATTTTCTATACAAAACAGATCAATATTTCATTTTCTTAAGAATCAACTGTCTCCAGAAAGAGCAGTTGTCTCTGGTCAACTGATACTGACAAATATACTGAGGATGTAGCTGATCAATCTGCAACTTTAATATAACTGTCTTGCTACTTTTCCAATTTTGGGCCATTCCTTAGAATGCATTTGTTCACTAGATGAGATTAAAAGCAGGTAATGACTCATTCACTTTTACACTAGCCACTACAATGCTGCATCAAACACTACAAATCCCATGATTTCACCCTATGTCCACATCCCTACAATAATTAACAACAGAGATCAAGCAATCAAATATTTTAGAACAGTTGCAAAATTTTCTATTACATCCCACATGCAAGTTATTTGTATAATAATGTACAAATGTTTAGTGGACCTGTACACCATTATCCAACTTCTTAATAATAATTCTGATTAATTTTGCATTAATAACTTATTTAAGGTGGCAATGTTCTTAATTTAAATAAAGATATTAAAACTTACGGTGAAAATGTTGTATCAGTGTCTGATAACAACATATACACATCTCCTGGTGACATTAAAGTCAAAAGAAGGCTCCATGAAGAAATAGCTGCTGCATGTAAAGCAGCCACTTCAGCTGATACTACAGGTACTGTGCCATTGCCCTTGAGATAGGAAGCACTGTATATTGTTTCCATAGAACGCATCAGTTGCACTATATCATTCATTTCTCCACCTGAGAGAAAACTGCACATGGCAAGAGCCCAGCAGCACTGCAAATAGAAACTCAAATTGTATACTTCAGTGAACAGAAAAAGAAAAGTGAGAAAAAAGAAAAACAGGCATGCAGTGTATGTTAGTAAATATTTCATTACAGCAGAAGGTTACAACCCCAGTGTAACCATGGTTTTAACTTTGTTTAAGAATGTTAGTGTGGCCTCAGCAGCCAGAGACTGCAGTTACACCTGCTTTAGTGTATCATCTAATAGTAACAGAATGACAGTTGTTAGCTTTAATAAAATAAACTACACCTGAGGCAGTATTAATGAAAAATGCTAGAAATGGGCAAAATAAAGTCTAGAAACATATTACTTGCATTTGACCACATAATTCAGTCTCCAGCACTGATGAGTAACTTCCAATTTTGCACTTACTTTCTGAAACTATTTAGGGGAATACGGAAGTGTCAGATTCCACCCGTCTGCTTTGACCCATGTCATCACCAATATGGCGAAAATGGCTATTCTAAGCGTTTTCAATATGGCGCCTATGATATCACTACATACACATGGCAACAAACACAAAAAAACGTATAAATAAGACAATAACACCTCCCTCCAAAAATACAATCAAACTAACGAGACAACTGCGGGAGATTGAGGGTTTTAGGGAGAGGACAAGCTAAACATTAACAGTAAAAAAAAAAAAAAAAAAAAAAAAAAAAACACACAAGATGACGAACAAAAAAATAATTACAAAATCTATAGGAATCTGACACTTCCCTTGACCTTTATAGGTCAACGGCAGCTGACGATACCAAAACACCAACGCCTACTGCAAAACTACAGAAATTGGAATCAGACATTTCCCCTGACCACAGCTGACAGTATCAAAACACCTATACCTACACATAAAAATACAAAAATTGGAATCAGTCATTTCCCTTGACCTCTATTTAGCATGTTTATGACAGTATTACATGACTCAAATGCTGCATATATAATCTATGTTACAGTGGTACAATGGTGTTCTGGATTTACTATTCTGTAAAATTAAATAGTAAATTCAATATAGCATTTTTTCATTAATATCACTAAGGTATAGTCTATCTCATTAAACCTAATAATGAGTGTTTCATTCTGTTACTGTTACGTGAAAAAGTAAACAATATGGAACTTCTCCAGTATAGCCACACAGTCCATGAAAATGGAGTACTAGCTCTGAAACACATTTGACGGCAATTAAAAATTAGTTCTACAAGTTGTCGATTCTTGGTATTACTGTCTTCGTCTGAGCTGCACAGGTCAAATGAAATATTCAATTCTAATTGGGAGTATCTTTTTGTATGGTTTATTCTACAGGTATTTGTGTGCATTATTTTCAGTTTTGGAATACTGACATTCTTCTTCTCGTATATTTAGCTTGTTCCCACTCTGAATGCCTTACTTCCTATGATGGTCCCATTAGTTTCATTTCACTGCTGGAGTAAAATATTTCAGTTCATTTATATCTTTGTTCACAGGTGTATTTAATGATGTCATGGTCATCTTGCAGTATGATGCAAATGGGGGTGTCAGACTTTTTACATTGCACGTCGAAACAGACTGGCAGAATCTGACACTGCCATATTTCCTAATTGTGATGTGCAGTTGATTTATACTGCTCAAAACAGTGCCTAAGATATGGGTAAGCCCTTCTATTGACATAAAAAACAGTATATAGAATATACAAATAAGGGAAAGCATATCTTAGTTACTTCACAGTCTGACAACGTCAAAAATCAAAACAACTTTCCCCCATCATTAAGTTTCAACACAACAGCTGCTCAGTCATAAATGTATAACAAAGTAAATGGAAAAGTAAACCACACCATATTTGGTCAACTTGACTGCTGAAAGTTTAACAGCAGCCAAAACCTTTGTTATTGGTAGGAGACTTTGAAGTATCCAACACATCAGAATGTTCAAAAACAAGTGAAAATGTAACAGACAGATACATCTGAAGAATAGACTAGCTGCTAACTTACTTTTGCTCTAGCTAATGGAGAAGCAGAGTTGTCGTGAGCAACAACACTTAACGTTGGTGATAACTCTCGACAAACTTCTTCAGAATGCTCCCCAGCACCCAATTGTACACAAAGAAGTGGTGCCAACTGTGCTGCAGCTGCCTGTTCCGCACTCCGGCCCTTCTTTAGGCTGCGTTCCACACCATCAGTCAACGTGAAGCGCCTACATTATTCGAAACAAAAGGGTGTAAGAAATCCGTAGCCACAGCAAGAGTGTAAGAAGAAAGTTAACAACCTGATACACCAGAAAAAAGGAACAAGCACAGAGGAGAAAAACCCACCTGTCAATTACATATTCAGGTACACATTTTTTAATGAATGCTTTTGCAACCGATTCAAGGGAAGCTGTTCGTCCCTGAGCCGATTTTTGATTTAAACCATCAATGGCTTCTCCTAATTTTTCTTCAAATATTTCTTCTTGTGTCTGCTCATCAATTTCATCTCCTGCAATAAATCAATATCACATTCATCAATTTCATGTTCAAAAACAGAACAAATAGTACTGTTGCTAGATATAACTCTGTAAGCACTGCTCAGACTGTTTGTTTTCTTGCTTCCAGCACTATCCTTATTTGGTTATTCCCAAACCTGTGACTTTTCTTTTTTGTCTATTGTGCACAGAAAGTATTGTAGCAATTAGGCATCCTGTGTCAACAGAAATGAAAAGTTCTTTGTCTATTACAAATTACTGCAATGATAACAGGCAATGTTTACAACTGGGAAACAGAAGTAGTAAATAACATCATGGAAGTTTCAACCCTTGAGGTTCAATGTGCTGCCTTCCAGAACTTATGGTGGTTGGGGTTATTTGTATATGGTGATCCCTTTGTCAGTATTGTAAGAAGTTTAGTGAACAGGTTATCTGCAGTGAAATACCTCAGTTACAAGAAATAGTAAATTATATCTTTTAAAAGAAACATTTCATTTCAGCAACACTACAACGACATGCAAGAACCTATCTTAGGAGCTATACAAATGAATATATTGCACAGAAAAGAAGCTGACACACTGATGGAGTGTTTATCCTGGAACTGGGGTACAAAAAGAAGATATTTCTTTTGGGTGCATGTTGTTAAGACTTTTCCCCCCACTAATCACAAACACAAGAGATAATGAGAGCTTGTAAATTCCTTTACCTTTGCATAGGCGTTATGGTCAGTAAAACACAATATTTGTAATAAGCGTTTGTTTTTTCTTAACCAAGAATTATAAACATAGTTGTTAACCTATTTATTAAAACGAGGGCTACCCCCTTCAGCAGAAAATACCTCCCTTCAGTCACTCTTACAGGAGTAGCTTATTACATTTTACCATACACAGATTGTAGTTCAACATCGATACGGACTGTGAGAGAATATTTGTGTATGTGACTATTAAGGATCTAGTGCATCAAATTTTTTAAAATGAATGAACTAACTTTGGTTCAACCATCAGAGCCAAATCAGAATGTCTTAAATACGTCAAGTCGTCACTGCTCTACAATGTGTCCAAACAACTTCTGCATTTGTTAGATTCTTGCTAGCGAAAACAGGTGTCGTCAATATGTGCGAGATATTGGGTGACATAACCTAGAAGGGGTGTATACACAACTTACCTTCTTCGGCTATGCTACGATTTTCTGAGGCGAGACTGATGACACTTGCATTATCATTTAGTGAATCTTCATCTGATGTTACGCCAACAGCGTCTGGCCGTAGCTTCGGAGTGGACCCTGAAATTTCAAGTTAATAACATCACAGAAGTAGCATTACGCAACTTCTAAATTTAAACTTTAATATCACTAAATACATCCTTGATGGTTTCCTGAAACTTCGTGATCAATAAACAATAACAGGTACGATCATATGTTACACACATATATCTCATACGTCAGCAATTTGCGAGGTTATTACGTTCGCGCTCAGAAAACCTCACAAGCTGCTGGGACACTTACCTGACTTTCCCTTTCGTTTTCCTTTGGGCATGTCTTCAACAATTATAATCCAGCCTAAAATTTACACTTAATCAAGAAGGTAAACAATTCAATATAGCTTTATGTTTACGTATACTTATCACTTGACATATAAATAAAATCTGACAAAAGCCCATGAACATGATGCAGCTCAGTGCATACGAAGCAAGCCTTCACGGCCAATGTGATTCGCAATGAATGCTGGGAATGAATTCCCAGCTTGGATATGGAACACGTGGGGCACCAACTTTGCGTTTTAAAATGAAACGTGGTATGCTATTAACTAGAATTTTAGGTTAAATATGATGTCCATTTCAAGTTAATTCATAATTTAAGAAATTGGAAACAAATGTAGGCTTAATCTTTTACATAATGCTGCACTTTATAATACAGTGGCATATTTTACTGAGGTTGGATATTGCCAGAACAACCGAGAATCTAATCCGCGGCCTACGCAAGTGCAGACATAACGGCCAGGACTACACTTACCGCACAATGGTTTTGATAACAATATCGAGTAGGGATATAGTTGTGTAAATGTTGGCGATGATTCTGTAAAACAAGTAGTATAAGTGCCATATATTTTTATGATAAAAATATTGTTTTGATAATACTGGTAATAAACTGAATACTTCCACAGCTAAAATTATGGATTACATCCATGAAATCGATTACATGACATTCTTGCTTGTGTCTCGTATGAGCAACATTCACTACGTTTACATGTAACACATCATCCGGAAGACGAAAATCGAATTTTGGAAACTGTTTTTCGATGTCGCGTTTACTTCGTAAGGTTTGAAGCGGATTTGCTAGCCTGGTTAAATAAGGCGCCTTGAAAACAGTTGATACAGTTTATGATTTAGTAAGCACATTCGCTATTTCCCTTCAATTAGATGAGGCGTCAACTGCTTCAGTCTAATATTTCTAGTTATCCTTTACTGTACAAAAAGCCGCTCCCTCCTTATTCGCCATACATAAAAAAAATTAAAAAAAGTCGAAACCTGACAGCCCAAGTACGTTTCAAAACAGATTGAGTTTACATGGGGGGCGAAAATCGATTGCGGAATAGGAAAACCGGCAACCAGAAGCGGTATTGGAAAATCTTTATGAAATCCGGCTTTGGAAGCCCCATGTAAACGGGATGACATTAACTTACTGAAAGCGAGACGAACTGCACAAATACATTCCAAAAAACTGAAAGGCAGTAATTTTGGAGGCCTCCTGGCTCATCTACGGTCAATGTCAATCATTGTTAAGAAGCACAGTGTGCGTTGTTTATTGCGCTGATGCAAAAGCCTTAATTCATTCTTACTTCATGACAGCTCTTTTGTGGGCATAGCGAGTCTTCTGCTGAATGTCAGTCCATCCACTGACGCGATCTTTCTCGGTACGTGGGTGTCCCTAAGCTCTTCACTAGAGCTCCATGGGGCTGCGATCAGAATTTTAATACACCCCTCAACTTGTTCCCCACTGCAAAAAAATAATGAGATTCTCAGCCAGCTAGGCAAGAAGTTACAAGCTAACCTGCAAATGTCCTTGAAAATACTGTAATGAAAAGATCCGTGGGTACGTATCAACAAAGTGTTCGACTCCACAGCGCATCTGCAGAATGGGTTCCCTTGGTTTAGCCTATTACCTGGCAACAATGAATGACTGTCTGTTTCTCAGGACTGTAAGTTCAACCTGTTTTCTCACGAACCACAGAGTGGGAATATCTATGTAATGACCTATTCTATTGCACGCTACACATTTGATAATTAGTTACAGCAACAGCGAACTATTGTTGCTCCCATGGATGCAAATTGAAGTATGTCGAAGGAAGAAAAGTTACTTTTCATATGTACGTACCACAAAGATCTAATAACAGTTATCATGTTAGTAAGATGAGCTGTAGAGGGTGCCCCATAGGGATGGTGAACATTCAGGGATACGACAGGAGCGATCATTCGAAACAAAAATGACGAGCAAACTTGGGCTCAAAACTGTGTACTTCAAGAGCTAAGAACACTTGTTCATCTTCGTTGCTGGAAAAACTGAATAAGTGCTTATAGCTCTGGAGGTGAGCATTTTAGAGCCCATGTTTACTAGATTTTTTTTTTACTTCGAATGGTCGTTTCTATCATATCTTTGAATACACACTAATGAGCCAAATCGTTAGGACTATTGCCCACCTGTGTTGCGAAATCTAAAAATAAACACAACGCCGTGAAAATCGGTCGCATGGCATGGTATGGGGAATCATTTTAGCGACAATAGAGGCCTTAAACGAGGACGTCCAGTGACATAAACGGCTTTGACAAAGGGTAGATGGTTACGGCCAGGCACCTAGGAACGAGCATGTCGGAAACGACAGAGCTGATCGGCTGTCAACGTGTTACTGTCGTGAACGTACATTGAGGTGAGAAAAGTCATGGGACATGCACGTAAACAGATAGCGAAGTATCGCAAACACAAGGTATAAAGGGACACTGCATATCGCGGAGCTGTCATTTGTATTCAGATGATTCATGTGAAAAGGTTTCCGACGTGTTTATGGCCGCACGACTGGAATTAAAAGGCTTTAAAAACAGAATGGTAGTTGGAGCTAGAATAATGGGACAAATGGTTCAAATGGCTCTCAGCACTATGGGACTTAACATTGTAGGTCATCAGTCCCCTAGAACTTAGAACTACTTAAACCTAACTAACCTAAGGACATCACACACGTCCATGCCCGAGGCAGGATTCGAACCTGCGACTGTAGCAGTCGCGCGGTTCCGGACTGAAGCGCCTAGAACCGCTTGGCCACAACGGCCGGCAATAATGGGACATTCCATTTCGAAAATCGTTAGGGAATTCAATATTTCGAGATCCACAGCGTCAAGAGTGTGCCGAGAATACCAAATTTCAGGCATTACGTCTCACCACGAACAATGCAGTGGCCGACGGCACTGAACGACCGAGCTTAGCATATAGTTGTCACTGCTAACAGACAAGCAATACTGTGTGAAATAACCACAAATGCAGATCCACACATACCAAGAAAGTTGATGTTGCACTGAACGACATCACGGGTTGTCCTAAAGCTCATCCACTACGTGGTCATCAACTGGCACAGTAAAGACTTCTGTCTAGAAAGAGCTTTCTTCTCAGCACTCGCTGAACTCCACACCAACACGGAGAGGAAAGATGGCAGGCAAGATAACAGCATCTGGAGGAATGGCTGATTCCACAAGAAGCTCTTCCCCCAGGCCACACACAGAAATGGTCCACACGGAAATCACTTAATCGCCTACGTTCCTGTATCACAAGATCGAGGAGCAACCTGCAGAGGTGGGCTCCCAGGTGGACTCTCTCAAGTGTGACTGCGGAGCTGCCGTGCAGACATCATCACATCTACTACAATGCACATTATTACCTTCAACTGTGTGCACTATGGAAGGTCTTGTAAATGCTATACAATGTGCACTGGATGTTGCTAATTTTTGGGCATCCATTGCATAGTTAAATTAATCAATGTTTGTTAATATATATATACACGGCAGCATGGCTCAATATTTCTGCAGGGAATGTCCAACGATTTATTGAGCCCATTCCACTTCGAGCTACTGCCGGGCAAAAGGAGGTCCGATACGATTTTGGAAGGTATATCATGGCTTTTGTTTCCTCAGTGTACATGAACATTACTGTGAACAAACTGCATCCCTCCGTGCTCGTGCTCGAAGGTCTTCTCCGACGGCGATGGTATCTTACAACAGTATAATTGTCCATGTCACAAGACCAGAATACTGCTTTAGTGGTTTGAGCAGCATGACAGCGAACTCACGTTGATGGAACACATCTGGTACGCTATCAGGTACTAGTTTCCCGCCCACAAACCACCAGCCCATAATTTACAGGCATTGCGTGACATCTGGCGCCGCAAACTGAAGGAAAGCTAAAGACTTACAGAATCCACGCCATGCTGAATCGGTACTGTATTGCGTTCCAAACTTGTATCAATACGATACTAAACAGGTGGTCATACATTCGGCCGTCCACCTCGCTAGCTGCACGGCCAGCGTGTCGGGCTGCTAACCGAAGGGGCGCGGGTTCGGTTCCCGGCCGGGTCGGAGATTTTTCTCCGCATATGGATTGCGCGTTGTATTGTTCTTACGTCTGGAGCATCATAACTGACATTCCACTACTGATATGGGTGTATGGGCACGTCCCGAAGCCAGTAAATTAAAAAAAAAAAAAAATTTGGCTGGTCAATGTCAGTTCAGTAGGGCGAATGTATGCTGCCAGTCAGTCTGTTAAATATATACACATTTCAAGCAATTATCATATGCAGATAAGATTTATATATGTGACAATCTGAGACATTTCCTCACAATACCATTCAGATTATTTTACTGTTGTCACAATAAGAAAGTGTAATAAAGTATCTAAGACGTACATGACGAATATGTACGATTAATATTTTAAATTTTCCAGAAGATGACGAATATTAAACATATTGTGCCAGAAAAATATGCAAGAATTTTGTCGCTAAAAAATTTCACAGTCTGACAAATCGTTAATTTGCTGCGTATTATAGCTGGAAATTCGACTTTGTTTGGGACACTTTCACATTGGCGAACGGGGAAGCCATTTCGCAATGTCGCTGGAGCATACTTAATTGAAATAGAGACGGTAATATAATCACGTGTGGTACAAATTCTTACAAAATAGCGGTTGCTGTCCCTCAATAAAAGAAATAGCGGCATCTGAACTGTGACACTTCTCTTTAACAAGTGGAATGCCCATTTATTTCTTGAGCCAAGTCCATGCCATGTAGTAAAATCAAAATATTGTGACATTTATGGAACGTGAGTGCAAAATACACAGTATTTTTGAACGGGATCTGTCTGTGCTAGCGATAGAATGACATCCGAAATCCGTAATGCGTTTACGGGCAAACCTTACACTGTATCAGTGTCACATGACTTTGGAGGCACACTTCTGTTCGGAGCATCTGAATGCTTACTCAGGGCTAATTCAAGCATAGGCTAGATCGGCCCTAAAACTGCGCCAGGTTAATTGCGGTTAGTTTTGTTTTTTGCTTGCCATGGATTTGCTGAAGAGATGTCGTAATACTGTTAACTGTTCATTGATGTTTAATGTTACTGAAACGGACTATCGAAAATCTACTTCTGTTGTCCACGAATCGCCGCGCGGGGTTGCCGCGTGGTCTGGGCGTCTTGTCACGGTCCGCGTGGCTCCCCCCGTCGGAGGTTCGAGTCCTCCCTCGGGCATGGGTGTCTGTGTGTGTTGTTCTTAGCGTAAGTTAGTTTAAGTTATGGACCGACGACCTCTGCAGTTTGGTCCCATAAGACCTTACCACAAATTTCCAAGATTTTATCCACGAATCACTCTTAACGATCACTTACCTATAAAACCAGCCATCCTCATCTTACGGTCCCAATTTTCGGCGTACTCTGCGTAGTCTTCTTGTGACATATTACACTCACTCCACGTATCCTCCGTTCCTGAAACATAAGACAGTACAAAAACCTCAACAACAGCTGACTAAATTGTACATCACATATAAACAATGGCGAATTTCACAGCTGTTGTTGCAACGTAAACCAGCAGTTCACAACCCTGTCAATAAAATGAGCCAGACGTGTGAAAATCACACTGCTGTATGTGAAATAATCTCATTCGTAACAGCGTTATTTGAATGATACACGCTAAACTAAATAATCGATTACACCATGCGACGAAATCAGCCTTTCTCTGATTTTGATCACCCTCCGAGCTTGGGTATTCGCAATGGTCTAATAACTATTATCAATTAGGGTTTCCACTATCAGGATTATTTGAGAGCCACTTCTAGTAAGAGAGTAAATGTGTCAGCAGTCTTAGCGGCGTTATTATTGAAATACACTCCAGGAAATTGAAATAAGAACACCGTGAATTCATTGTCCCAGGAAGGGGAAACTTTATTGACACATTCCTGGGGTCAGATACATCACATGATCACACTGACAGAACCACAGGCACATAGACACAGGCAACAGAGCATGCACAATGTCGGCACTAGTACAGTGTATATCCACCTTTCGCAGCAATGCAGGCTGCTATTCTCCCATGCAGACGATCGTAGAGATGCTGGATGTAGTCCTGTGGAACGGCTTGCCATGCCATTTCCACCTGGCGCCTCAGTTGGACCAGCGTTCGTGCTGGACGTGCAGACCGCGTGAGACAACGCTTCATCCAGTCCCAAACATGCTCAATGGGGGACAGATCCGGAGATCTTGCTGGCCAGGGTAGTTGACTTACACCTTCTAGAGCACGTTGGGTGGCACGGGATACATGCGGACGTGCATTGTCCTGTTGGAACAGCAAGTTCCCTTGCCGGTCTAGGAATGGTAGAACGATGGGTTCGATGACGGTTTGGATGTACCGTGCACTATTCAGTGTCCCCTCGACGATCACCAGTGGTGTACGGCCAGTGTAGGAGATCGCTCCCCACACCATGATGCCGGGTGTTGGCCCTGTGTGCCTTGGTCGTATGCAGTCCTGATTGTGGCGCTCACCTGCACGGCGCCAAACACGCATACGACCATCATTGGCACCAAGGCAGAAGCGACTCTCATCGCTGAAGACGACACGTCTCCATTCGTCCCTCCATTCACGCCTGTCGCGACACCACTGGAGGCGGGCTGCACGATGTTGGGGCGTGAGCGGAAGACGGCCTAACGGTGTGCGGGACCGTAGCCCAGCTGCATGGAGACGGTTGCGAATGGTCCTCGCCGATACCCCAGGAGCAACAGTGTCCCTAATTTGCTGGGAAGTGGCGGTGCGGTCCCCTACGGCACTGCGTAGGATCCTACGGTCTTGGCGTGCATCCGTGTGTCGCTGCGGTCCGGTCCCAGGTCGACGGGCACGTGCACCTTCCGCCGACCACTGGCGACAACATCGATGTACTGTGGAGACCTCACGCCCCACGTGTTGAGCAATTCGGCGGTACGTCCACCCGGCCTCCCGCATGCCCACTATACGCCCTCGCTCAAAGTCCGTCAACTGCACATACGGTTCACGTCCACGCTGTCGCGGCATGCTACCAGTGTTAAAGACTGCGATGGAGCTCCGTATGCCACGGCAAACTGGCTGACACTGACGGCGGCGGTGCACAAATGCTGCGCAGCTAGCGCCATTCGACGGCCAACACCGCGGTTCCTGGTGTGTCCGCTGTGCCGTGCGTGTGATCATTGCTTGTACAGCCCTCTCGCAGTGTCCGGAGCAAGTATGGTGGGTCTGACACACCGGTGTCAATGTGTTCTGTTTTCCATTTCCAGGAGTGTAAAATGATCATGCAGAGAACGTGCGCTAGTCTCAATACTTGGGCCCACATCACCAGCGAATAGGAGTCACCGAACAAACATAACAGTCCCTATGAACATGTATCTCACTTTGCATTAGCATCTTTCTATAGAGAGCGTATCTACTACCACGGTTCGAGTAACAATGATGCTTAGAAACTAAGATTATCATACAGAACACATACTGACACACTGTAGTCTTGCTCTGGTAGTTACTGCTTTTCAAGACAGTCACTATGATTGTCCAAGTGTTTGACACAGTGATACATTGAAGTATCGATGCCTATAAAGGAGAAACCTGTCATCAGTTCATGACGCTGTTATGAAATTCCTTCGTGAGTTGAGAAGTTTGATAAAAACATTGACCTCCGTACGTCGATTTGAAATTCTATTCTTTTTCCTCAGAATAGAAAGTCGCGTCCAGTTATGCATAGCAATCGTACTTGCAGCTTATTAAACAGAATTCGAGAATACCAAATATCGCGTCAAATTTGTGACTGGATTCACGACTTCCTCGCAGACAGGATTCAACGTAGTTCTTAATGGGACGATATAGTCAGACGTAAAGACAACTTCGGAAACACCACAAATGAGTCTTACGGGGATGTTGCTGTTTACAACAAGCGTAAATGAACTCTAGCGGATAACGTCGGAAGATCTGTGTGGCTGTTTACGGATAATTCTGTTGTCTGTAAAGAAGTTACAAGACCATAAAACTAGAAAAATGCAGGAAGGTCTGCGCAGGGTCAACGATTGTTGGATAGTTTGGCTCTTGAAGCCTCACGGTAAATAAATGTAACGTACGGCGTGTAAACAGGCGAAGAGAGCTACTGCTGCTACATTACAATATTGGTGACAAAATACTACCAAATACGCGCGAATAATCGTCCGGAGTGACTTAAATTACAATGACCACCGAAAACTAATAGTAGGAGAAAGAGATCCCACGCTGAGATCTACTGGAAAAATACTAAGAGAATGTAGTTCATCCATAAGAGGAGTAGTTTACAAAACACTCGTTCGTCCGCTCCTTGATTATTGCTGTTTAATGAGGGATTCTTGCCAGAAGGGTTTAACAGAAACGATCCAGAGAAGTACGGCCCGTTTCGTCACGAATACGTTTAATAACGACAAGAATGTTATGGAGACGTTCATAGAGCTCCAGAGACTGAGACAGAGACCGTGCTTGGCGGAGAAGCAGACTGCTACAATTTCGAGAGAGAAAGTTCCGAGTAGATGATGATGTTTGCTTTGTGGGGCGCTCAACTGCACGGTCATCAGCGCCCGTACGAAGTCCCAATTTTTACGCAGTCCAATTTTTTTCCCACAGTCCAGTATAGACATTGTCACGAATGATTATGATGATGAAGTGATGAGGACAACACAAACACTCAGTTTCCAGGCAGAGAAACTCCCCAACCCGGCCGGGAATCGAACCAGGACCCCGGGACCCTGAGGCAGCAACGCTAGCCACTAGAGTTCCAAGTAGAGTAAGGCAATAGGTTATTAATTTCTTGCGCATACATCTCACGAAGTGATCGTGACGGGAAAATCAGAAATTATAACTCATAGAGAGGCTTACCGAGAGTCGCTCTTTCCACGCAGTACTCGAGAAAGGAACAGGGAAGGGAGGAAGTGAAAGACTCTCCGCCACACACAACGACGTGGCTTGCGGAGCGTGGATATGGACTGTCGTGTCCTCTTCAAAGGTTCTATACTACAGTCGCCTTATTTCATTTGAAGGAACACCGGAAAACTTGAACGGGGGTGAGCGGACGGTAATTTGAACGCCGTTCTCTCGAACGAAGGAAGAAAGGAACGAACGAAGATCAGCCCTACGCCCCCTCGACACTGACCTCATTAGAGACGGAGCACAAGGTCGGAATTGGGGAAGGATGGGAAAGGAAATTGAAAGTGCCTTTTCGATGAAACTGCTCCAGCATTCACCTTAAGGGATTTAGTGAAATCACTGTGAACCTGATTTGGATTTGGACTGCCGGACTGGAATCCGGGTGCAAGTATTTGCGTTAACCGCTTTGTCGTCTAGCTCGGTAAATGCTGTGGTGGCTTCAGGTTTTCCAGATTGCCGTCTGATTGCTTCTGTTGTCTTCTAACATATATGTCATGCAGAACAGCTTCTTTTTTACCTGCAATTATTGCGAAGCACAACGAAGGGCGAAGGCTCCAATTTCTGCACTTCGTCTTCCCCTATATTTCATTGCATGAATACGTAAAAGAAGAAAGAAAGTAGTTCAAAATTTAAAGTCCTGTCGACGACAAAATCCTTAGCGGAGTACATGCTCCTATTAGGCAGGAATGGTGACGGAAATCGGCCATAACCTTTTCGACAGAACCATCCCAGTATTTGTTTTACGCGATATATGGAAGCCAAATATGAGCGTGCGTTCCATTACTTTACCCCCCAGTAGAACTAACGTATTATCTTATGTAATTCTGGTTCGATCTTTTGATGTCAAGTCGTTATCTTTTAACGACCTTGTCACCGGAGATCTTTATCATACGCTGCGTTACCTTAAAAAAAAAAAGATCTTGGATAACCGATGGCGTTACGTGTCACGGGATGGTCTGCATTTCCAATTTATTCTCCAACTTTGTACCGAGGTGTTCCTGCGCCCTTGACAGAACTGCCAAAGCGGCACCTCCCGCCCCCCCCCCTCCTCCTGCTCCTCCCCTACTGTAAAACTACCTTTCTGCAAATTTTAGTTTGATATATAACAAAGAACAGACTACATTTCTTCCTCATAAATTTCTAACAATACATAAATTACTAATTAGAAATAAAAGGGTTATAATGAAGAGCTGAGAAATCATTCCTTTTTAGGAACTGTGTTTTTATTACTGCATGATTTTACTTTATATTTCCTTGCTCTGGGGGAAGCAAACTCGTTGATTATGTGATCGAAGTCAAGTTTGGCAGCTATGCCATATTCTATCGACAAGATAACTAAATGTAAAAGTCTGCTACTCGAACTCACGTAGTTTTTATCCTCTTTAATTTGCAAAGGCTGCGTTCACTGATACTGTCGTAAATATTCTCAAAGTTATTCTGTTGTCTGGGTAAGCACACTAAAAAAAAAAAATAAAGAAAAAAAAAGCAGAATGAAAAACTTTCAGTATATTCAAATGGAAATGATCTTAATTAGCTCTTTCTCCTGAAAGTTGAAAGCAGCTGTTTCGGTCCACTAGTTCAGCTGTATCAATAATCTTCTATATTTGGCACGAAAAACAGCCGCACAATTTCCCTAGATAAGATATTACTCTGTTAAATACTTGGAAGCACACTAGCTCGAACAGTTTCGCGCCAGTCCTCAGTCGGCAAAAATCGGAAGCCTTCGGTCAAACAGCAGTTTGCTTTAACACCTACGCGCCGACTGTACAGATTTCTATGTAATAGCGAAACAGCAGACAGAACTCTATGACCGAGTAGTGTAGGCGGTAGATGTATGTACCCAGCGCACTTGTCACGTAAACGATAAGCTACGTTAGCTGTAGACGTCTGTTCGGTAGTAATTGTTTCTTTATTATGGTGCTTGGATGAAACGGCACTGTGGCAACAGAGTGCATTTACAGTCGCGGACCGAGGAAAAGGCTTCTTGTCGTAGGTTGAAAACTAAAATACCTCTCCCTGTTAATTATGAAGAGTCTTTCTTTATTCCTTTTTTTCTGGTCAGTTTTTGTACCCCCTCTGTGCCTGCACCGTTGCCGAGGACCAATCTTGCCACACCCTCCGTACGACCCTGTGTTGTAACTGGAATTTGTTAACACTTCACTCAGTGTCAGTCCAAAAGACTGAAAGTACTGCAATCATTCACTTTTCGGCAGTTTCTTTTCCTTGTACAATTCGCTCGATAACATTGACAGGCAGCCTTTTTCTTTTTACCTTTCTTTAAAAATTCTCTGCTCAAAGAGACAGTACGGACTGTTTTGACGTCCAACCCATTGCAGAGCCTAGTTTCTTCTCACCCAAGTACCAGGCGAGTTGGCAATGGTGTAAGGAAGTTCCGAATTGGGTATAAATGAGGGGAGCTGTCAGTTCTGGCATTTGCGTTGAAATGAAGGGAACCCTACCGAAAATCTGGAGCGGAACCGAGTGATTGGAACTACGTTTAATCTATTTCTGTGACAATGTTGTCCACGCCCATGTGTGTGTGTGTGTGTCTGTGTGTGAGGGAGAGAGAGAGAGAGAGAGAGAGAGAGAGAGAGTGAGAGAGAGAGGGAAAGAACGTGTTCTATGTATGAGTGTATCCTTTTCAGCAGTCCGTGATCTTGTTGTTAGCGTTGCCGATTCTCAATCGCAGAGCCCCGGCTTCGGATCCGGGCCAGATCATGGATGTTCTTCACTCATGACTGTGTGTGTGTGTGTGTGTGTGTGTGTTCGTGTGTGTGTGTGTGTGTGTGTGTGTGTGTGTGTTTGTTATCATCATCATTTCATCCTCATGGACGCGCAAGTCGCCGAAGTGACGTCAAATAAAGAGACGCACCAGGCGGTCGAGCAACCCAGATGATACCTCCCTGCCATAAATGTCACACGCACATTTCATTTCATGAGTATCTACTCTGGACGACGATGGTCGTACTTGTGTCGAGCAACATGTCTGTTCTCGTATTAAGCTTAATGCCCTGTGCATGAAAGAATTAAGACGGCCAGGGTCGACCAGTAAATCTCACAATTTTGGTTCTTTAACTAATGGTGAATAGCCCACAGGAGATGTACCCAACAAAGAAGAAAAATACAAAAAGACGTTAAAAAGGAAGAAAAATTAAGTATAAGTTAACGAAGGCTATTTTAAACCGCAGAGGAGTACGAACCAACAAGTAATAGAATAGGTCGTGCAATCTTGAAAAGCAAAAAAAAAAAAAAAAAAAAACAGATATCAGATTGCATACGTTTCATCTAAATCGTAACACCTAACGTGAGTCATTAATATGGAAAATATTTTTAAATTTGATTTGTGTATTCCTCAATCACTTCTTGGTAGAACATTTCCATATTTAAGGTTGAACAACAAGTACACTTTTTTTGTTCTGTTGATTTTTGTTTATTTCTAATAGTTTTCCCCTTATTGGGCCACCCTTATGTGTTATTCAACATTAAATATTTTTAAATTCTCTTATCTAAAAGTACTGCAACCGGAATTACTGAGAGCTGATGTAATTGTTGGGACAAACTCGTTATGATTATAACTGAAGTAAGGTATAGCACAGTGGTTTTCAAACTTTTTGGATCCACGGGTCCCTTGACTGAAGCTCATAAACATCCGCGGATTCTTTCGCACATGACATCCGACGCGAAGTGTGGGGCAAATAAATCTAAGTTTAAAAAAAAAAAAAACAAAAAATAGTAGTTATTTCTTTATTAATTATTGACGTAACCCATTGTCACCAACTTTATCCGTCATCACATTTTATTCCTACAATGCACTCAATGGGATGGATGAATTTGCTTCTTCATCATCAGTTCTTCAAATCTCGGGACAAGATGGCAAATTGCTACTCACGTCTCTTTCTCCACATTTGTGTAAATGTTGAAAAACCCATCTCACATACGCAGGGGATTTGAAAAGTTATGAAAACTCGTAGGACTTTGTTCCCTACTTGTGGATATTGACCTGCTTCACCAAGCTCCAAAACTCAAGCAGCGATGAGTAAATGAACTTCGATGTCATTGTGGAGTCCGAGGAGCAATCAATAAATTGCTCTTGTTCTTCAGTGGTACATGTTGGTGAAAGTTCTGTATTGAAAACATCTTTGATCACGTAGTGCTATTCGACTTCTGGAAACTACTCCAGAAAGTAATCACTGAGTTCAGTTAAACAACCGACAAACACAGACTTCAGCTATTCACTTAACGGAAAGTCATTGTCTTCTAAAAACGTGTGAATAGCAGGGAAAACGTAGTGTATATCTCTAGAATCTAACTAGGCTGTCATTTACCATGCTTACGCTTACTGTGCAGCCCACTAGATATCACTACTAGCGTACACGTTGTTTCTTTAGTCACAAAGCAGATAAACCAAATTATTATTTTTATGAAGACCACCACGACGTTCCTATTGTAAGGCCTCGATGCCTCAGGGAAATGACACACACTGTTCGAAAACCCCTGTTATAGGATACTTACCTCACTAATAACATTTTACGCACTCTTCTTTTTACATCCTGGAGTATAATAAATTAAGCTTATTTCAACACAACCAATGACCAATGTGTCGCCCTCCACCTCCTGAAACTCGTCTGGCCGGACATGGGGATTGCAGCCTTCCACCATACTCCACACCTACAAATCCCTCATCCGTCCTATCCTCTGTTATGCCAGTGTTTCCTGGATCTCCGCCCTCCCCCCCCCCCTGCTTTTACAAGGCAAGGCCCTCCAAATCCTCGAATGCCATGTGCTCTGCCTTGCCTTTCACATCTGCCTTCCTTCCCCTACATGATTCCTGTATGACCTCATCTCCTTCCCCCACTTCCTCCTTTTCCTCTAACATCTCCAAATCCTTTACATTGTCTGCAGGCTTGATCCCCTGACCCCCTGGTTTCCTCCTTCCTCTCCATCCCACGCCCGTTGCTGCGCCTCTATCGCTGTATCCCTCCCTCTCTGCACCTCCACACCCTCCATCTCCTTCATCAGTGCAATTTCCAGTACCTCCCCCTCCTGGATGTTGAACATCGCCATGACATATACCCTTCCTACCAAATGTAACCTGGCCAGGTTACCCCTCTCTCCAGGGCCCCCTTTTTCCTCACCCCTCCTTCTCCCAGAGCAGATTTTCCTCCTTCCCTCCCTGAGTCCTTGCACCCCCTCCTCGGTTGTTTTCCTCTTCCCCCTTTCCTTCCCAGCCCTCCTTCGGCGCAATCCCCACCTCATCCCCCTTTCTCACCCCTCCTCCTCGCTTCCTTTTCCCTTTTCCCTTTTACCTTGTCCCCCCCCCCCGCCCCCCCCCCCTCAGCAGATCCTCATAGGTTTTTATTATCAGTGTGCTGCGTTAGTGTTGCGTTTCAGTGCCGTTATACAGTGTCAGCTAGTGATGTGGTTTTAATTGTGTGCACAACCTGTTTATTGTCCATGACTGTTCCATGCTACGCCGTCCATCCTGTGGCTGTTTTCATCGTTCTACGACTTTTATGCTCTGGCCGTACTTTGCCTGGTGCCTTTTAATCTAGTGTATGTTTTTTGTGTGACATACTTTTTTTAGATTTTTTCTCTGATTTACAGTCACCGCTTTGTATGCTTTCTTTTCTTCTGTTCCACCTTTTTTGTTTCTTTATTCGGCCATGTTTTACAAGTCTTCCTGTCTATTTATGTCTCTTGGCTGAAGAGCAGCGCTTATGCTGTTGCCAGCCCGCCCCTGGTGAGGAATGGAAATTGCAATAAAGGAAAAAAAAACAATGTGTCGTTGATACCAATTATCTGTTATCTTCCACGATTTATGTGACGCCTTTCTCTGCTCATTTGGTTTATCTCCACAGTGTGAGAAGTGGCGGATGAGGGATTTGAAGATTGCAATGTCCTGTGTTAGCTGTGTAACATTGACTGAGGTCTGTTGCAGGTAGAAGATAAAAGAAATATGAGTTTGAGACTTGACACTGTTCCGAGTTAATGATCAGTGATAAAGGTACTAAAATTATGTCTTTTTGATAACGTCAAATCCCGAGATAAGCGCCAATAATGGCTTCTGAATTATTAGCGTGGGAACAGTTATGATCTGACCTTATAAAATCTCTGGCAATAAAGTTGAAACAATCATATTCAAGGCGTCACGTAGAACTGTCATAGTGTTATTCTGTACATCTACATCTACATCTACATCTCTGTGTATATGATTATTCTGCAATTCACAATTAAGTGTTCATTGAACCTCCTTCAAGCTATTTCCCTGCCGTTCCATTCTCGACTAGCGCGCGGGAAACACGAACACTTAAATCTTTCCGTACGAGCTCTGATTTCTCATATTTTATGATGATGGTCATTTCTGCCCGTGTAGGTGGCATCAAAAAAATATTTTCACGCTTTGAGGAGAAAGCCGGTGATTGAAATTTAATGATAAGATCCTGCCGCAATGAAAAAATCTTTGTTTTAATGATTGCAGCCCCAATTCGCGTATCACGTCTGTGGCACTACCTCCCTTATTTCTTGATAATACGAAACTAGCTCCCTTTCTTTGTACTTTTTCTCCGTCAGTCGCCTTTGATGCGGATGCCACACCGCACAGCAACATTCCAGAAATGGGCGGAGAAGCGTAATGCAGGTAGTCTCTTTTGTAGACTTGTTGCATTTTCTAAGTGTTCTACATGAAATAGTAATCTTTGGCTTGCTTTCTCCATAATATTATTTTCTATGTGATCCTTCCAGTGTAAGTTATTCGTAATTGTAATCCCTGAGTATATTGTTGAATTTACAGCCATTAGATTTGTGTGATTTAGCGTGTAACCGAAATTTAGCGGATCCCTTTTAGTACTTAGGTTGATGACTTCACGCTTTTCATTATTTAGAGTTATTTGTCACTTTCGGCACCATACAGATACCTTGCCTAAATCATTTTGCAGGTGGTTTTGATCATCTGAAGACTTTACCGGACGGTAAATGACAGCATCGTCTGCAAAAAATCTAAGAGGGCTGCTCAGATTGTCTCTAAAATCGTTTATATAGATTATTAATGGCAGAGGGCCAATAACACTTCCTTCAGGAACGCCAGAGATTACTTCTGTTTTGCTCGATGACTGTCTGCCAATTACTACGAATGTGACCTTTCCGACAGGAAATCATCTATCTAGTCGCATAACTGAGACGACATTCCATAGGCATGCATTGTGGTTAGATGTCGCCCGTGAGGAACGGTGTCACAAGCCTTCTGGAAATCTAAAAATATGGAATAAATTGGACATCCTATGTCGATAGCACTCATGACTTCGGGTGGATAAAGAGCTAGTTGTATTTGCAAGAACGATATTTTCTGAATCCGCGTCGACTGTTTGTCAAAAAATCTTTTTCTTCGAGGTAATTCATAACGTTCGAACAGAGTATATGTTCAAAAATCCTACTGCAAATTCACACTAGCGATGTGGACCTGTAATTCAGCGGATTACTTCTACGTCCTTTCTTTTGTTATTGATGTGACTTGTGCAACATTCCAATCCTTACGTGCAGTTCTTTCGACGAGCGGGCGGTTGTATATGATTGCTTAGTATGGATCTATTGCAACAGCACTCTCTGAAAGAAACCTGACTGGTACACAATCTGGACCGGAGGCCTTGCCTTTATTCAGTGCTTCCTTTGAGCTTGTCTACACTAGTTTCCAAGGGCCTTCAGAAGCTGTTCCCAAAGTGAAGCCGTAATTGCGTTCTTATTAGCGTCATTAGAAGGACTGTTTGAAGCACTAAACGTTTCGCTATTGCTTCAGAAGCTGGTAAAACATACCGCAAATTCAGCCGCTGAAGTTCAGCTCAGCGATTTAACAGATACGCGCCGGTATTGCACAACTTTTACACAGTATTCAGCGCAACAACATACATCCACGTTCGAAATGTTCCAGGCGCTAGAGGCAAAAATGTTCGCGTATGGCTATAAGTCGAGTCAACGATGGCACATGCTACTGCAAGATTATTGTGAAGATACTGCTACTTTTTTTTATTTTTTTCCATCTATCGCTCCTGTTACTATTGCAATCTTCATCCGCGTGAACAGTAGATACGCATTGATTGATGTGTATTTCAATATGAAACGTATCCTTGTTTTCGTTGTTGGTCACGTTGCAGACATACGAAAGGGAAGTAAAAAGGTCTTTTGTTAGTAATATACTTCGTTCGAGAAAATAAGGTCTTTTGTTAGTAATATACTTCGTTCGAGAAAATACGTCTGAGGATTGGTTTCAACGCCATCCAGTAAAACAGTACATACTGTGCATACGGCTTAAAATACGCCTTTTTAAACGCTACCAGCTTATTATTAAAAGAGAAATTTGTTTGTTAGATAACATAGGTTTCAGTGGCGATAAAAGAAGCACCGAGTGTTACGGGAGAAAAAAATCAATGTGGTCATAACCTTGATGCGGTACATAGTGACAGCTTATTTGTTTGCCCGTCTGCGCTCGCAGCACTTGTGCCTGATGGTGTGTTAGGGCGCTCGAACGGTCCAACGACGAGGCACGGAGAACAATTCGCTACTAAGGGGGTACGTTAATACTGAGCGACCACTGGGACTTAAGCGCTGTTCTTACTTTGCAAATATGTTCGAAGGAACATTGCATCGTACATCTGAACGATACATGCACTGCACGCCGACACTGGGCAAGCGACTTTCGATTAAAATATCTCCCCTGTTACGGAATGAACATAATGGATGTACGAGTGCAGGTTGTCGACACGTGGTTGACGACAAATGGTAGTTTGTATCTGGCCTTGAAGGGTGCACGGATGGCCTAAGGTAAGGCATCGCTCGCGATGTGAACCTGTTAATTCAACGGATTACGCCTATTTCCTTCCTTGGTTAAGCGGTATAAGTGGGAAATCCGAGTTCGAATCCCGTTGGGGCAGAAATTTTCACTGTCGTCATTCCCTTACACAGCTGATGATTGTCCACATTCGCAACCGAGAATGCATTTCTTTTGATCCATAACGGCTGAAGCCGCTGCAGCGCCAGTTCCTTCAGATGTGTATGCATGACCGAAGGAACATCGTATCGCCCTTCTGAACGACACAGGGACTGCAATATCGTACCTTTTGGGCAAGTTATAATTTCGCATAGCATACAAGGACGCTCCATACTGATGGTACAGTCAGAGGCGTATCGAGGGGATGGTGAGATAGGCTCCCTCGAAGAACGTAGTCGCTGAGGGTACGCTGAAACTGATCGAAAAAAACAACAACAAAAAAGACTGTTTTAAAGCCAACCGAGGGAGGTACATGAGTTCTCCTGCCACTCATGCCTACGGTAAGAAGTTTTCCTCTCGGCTCGAGACTGTAAACGTACATTGTCATCACAATGCCATTTCTGTAGTGCCATTTCGTCTGAAGTGGCCCAACAGACAAACAACTAGGCTTATTTACGTACAGACGTCTATAGCTAATATGGTTTATGTAGCAACAGTGCGCTTGGTTTCTCACACGTTTAGTCCATGTAGTTCCTGTATGAAATCTCATTGGGTAGTTATTATTCAATAATGCTTTACACTTATTAAACCAGCTTACAAAATCATAAACTTGCTTAAATCCGCCAAAAATTGGTTTTAAATAATTAACCTGGGAACTGTTGCGTTCCGATCTTATAAATTCTCTGGGAAGAAAGTAGAAATAGTCATGTGTCAAGGGTCATGGAAAATTATCGTGGAATCATTATGCAAACCCCATCCATTCCGAGCTCGTTTTTTCCGCTAGTTCCCAAGGAACGTGGAGTAGAAGCTGACATAAAAAATGGCAGAAATGTAGTTTTACTAGAAAAGGGGAGGTGGGGGCCTTGGTAAGAATGCTAGACCCAGAGGACCATGTATGGTTCTTGATACAGCAGTGAATGCGGCCTTCTCTGAGTTTAAAAGTGGATCGGGAAAACAAGATGATGTCGCCATTGATTCGAATAGTGGTTACATGCGGCTCTCCAAGATTTTTGAAAGTCTTGGTATTTGCATGACTACTGCACTTTACATCCATTTGAGTCTGCTTGTCTTCTTCCTGCTCTACAATTTCTGCCCCTACATCCCTTCGATTAACACATTAACTGTTTCTTTATGGGAGGTGCCCTATCAGTCTGTACCTGAAAACACTTTACTCCCCTATTCGGTTACATTGCTCTTCATTAGTTGCTCGATCTGTCCAACTAATCTTCAACATTCTTTTGTAGCACTACATTTAAAACGCTACTATTCTCTTCTTATCTTTACTATTTATCGTCCGTATTCTGATTCCAAAAAAGGCCTCTCTTCAAACAAATACCTCCAGAAAAGACTTCCTAACATCTACATTTTTTTTCGACATCAGCAGTTTCCTCGTTTTAGAAAAAGATTTTGTTGCTGTTGTCAGTCTGTATATTCCCTTTACTTCCGTTAGACGCTATCCATTTCTCTGTCAGTTGATCTCCCAAAGTCCTTTGTCCTCTTTGGTGGAATTACAGTGTTATTAGCAAACGTTAAAGTTTCCATTTTTTCTCCCTGAACTTTAATTGGCTCTCAAATTTCTCCTCAATTTACTTTTCTGCTTGCTGATTGTACAGACTGAATAACGATGAGAATAGACTACACCCGTGCATCATCTCCTCTCGACTACCGCCTCCTTTTCGTGTCTCTCGACTTACAGTTGCAGACTGATTTTTGTTCAAGATATAAATCATATTCCATTACATGTATTTTATGCCTGGGAACTTCAGAATTCCAGAGCAGGAAAATAACTATTAGTTTCATAAGAGAGTGAACTGGTTTTCTTCGTTTCATTAGCACTGATACTCCACTGTGGCCACGGAATCAGTGGCGAAGTTGTTAGAACTGCCAGTGGCTGCTTGCATCCGCTCCGGCCCAACCTGCCTCCGATCAGATCTGGACCACGTTGTGCTGCCGCGGCCTTGATATGACGGCATTACTACACGGGGTCCGCTGTTCACGCCGCCAGCTGGGAAGTGGCCACCCGCACTTTCTCTGTTCCCGGCACAGGCCGATAAGCACAGGTTTCCCTCTCACCGAGCTTCTGGCGGAAAAGTGTGTCGCGCTTATGAATAGCAGCCGGGAGGAACCGCCTCTCACACAGCAGGATACCTTTTGAAAATCATGTTCCAGTAACAGGCTTTTATTTAGCAGGCAGCAAGGGGGCGCAGAGTTACCGCATTGTCACATCATTAACTGTTTGGAGAAAAGCAATGACGGGGCCACCTACTCTAAGAGTTTGTCCACGACACTAGCAGCTAATCGTCAGCTCTCTATCGTTATCAGATTCCTCAATAATAAACTAGATTACTATTACGTATCATCAGAATTTCTCAAAAGACTTCGACAGCGCTGCGCAGTAGGGTAAAGCATCCATATTTCGGGGTGGTTAGAAGTTAAGTCCCATAGTGCTCAGAGGCATTTGAACCATTTTTCCGGGTGGTTGCCTAATTCTGGGTAGTCTGGATAGCCCCCTTGCTTGGCGTAGCACTCTGTAGCTCTCTCTGACAGTCAGCATCGAAGGTCATTCTTAAACGCCATTGTGAGTTTAGTACCGGTGCTGTTCACGTTTCGTTCATCACACCTATTTTTGGATAGTGGTCAACATAAAAATTTTGTACAGAATTCAATTGGAAGTCCTTCCTCCAGCCAGGTAAGACGTACTTTCAAAGCATTTCATATGAGACAGTAGTTTGAAGCATGCTCTCACTTAGCTAGTCTATAAAAGTGTCGTCTGCAGTTCGCTTAAGGGTCAGGTTGTGCCTAAATGGACTTAAGGGATGGTCCCTAATACCGTGTAGTAAAAGGTTGCACTATTTCGCTTACACGAAATTTGTGATGAGTTTATACAAACTCATGTTCTGAATTTTATTCCAGATGCCACCTTTCCTGTGTTTCAGATACAAAGACAGTGGGCCATTGATGGGTTGGGCATATTGCAGAGCCGCAGCAATAGAAGAGGCTGCAAATAGTTTCAAAATATGTGGGCTCTATCCTTGTGACTCCCTGCTTTTTTCGTCTATGGATTTTCCTCCTCAGCAATCTTCAACATATGGTGATGAGATCTTAGAAGCTGCAGCACGGCCACTGTCGACAACAGTTGGTGGAATGGAAGAGACAGTGGTTTCCACTTTTGAAATCAACACGCCTCCTCTGCTTCCACCATCAAACCCATCATAAAGAGCAGGTAAAAAAGCTGTTTTGACGTCATCTCCTTTTAAATACGCTTTCGAGCAGTCCCTGGGTAAAGGAAAAAAGAAGGCAAGTACACCACCTTCAACATAATTTACGCCAAGAGCTTCATGTGGTGCATCTGATAGTCGTTCGACATCTGGGACTACCAAAAGGAAGCTCCTCGTAAGAAAGAACCAGACGGTCACGAAGAAGCAGGATCACTCCGATTCAAGCGCTGATGAAATCATACTAAAAGACTCGCAATCTGAATATGAAGAGGACGAGGGGTGCTTTTACTGCGACCAATTGTACATCTAAAGAGTCGTGGGTTAAATGCATCGGTTGCTTTCGCTGGTGTTATGAGCTTTGTGCAGGTGTCGACGATGATGCTTGGAAAGATTTTAAATGCATCATCTACGAGTATATCAAAAAGTACAAGGACTAAACATTTTTCTTGTTGTGGCTCAAACGTCTGCAGTGCAACCGACAACTATGCAGCACGATTTACTTCCGAAACAAACATTTCGTCGTTAAATTTTAGTGTTTAGTTACCACCAGTAATAAGGAAACTCAAAATCTCGAAATTAGGAACCATATTTTCCGGAGGAAAAGATTACACGTTTTATTTCTTTGTTCTGTTATTACAGAACAAGAAAATATCCAGAAGATTTTTTGCAAAGGTAGTATTTAAATATTCGCTACTAAAAGTATAGCTCATTTTCCTTAATTTAAAGAAAGCTAATTTATTGGCAGTCTTAAATTTAAAAACAGTACACGATAAAAGGCCACTTTCCCCGGTATCTCGTTTCACATGTCGACATACAAACTTAGAAGTTCAGGGGTTCAGTGTGGAGACCAACCTGTGTGAAACGCTCCTCTTCCTTCCGCCTCGCCGATGGCTAAGGCACCTGAAAATAAAAGGAAAAAATACTGTTAACTTTTCTGCTGAACACAGTTCTTAAAAATAAAGGAGAAATCGCAAAAGCATTTGTCGTTACATCGTACTTCATACCCCTCCCATTTTCACTGTCAGGAACACTGCACACACAGAGCGACTCATCGACTTTACTCTCTTACACGAATAAACAGATATTCAAAGAAAGGATATAACACAGAGATGTGATCTTTCATACCTACTGTTCAATCTATATATCGAAAAGAAATGATGGAATTTAAGGACAAGGTCAGGGGTAGCATTACAAACCAGGGTGAAAGAATGTCAACGACGAAAGTCGCTGATTACATTGCTGTCATCAGTGAAAGAGAGAAATTATTGCAGGACGTGTCGAATGGAATAAACAACCTAATGAGCACACATTGTGGTTGAGAGTAAACCGAAGACGGACGAAAGCAATGAGGATTAGCAGAAATGAGATTAGTGATAAATTTAATATTCAAATTGGCAGGTCGCGAAACAGACAAATTGAAGGAATTCTGGTGCTTTGGAAGCAAAATAATACATGATGGACGAAGCAAGTGGCACATAAAAAGCGGACTGACACAGGCAAAGAGGTCATTTCTGATCAACGAAATTATACTAATATCAAAAATCGGCCTTACTTTGAGAGAGGAATTTCTGAGAATGTACGTGAGAACCACAGCATTGAATGCAAATGGACTGTGTGAAAATCTGAGAAGAACAGACTCGAAACGTTTGAGAGGTGGTGCTGTAGAAGTATGTTGGAAATTTGGTGGAATGGTAAGATAAGAAACGAATTGGTTCTCCGCAGAATCAACGGGAAATGGAACATGTGGAAAAGATTGACGAGATGAAAGGACAGGATGATAGGACATGTGTTAAGACACCAGGAAATAACTTCCATGGTACTAGAGGGAGCTGTCAAGCGCAAAAACTGTTGTGGAAGACAGATTGGAGTATATCCAATAAATAATGGAGGACATATGTGTTCAAATGCTACGCTGAGATGAAGGGCTTGCCACAGGACAGGAATTCGTGGTGGGCCGGAACAACCCAGTCGCAAAACGACAAAAAAAGACAAAAACCCGGCGCTCTGCGTCTTTATATTTTAGTCTGAGACTATTTTTCCAGAAATTATTTTTAATCACTCTGTTCGGACAGAGGTTTTCAGCAGGTTTACCATTGTTGTAGGCAAAAGCCGAAACAGGAAATCCCTTACTGATTTTCTCAATTGGGACCAGATCTACCAACCAGCAACCGAATCCAGAAATGTCAACTAACGTTAAGAGCTTCTTGAGAGTGACAAATGAGTTATTCAAAACCTCCATATATTTACGCCAGATATAGTTACTGATGCAGAGCCGGCTTCGCAGATAGACTGGAGGCCAGGTAAATTTTACGTTTTCGTTGAATCATACGCAGTTGATACCTTTTGTTATTAACATGCTATCTCATTACCAGTCAGAGGCAAGATCCTTATTGATTTATAGTATATTAAAATACTCAGTCACATCATTACTATCAGTTCCTCAAAAATGGAAGAATCTGCCGAATTACTATGTTTTCAAAACATAAAGAAACGTGAGAAACAATGTGGTTACAGCGATCTGATAAATGACGTCTGCACTTGAATACGGAACTCGTACCGTACACATGGCAAGACAGTTTGTATCAAAAGGTATCATCAAGTTAGTATGCTATGTCTTTATTTCTTCCATGTACTTTATGTTTCGCTTGGCAGATCATTGTATTTAGCAGCCTAATTACATACATTATGTGCTCACAATCTTTCGGACACCTATTTGTGGACATTAATATGCTGTGTTTCCACCCTTCACCCTTATGATGCTTGAACTCTGCTGGGGATACTTCCAACGGCATGACTGAAGGTCTGTGGAGGAATGGCAGCTCCTTCTTCCTCAAGACCCAAAACCAGAGAAGTTAATGATGTTGGACAGCGGGGTCTGGAGGGAAGTCGACATTGTGGCTCATTACAAAACTTTTCCTTTGGGTTCACGTCGCGAATCAGGCCTGGCCAGTCCATTTCCTGTCCATAACCATTGCTTCACAGATGCTGCTTTATGACAGGATGCGTTGTCGGCCTGAGACAAACAAACCATCTTCTCTGATCTGTTCCTCTACTGTATCATTTCACAACACTGTCAAACGTGTTTATATCTTTCCGCACTTACCATTTTAATCAGCGCAATAAGGGGACCGCATCGTAACCACGAAAAACATCCCCATACCGTAACACCACATCATCCGTATTTCAATGTTGTCGCTATACGTGACGGCAGGTAACGTTCTGCAGACATTCGCCAAACCCAAATTTTCCATCGGATTCATCACTACAAATCATCCGTTTCCAGTACTCTACTGTCCAGGACCGTCGCGATTTACCCCACATCAGACTTCGTTTAGCGTTGACTACAGAATGTGCGGATTACGAGAAGCTGTCCGACTATCGAACCCAATTCTTCTTTACTCCTTACCCACAGTCCCTGTGTTAGCCGTTAGCACTTTAGAACTCAGGAGTTATACCCTCTGCCGATTTGATGCCATTTTTTACAACCACCTTTCGCGAAGCTCGACTATTCCCGTCCGTCAGCACATGGTCTTGGTTTCGCTGTGGTTGTTTCTTCGCGTTTCCACTTCACAGTCACGTCACTAACAGTGGACTTGGGCAACTTCGAAAGGGTGGAAAATGTCCCTGGTGGATTTGTTTCTCACGTGACATCCAATGGCTACTCCACGTTCGACACCACTGAACGATCCTGTTGTTAATGCTTCTCCATTGCCAGCACAATAACCTATTTTCATATTGCTGGGTCACATTGCTAGTGGTCAGTTCCGCATGACATAGGGGTGTCCGGATATTTGTGATAAGATAGTGTACGTCTTGTCAATATTAGAAACCTATTTTGTTCTTATTGTGTTACGTAAAACGATTATTTGTTATTCTGTATTTAACATTGTTTGAATAGCCACTCATACAGTAAAATTATACAAAAAAAATGGGATTGCGTCGTTCAAGGGATTGAGTTGATTGCAACGAATACGATAAAATTGAATGTCAGACTGCCATTCCAAATATTTAGAGTTCGATTTCCAGTCTATCATAGCATGTTTCCTGTCATTTACCACTTCTTACACTCTGACAATGACTTTCTACTGTGAAAAATGGCGCGTTACACTGTAGTTCGTAGTCCACATCAAACTAAGGGTCCTCCTCTAGCTGACCGGATAATATGGGTGTACCACCTCGACTGTGCTATTAAAATAATCTTCTACGCTTATACAGGCGTTGTGTCTTGAATTGATCGTTACCGATAGCCTTGATAAGATGTGAGATTTTTATATCGACAAATTTCGCGTTAATAGGAATGTTGCTTACAAAAGGCCTTAGTTTACTTGTAAAAAGTGTGCTACAACATTTATTTGTAACGATTTGCGTGAACGATGTTAACATTCGCAACATTTCACGATGTACAGAGGTCCGCACTGGTCTGATGTTACTGTATTTCTAAGGCGAAAAGCCCTATTTTTGACGATGACATATAAACATGTCGGAGAATTTTAAAGTCTCATATGTGCTGAAGCAAAACCTTTTGCTGTATCACTTGAAAATGGCCGAAAGACCGAAACTGCAATTGCGAAATAAATAATTTCTGCAATCAACAGCGAATTCGATGTCTTTAAAAAAATGTATTTAGTGTCTGCTCGGGTCGCTCGGTATGTCTAATCAGTGAGAACATTATGAGAACGTCAAGCATTTTTAATTCACTTTCTGTTAAAAGACGAGACTGTTACATTTCTTTCACTGCTCTCCCATGACAAAGGACGGTGGTGCTCTGAGGGCTCAGTATAATGAGTTCGAGTAACAGGAATATAGAACGTATATTGCGGCAATAAAGTGATGCTGTTTATTTGTGGTTAATAATAGGGCTGATTTTAGTATGTATTGTGGAATTCACAATCACAGCACCAGCAGTTACTACAGTTTCCACATAGGCTATGCATGATTGTCTCATGTTCAAAATTGAATTTTACATTCTGGTACAGTACCGATAGACATCCGACAGGTGACGTGAAAACTCCACATATTTAAACGTGAAAACTCCACATATTTAAACAGAAAGAATAAGAGAACCATTTCAATGCTCCTTCCGTAATTTGTCAGAATATTTGGACTCAGATATGAAATTTCGGGTAACTGTAATGTTGGTATTAAACGGAATTTGATTATCCCAGTACACTGATAACTGATAAGTGTTCTGTCTTGTTGCATAAAAGTGTCGTTTGGAATAGGAGATAAAAACAGCAGCCCGGTGTTTTATTACGATGAGTAATGACTTTTCTTAAAATAGCTGCTTACTTCCTAACATGTGTATTGTATGTATATAGAAGTAATTCCCAGAATGATCCTTGGTAGCAGAGTAGCACTAATTAGAATTTTTTGATAGTATACTTTAGAGAAGCAGCCTGCCGGGACTGCTTCTGCCTGTTCGTGTGTGGTTTGTCTCGGTCTGTATCCCTGAAGACCCTCCATCAATGTGTTGTTTTTTGTTTGTTTGTTTGTTTGTTCTTAAGTTATTGGCTTTATGTCGATATAAACTTAAGGACAACACAACATCCACTCCCCGAAGGGAGAAACGCTTCGGCCCGGCCGGGAATCGAATCCGTGCCCCTTCGGTTAGCAATCTGCCGCGCTGACGGCGCAACTACCAACACGACGTGTGTACAAATGCAGCCTCGTGAATGGCGCCAGAGAAGTTCTGCCAGTCAGCTGACTGCTGTGACGTTGCGTGCAGTTTCCGCTTTCGTGGTATCTGCCACACGGGGACGCAGCGCATTGCACAACGTGAGTCATCGGCTGTTCCCAGTTACGTCACAAGTGTACACGCATCAGACCGCACGAGCGAGTGGGCGTTCCAGTCGGAACACCGCTCTCTACACGGACTACATTCACTATAGTTGCGCAAATGAAACGAACAAAAATGACTGATCAGTTTTCCATTAAGCGTCCCACTCATTCCTTACGAGGAATAGTCATAAAGTTTTAATTATCATCTCGAAAACCTTAAGTTCCAAAATCAATTGTTTATTAGTTTGCGACTACACGACTACACTACTAGTACACATTGAAATTCCCGCTCCATAGTACCGCAATACATCGTCAGGGGTGCCAAAACAATAAGGGAGAAGAAGACTGATTAAGCGGAGACGAGCTGCTGTTTTGTCACCCCTAGCGATGTGTTGAGGTAGTGAGGAGCGGGAATTTCAATGTGTTCTAGCCATGTAGACGCGTGTCTGAAAATAACAAAAAAATAATCATAATTTCATGAGGCTCATCGGTGACGATGTTGTCTATACGTACACAAACTGAAGTAATATCCATCTGACAACTGTTCAGTTTCTTTCTCTCTTTCTCTATCTTGTACATGGTGTGTGAGAAAAGTAATGAGAATATTTTTTATCTACCACCGTTTTTATTTTTCTCAAACAATAGTATTGTCTCCGTCAAAGAAACTTGTACTCTTGATAAGGAATGTTCCCCTAAGGCCTGTTTCAACTTTTGAAATGTCACACTCGCGGGTTGACATAAAGCTTGATTGCATAACATTGCCTTAAATTCTGCTGTTCCATTTTCGTAACACACAACAAAAACATAACTTCATTGGAGGAGCTCCCAAAAATCACGTGACGGCTGTGCAGACCTGAAACTCGGACTGAGCATCTGGAGGGAATGAACATAACGGTCTACACAAGCAGAACAACACAGTGTTGGCAGATCGCTCGGAGTTTTGTCAATCTCATTACTTTTCTCGCACACCTAGCGTATTAGCAAGTCTTCTGTGGAGCAGACCACATATGAAAAGTTCATTTGCAAACGGTAAAAGGTACCGTATCCACAAAATCTTAACAGTAGAGACAAAAAGTTTTACAACTACAGTAGCGTCAGAATACGTTTTGTAGCTTTGTTGTTATATTCAGACAGATGTTGGGACACATTACGCCAAGTCTAAATTGATTTGGTGCCTTCTGACAGAAAATTGCGTTACTTTTGGTTACTGTTGTTCTGGAGTTACTTTATATTACTACAAACAGTAGAATATAGTTGAGTATTTAATTTGCAGTGTTCTGTACTGCAGTTTACACTCTTCAAGGCTTACTTTGAACTGTTACTGACTTCAAAGTTTCGAAATATTGCAAGGCAAATTAGTGAGTATATATTTATTTCGCAAAATACTTTACTCGTTATTTTCACTTACACACAATCTGAACAATGGCCTAAATGGCATTCCCTTGCACTTTTGCAGCAATGTCATCACCACGCAGAACAATATTAAAGACCTACTCTACAACAAAGTCTGCAGGTGAGAAGGAGGTAATCCACGAACATCTATCATCCATAAGGAGATTGACATTATCACAACATCCGTTTCCTACATGTATGCTTTGACTTTCGTTCCTGTGTAAATTTTTGAAAGATATTGATATTATAAACATGAAAATTAAAACTCTCTTGAAATTCAGTCGGTAACAAACGGGAAGCATTGCAGAAACCACTGACATGTTCACAACTAATTTGAGGCCTAACACTAGCATTTTTTGAGTGCTTATTTTGTCTCGCGACAATTTTCTAATGGACTTTCAGTTTCTGTTGGTGAATCACAGGGTCTGAGCACTATGGGACTTAACATCTGAGGTCATCATGAGAACTCAGAACTACTTAAACCTAACTAATCTAAGGACATCACACACATCCATGCCCGAGGCAGGATTCGAACCTGCGACTGTAGCCGTCGCGCGGTACCAGACTGAAGCGCCTACAACCGCTCGGCCACACTGGCCGGCAATCACAGCATTCATCTGATATATCAAACTCTATAATTTAATTAAAAACTCACAATAAAAAAACGCCAGATACGTCCTTACCACATACAATGTCTTGTAAACAAATGTCGGCCATGTTGTGTGTGACGTCATTACCAAGAAGAGCAACGATACTCTTTATTATGAACCGCGAGTCTTAAGGGGAAATGCACAACAGATACGATAAGTTTTGGCAAACACAACAGTTATTATTCCATAGGTGATGGTTTTAGGCAGCACTGGCACCTGTTACCTTGTTTTTCAGTTTTTTGTGAACTGGGTATATATTATAATCGGAGCTACTCCGTAGAAGACTTTCTAATGTATATCAACGGAATGGTGTGTGTGTGTGCGTATATATCTGTATATGTAGGTGCGCGCGCGAGCGCGTTTGTGTGTGTGTGTGTGTAAGCGAGAGAGAGAGAGAGAGAGAGAGAGAGAGAGAGAGAGAGAGAGACAGAGAGAGAGAGAGAGAGATGTTGAACACATTAAGTGTGTAAAACACTGTATGCCAAAAAGTAACTTCAGAGAATAACTTAGATGCTCAGCATGTTTTTTTCACTAAGAAAATGTACTATAATTCTAAACAAACCCTACGCGTAACATAACGCTAAAGCGCAGTTATGGCTCATGGAACATGCAGGCAACTAAACTGACAGGAGGCTGTCACATCGCCAGGTGACTGCAGCGCGTTGGAGAATGATCTGCAGAGGATTGCTGTTTGCTGCAGGGCCCTGCAGTTGAGATTCATCGTAAAAGAGTGTATAGTAATGCACTTAAATGGGCAGGGAGATCCATTAATGTGCCATTGTGCAGTTGGCTATAAATCACAAGGAATAGCACCTGCCGTAAAATATCTAGTAGTAAGCGTCCGGAATGACCTTAAGCAAAATGACCAGGGACTGGAAAAGCAGATTCCAGGCAGAGATTTATTAGAAGAGTCCTAAGTCCTGAGAAACGTAACTGATTCACAAAACGGGTGGCTTAGAAAACACTCGTTTGACCGGTTGTTAAGAGTTACTACTCATTCTGGGACACTTACTCGGCAGGACTAACAGAAAAGATGAAGAAAGAACGGGGCGTTTCGTCAGGATTCTTCCAATAAGCGCGATTTTAATATTGAAATATCAAAACACACAGGCAGAGTCATAATAGAGTTGCATTAATGAATCACTGACAATCAGTGAGAAAATTTCTAATTCTGTGCTATGGTATTCCAAACTGAACATGAAAAACGTTTTACAAACAAACTGTTTTAGCAATTCATACTTTTTATGTACGTTATCAGCGATTCTTAAAATGCCGTTCAGTTTATGAAAATCTTTGTTTAGCTAGAATCTGTGGCGGCAATAAAAAGAAGATATAGCACATAGTTGTAAGTGACATTTCGTAAATCCCAATCTGACCTTTTCAAAAGTGACGTAGCTTATCAGTAGGGTGTGTGCAAATCTCGCCAAGTCTTTAGAACAACGCTTATCACAATTCATTGTTTCTCAACAGCTCGCGTAAGAAATTTTTCGGCGAATAGCGGACGTAGCTTGCTTATCGCGCACTTTGTCTGAGATGTCATTACGTGCAAGGCAAAATATGTTTCTGAAGCTCACTGTACTCTGTGACGTTGATTTCGTCTATCTCTTTGTTGATAACATTCACGGAGTTCCTGAATGCACATATCAGTGGAGGTTACCTTGCGACTTGTTTACGTGTATTTACCAGAACTTGACATTGCTATGGCTCTGAGCACTATGGGACTTAACATCTATGGTCATCAGTCCCCTGACATTGCTATTTCTGAAATTTTGGAAATTTGTGGTAAGTACCTATGGGACCAAACTGCTGAGGTCATCGGTCCCTAAGCTTACACACTACTTAATCTACCTTAAACTAGCTTAACGCTAAGGACAAGACACACACCCATGCCCGTGGAAGGACTCGAACCTCCGACAAGGGGAACCGCGCGAACCGTGTCAAGGCGCAGCCGCGCGCGGCGCTATTTCTGAAGTGAGCTGTAGCAACAATTTTTTAGCGACGTTGAAGTGGCCGAAATTGCTAACCTGCTGTCGCCTATGCGAGAAGAGACGCTTCTATTGTTGCAGGGATTTCTGTTGCCGGAATTTGGGAACTAAGGCGAAGAGAAGGTTTGGAACCCCTTTTTATGAACACGAGGTTGTACAACAATCTCCAGTATTAAATTCCGAACGTCTCAGGAATTTATATAGAGTACAGTCAATGGACGATTTGGTTGCTGACTCGTTCTTCGGGCAGCGGCTATAGGAAGTGCCTTGTTGGCTCGTAGTTCCTTCCTCGCGAAGCAACGTCAGTCACTTGCAAAATCGCAGACACTGTACTGCACCACGTAACCACTGATTACCGTTAGACTACTGATCCCCGAAAGCTAGGGCGGTCAATGACCTAGTACTTTCACTAGAAACTGGCAGTGAGGGCAAATGAAGGTTCTGGCAGAATAGCCAAGATTCGTGACATATTACGGTGACTGAATTCCTTTTTTCTTTTTTTGCTCCATAGCAGACACCGAAGGTATAGGTGCTCAACATGCACAATGATATATCCCTTAATGGTAACTGCCAACATAGCACAAAAGCTTTATCGTAACTGCATAGGATATGCGACCAGGATGGATACGAATCCAGTAGCTGATATATGGCATAGTGAAAAACTGGCAGTGAGGGCAAATGAAGGTTCTGGCAGAATAGCCAAGATTCGTGACATATTACGGTGACTGAATTCCTTTTTTCTTTTTTTGCTCCATAGCAGACACCGAAGGTATAGGTGCTCAACATGCACAATGATATATCCCTTAATGGTAACTGCCAACATAGCACAAAAGCTTTATCGTAACTGCATAGGATATGCGACCAGGATGGATACGAATCCAGTAGCTGATATATGGCATAGTGAAAAGGGGTCACAGACTAACGTCGCGTCAACTTCGATGTCTTTAGAACAGATCACTTGCTTAGCCTAATAAGAATATGCCGAGACGTTACATATTCAACTTAACACTAGCCAGAACTAATCTGAGGTAAGGGAAACACAGAAGGACTAAGCCAGGATTTCGAATCAAACTTCTCGTGGATGCAGGTCCTGTGCTTTACACACTACACAAGCTCTGTGTGACGACGAACAACGCAAAAACTTTGATTTTGCTTTAAGGTTGCAGTAGTCTCGTAATTGGGTTGGAGTTGTTTGGGGGAGGAGACCAGACAGCGAGATCATCGGTTTCATCGGATTAGGGAAGGACGGGGAAGGAAGTTGGCTGTGCCCTTTCAAAGCAACCATCTCGGCATTTGCCTGGAGCGATTTAGGGAAATCACGGAAAACCTAAATCAGGATTGAAACGTCGTCCTCCCGAATGTGGGTCCAGTGGGCTAACAACTGCGCCACCTCGCTCGGTGTTCTCGTACTTATGTAGACTTGGACGAGACTATCGTGGAGAGTTAGATCAAACCAGTCTTCAGATTGATGACAGCAACAACAAAAACTCATTTCAGCAAGTGGATCATTGAATTCCGTGATGCGATGAAAATATGAATGCTTTCATAAAAGGATTGCAACAGTAGTCACGCTAACACATTTGTGAAACTTAATTATGTTCCACTGCAGCTGATTTCAGGTAGCGCCTGATTATTATTCAAGCCAAGGTCGTATGGCTTCTCCTACTGAAAACGAATTTGAAGAGACAGCAAAGGACTTGGAAGAGCAGTTGAACGGAATGGACAATGTCTTGAAAGGAGGATATAAGATGAACATCAACAAAAGCAAAACGAGGATAATGCAGTGTAGTCGAATTAAATCGGGTGATTCTGAGGGAATTAGATTAGGAAATGAGACACTTAAAGTAGTAAAGGAGTTTTGCTATTGGGGAGCAAAATAACTGATAATGGTCGAAGTAAAGAGAATATATAATGTAAACTGGCAATGGCAAGGAAAGCGTTTCTGAAGAAGAGAAATTTGTTAACATCGAGTGTAGATTTAAGTGTCAGGAAGTCGTTTCTGATCGTATTTGTATGGAGTGTAGCCATGTGAAACATGGACGATAAATAGTTCGGACAAGAAGAGAATAGAAGCTTTCGAAATGTGGTGCTACAGAAGAATGCTGAAGATTAAATGGGTAGATCACATAACTAATGAGGAGGCATTGAACAGAATTGGGGAGGAGTTTGTGGCACAACTTGACTAGAATAAGGGATCGGTTGGTAGGACATGTTCTCAGACATCAAGAGATCACCAATTTAGTATTTGAGGGCAGCGTGGAGGGTAAAAATCGTAGAGGGAGACCAAGAGATGAATACACTAAGCAGATTCAGAAGGATGTAGGTTGCGATAGGTACTGGGAGATGAAGAAGCTTGCACAGGATAGAGTAGCACTGAGAGCTGCATCAAAACTAACCTTACGGTATAACTGGGTAAGTGTAAGGTTGAACAAGCATCATACACTAAATTCTTGGGAGTATGGTTTGATGAACACTTAAGATGGGAAAAGCATATAATATCATTGAACAAAAAATTAAGTCAAACATGTTATATAATTAGAATGCTTAAAAGCTCACGTAGTATTAAAACAGTGTAATGTGTTTATTTCTCATTCATGAACAGTTTATTAAGATATGGTGTACAGTTTTATGGGGAACAACAGTCTAACAAAACATTCATTTAGACTACAAAAGAAGGCAGTCAGAATAATAATAGGTATAGGATATAGAGACTCTTGTAGGCATGATTTCAAAGAATTAAAAATCATGACACTACCATCCTTATACATATATGAAAGCATATGTTTCTTAAAAGAACACGAGGAATTTTCTACATTAAACAGAGAATTTCACAACAACGAAACAAGGAATAGGAATGATTTCCACAGAGAAATTCATAAAACAGCTATGTATCACAAAAGTGTACTATACCAACCCAAAATCCTCTACAGTGCTCTCCCCAAAGAACTAAAAATAATACCAAAACTACACATATTTAAAAGAGAATTAAAAAACATGTTATTGAGCAATAGTTTTTACAGTATTGAAGAGTTTATGAATTGTTGACAATAAAAGTGCAGTTAATATTTCCCTGACATAATAAATATGTGTAATTGCTCACATTTAAATACTTGCTGTTTCTATGAAAGTGTGAAACAGTGTTAATGTAAGAATGGAAATAATCTTTGATGTGAGAATCACTAGCTTTTTTTTTGTACGTTGTTATCCTACTTGTATATTTTTATGTTAATGTTCTTATAGTTCTATTAAAATTGTAATGTCTAAGTGACAAGTAAATTCAATTATAAATTTTCATGTACATGTATTTTAAATTGTAATGTTTATTGACAAGTCCTATGTCATTTTGATGATGTACTACAAGGACGCTAATAAATTGAATTGAATTGAATCAGGAGTGAAGACCACGACAACAACAATATGATTGTAAAAAGAACCAAAGATGCGTAATTTTCGCAATATTTGTATGTTGTTTGTTTATCGGTAATAATAACAAGGTAGCGAACTTCTATGACCAGTTTAAGCGATGCACTGTCACAGTCTTCAGATATAAACATGATTAAAATGCGACTGACATGTAAATAAGAAAATGGAAATGTCATGTAAACAAAACAAAATTTAATAGTCATCCGACACCTTGTTTTCGTGTAAACAAGAAAATATATGACAGTTATATTTCAATTAAGTTTAGAATATATTTTCCTCTCTGTTTTAGATCTGAAGACGGATGCAATCTACAGCCGAAGCGGTGATAGCGTGTGGTGTTTGTGACTGTAGCTGTTTAGAAAACACTGTACTGGAACGGGAAGGTAATAGAAAGCTTTTGATTTGTGCTCCAATCAATTCAGGGCAGCGCTGTAGTCAAAGGAGAGTCCTTAAACATAGGTGGACTGATAGTCGTTGTCAACGGAAACACGACTCACAAAAGCGAGACATGTAAACAAAAGCGAAAGCACTTAAACTCCATAGCCAGCCTGTGAAATCGATATTAGAAGATAACGCGGAAGTCGAAGTTCGCTGCGCGCTATATTGCAAAACTGACTGCAGAAGCAGGCATACGTAACAAGTCCGACTATGCGAGTCTGGCCTAACAAATCATAACAGCAAGTCGCGCCATGAACCGCCTAGCCTAGGCAGTGGAGACCTGCGACACGGCTGTCCTTCGGTGGGAGTCGGCGACCCTTACAATTAGGTTACGGATGCAGAGCCGGCTTGGCGGACTTACGGTTCTTGCGGCGTCGTTGACGCTGCTGTTGACGGGGCACGTATATCCATCCCATTGCTGACCGGGCTGCGGCGCTGGTGCTCCTCTCCAAGTGCTCAGAGAGGAATGGGTACCGTTAGCGGCGGCGTTGGTATCTATATATCCGGACAGAAGTTGCATGACTCAAGTGCCGCTTTCCGCAAGAGCGCTGCAACCTGTTGCGCAACTCGCCGAAATTTGATGGGCATCGTCTCTCAGTCTAGCCCGTGACCTCTACTGCAGAATGTATTGACCTTCTATGCGCTGACCCACTTATACGGTATTTACTTCCGGATTTGGCACAAAGGCCTCATTTCCGGCTACTTGTTTCGGACATACATTCAACAGAGACAGTGGAAACAGTCGTATTTGATCTGTGTACCAGCAAACGTGTCATTTAAAAATTACTCCCTCAAAACAATGTTGAACAAAACTGTGAAGAACATTTTAATCATGTTATCCTACTTTTACAAAGTATTACGCGTTTGACAATGTAAATCGACATGTCGTTCTTCTGGTGCTCAAAAACCTTAAATGAACAACAGGGACCAAAGACTAATTCAATAGCGTATGGGTAGATCAGATTAGTAATGATGTGGTTCTGAACCGTATTGAAGATAAAAAAAATTTGCTGCACAACTCGCCTAAAAGAAGTGATCAATTGATCGGACACATCCTGGGGCATCAAGGAATGTGAATCTGGTAATGGAGGGAAGTGTGGGGGTAAAATTCTAGAGGGAGACCAATCCTTGATTACAGTAAGCAGGGTGAAGTGGGTGTAGGTTGCAATAATTACTCAGAAATAAAGGCCTAGACTAGCATAGAGAGCTGCAACATAACAGTTTTTGGGCTGAAGGCAACAAAGGCCATTCAAATGAAAACGAGACAGGTGGAAAAAGTAAATTAAGTGTCTTATTATTTCAAAAACAATTGTCATAACCGGTAACATGTTAATGCCACTGTAAGAGAATTCCGCAGCGTAGTCGAAACAACAGGCGCGCCAGATCCGGGAAGGTCAGGATGACCTTTTTCTTCGACTGCAAGGGACCGCTGCTCACTGCATTTCTGGATCACGCCGCCACAATTAACGCAGTAAGTGGGAACCGTGCAAAGACTGAAGCGCGCTATCAAGTCCAAACACCCAGGAATGCTGACAGACGGCATCAAAAATGGTTCAAATGGCTCTGACCGCTATGGGACTTAACACCTGAGGTCATCAGTCCACTAGAACTTAGAACTACTTAAACCTAACTAACCTAAGGACATCACACACATCCGTGCCCGAGGCAGGATTCGAACCTGCGACCGTAGCGGTCGCTCGGTTCCAGACTGAAGCGCCTAGAACAGCTCGGTCACAGCGGCCGGCACAGACGGCATCATTCTGTTCCAGGATCATGTCCGCACCCATTCTGCCAAGGTTGTTTCGCTGCGCTGCAATGTTTCGCTGGGGAGCCCTTACACATCCTCCATACAGTCTCCATGCGATTTCCGTATTTATGGAACCCAGAAAAAGAGACATTCGTGGCCGTCGACTTGCTTCGGACGATGAGGTGCACGACTGGATGCTATCATGGTTTCGTAGTGTAATAAAACTGGTTATGGTGAGATAAATGTACTAACCGATTCTGGATCATATGAAACGACTGATACCATATTGTAAACGTAAAAAACCATAAACCGCTACTACATAGATAAGCGAAAATGTTTAAATGCCCCCTACTACATAGCTATGCGAAAATGTTTAAATGTCACCTTTTATAGACATTTAATATAGTTACAACAATGATTTTGGTCTTCTTAAAAAAGATAAACAATTATTTTTATTTTATGTATGAAACGTATTTTCCAAAGATGATTTTGCATAAATAATCAATATATGATAGTAATTTCTTTGTTACCTGTTAGAAGCAAGTTTTTAGTTCAGTTGGTTGTACGAGTTTGAAGTGAGAGAATGGAGTACAAGTTGTGTATGTTTTAATCATTTGTATTGTGAAGTGAAATGACTGAAAATATATGTGTAATTCTCCAGAAAGTCCACTAGTGTACACATAATTTTCGTAGAAGCAACCCAATCATCCTCTAGACGATCATAAAATCTAAACCAAAGAAAGGAAATGGATATCGAGCCATCAACTCACAACAAAGAAGAGCAAAAAATAAAAAAATGAATATTCTTAAGGAAACTGATTACTTAAATTCGACCGTCACTAACTCTCGCTGCAGTGTGGCAGAGTGGCAAGTGCTGTGAAAATGTGGTCAGCCGCCCAAAGTAGTAACGTACTACAAAAATTAATAAATCAACTTTGGGTGACAAGAGGGTGGTGATGGTCAGAGTAGATGGTTTTTCCATGAAGGCACTGACCTCTTCTCGCACACTGTGATCATATATTAACAACTGTGGCGATTACTTTCAAAGGAATAAGCAGTTTATTTGCTTTTTTCCATCTGTCTCGTTTTCATTTGTTTACCCTTTGTATAAAAAAACCAAACAGCAATTATAGACAAATAAAAATAAATGCAAAGGTTCTCACCACTCCTATTCTGCATATCAGAGACAATTAAAGAGTTCCAGACGACACACTTATGGAAAAAAATTGCACAACGTTAGCAAATTCGCATATGACATTGTGATTACAGTCGAATGAAGAATTATACGGCTCACCGGAAAAATTGAATGAATTACTACAAGTCAAATTAAAGTTGAAAGTAAACGAGACTAAAAGAACATTATGAGATTCTCTAGAGACAGATTTTGAAAAAAACTACAGATCACTCTGGGATATACACTCTAAGAAAAAAATGAAAAAAAATATCGCAACGCACCACGAAGAAATTATCCGAATGGTACGAAAATCGGTAGATGTGTTGCACATGTACAGACAAACAAATGATTACAATTTCAGAAAAATTGGTAATTTGTTGAAGAGAAAGACCTTCACGAACTGAACAAGTTAGTAAAGCGGTCGTCAACCTCTGGCCCTTACGAAAGCAGTTATTTGGTTGGCTTGGCATTGAATGACAGAACTGTTCGATGTTCTCCTGAGGGATACCGTGCCAAGTTCAGTCCAACTGGCGGGTTAGATAGTTAAAATCCCCAGCTGGTAGGAGGGCTCTGCCCATAATGCTCCGAACGTTTTCAATTGGGGACAGATTCATCGAGCTTGATGACTAGGGTTTGGAAAACACGAAGACATGCAGGAGAAATTCTCACTGTGTGAGGGCGGGCATTATCTTGCTGAAATGTAAGCCCAGAATGGCTCGCCATGAAGGGCAACAACACAGGAGCTAGAATGTCGTCGACATACCGCCGTGTTGAATCGGTGCCGTGGATGACGATCAAAGGGGTCCTGCTATGAAAAGAAATGACACCCCAGACCATCACACCTTGTTGTCGAATCATATGACGGACGACAGCCAGGTTGGTATCCCACCGCTGTCGGGGCGTCTCCAGACACGTCTTCGCCGGTAATCTGGGCTCATTTAGAAGCAGTACTCGTCACTGAAAACCATTCTACTCAATTCCAAGCCGAAACTCTTTCTGGAGACGCTCCGCACGGAGGTAGGACACCAGCATAACTGTACCCACCGTACGGCCTGGCAACCAGGAATGATAGTCTGGGCTGTATTCCTATTCATAGCTGGACCCGTTTGGTCGTCATCCGCGGCACCCATTCAGCACGACGGTATGTCGACGACATTCTACGCCCCGTTTCTTGCCCTTCACGCAAGCCATCGCATGCTTAAATTTCAGCAAGATAATGCCCGCCCGCATACGGCGAGAGTTTCTACTGCTTGTCTACGTGCCTGTCAAATCCTAACTCGGCCAACACCGTTGACGGATCTCTTTCCATCTGAGAAAGAATGGGGTATTTTGGGCAAGGCCCTCCATCAGTTCGTTATTGTGACGATCTAACGCGCCAGTTGGCCAGAATTTAGCCGATATCCGTCAGAATGAGGTCCAATATCTCTATTAATCAGTGCCAAGCCGAGTAACTGTCTGCATAGGGGCCAGAGATGGACCAGTCCATTATCGATTTGCTTAGTTTTTCTGAAATTGTAATCATTTGTTTGTCTGTAAATGTAATGTGTGTGTGTGTGTGTGTGTGTGAATTCCTAAGCGACAAAACTGCTGTCATCGGTCCCTAGACTTACTCACTACTTACGCTAACTGAAACTAGCCTATGCTAAGAACAACACACACACCCATGCCCGAGGGAGGACTCGAACCTCTGGCGGGAGGGGCCGCGCAGTCCGTGACATGGCGCCAAAAAACCGAGCGGCCACTCCGCGAGGTGTCTGTACACGTACAGTGCATCACGTCTACCGATTTCCGTTCCATTCATGGTGTTCAAATGGCTCTGAGCACTATGGGACCTGAGGTCATCAGTCCCCTAGTACTTAGAACTACTTAAACCTAACTAACCTAAGGACATCACACACATCCATGCCCGAGGCAGGATTCGAACCTGCGACCGTAGCGGTCGCGCGGTTCCAGACTGTAGCGCCTAGAACGGCTCGGCCACCCCGGCCGGCCCTTCATGGTGTGTCGTTTTCTTTGTCTTGGAGTGTATAAAACTCACCCAAGTAATGGATTTCAGATCGCTGTGGAGCATTATCTCTTCATGTGAAAGATGCAAGCGAGAGATAACATCAGGAACTGGTAAAGTCATTGAAGCACTTAATAGCCGGCCGGAGTGGCCGAGCGGTTCTAGGCGCTACAGTCTGGAGCCGCGCGACCGCTACGGTCGCAGGTTCGAATCCTGCCTCGGGCATGGATGTGTGTGATGATGTCCTTAGGTTAGTTAGGTTTAAGTAGTTCTAAGTTCTAGGGGACTGATGACCGCAGAAGTTGAGTGCCATAGTGCTCAGAGCCTTCGAAGCACTTAATAAGAAGAGACTCTTTCCTGGTAACATCCAATGCAACATAAACAGGAGTGGGGAAGCCGTGTGTGGAGTATAGTAAGCTACTGCTCAGAGTCATGGACCAGATGGAATATAAAATAACTGAATTGGAAGCTTTTGAAATGCAGTAGCTGCGAGCACTGCGGATATCATGAACGGACACCATGGGAAATAAAGAGGTTTTTGTTATGTGTCGACAGAAGTGCCGACACAGTGTTATTTTGAAGGGGCCGAATAGGCACGCTATAAGCTCACCCAGAATATCGTGAAGTCTGAAACAGGAAGCTCAATGAATGCTAATAAGAAAAGTACGTTGCTTTGGAAATACTTAACTTTAATCCATCCTTTGGTATACATCGTTCTTGTTGAGACATACTTTAGACGATAATTATCAATTGCTATTTAAGGCTAATGGCGCCTTGCTAGGTCGTAGCCATGGACTTAGCTGAAGGCTATTCTAACTATCTGCTCGGCTAATGAGCGATGCTTCGTACGACTAGTCGCTAGCAATGTCGTCCGTACAACTGGGGCGAGTGCTAGTCCGTCTTTCTAGACCTGCCATGTGGTGGCGCTAGGTCTGCAAGTACTAACAGTGGCGACACGCGGGTCCGACATGTACTAATGGACCGCGGCCGATTTAAGCTACCACCTAGCAAGTGTGGTGTCTGGCGGTGACACCACAGTTTTAGAAAGAATTAAAAAGTTTTGCGGGAAGATTAAAGGAAGGAAAGGTGACTTCATTAGTCACGTTCTGCATCGCTCCGAGTGCAGCACTGAAATTATTGAATGGAAAATTGAAGGAAAAAGAGCAAGAAGAAGACCTCGAGACCAGTTTATGGACGTCATGAAAGAAGCACGGTCATACCATCAACCTAAGAAGATTCAACTGCAGAGAAAGCGGCTGAAACGCCATCATGCTTTCCGCTAGCCTCGGGATTGAAGAATAGGAGAAGAAAAACAATTTGGGTAAGTGGTCAAGAGTCAACTGTGGTGTAGTCATCTTATCCATTACAGACAGAAAAAGACAGGATATTAGTATTAAAATAGCTCTGTGTCAGATGTGCAAGGGAATTGGCCGTTAACTTCACAGAGCAACCATCTCAGATTTGCCTTAAGCGACGTATGGAAATCCTGAGACTTTAAATGTAGATGGACCGGCAGAGATTTGAAACGCGGTCCTCCCAAATGAGGATCCAGCGTGTTACCACTGTGTCACCTTTATTGTTCGACTGTGTTCAAGTATATCTCACTGGAGCGTGGCACTACCACAGGTTGAAATTCATGCCCTTTTATTCGTTTAATGAAAGTTTCATTGTGGTATACTCGTATAATAAAATTGTATGATTATCTCTTAGTACGCAGATTACATTTACTGTCACAAGTATAAATACCATGTTCCGCAATTAGTAGTCTTACGTCTACGCTACGTGCAAAGATTATATGGAAAAATGCCTTCAGGTTAAAAAGAAAGAGAGTAAACGGAGAAAAATTGTTTTTGTGTTTTGTTGCGCCTCTGAAGTTATTGCAGCTTCTTCTAGGGTAGATATATAAGCGAGGAAGAATCTATAACTTTTTAATGCTGTTGTCAAACGGAACTTCAAAGCCGGCAGCAACGTTCTACATCACCAACTCACTGTATAACACAAGAATCAGTCAATTTAGAATGAAATAAATGGCCGTATTTTTCCACTATCATCCTACACGCGGAATCTTTGTATTGCAACCACCACTGTTCTGTGAATTCTTGCTAGAAATTATTTTCCTCTTCTGCAGTTTGCGAGGCGTTGGGTCAAACTGTACGTTGCATCACAACAATGTTGCTTGTCACATTGCAGTCTTCGTTACCGAATGATTTTGTTCAAATGCGCATTTAAATGTATTTCCTTTTTTGAGATCAGGCACATCGCATGTACTTCTTTTACCGTACTCAAAGCCAATTTGAAATGTCGCCTGTTCGACAATGAGAACATGTTTTAAATTTTTTTTTAAATTTATTCTATGAACATTTGGCATTTGCATTCAGCGCCGTATTTTGTAGGTGGTACACCCCACGAATAAAGTTAATTTACTTTGCAAGTAGACACAGAGCATATAATAGCTAATGGCATATCGCAATAACAGATTTTGTTAGCAGATAATATTTTTAACCCACTCTTGAATCGTATCAGTAGTTGCACTTCAGGTATTCCCGCTATGCTGTCTTTACAAGTGAAAGATCAGGCACATCGCATGTACTTCTTTTACCGTACTCAAAGCCAATTTGAAATGTCGCCTGTTCGACAATGAGAACATGTTTTAAAATTTTTTTTAAATTTATTCTATGAACATTTGGCATTTGCATTCAGCGCCGTATTTTGTAGGTGGTACACCCCACGAATAAAGTTAATTTACTTTGCAAGTAGACACAGAGCATATAATAGCTAATGGCATATCGCAATAACAGATTTTGTTAGCAGATAATATTTTTAACCCACTCTTGAATCGTATCAGTAGTTGCACTTCAGGTATTCCCGCTATGCTGTCTTTACAAGTGAAAGATTAGCCTTGTCGGTCTTTGATTCTGTGACGATTCTGTCTTGGAATACTTTACGCTTCCGTCAACACCTTTAATTCGTATAATACATTATACAACCGTCCACTACTTTTTTGTCAGGCAAGGTGCCTCGGTCGTGGAGCACACTGTCTTCCACGAGTCGTAATTGCTAATACTAATACACTATGAGAGGAACAAGAAGTAATCGTTTCGCAGAGCAGTAAACTGCAGACAAAAGCATACCGCCGTACACTTTTAGAGAGACTGTGATGTAACAGTTGCAACAGGACTGCCTCACTGTGTGCGTAATAGGACCGGGCCTGGCACGTACTGCACACGAGTTACGCAACTGTTACGCTAAAGTGATTGCGCAATGCTGGGTTTTGAATGGAAACAGCTGAAGCGACTAGCGGGCAACTTTTGTCTGATGACTCCCGAGGGCTCGCCATTGAAGGATTTCACGGCGTGTAGAGTCCATTTTACAAGGTGGTCAGTTGTTTGTTTCTCCATGTTTCTTCACTGTAAAACAGTTCACAAAATTACTGTAGAGGAAGATGTCTTTCAACAACGACCATTGATGAACGTCATGTCACGTTAAGTTGGCTTCCTCCACCCGAGAACAGTTTTCCTTGCATGCGTTTGAAGGTAGAAAGCGAATCATGTTGCTCTTTCGCATTTTTTCACATAAGAATTTTCACCGCTGAAACTGAGGTTAAGTGCCAGAAAAGACTTTTTATGTGCCACAGCATGACAAACGCACGGATTAAAAGTGGAAAATATGGTTTGTTTACACGAAAAATATGTAAAATGTAATTTCCGTAGTGGTGGAACTGAACCAGAGCATCTGTTTTATGAACTGAGGATGGTAAATGACGGCCGAAACCAGTCGTCGTTTCGACATTGTTGTGATTGTGGAGGACTAAATTATTTTCAAAACAAACAATAATCACTTTGTATCTCCAATTCGACTTGTAAGGGTACAGTACCTTTACGTAGTATCGATTATGCACTATGTAGAGATCATACATGGTTTAAGCAAAGACTGCAGTGCAGTCACCAATGTGCGAGTGGGTAAGCAGTAGAGATGGACGAACTGAAACACTTAACTGTTTCGAAACAAATGAAACAGTACAATGTAATGTTTCGATACGCTGTTTCGAAACAGTGAAACAGTTCGTGTTTTGTAATCTAATAAACCTACACATTTTATCATCTTGAATGTCTACTGTATAAGTATGTCCATATAAACACAAATGAGATGCGAGAGCGCTAATCATTCCGCAGAAAGTATGAAACTATCACTTGGGAGTCTTGGCAGTTTCGTATTTCCTGCAGCAAATGCGCTGCTTTCGTGTTGTGTGACTTACATACTTTTCAATTGGCTGAGGACAGCCATAGCTGAAGACAGAAGAACCACCACGAACGGAACTGGAGGTGGGAGCAAACTGCAGAAACAACGGATATGCTACTGGGATTCCCACATTCAGTTAGTATGGGTAATATACCCATCCTGCTAATTTCCATGCACACAAAGGGAATCATTGTGGATAATAGGCACAGTGACTATAGACTCACAGATAACACCAAATAATTCGAATAAGTAACAAAATATAACAGAAAAAATTTTGCCTTTCAAGGTGTTTCGAACCGTTACTATAAAGTCACCATGTTTCCCAGCCCTCCCCGTTCACCACTGTACTATCAGTGATATGTCAAACAGATTGCTTGCAATTATACCTAGATCAAATTTATGTATATATCTAATAACTGTCACTCTACGCCTTTTTTTTATTCAGAATGTTGTAGGCTTACTTGCGTTTCTTAATACGATTACTGTACATGAAAAGAGAAGCGTATGTTATAAAAAAAGTGTAATTTAACCGAATGATTTTCACATATTTATTATTTTGAATGTGAATAGCATGCGTTGTTTCATTGTTTAGTTAGTGTTTATAAAGCAGATGTTACGCCATTTCGTAATAGGACAGTCAGCTAGAAACGAAGCTTTATTTTCGGATATCTTAAGCTTCATTCCATTGCTTGTCAAAAATATTTCGCCACTCTTGAAAGTGTTTCATTAGGTGTTATGTTGTGTTTCAGTGTCTGTGACGAGCCCGAGTCTCGTACGACACAGAGCGGAATGAAACATCACTGTTTCGATACAATTAGTCCGTTCCAAGCGCAGGTGGACTGAAACAGCCTTATTTTGAAACAACGATACAGTTTCTGTGTCCGGCTCGAGATCGAATCTGGTGCGGTTATCCGAGACAGGGGCGGAATGAAACACCACTGTTTCGAAACAGTGAACCGCAGCCGTTCCGAAACACTGAAACAGTTCCACGTATCGATACACTGTATCGAAACATAGAAACAGTGGCCAAGTCTAGTAAGCAGTAGTCGAGTGTTGGAGTCCGTGGGTGGAAGTCGGGTGTGAGTGGGTAGAGAGAGAGGTAGCTCGGTAGCGAGGCCGGGGATGAGTGGCAGAATGGCACACAGTGCTTGATGTTGGTAAATGTTTATAAATTGAGTAATTTAATTAATAAATTCCAGCATTTAAGAAAGGAGATGTTATCATTTAGAAGTTTTCATTATAACGGAAATGGACAACAATGAGTCTCATGACAAGGAGGAAAGATATATATATATATATATATATATATATATATATATATATATATATATATATATATATAATGCTAAAATAATTAAAATAGTGTCGTTCTTTTCGAAATATTTAAAGCCGCTCTTTGTCTGAGTCTCTTCAGCCCGGAATTTCATGTTAATACACTGTCTGATCAAAAGTATCTGGACACTTATTAGTTGACATTCATAAGAGACGTGGCCAATCTTCGCCTTTTTACGACGGCTTGCAGGGGGATGAGGACACTTTCAGTGAGGTGTCTCGATGTCTGTGGATGAATGGAAGCCCATTCTTCCTCACGAGCCAAAACCTGAGAATGTGTGTGGGTGAATTCTTAAGGGAACAAACTGCTGAGGTCATCGGTCCCTAGACTTACACACTACTTAAACGAACTTATGCTAAGAACAATACACACACCCAGGCCCGAGGGAGGACTCGAACCTCTGGCGGGAGGGGCCGCGCAGTCTGTGGCGTGGCACCTCAAACCGCATGGGCATTCCGCACGGCAAACCTGAGAAGGTAGTGATGTTAGACACTGGGATTTGGAGCGAAATCGACGTCCTGACTCAATCCAAAAGCGTTCCATAGGTTTCAGAACGGCACTCAGGACAGGCCACTGCACTTCAGGCATGTTATTGTCAACAGACAATTGCTCCACAGATGTTGCCTTATCAAAGATTGCATTGTCGTGCTTACATAAATAATGGTCGTCTCTGGTCAGTTTCTCTACTATACGCAGGTGCTGTCAGATATGTTCATATCTTCCCGCATTTAGCGTTTTCTGAAGCACAGTAATGGGACCATGCCCCAACCACGGAAAACAACCCTACACAGTTACAGCACATTCTCTGTACTTCAGTGTTGGCACTATACAGATAGCAGGTAACGCTCTTCAGGCGTTCGCCAAATTCAAATCCTCTAATCGGACTGACACAGTGTACCACGTGATCCATCGCTCCAAATCATTCGTTTCCGACTGTCCAGTGACGTCGATCGCTACTCCATCTCAAGCATCGCTCGGCACTAATTACAAAAATGTGTGGCTTATGCGGAGCTGGTCGACCAGTATTACAGACACTGTGCTAGCTGAACTGCTGGTAGAACTTTGGAACTCTCTCGAGCGATTCCTTCCGGTGATTTAGTGCTGTTTTTCATGACCACTCTACGCAATGCTCGACGGTCCCTGTCCGTCAGTACAGAAGGTATGCCTCTATAACACTGTTTATGGTTCATCTAAATTTTTAAAATTTTTTGCTTTAAAATTTTCGCGTATTGGTACTATATTTTCTGTATTTGTAAAGTAAATTGTGCTATACTGGAGGTTGACGATCTTTGCATTGTATGGGAGTAATATATGTAAAATACTATGTAAACTGTTTATCACGTTAAATAATTTTCTGATGACATTTTGTATTTGATGTTATGCAAAAGCCAGTGTGCTTTTGTTTGAAACGAAATTGGCTCTGGGGAGTGGCAAACGTGGCAAGGGCGAATTGGTGCGCAACCTAGAGCAAGTGCAGGAAGTAAGTCACACAATCTATAGGCAGCAGTCATTGAGGCAACACCGTTGTGGAGCAGGAGAAGCTTTGCCTGCAAATTTGCACAAAAATGCCTCGGATGAAGCGTGCAAATGGCATAGCTGCTAGTTGTTGGGGTACTGTATGTAAAAACTGAATGACACCAAAAACAGAAATTGAGCCCATATAGCAAGATACTGCCAGGCCGTACTGTGGGTAGTGTAGCCGTCATAACTGTTTGCCACACGCAATCCTACAGCCACCAGATAAGATTTTTTTTCGTATTAATTTAAACTGTGTTTTATTAGTGAATAATCATTCTTGAACTTTAAAGAAACTGGTTCATCCTGTTGTTTCATCCGAATCATACACTTACGTATGGTTCCTTCCTGGTATTAGATTAATCCGAGTATCCTGTTTTACAGACTTATGAAGTCCCAAGTTAATAGAAAGACGCACCATTTAAATTGTTTTTGGGTAAATAATGAGATGTGTGTGCGAGGGACTAAATTCTGTTCAAAAATGGGTCAAATGGCTCAGTGCACTACGGGACTTAACATCTGATGTCATCAGTCCCCTAGAACTTAGAACTACTTAAACCTAACTAACCTAAGGACAGCACACACATCCATGCCCGAGGCAGGATTCGAACCTGCGACCGTAGCGGTCGCGCGGTTCCAGACTGAAGCGCCTAGAACCGCTCGGCCACACAGACGGGCGGTCCACAACATTTTAAGCCTGAGTACTGCCTAACCACGACTCCGTACAATAACTAACTCAGCAGTGGTTGTTACAGCGTGATTCCACTTCAAATGCAGAAAACGAATTACCACATGATATTCCACTCATCAAAGGGTTGTTCTGTTTTCGTTTGTCTCTAACGGTGCGCTACGTCACTGTAGTGCGGGACTTCATTTTGTAGCAGGACTGCAAACATGCACCTGCAAACAAACAGAAAAATTATTCGCGTAATTTTTTTTTATTTTTTCGAGATGATAATTTCGAGTGTAAGTCCAAAATTACTCGCAATGTTGAGGCAAATCATCTTGCATTATATGAACGCGTGATGTCTGTTCTCTCGGACATGTCCGAAAGAACAAATACACGCAGAATCCGGTTGGACATTATACACTGGTGACCAAAATTAAAGCAACAAACCGTTATTTCCCCGTGTTGTGTCTGAATCACGGTATAGTCATACAAAATACCAACAAATGTCCGTGCAGTCGGGTTCTGCACGAAAGATCGCATTCCGGCCAACGGACAAACATGTAAACGATGACGTCAGGGCACCAATCAATGGAGGTAGCGTTTGCAGGTAGTCCCACACCCACAATCGCGGTTTATACAGCCACAGCCGGTGCAGTGTGGCACAGAGAAGACGCCTTCCAGGCTGTCTGCGGTGGAGGACCGTAAGAACAACGAAAGCAGGTCAGGCTCAGTGTGAGTCGTTCTGTTGTTTGTGGGACGTAGCGAAATTTATAGAAGCCGAAACAATATACCGAAAACCAGGGCAAGTCCGACCGTGTGTGATATCAAAAATGGAGGACCGTTATTGGCCGTAAGGGCACGACGGTAACTCCTTGGTACTGCACGGCAACTGGCAGTTGACCTAGCAGCATCCACTGGACGGCGGGGCCTCCTCGCTCTCCCGATATGAATCTCACAGAGCAATGTCTAGGATGCGTTAGGGAGACGGGTTGCATCACGTCAGCATCCATCAATCACTGTCCAAGACTTGCGAGCAGCTCTGCAGGGAGAATGGGCGTTATTGCCTCAACATGAGACTCATGACATCACTACAGCATGCTCCGCCATTGTCAGGCCTGTGTTGCAAGCAGACGTGTTGATACCCCATGCTGAGCACATTAACCAGTTGTCGGAATGTGTGTGTAGATCCGTTAAGTTGGAAAAAACAAAGAACATTTTTGTCTATCGTTATTCATGTTGCAGTTGTGTGCGTTCTGTATTCTTTGCATTATGTCTACTACGCTATCACCTGCTTACATTGTTTTGGGGCGAAATAAACGCTAGCTTGTAAAATTTCCGTTTGTTACTTTAATTTTGGACTGCAGTGTATGTAAACTGCAAGTGGAGAGGGGAAGAAAGGGAAGGAATTGTTCATACTGATCTCTGTCCTCGTTTATTTTATTGTTATGCTGTTGTGGTCCTGCTATGAAAGTTTGATTCTAATTCCTATATTTGTCTTACTTTTGTTGCCGAGAGACCATGGCGCTTCGTTTAGAAGTGTGCACGAAAAGGAGCGAGCGGTGATCCTGTTTTTGTGATCGGTAGGTGAATCGGGGGGTCGCAATCCATCGAAGATTTTCGACAGAATACGGTAACAGTGTCTTGCCGCATGGTAGTGTCAACGGATGGACTGCAAAATTCAAAAATAGTGGCACAAGCACTATGCTTGAGGAAGGAGGCGGGCGACCATGCGTGGCCACAAACGATGACAGCAATGAACGTGCACGTGGCATGGTTCTGGTAGACAGAAGACCTGAGTGTTGACAAAGTGGCACATCGTCTGCAAATTAGTCATGGTTCTGTCTTCTAAATCATCCACAACAGACTTGGGTTTCATAAAGTCCGTGCAAGATGGGTCCCGAAACAATTCGATTCACATTTCTGCATAAAAAAACGCGCTTGGACATCGCCCAAAAACATTTGGATCGCTACTGTAACGAAGGTGACGACTCCTCAGGCGAAATCGTCACTGGTGACGAAACACGGATCCGCCACTACGAACCAGAGAGTAAAGGGCACAGTATAGAATGCAGACATTCACAGTCGCCCAGCAGGAAGAATTTCAAAGCACAGCCATCTACAGGAAAACTGATGCTTATCGTTTTGTGGGACGCAGAAGGCCCTGCACAGAACCATTATCAGGTGAGTGATACAAGACTAAACAGTGCCCCTTACAGTTACATGCTTGCTGGCAGGCTAAAGCCAGCACGTCTTGTCACGGTTCGCGGGGCTCCTCCCGTTGGAGGTTCTAGTCCACGATCGGGCAAGGGTGTGTGTGTTGTCCTTAGTGTACGTTAAAGTTAGATTAAGTAGTGTGTAAGCTTAGGGACCGATGACCTCTGCAGTTTGGTACCATAGTACTTACCACAAATTTAATTTTTACAGCCAGCAATGCAGAGCAAAGGCAGAGGACTACTGTCGATAGGTGTGGTGTTGTTGCACGACAATGATCGTCCACGTACCTCTGCCCAACTGCTGAAACACTCCGGAAACTTAAGTTTGAAATAAGGGTGCTGTGTCGCCCGAACACGACACAGCCAGGGAAATAGCACCACAGGCGCAAAGATGCGAGCTGGTGTCAGTGCCATAGAGACTCGCCACTTACGCGAGCTACACCAGCGTCATGGGCGGCGCTGAGGATGAAGATACCTATTTCGACTCGGCCAATTGCTGGCCGAGTACAATCCGCCAATGACTGGACAACATCGGGCAGAAGCCTACTCGGAAGACAGAAGAGCGGCTCTTGCCCACTTGGCTATAGATCGTCGTCCAAAGCTGATTAGACAGGGAACGTCGTTTAGTGACCTCTCAGAAGTGAACAGGCAGTTGTAAATTGCATTTGCTATCTATTGTGAAGTTTATCTACAATTATATTCACTTAGCCATTGAGGGCATTTTTTGTTATATTACATGCAGTCTTACAGACTTAATCATTAGAAGAGTCACAAAGATAAGTAAACCTATTTAACTCATTTGTGTGACTTTGTTACTAATTTGTTGGAGTGTTGTGGAACCTTTGTTCGCCTAAACTGTTACCTGACCCTGGGGCATAGCTGCGTAATAGTGGCAGGGACAAACTGTCTTAGCGGTGTACTGCACCACAGCCGTTTCACGAATTGACTAACTCGGCGTCTACAGCAGTACCGACGAGGCTTTACAAAACTGGTGACGAGAGTGTGCAAAAAAGGGCTCGCTCATCCTCCGTATACTCCAGATCTTGCCCCTTCCAACTGCCACTTGTTTGGCCCAATCGAAGAGGCATTAAGGGGCCGTCGATTCACCTCGGAAGAAGTGAAGGAAGCGGAGCATGCGTGGCTCGCTGCCCAGCCGAAAACCTTATTTTCCGAGGGCATCAGGTAGCTTGTGCAACGACGGACCAAGCACGTTGAAAAGCGAGGGGACTTTACTGCAAAACGATGTTAACATACGTGTCGTATTTGTATTGGAAGGAAAGGTATAATTAAATCGCGGATAATTTTTTAAATACGTTCGTAACAGTTCATCACTACCCTTCGTAGTCTTGTGAAGTCGGACGAATGTTTTTGAAGCATCCCGCGCTCCCGACAGTAGCGGTCCCACAACACTCCCTCGCAGGACTAATGGTTAGCGTTCTCGGCGGGCAGAACGGACGGCTTTTCCACTGGCTGCGTGCGAAGCGAACGACAGGCGCCCGCACGCGAGGCCAACCTGTGCCGGTAACTGGAAATGTTTCGCGGCGTTACGTAAGGACTGGCGGGCTGGCAAACGTCACAGACGCGGAAGGCGGTGCCGCTCGCCGAAGGAGGCAACTGTCGGGGCGCAGGAATGTGCGTCCACCGCGGACCGATCGGCTACTGCACTCGACGCACACTGAACCCCAAGTTCGCCTTAAAACTGTAAGTCCCTTGGTACAAGATGTACTGATAAGTCTCACTAGTGCAAAGGTGCTGCGCCAGTTGATTCATGTACAATGGATTCCCGGTCATGTTACTATTAGGAGCAAAGAACGTGCAGACCAGCTGTAGAAAATGCTACAGCTATACTTCCAACTGGTACATCCCTACCAGACACTGATTTACCTAACATACTCGTCAGTCAAGCGAAATCGGAATGGTCAATATGATAGTGGACAGGAACCGTAACATCGTATTCGGCGGTTCGGCTGAAAAATTTCACGTTGCCCTCGGTTTCTGATCTCGGCGCTCACGAGAATAGAAAAAAGTTACACTGATTTTTGTTTATTTCAAATTAGTTTTCGGTTTATTGTGCCATTTTCATGAAGATGGTTCAATAAGCCGAAAACTAGTTTGAAACAAAGAAAAATCAGTAGAACAAAAACAGTAGGTACTTGCTATTCAGTTTAAATTTGAAGTTGTTCTACCAAGAAGTAATGGAAGAACCCATACATAAGAAAAATGTTACGATTAACAGACTAAGAGTAGACAACACAAATACTAGTAAAACGAAACAGTTGTTAAAATTAATACCCTATCCAAGCTGTGATTCCTGCCTCGTCGAACAGGACATTGTACATATGCTAATAGAATGCGATAAATACAATCATCCAAGAAAAATTACGCCGCATATACCGCTTCATAACCAGTGCTGCAGCATCGACAGCACGGCCCTGGCCCGCACTGACTGCTACCGTCATGCAGGAGCGCTTTCAGTTGGTGCTAGATAGAGTACTGGTTACTCCTTGCGTTTCCCTCTCCCTTTTGATACACATCGGCAACATAGATATCGTACTATACTAATTTGGGACACCTCTGTCGTATGGACGCGTAAAATTCCGCTCTAAAATAATTTTATTTGCAACTTGAAATAAACAGACGTTTTCCGTCGACAGGATGTCGCATGAAAGACGAGATGAGCAGCATTTGTTTGTGCTGACTCCAGCTGCACATTGCAAAATCAAATTGCTAATGTTTGCTGAACATCAGAAAAGATGCGCCTGACTACTCTCCCGGTATATATAGTAAAAACAAGGTAGATAATATAATATATGATGTACTTTGTTGACTAAATATTTCGCCCAATTGTTAGCTTATCTTCATACACACATCAAAAAACGTTTTGCATCACCTCGTATCCGAGAGTTCCGGAACCTGCACAGAAAATTGGAATAGAGATCAACGTAAACATCATTTCCGCCCTTTTTATCGCTCATGGCTCTGAGCACTATGGGACTTAACATCTGAGGTCATCAGTCCCCTAGAACTTAGAACTACTTGAAAGACGTATACATTGCCGGCGATGGGCGAGGCATGACAGAATCTCTGACCAGAGAGTAGTTTATCGTTAGCTGTTGCTAGTCTGCGCTTGACCGCGCGAGTCGACAGTGGTAGTTGTCTGTGCTAGTCGGCGGGAGTCGGCATGCGTCGGCTGTGTGCTCTGCTCGCGACTCTGGTCAGGACTCTGGTGGATGAGTATTGTTGTAGAAGGTGAAGAATCAGCCTTGCGCATATTTAATAATGTATGTTAATTGTAATTTAATTTGTTCAAAGAAATGCCCTAATAATAATTTTTTAATATAAAGTAACTCTTTTAAAGAAAAGCACTCATTTCAATTTAAAGAATATTTCAAATGCATGATCATTCCTTTCAATAATAAAAAAAAAATATACGCCAGCATTGCACGAAGCTGTGTCGAGAAATTCCAACTTAAGAGCAGATATAATTGCGGTTTTTATTGAGGTAAGAATTTTTGCTTTTTTATTCAGAATACAGGGCCGAAGGCCAGCGCTGCTGTCCTCATAAAATTTATCAGGTTACTAATTTGCTGTTTAGGAATTTTTTACTGTTTCGAACTTGATATTAAATGAGAAAAGAATTTTGTGGGAATATTAAGTGTGAATGCATTCTTTGCTCAGAGACTATAAATGGGAGCCAATTTTGTTCAGAGGTTACATTAAAATCAGTTTTGTTCAGAGGTTACAATATTTAAAAATTCATTTAATTGTAAGTTATTAATATTTTGTGGGAAGGTTACTCTTGGCTCACATTTTCATTTTTTTGTGGGGAGGTTACATACTTAAACCCAACTAACCTAAGGACATCACACACATCCATGCCCGAGGCAGGATTCGAACCTGCGACCGCAGCAGTCGTGCGGTTCCGGACAAGCGCCTAGAACCGCTCGGCCACCGCGGCCGACTATTGCTCATGAAAACCACACATTGCATGTTGTACCACCATACAGCGAGTCCTTTAGAGGTGGTGGTCCAGATTGCTGTATACACCGGTATCTCTAATACCCAGTAGCTTGTCCGCTTTCATTGATGCATGCCTGTATTCGTCATGACATAGTATCCACAAGTTCATCAAGCCATAGTTGGTCCAGATTGTCCCACTCCTCAACGGCAATTCGGCGTAGATCTCTCAGAGTGATTGGTATCACGTCTTCTATAAACAGCCCTTTTCAATCTATCCCAGGCATGTTCGATAGGGTTCCTGTCTGGAGAACACGCTGGCCACACTAGTCGAGTTATGTCGTTATTCTGAAGGACGTCACTCACAAGATGTGCGCGATGGGGGCGCGAGTTGTCGTCCATGAAGACGAATGCCTCGCCAATATGCTGCCGATATGGTTGCACTATCGGTCGGAGGATGCCATTCACGTATCGTACAGCCGTTACGGCGCCTTCCATAACCACCAGAGGCGTACGTCGGTCCCACATAATGCCAACCCAAAACAACAGGGAACCTCCACCTTGCTGCATTCGCAGCACAGTGTGTTTAAGGCGGTCAGCCTCACCGGATTGCCTACAAACACTTCTCCGGCCATTGTCTGGTTTATGGCATATGCGACACTCATCGGTGAAGAGAGCGTGATGCCAATTTTGAGCGGTCCATTCGGCATGTTGTCGGGCCCATCTGTACCGCGCTGCATGGTGTCGTGGTTGCAAAGATGGACCTCGCCATGGACGTCGGGAGTGAAGTTGCGCATCATGCAGCCTATTGCGCACAGTTTGGGTAGTAATACGACGTCCTGTGGCTGCACGAAATGCACTATTCGACATGGTGGCTTTGCTGTCAGGATTCCTCCGAGCCATAATCCGTAGGTAGCGGTCAGCCACTGCAGTAGTAGCCCCTGGGCGGCCTGAGCGAGGCGTGTCATCGACAGTTCTTGTCTCTCTGTATCTCCTCCATGTCTGAACAACATCGCTTTGGTTCACTCCGAAACGCCTGGACACTTCGCTTGTTGAGAGCCCTTTCTGGCGGTAACAATGCGGACGCGATCGAACCGCAATATTGGCCGTATAGGCACGGTTGAACTACAGACAACACGAGCCGTGTACCTCCTTCCTGGTGGAATGACTGGAACTGATCGGCTGTCGGACACCCTCCGTGTAATAGGCGCTGCTCCCGCATAGTTGTTTACTTCTTTGGCCGGGTTTAGTGACACCTCTGAACAATCAAATGGACTGTGTCTGTGATACAATATCCACGGTCATTGTCTATCTTCAGTTCTGGGAACCGGGTTAAAACAAAACAATTTTTGATGTGTGTACAATTTGGTTACGTAATACATTGTGTTTTGTATTTTATAATCAAATCAGACAAAAACCTATTTCGTTGGTTATATAACCTAATTGCATCTGGTGAAATTGGCTTTGCCTGAAACCAGTAATCAAATAAAGGAATAGTTCGCTTTAAAGTTATGACGTGGTATCCGAAAGGTTGCAAGTTCGTGTTCCAACGAAACTGAGCTATTGCTTGAGCAGAAATTGTCATTATTTACGAGTTATCAGAGAATAAACTCCGTGGTACTGGAGGGAGCTTTAGAGGGTAAAAACTGTGCGGGAGGACAGAGACTGGAATACATCCAACAAATAATTGAGGGTGTGGGTTGCAAGCCGTACTCTGAGATGAAGAGGTTAGGGGAGGAGAGGAATTCGTGGTGGGCCGCATCAAACCAGTCAGAAGACTGATTACTCAAAACAAAAAAATCATAATTATATATTGCAGCTATATTTGAGAAAAGACTGCTCGTGTTACTACGCAAGGATCGCAGTAAGTTGACCTTCATACAACGAATCGCTGCTCCGCCAACGGCCGCTGATTATTTCTCTCATTTTCCACATTTTCCCGTCCGAACACCTCACGCTGCCTGCTTTCGAGGGCGATACTCATTTGTTGCTGGAATTTGCATTTTTCTTCACGTTTTGCTGTCCTTGCACACGCTGTTGAACTGAACATTGCGCTAGATTATTCTGGGTGCACTCTATCGAATTGGTACATTAAACTTCAATGTGAGAAACATTTTATTTGCAACGAGTAATAAACCGGCGCTATCCATTGAAACTGGTCGTCGCATGAAACACGAGACGAGCAGTATTTTTTTTTGGAATTATTCCGTCTACGCACTGTAAAGACGATTTTGCAAATATTTTCAGCCCAAAGACTGGATGCTGCAGCTCTCCACACTAGCCTGTTCTATTCAAGCCTCTTCATCTCTGTGTAAAAAGTGCAAACTACGTCCATGCCAGCACGCCTGTATCTCCCTCTGCAATTCTTATCCCCCCTTTCTTGTTTTTACAGTTCTCTCCATTGATGAATTGGCGTTTACTTGATGCTTCACGATCCACGATGAATCCTATCAACAGATCCGTTCTTTTAGTCAAATTGTGCCTTAATTTCTTTTCTACACAATTAGATCCAGTTCCTCCTCGTTACCCAACTGTTCTTCAGGACTCAAGTGTAGCACAATACTGCAAAAGCTCCTGTTCTGTTCTGGTCTTTTCTGCTTATCGCCCACGTCTCACTTTCATTCGATGCTACACTCCAGACAAACACTTTAGGGAAAGGCTTCCTAAGACGGAAAGTCATGTTAAACATTATGCACTATGGGACTTAACATCTGTGGTTATCAGTCCCCTAGAACTTAGAACTACTTAAACCTAACTAACATAAGGACATCACACACATCCATGCCCGAGGCAGGATTCGAACCTGCGACCGTAGTAGTCGCGCGGTTCTGGACTGAGCGCCTAGAACCGCGAGACCACCGCGGCTGGCCAAAGATTTGAGAAAATATTATTATTTTACTAAACAAGATTCCATAGTGGATAATGTATTTGAATACAAGAGACGGAATCTGTACTCCATATTGTGCGATCAAAGGATTTAGGGGAACAAATTATATTTACAGACAGATTCTAGAGAAAGTGTGTATTTTGACTATATCCGCTCATTGCCATTACTACGAGATGTCAAATGAAGTCTCGACACCTAGACGAGTTAATGGCACTGTGCAAGACAGCTATAAGATCACTTTTTCTAAGCCCTAAAACTGTATCCCACTGCGAAGCATCAGAGTGAAATTTGCCTCAAAGGTACCTATAATAGTGTTCTGCAACGGTGCAAAAGTGTGGCGTCCTGCGACGTCACCCTCTGGCCCGATGACCTTCAAACAGCAAGGTGCCGACACAAGCGAAGAAAAGGCCAGAAATCATAAGTTCCTGGCGGTGTAAGGTGGGTTGAGGATGTCACATTGGTACCAGATTTCACCACGATTGTGCCCAGCGCCACCGTCGACGTGACACACGATGGGAAGATTGTTTCAGCCCATGTTACCGTCAGTTCACCTCTTCTTTTGACGGCTCTGCGATGGAGGTCAGAGCAGCGACACCCAGCGTTGAAATCACACTGGTTTCTTAAGCGTGACCGAAAAAAAAAAAACATTTCAGACGCACCGCCGCAAGGGTTCGACACGCAAAGTCCTCAGGGGCACACATAAAGGGCGTCAAATAAAATACCCGTCGGCCGTGGTGGCCGAGTGGTTCTAGGCGCTTCAGTACGGAACCGCGCGACTGCTACGGTCGCAGGTTCGATTCCTGCCTCGGGCATGGATGTGTGTGATGTCCTTAGGTTAGTTAGGTTTAAGTAGTTCTAAGTTCTAGGGGACTGATGACCTTAGATGTTAAGTCCCATAGTGCTCAGAGCCATTTGAACCATTTTTTAAAAAATACCCCTTTCCTTGGGGCCTTGATTTCCACACATTTCGCGGTCGAAACCGACAGTTCGCATTGCGATGGGCGACAGGACCGCGTTTTGACAGCCTTTGACACTGAGGACACCCGCCGACGATTCAACCCTTCTCTGAGGACTCTGTGGGACCGCATCCCCATTGAACGTGATCGCGCCCCTACGGAGTGCAGCGCGACCGCAATTATTGCTCTCGTGTACATGTTGGAACCGCTAGGCAACGTCCTGGAAACCCTCCCAGTCACATTTTTAAAATCTCTGTACATGAAAGAAAATGTCCTGACTAACTCATAATCGCCAAGACAAGCCGCTAAAGACAGAGACTTGAAATTTGAAGACAGTGTTGATCTTATACTATAGGCATCGTTTAGTAAGGGATTGTACGAAATTCCACCAATAACGGGGTGAAGAAGGGGACGAAATCTTTTTTAAGACTATGTAGCTATTAAGGCAATTTTGTAGTAGAACTACGAAAACTGGTATTTGGTTTCTTAGTCAGAAATAAAAAATACGTGCTTCTGCATTTTCGGAAATTCAGCCATTAAGGAGGTAAAGTAGCGAGTGAAATTTTTTTAAAACAAATCATTATTGAAGTACTGCTAAAACGTTTTTGAAGCTGCAGCTATGAAAATCGGTATTTAACTTTTCGGTCAGAAATGAAAAATGTATCTTTGAGAGTTTTTTTGGAAATTAAACCCCCAAGGGTGGTGAAATAGGGAATGAAAACTTTTATGAAAATATTTCGTTATACCTATAACACGTCACCCTCAGTTGCAAATAGAAACCAATCTTTACCTAGGTTTCAGCCAGAATAATTTGGCCTTCTTCAGAAGTCATTGACACTAAACTATTGCATAGCTTCTGAAGAAGGCCAAATTATTTTGGCTAAAACCTAGGTAAAGATTGGTTTCTATTTGCAACTGAGGCTGACGTGTTATGTGTTTAATTATCACAGTTGCTGATGGGGCTACACGATGTTAAAAATTCTTATATTTCGTTATCTTAAAACATTTATGAAGCTTGTAACCTCCCCACAAAATAAATAAATAAATAAATAAATAATATGAATAAGATTCTAATTTAGTGTAACCTCAAAACAAAATTCTTTCACAGTGTAACCTCCCCACAAAATTCGTTCCCATTTATAACCTCCCTACAGAAATTCATTCACATTTAACCTCCACACAAAATTCTTTCTGATTTAATCTAAGCTCAAAATTCATTCACATTTAGCGTAACCTCACAACAGAAAAATTCCTAAACCTCTCAACAGTAAAAATTATAATTATGTCGTTCACATTCAGTGTAACGTCCCAATGAAAAAATAAATTCAGTAACCTGGTAATAAAACAATGTAACTAACCTCTCAATTAAATTGTCGCTCACTTACGACTTTTCAGTAATTCACTGTGAATTTAACCTGGTAAATTTTGGACGACAGCAGTGCTGCGTCATGGCCCTGAAAGATCATTCTGAATAAAAAAAGGAAAAATTCTTACCTCAATGAAGTCGCCGGATATATCTGCTCCTACAATAAATTTTTCCGGCCAGCTCTGTGCAATGCTGGCCGACCTATCAGTCATTTATGAAAGAAGCAACTGATTTTTCTTTTGCAACAATCGGGATGATCATGGATGGGAGAAATTAGTAAATTCTTTAAATTGAAATGAATGGTTGTTAAAAGTTACTTTTTATGAGAAAGATTATTATTACGAAATTTTTAAAACATTTACATGGGACTTGAGATGGCATTACTACATATGCGCGAGGCTGCTTTTTACCTTATACAATAATACTCAGGCTCCGGCATCGCTGCACCGCGACTGGCCACCCAACACGATACACCAGACCAGAGCAGACTGCAGACTAGCAACAACTTACTGCTACAGCTACACAGTTCCTACTGTAGTCAACACTGCTCTCTGGTCAGAGACCTTGCATATCGCAGGCAGCACATGAGCAATACATCGAAATTACATCTGCTCGGACCTCTTACAAGCTAAGTCTACGAAAACTGGTTTTCGACTTCTGAAGAAATACTGTACGTGCTGAGGGACGAAAGTTTCTATGCAAGCAGGATTCTCATAATATGAACTCAAAAGGCAGGATTAATAAAGACCTCAGACTCCATGTACCAGAACCGCTTTTTGATCAGAAGTACATTCTGAAAAGACCATGCTTCTATGGCCTTAATTAGCATGAAAAGTTTACAACATGTTGCAGTCTATGTACAACACAAAAATTCGATAAAAAAGCAGACTATACAGTCTACATGAGTGAAGCAGCGGGCACTAAACTCGTTCTCAATAAGTGTGTGCAAGTGGGCTCGTATATGTTGTCGAATTGGGAGATCTCTGAGGGCCCCATTGCCATTTTATTCGCGCGTGTGTTAACGACTTCCTCTTCCGTCCCCGTCGTCACGCCACAGGATGGCTGAAAATGTATAAACAGCCTTTGTTGCTTCGGATCACGTTATCACGTTTAAATTTCGCCGAATAGTTTTGAACGGTCCCTGAAAACCTGTGCACGAGAGCAATAAATTGCGGCCGCACTGCGCTCCAAAGAGGTGCGATCGTTGCACAGGAATGCTCTTGGCACCTTCGAGCGAAATTTCAAATTGATATGTCGCGGTGGCAGACAATTACGGGGTTTCGAAAAAGTGACCCTTTAATTGTTACTAGTCACAGGAGTGGTAAGCAGAGCATTACTCAGGTATTATAGGTCGAATACAACATTTTTTGCTTAAGCACAGTGGGATATAGGGAGAATTTGTGTTTTTAAACTCCACCACCAGCAGTATACACTGAAGCGCCAAAGAAACTGGTGTAGGCATGCGTATTGAAATACAGAGATATACAAAGAGACAGAATGCGGCGCTGCGGTCAACAACGCCTATCTAGGACAACAAACGTCTGGCGCAGTTGTTAGATCGGTCACTGCTGCTACCGTGGCAGGTAATGAAGGGTTAAGTGAATTTGAATGTGGTATCATTGTCGGCGCACGAGCGATGGGACACACATCTGCAAGGTAGCAATGCAGTGGGGATTTTCCCGTAAGACCATTTCTCGACTGTTCCGTGAATATCAGGTACCTGGTAAAACATCAAATCTCCGAAATCGCTGCGGACGGAAAAAGATCGTGCAAGAAGGGGACCAACGACGACTGAAAAGAATCATTCAAAGTAACGGAAGTGCAACCCTTCCGCAAATATCTGCAAACTTAAATGTTGGGCCAACAACAAGTGTCAGCCTGTGAACCATACAACGAAACATCATCGCTATGGGCTTTCGGAGCCGAAGGCCCACTCATGAACCCTTGCTGACTGCAGGACACAAAGCTTTACGCCTCGCCTGGGCCCGTCAACACCGACATTGGACTGTTGGTGACTAGAAAAAATGGCTCTGAGCACTATGCGACTTAACTTCTGAGGTCATCAGTCGCCTAGAACTTAGAACTAATTAAACCTAACTAACCTAAGGACATCACACACATCCATGCCCGAGGCAGGATTCGAACCTGCGACCGTGGCCGTCGCTCGGCTCCAGACTGTAGCGCCTAGAACCGCACGGCCACTCCGGCCGGCGGTGACTAGAAAGATGTTGCCTTGTCGGACTAGTCTCGTTTCAAATTGCATCGAGCGGATGGACGTGTACGGGTATGGAGACAACCTCACGAATCCGTCGACCCTGCATGTCAGCAGTGGACTCTTCAAGCTGGTGGAGGCTCTGTAATGCTGTGGGGCGTGAGCAGTTGGAGTGGTGTGGCACCCCTGATACGTATAGATATGACTCTGACAGGTGACACGTACGTAAGCAACCTCTCTGATCACCTGCATCCATTAATGTCCATTGTGCATTCCAGCGGGACAATGTGACACCTCACATGTCCAGAATTGCTACAGAGTGGCCCCAGGAACACTATTCCGTGTTTAAACACTTCCGCTGGCCACAAAACTCCCTAGACATGAACTTTATTGAGCATATCTGGGATGCCTTGCAACGTGCTGCTCGGAAGAGATCTCCACCCGCTCGTACTGTTACGGATTTATGAACAGCCCTGCAGGATTCATGGTGTCAGTTCCCTCCAGCACTGCTTCAGACATTCGTTGAGTCCATGCCACGTTGTCTAGCGGCTCTTCTTCGTGCTCGCGGGGGCCCCACACGATATTAGGCAGGTGTACCAGTTTCCTTGGCTTTTCAGTGTACAATCCTTTTTTTCTATCTACCCGAACTTGTTTCGACACTCATTTGCCATCTTCTGAGGCTCGCGATTTGTTTGTCCATAAACACTATAAAAAGTTCTTTGTATAGCAGTTAACGTTTCTTTAAACTTTTTTGTAAGAAAAACGAGTTTCGTTCATTCAGTATTTAGTATTATTTTCGACTCACAAGACTTTCATTCTTTTATTGTCAGTTCTTCCTTTATTAATGAAGTTTTGCGAGAGCCGTTCCCTGTGGAATGGTGCTACATATGCAACAAAACTCTCTCTGAGACAGTATGCAGCTGGAGAAAATCACATTTCCGTTGTTGCTAGCATCCTCGGCGCTAGTCAATCTTCAGGGCCTCATATTTATCACTGAGCAAGTATGGCCCTACTGCCTTTGCTACCAGGTAAAAAAGGTTCGTAATGATTAACAAAAAATTCTCATTAATTTTCTTCAAGGTCGGTGATTTTTGTCTATTCAGCCAGTAATGCTTATTTTGTTATTGTATTCGTAACAGGCCTAGTAGTAAGACTACACGAGTCTCTTAACCGATTTCGAGGAGCCCTCATCCATTCGTCGCAGAGAGCTTCACGGCTGCGATAAGTGTGAAGCACCGTACCCAGTTGGCAGGTATAGCGTAGGAGTTACCGATAACGCTACATCCCCTAGAAAAAGTACATTACACGGCGTACTTCATAAAAGCAATCTATGACGCTTGTAAAGCTTTTTCTGCAAACCAAACAATAATAATATTGGCACGTGTTAACCACACTTAAGCCTAAGTCCGAAAGCAGGGTCCTCAAAGAAGTATATCACTTAGCACTTTTATTACGTTCACCAGCATTAGCCAGGACAGAACTGAACTCCTGCTATTTTTACATAAATCGAATATTTGATAATATACAAACATTTCGAGAATAAGACATTTCAAGAACCTTCGAGAACCTATAAATACTACTAAATATTTGTGCAGATCGGGTTTGAAGTGGCGACCCACAACATGCCAGCCAGTGACGCTATTCGCTAAGTCTAACTGTATGCAGTAAAACTGGCTGCAATATTCTGTAATGATAAGAAATAATCACGATAAGTTGATCTCTAGTTGTGACTGGACATGTTTCTGAGGTTTAAAGGTTTTCTAAACTGATGTTTCTTATGAATTTAACATTTATTGCTGTAAAAGTATCGATAGTCTCCAGTTACAGGACACACAGTACACCAGAGAACGTGGTCTGCAATGGAAATAAGACCAAGTCTCGATTCGGAAACAGTAAACTGAATCATGGTTGAATATCAGGTGCGGTTTCTAAGTAGTTTACAAAGGTGTGGAGCAAACACATCAAATATGATTATTACGTAGTAAAAATGTTTTTCTGTCTGAAAACTGATGGAACACCTAGTGAGACAGCTGCAGATTGGGTGGATAGGTCTGCCAAAAATACCAGGCGCTGGGAAGCAGAGGCCGCGCGGTATGAGGTGAAGGCCGGGAAGAATGGTATTTTTATACGGAAAGTTCCACTAGGGAGAGGCGCGTGACAAGAAGCGCTTATAGAACCGTCACGCAGGTCTGGAGCGTTTCTACATCTACATCTACATCTACATCTATACTCCGCGAGCCACCTTACGGTGTGTGGCGGAGGGTACTTATTGTACCACTATCTGATCCCCCCTTCCCTGTTCCATTCACGAATTGTGCGTGGGAAGAACGACTGCTTGTAAGTCTCCGTATTTGCTCTAATTTCTCGGATCTTTTCGTTGTGATCATTACGCGAGATATATGTGGGCGGTAGTAATATGTTGCCCATCTCTTCCCGGAATGTGTTTCTAAAGCTAAACACACGAGGAAATGAAACAGTGCGACAGTTCTCACACTGGCGTAATGTACGAGGCTCATTCAATAAATAACGCAACACATTTTTTTTTTCTGAAAGCAGCCTGGTTTCGCTTATGATTCTAATACGCCATATTATTTCTCACTCTTTTGGCTACAAAACCCTATTTGTCGACATAATCACATTTAAATGTGACGGCCTTACGCTACCTTACTACGAGGGCCTGCCCGCATAGTACCACTCTACTGATCAATAACCTCCCTATCACCCACGTGCTTCTTCCCGTAGAGTGCATCTTTGATTGGGCTCTTTCGCCGGCCGTCGTGGCCGAGCGGTTCTAGGCGCTTCAGTCTGGAACCGCGCGACCGCTATGGTCGCAGGTTCGAATCCTGCCTCGGTCATGGATGTGTGTGATGTCCTGAGGTTAGTTAGGTTTAAGTAGTTCTAAGTTCTAGGGGACTGATGACCTCAGATGTTAAGTCCCATAGTGTTCAGAGCCATTTGAAACATTTTTGATTGGGCTCTTTCATTGGGCCAAACAGACGGAAGTCCGAACGTGCGAGATCTGGGCTGTAGGGCGGGTGAGGAAAATAGCGCAATGAAGTATTGTGAACTATCGGGTGTGCAGACTTGTGTGAGGTCTTGCGTTATCGTAGACAAGAAGTTCATTTTCATTTTTGTGTCGACGAACACGCTGAAGTGGTTTCTTTAATTTCCTGAGGATAGCACAGTTCACTTCAGAGTTGACCGTTGCTCCATTAGGGAGGAGACCAACCAGAATAACCCCTTCAGAGTTCCAGAAGGCCGTCGCCACGACTTCACCGGCCAAGGACACTAGTCAGAGAAGTGGTGTGGCGCCACTACATGAATTGCACTTTTGTTTCCGGTTCGAAATGATTAACCCATGTTTCATCACCTGTGACGATGTTTCGACAGAAAACTGTCTCGACAAGCCTCGTAACACGCAAGCAGATCCTCCTTCGTTGTTCCTTACGGTCTTCCGTTATGCGGCGAGGAACCCGGCGGGCACACATCTTTGAACGCCCCAGCTGGTGGCCGAGTGTGTCAGCACTGCCAACAGAGACGTCCAGTTGAGAGCGACGGGTTGGATTGTGATCCGTCGATCACCTCCAGTGAGAAAAAATGAAATTAAATGATAGTGAGGCATTGATGGCCAGGAGGCCTCCTTCGAGGAAGTTCGACCGCCGGGTTGTAAGTCTTATTTCAGGTGATGCGACGTTTGGCGACTCGCGTGTCGGTGATAGTGAGATGATGGTAAGGACAACACAACACCCAGTCACGAGCGGAGAAAAATCTACAACCCGGCTGGGAATCAGACCCGAGCCCACTGCGTGGTAGGAAAATACGTTACCACTGTGCTAAGCAGGCAGACACCTCGAATGAGAGTGTCCGCACGTCCCAACATTGCAAGAGTCCCAGCTGTGTGCGGCCGGCAGGGGCGCGAGAGACCGGACAGGTTTGCGCGACCTTGTTGCCATGATGACAGACGCCTCGCCCAACGACTCACCGTACTTTTGTTCATTCCCAGGTATCCGTAGACATTCTGGAAGCACCTATGAATATCGGCGATGCTCTGGTTTCCACCAAAAGAAATTCAATGACAGCACTGTGCTTGGAACGCACCCCAATTTGGGAGGCTACATATAGCGCCGTCACCTATCGGAGCTTCATGAAACTATGAGGGCTGAAGCGGGAATATTCCACAATGTTTGAATTTTCACATAATTCTGCTGCCTGTACTGGGATTTCAATATTTCGGCATCAAAATAAGTTTTACACATTTTTCAGATACCAACCTGACACGTGTACGAACCTAAGTATTACAATAGACATTCATGTTCATCCAGAACTGCACATCAGAAATGATATTTTAATGATTCGAAGAGCGTTAGACAAATTGAATTCACCTAAAAGAGATCTACGTCGTACAATAACTGCATGTATCACTTGATATACACTTTCTCTGTTAGATATTGATTCAGACTTCCATTTATTCTTTCACACACCACTTTCTGTAAATCTCATTATGAAGGAGAATCTTCAGGGATATGGAAAGAGTAAAGTTATAAATTAACAGACAGAGTCAATCATTGCTGACTAATTCTCTAAAGTTACTGACAACAATAAGAGTATTTCACCCTGAAAATTCTCGGAAATATTTCTGGATTACTTTATGTACGTATATATCAGCTGAGAAACCCCGTGTTGCCCTGGTGCACTCCAAGACAAAAAAACGACGTACCACAAAGGAAATTCCGAAAAGGACGGAACTCGGGATGTGACGTACACTACAGACAAACAAATGATTACAATTTCAGGAAAATTGGATGATTTATTAAGGAGAAAGAACTTCTCAAATTGAGCAGTCAGTAACGTGTTGGTCCACCTATGGCCTTATTCAAGAAGTTATTCGGCTTGACGTCTATTGATAGAATTGTTGGATGTCTTCCTGAGGAATATCGTGCCGAATTCTGTCCAATTGGCGCGTTAGATCATCAAAATCCATAGCTGGTTGGGGGACCTTGCCCATAATGCTCCAAACGATCCCAGTTGGGAAGAGATAAGCCGACTTCGCTGACCAAATTAGGATTTGACAAACACGAAGCCAAGCAGTAAAAAGTCTCGCAGTGTGAGGGCGGGAATTACCTTACATAAATGTAAGCCCAGGATGGGCTTGCCATCAAGGACAAGTAAACAGGGCGTAGAATATGGTCGATGTATCGTTGCGCTACAAGGGTGACACGTATGACAACCAAAGGGGTCCTGCTGTGAAATGAAGTGGCACCCCAGACCAACACTCCTGGTTGTCGGGCCGTATGGCGGGCGACAATCAAATTGGTATCCCATTTCTGTCCGAGGCGTCCCCAGACATGACTTCGCTGATCATAGGAGCTCAGTTCGAAGCGGGACTCAGCACTGAAGACAATTCTACTCCAGTCAATGAGACTCCAGGTCGAAGACGCGTCTGGAGACACATCGAACAGCATTAAAAGTATTCCAAGTCAACTAAATATAGGAAATAAATACAATCGAGTCTTTTTCGAACATTTTTAAGTCACCCCTTCTTGTCCACCCTCACCCCTAGTGGTAATGGGGAATCTTACTTTTACTCTATTTTTATACAAATAATAGTCATGTACCTAACAGATTTGGATGAAATTGCTTCAAGTGCTGCGTCATCTTCAGTGTCATCCCTCTTTTCAGTCCCACCTCCATGGGATGTGGGTGGCACTTAACCCCACAGTGCTTCTTTCCACATGGTAAGTTACCAATAGGCCCCTGATTCTTTAAAGAATCGAACTTCTAATTGCTTTGAAAATGAGGTAATGTGTTAATATTTGACATTAAGCATGTTAGTGAGAGAAACTTTTGAAAAGGTAAGATGATGATGATGAGCTCCCATATTCCGAGGAGCATAGGGGGACAATGCGAGAGACCTGCATCGCTGTACTAGGCAAGGTCCTAGTGGAGGTGGTTTGCCATTGCCTTCCTACGACCGTAACGGGGATGAATGACACCCAGTCATCTCGAGGCAGGAAAAAATCCCTAACCCTGCCGGGAATCGAACCCGGGATCCCGTGCTCGGGAAGCGAGAACGCTACCGCAAGACCACGAGCTGCAGATTGAAAAGGTCTAGAAAATGTGTTTCAAGTTTGTTGTAAGTCGTTAAGTGCCCTCATTCTCAAAAACAGGATGAGAGATGTATGGGTACTTGCACGCGGTGCATTAACATCCTTTTCACCCCCAACCCCAGCCCTTTGAGGTACAGCTGCGGCGCTTCTTTCCAGATAACACATGATACGCATACCAAGCTTCGCTGAAGTACATCCAGTGGTTTAGAAAATGTTGAACGTACCTACATACATCCATAAATTTTTATAATATGTAGAGTTTAGGAGAAAAACATTTATTAATTTTTTTTGGAAACAGCCGCTACTCCTTTTCTTATACTACTTAGCTGCGGATCTGATATAATACTTCACACACACACACACACACACACACACACACACACACACACACACACACACACACCACTACTAGCTATCTTCGTTGCTACATAGTGATGCGTGTTGCGACATTTACTCAAAAGGCTAAGAAGAAGATAATGGGAGACGTCAAGGGAAGGAATTTATAATCCATCCCGCCGGGAACGACAATATACTAAAGATAAGAGACCACATCGCTGACTGTGCTAGTTCCCAGTCACTAGTAAAGATAGAGGCACTTTCCTGCTCAGCTCCATGTGCTTACATGATGAATTTAGGACGAAGTGTAGTGTCATGGTAACCGCAAATGAAAAACAGGTCTGTGCTAATGATTTTTGCAACATCTCATTAAGTATAGACCAAACGGTCAAGTAATCGTGAGCTCAGAAAAAGAATTACTAAAAAACAGACAAAACCGCCTAAGGAAAACAACGAGTGAAGAACAGTGACTAACTTACCCACACTCAGGGCTGATCTTGAAACGGCAGCGGATACCCTACAGGAACCATAGGAAGAATCTTAAGGAAATATAACTCATCCACGAAATAAGTGCCTTACAAGGCGCTTGTTCGGCCGATTTTTGAGTATTGTTCATCAGTCTGGGATTCTTACCAGTTAGGACTGATGGAAGGGAGCGAAAAGAGAGAAAGAGGGAGACAGAGAAGATCTAACGAAGAGTGACGCGTTTCGTCAGGGAATCATTTTGTTGTCTCGAGAGTGTCTCAGAGATGCTCAACCAACTCCAATGGCAGACGCTACAAGAGAGGCGTTCGGCATCGCAGGGAGGTTTACTATTGAAATTACGAGAGAGCACTTTCCGTAAAGAGTCGTACAACATGTTACTTCCTCCCACATACATCTCGCGAAACAGCCACGAGAACATTCGAGAAATTACAGCCGATACAAAGGCTTAGCCGGCCGCCGTGGCCGTGCGGTTCTAGGCGCTTCAGTCTGAACCGCGTGACCGCTACGGTCGCAGGTTCGAATGCTGCCTCGGGCATGGATGTGTGTGATGTCCTTATGTTAGTTAAGTTTAATTAGTTGTAAGTTCTAGGGGACTGACGACCACAGATGTTAAGTCCCGTAGTGCTCAGAGCCATTTGAACCATTTTTGAACAAAGGCTTGCCGTCAATCATTCTTCCCATACGACATTGGCGAATGGAACAGGGAAGGGGGGATCAGTTAATGGCGACAGAAGTGCTCTCAGCCAGACACTGTCAGGCGACTTGCGGATTATTGATGTAGGTGTGATGTAGATTCGAGTGTGCAGAATAATGTTTTTGAACATATTTGATACGTTGCACAAGACTGGTTTTACAAAGAACATCAAAATATTGTAATCTTTGATCAAAGAGGAAAACTGAAACATGTAACAAAATACCCAAATCAGTAACTGAGTCCGCGAAATCTCAAATTTAAAAAGATCCACAGTATGAGAGTCACTATTCCAGAGAAATGGCACGATACATTGGTCCTTAGCTTTAACGTCTAAACTACACTCCTGGAAAAAAATTTAGTATTCCCTTTTTAGAGGTTTCCATTTCACTGAAGATTTACTGTTACGATAGTGCATATGGAGTATATGAGATGATTACATCTAAAAACCAACTGCACAAGCGGTTTTGAGGTACCAGGTATCAACCCAGTCTGAAACATCCATATTAGTACGTATTGTAGCTTTCACGGGCGACAATGCAGGCGCTGACTCTGGCATTCAGTCGATCGTACAGATAGCGAGAATACTGTCCTGGGATACGTTATGCCACGCCTGCTCGACCTCTTCGCGTGTTTCTGTAAGAGTTATGGGCTGACGAGTCGCACGAGTCACTTCTCGTTGTAAGTAGACTGTTTAGTCTTTTATGTTGGTAACGCCACGTAGAGCTCTCTATTAAAATCGCTGACTGCGCTATGTGCAGTCTGTGGCTGGTTGGACTCGTTGTTGGAAGTTCATTCGCCAGTGCAGTGTTGGGCAGTTGGAGGTGAGCTGCCAGCAGTGGTGGATGTGGGGAGAGAGATGCCAGAGTTCTGAGATGTGAATATGAGCGGACGATCTGGACGTGTGTCCGTCAGGAAAAGGAAATTTGTTAAACTGAATTTTGAACACTATTAAGGCAAATACATTGTTTGTTCTCTAAAAAAAAACCACTGTTAGTGCTCGCACGTGTGTTGATAATTCAGCAACGGACTGGTTTACAGCATTGCTGGTTCTAAGGACATTTCAAATACTTTTTTTGTGAATGCATAAGTGGTGGTTCATGGACTTGCTACATTATTCACAAGACTCTCCTGTGGTGATTGAGCACCTGCACAGTCGCAACGGATGTCTGTTGGCCATCTTTACAAGGACTACAGTGGGTCTGCACCTTTGGTGGGCCACCAATACCATAATCTCTACCAGGACCACAGTGGGTGTGCACCTGTGGTGGCCCACTAATAACAGTATCTCTACAAGAAATACTGTGGGGCTGCTCTGTGATGATCTACCTACCAATATTCTTGAAAACTTAAAATGACTCTGCTGTGGGTTTGCTCTGTTGTGGCCCATTACATATCTGCATGTCAAGAGTCAGCACTGTCTTTCCGTTGGAAGGACAACACTACTTCTTCAAGACTCCATGGAAATCCACTACTCCCATGTGCATTTTCTTTTACTGCTCAGAGTTTGTGCATAAAACTGTAATTACTTCTGTAATGAATGATCAGGACTGTCTTTATGGACTATGAGGACAATTTTTGAATTTGACCAACAGTGTATCAATGAGTGTGCGCATTTTATGTGTTTATTATTGTTAATACGAAAAATTTTATCAAATCAGTATTGGCCACTGCCCAAAACAATTTGTAAAATTTTTTGTGGGGAGCATGGGGGCTATGTAAGTAGGCTGTTTACGTTTTTATGTTGGTAACGCCACGTAGCGTTCTCTATTAAAATCGCTGACTGCGCTGTGTGCAGTCTGTGGCTGGTGGGACTCGTTGTTGGAACTTTATTCGCCAATGTAGTGTTGGGCAGTTGTAGGTGAGCCGCTAGCAGTGGTGGTTGTGGGGAGAGAGATGGCAGAGTTTTTAGAGCGGATGATCTGGACGTGTGTCAATCAAAAAAATTAAATTTGTAAGACTGGATGTCATGAACTGATATATATATATTATGACTTTTGAACACTATTAAGGTAAACACATTGTTTGTTCTCTATAAAAATCTTTCATTTGCTAACTATGCCTATCAGTAGTTAGTGTCTTCAGTAGTTTGTGCCTTTTATTTAGCTGGCAGTATTGGAGCTCGCTGTATTGCAGTAGTTCGAGTAACTAAGATTTTTGTGAGGTAAGTGATTCATGAAAGGCATAGGTTATTGTTAGTCAGGACCATTCATTTGTAGAGATTTTTGAAAGTCAGATAGCGTTGCGCTAAAAATATTGTTTGTCAGTTTAGTGTTGATCAGAATAAGTAAAGAGAAAAAAGTCTCAGTACGTTCAGTTTCACTCTGGAGTTTGAAAATCAAGTAACGTAGAAGTTTTACCAGCACAGTCTTTCTTGGCATTCAAAGGGGAAGTTTCATCGTCCCATCATATTCCACACATCCTCGATTGAAGACAAGTCCTGAGATCGTGCTGGTCAGGATGGTTGCTGCACGTCTTCCAGAGCACATTGAGCTTCGTGGGCAGTGTATAAGCCATCATTATCCTGCTGGAACAACATATCACCTTCCTTTTGCAAGAACGGCAAGAGAACGGGTCTAACAACATTCTGCACGTACCGAGCGCTGGTTGGCTCACCTCAAAGGGGAACGAGGGTTGTAGCCTATCGCACTCCAGACCGTAAAACCTGGAGTGGGGCTAGTGCGTCATGAACGAATGCACTGTACGAGATAACGCTCACCACGTTTACATCGTACGCACAAACGACCATCAATTGTGTGCGGGCAGAATCTGCTTTCATCGCTGAAGACCACGGGGCGCCATTCCACCTTCTAAGAGATCCTCTGATGGCAGCAGTGCAGCCGTGCATGTCGATGCCGTGGCGTGAGTTGAAGACGGACTAGAGGTGTTCGTGTCCTTAGTACCTGTGATAATAACTGGTTCGCAACAGTTCATGTTAACACGTCTGGGCTCACAAGCTCTCTTACTTGTACTGTGGTAGCTGTACGATCTGCCACTGTTACCCTTACAATACGACGATCCTGGTGGGGGTCCGTGCTGCGTGGACGTTCAGAACTTCGCCTACGGGTGTGAGAATGTTCACGTGACCACTGATACCAGCATCGTTGCGCAACTGACGCAGCACGTCGAGCTTGTGTGGCAATTCTCCGAAAGGACAACAATTTGAACCCTTTCAAACTCGCTCAGTGGGCTATAGGAAGCACGAATACATCTTCGTTGCTTTACACTTTTGCATCACACTGAGCCTTTGGCTGTGAGCATTCCCTATTGAAAGGTATACACACATGGTGCTCTGACAGCTATGTCACTACGCTATCTGTGGGCGGACGACGTTGACACCATTACCAGCACATGTACTATCCCCCAAGTGGCATATGCTATCATCTGATCAAAATCGATGTCGTCTTTCCAGGTATACTAACTGTTTTCCGGCAGTGTGCGTACGGAGCGCTTGTAACAGAATGTAACGAAAATACTGTTACTTCAGACAAAAAAGCAAAGAAACTGTTTCACAGAGAAATTTTCAATGAAAAATTCAATCTTTCTTTACATTTTCGAAATAAGGAGACGAGTTACGAATGTGACAGATGTCAGAAGCGTCTGAAGGATGATTCTAGTGAAGAAGAGCAGGAGGCTGCATTTGGAAATGAACTATCATCAGGAAGACGACGTACGGTTGTATTTGCAGAAAAAAATTGACACGTAAGAGAGGAAAGCAGACCTTGAAAAATGGCAATCACTGTGACCCTTAACAGTGAAAACCCATTAAGTCATATCAACTGGCATAGCTTAAGTGTGGATCAAGTGAGAGTTTAATAGAGCTTTGGAAGAGTTAGAATCAAATAAGGCAGAAGTGACAGATAACATTTCTTCAAAATATCTGAAATCAATGAAAAAAATGCATCCAAGTGATTATTACATATGTAGTGCAAAATCTAAGAGTCAGGAGACATATCATCAGATTTTCGACAAAACATCATCCACACAATACTGTAGACAGCAAGGACAGATAAGTGCGAGAACTACGTGTGGTTCAAATGGCTCTGAGCACCATGGGACTTAACATCTGTGGGCACCAGTCCCCTAGAACTTAGAACTACTTAAACCTAACTAACCTAAGGACATCACACACATCCATGCCCGAGGCAGGATTCGAACCTGCGACCGTAGCAGTCCAGCGATTCCGGACTGAGCGCCTAGAACCGCTAGACCACCGCGGCCGGCACTACGTGTGGTGATCATTGTACTGTGTAGTAAGAAATATCTGAGCTGCTAAGTACTTTATTAAATGAACTGTAATCCCAGAAGAACTCTCCATATAGCTTTGTGAAAAAAAGGCATAGGCCTACGTCCTATTGCTCTGGCTCATGAAATGTACTCGCCGTTGCGAATACGAACAACTATCAGCTGGATAAGGCATTAACGACAATGAAATTTGTGCCCTAAGACTCCAACCAGAGTTTCCCGGATTACGCGAGCAGTCAGTTGCCTTGCCATTACGCTATCCGTGCACGTCTCACGGCCACACCCAAACTTCCATATGCCGTCGTTCCTGCGTCGCAGCCTACACTCGTACACACATTGCGTAATACCCGTACAGGGGAGCACATTTTAATTGAAAGTCTCTACCTGATATCGGCGGATAAATACGATATTGAAGTGCCAGTGTTGTTAGGAGGATGATGCAATGTCATGAATGCATGTCCGATGAAAACTGCATCATTCTTCTCAACAATACAGGCACTGCAATATCTTAGTTCTCTATTTTGTGTACCCAGAAATAATCACGATTACGTTTTTGCATACCATTTAGCTTAATAGGCAGTTCTTATTTTCAGTCATTTGAAATCAGTGTCATCTTAAAGATGTATCCTGATGTATTCAAAATATTGTAAGCGTCAGCTTTTTCCTTCTGCTGCAAAACTAGTAAAAAGGATCTACTCACTACATTTTTAGGTACCGAATTTAACAGTATTTTAACAGTTAGTCATAAAAATGGAACAGTGTAAGTATAAGTACCAAAATTAATAAAATGTAAGTTGAAAAACCAGTTAGTAAGGGTCGAATTATAAACAGAAATGTCCTGAGCCCAGTCCCAAGGATTTTTTATGTCGTTTAGCACTACTTCCATCTCCGGTGAATTATTATTTATTAATGTGAAAAATGTCGAGTTGCACCATGGTTCGAAGTCCACGTCAACCTGTAGGCACTCCCGTAAATGACTAGGTAAGTCAGTTCAAAGGTTCAAGCCACCCTCCGGGTTGAGAAGAACTTAACGTTTTTTTTAGGATTAGGATTATCCATGAATGCTATACTGAAATGTAGGTGGTGCAAGACAATGCAACCGATGTCCATAGCGTCCGCAAGTTTGTGACCCTTGTGATTAGAACCTGTATCAGATGTCAATAATTCTTCATTCTTATAGGCCCACTCTACAGGGTTCCCACTCCCTGTCGTCCTCTAATGTTAATTAACTCGACGATAGCTGTCTCGTTTAGAACTGAAGGAAGCGGAGTTGCGGTACTGAGGCACACGATCGTATAACGTTAAGGAACGGTTTTTTGTTGTGTTTCTGATTTCAACGGTAATATTGTAAACAGGAATGAATAATTTTGGTTCTGACAAACAACTTACATCATATTATGTGGTGATAAACGCTTTGCGACTGAATAACTCAAGTGAAAGTGATCTGAAGTCACAGATGGTATGTTTAGTCATTCGTATGTTGTATCTTTATCGAGTCCGCTTACTTGTGGCGACTAACGGGAGCGATAGATTACCAGAAATTACATCCATGAGCTATCGTGGGAATAATGTGAATTTATCTATTCGCGTCTTTAGATTGACGTACACAGCCTTCGCTAACGACGGAATTGTTATTTCGTTAGACCGGAAATCATTGGCTGTGTTATCAGATGGAGCAACCAATGTGCAACTTGGGAAAACTTAAGTGGGACCGTGCATTCTGGAAACCAGCACAGTCCGCGATAAGCGACGTCAGGGCACCGGCTGCGGCAGGCGACATGTGGCTAAATGCTATTCGCGGCAAAGTACGTCGTGTCACCGCTGAGAGCCACGTGCGACCAAACGTGTGGTCTACAGCTCCCGCGAGCGATAAAGAAACAGCTGTTGCCGAAGGCCTTTGCGATGTCACACACTCGCTTACAGCCACCTGCATTTACGTCTAGATACGAAGGAAGCGAGATACCCAGATAACACAACGTAAAGCTCTGTGAAAAAATATAGGAAATTACAGGCTGTGATGGATAAACCAGGAGAGAAGGCTCGCAAAGGGCATACACTCTAACACACACAAAAAACCGGCGCACCTCAAAGAAATCATCCGAATGGGGAGGAAATCGTTAGATGTAATGAACGTATACTTGGTTGGCTCTGAGCACTATGGGATTTAACTTCTGAGGTCATCACTCCCCTAGAACTTAGAACTACTTAAACCTAACTAACCTAAGGACATCACACACATCCATGCCCGAGGCAGGATTCGAACCTGCGACCGTAGCGATGATTACAATTTCACAAAAGCTGAACGATTTATTGAAGAGGAAGACCTTCATGAATTGAGCAAGTCTAGTGCCTTAGTCCACCTCTGACCCTGACGCAAGCAGCTATTCGGCTTGGCATTGACTGATAGAGTTGCTGGATGTTCTCTTGATGGATATCGTGCCAAAGTCTGTCCAACTGTCATGTTAGATCTTCAAAATCCCCAGCTTGTTAAAGGGCCCTGCCCATAATGCTCCCCACTTTCTCAGCTGGGGAGAGATCCGGCAACCCTGCTAGTCAAGGTAGGATCTGGCAAGCACGAAGACAAGCAGTAGAAACTCTCACCGTGTGCGGGCGGGCATTATCTTGCTGAAATGTAAACCTAGGATGGCCTGCCGTGAAAGGCAAGAGGAGCAGAATATCGACAAAGTACTGCTGTGCTGTAGGAGTGACGCGAATGACAATCTTAGGGCTTTTGATATGAAATGGAATGGCACCTCAGACCATCACTCCTGATTGTCGGGCTTATGCCGGCCGACGGTAAGGTTGGTAGGACACTGCTGTCTGGGGCGTGTCCAGACACACTTTCGGCCTGGAATCTCGTTGACTGGAGTAGAATTGTCTCCAGTGATGAGTCCCACTTCGAATTGGTTCCTGATGATCAGCGAAGATCTTGCCGATCTGGCGCCCCAATTGGACAGAATCTGGCAAGATATGCCTCAAGCGCATTTATGTCAGTGAATTTTATGCCGAATAACCACTTGCATAAGGGCCAAAGGTGGACCAACCCGTTATTGACTTGCTCCACTTCTCAAGCTCTTTCTCTTGAATAAATAATACAATTTTTCTGAAATTTTAACCATTTGTTTAACTACACGTATGCACTACCGATTTCCATACCACTTAGATAATTCTTTCGTGGTGCTTCGGTTTTTTTTTCCTTTTTTTAAAGATCGGATAAGAGGACACGTACTTTAAATTAGTTTGTGTTTACTTGCGTCCACAGTCTTTCAGTATTTTGGAAATGACAGCTTCTGGGGATATGAACTGGAATGATAACATATGCTCAGACGTTGGTAAAGCGGGTGACGGATTTCGGTTCATTATTAGGAAACAGGTTAAATGCAATCAGTTTACAAAGGAGACTGTTTATTAAACACTCGTGTAACTCCTCCTAGACTGTTGCTCGTGTGTGTGTAACCCGTACAACGGGATAATGTAGGTCTACAAAGAAGAGCAACATGGATGGTTAAGGAAGACGGAATATGTATCGACGCGTTCTATAATATCCTGTTACGTGGGACTGACACAAAAGCCGAAGACGCGATTGTAAATAAATACATTGTAGCGATACTCAATAAAAAAATAAAAATAATATATTTTATATTATTATTGGTTAGATAGATATTAATTAATTAAACTGGAATGTCCATAGATTTTATCCCTGCTAATAAACATGACTATTAAGAAAGCATTGAATAATTGGTAAGTACTGGTTGAGAACATTACATGAATGTTTCTTGCTTTGATGGAGGCAATACTTTTGAAATGATAAAACTGAAACGTCCCCTTAGAAAAATTATACACATGACTGTGCATAAACTGACACGCAATATTTTTAGCGCAACGCAATCTGACTTTCAAAAATCCCTACAAAAGAATGACCCTGACTAACATTAACCTACACGTTTCACAAATCACTTACCTCACAAAAATCTTGGTTACTCGAACTACTGCAATGCAGCGAGCGCCACTACTGCCAGCTAAATAAAAGATTCAAACTACGGAAGGCACTAACTACTGATAGGCATAGTTAGCAAATGAAAGATTTTAATAGAGAACCAACAATGTATTTACCTTAATAGTGTTGAAAAATCATAATATACATAGCAGTTCATGACACCCAGTCTTACAAATTTCAAAACTCCGCCATTTCTCTCCCCACATCCACCACTGCTGGCGGCTCACCTCCAACCAACGCTACGCGCTGTTCACATCCAGCTGCCCAACACTACAATGGCGAATATTACAACAATGCCACCCAGCCACAGACTGCACACAGCACAGCCAGTGATTTTCATACAGATCGCTACGTGGCGTTACCAATATAAAAACCTAAACAGCGTACTTACAAAACTTAGCACAGAAGAATTTTACTGCCTTTTCTAATCAAGCCGAACTCTGCCTTCCAGCATCGCCTTTACATCAGACCGCCGTGTTCGTTGGTAGACGACATTTTTAGGAGGCCAATAACCTATCTGAATACATGCGGTTCGCGTAATAACATTGCCCGGATTTTGTGAGAAAAATATCGGTAAAATGATTTCAGGGACTTACGAATTATAATATGATGGATTAAACGGCGAATGAACACTAACAGTGTTCGGCCGTGCCCACCAAACAATGCGCCAGCAACTTCTCTTCGATGCAGCCTGAAACTGAACTAAAAATGGTTCAAATGGCTCTGAGCACTATGGGACTTGACATCTGAGATCATCAGTCCCCTGGAACTTAGGACTACTTAAACCTAACTAACCTAAGGATAGCACACACATGCATGCCCGAGGTAGGATTCGAACCTGCGACCGTAGCAGTCGCGCGGTTCCGGACTAAGCGCCTAGAACCGCTCGGCCACCACGGGCCGGCGAACTAAAAATGCATAATTAAATCACATATAAGATGAATAGCAAGGAAAGGGATCTTCAAAGGAAACTCGGCTACTCAACATCAAATTAGAAAAGTTTTTCGACAAAAGCGTACAAGACACACAAGTGACACTTACTCCGTAGCAGAGGACAAAAGAGAGAGAGCGAACAAATCGCGTTTCGCGTTTTTGTATCGTTAGACAAACGAATGTTTTACTATATTTTGTTTCACAGATTTCCTTTACACATTTTAACTCATAGATACTTCTTTACAAAATAATTCATAAATAATTAAAAATACACCATCTCATTAGTACATCATTTCTTTCAATTAATATATAAATTTATTTGTATGTGTAAAATTATTTATAATATTTTCAGGAGTTCATCAAAAAAGGGGCTACTTTTTATACATTTATAAAGTAACATTTCAACACTCTCAGTAAAAAAAAAAGATATAAAACAAGTCACCACGAAGGAATTGTCCTATTGGGACGCAAATCGGTAGATGTGGTGAACACATAAAGACAAACAACAGAAAAAAACTGAGTGATATATTCAAGAGAAAGATCTTCACAATCTGAGCAAGTCAATAACGCATTGGTCCACCTCTGGCCCTTACGCAAGCAATTATTGGGCTTGGCATAGATTGATAGAGTTGTTGGATGCCGTCCTGAGAGACATCGCGCCAACTGGTGAGTTAAATCCTTGGTTGGAGGGCTCTGCCCATAACGCTCCAAACGTTCTCAAAGGGGGAGAGATTCGGCCATCCTGCTAGCCAACATGGGTTGTGACAAACACGAGGACAACTTTCGCCATGTGCGGGAGGGCATTGTCTTAATGAAGCGTAAGCACAGGATGGCCTGCCATGGAGGGCAACAAAACGGGGCGAAGAATATGGTCGACGTACCGATGTGCTATTAGGGTGAGGCGGATGACAACCAAAGGGCTCCTGCTATGAAAAGATGTGCCACTCCAGGCTTCACTCGTGGTTGTTGGGACGTATGGCGGACGACAGTCAGGTTGGTATCCCATCGGTGTCCGTGTCGTCTACAGACGCGTCTTCGCTGGTCACTGGGGCTCAGTTCGAAGCGAAACTCATCACTAAAAACAATTCTACTCCAGTCAATGGCTTTCCAGGCCGAAGACGTGTGTGGAGACGACACGTACGCTGATTAGATACCAACTTGTCTGTCAACCAGGAGTGATGATCTGGAGTGACACATCTTTCCATAGCAGGAGCCCTTTGGTTGTTATCCGCGGCATCCTTACACCACAGCGGTACGTCTATGGTATTCTACGCCCCATATTGTTGCCCTTCGTGGCAAGCCATCCTGTGCTTAACCAAGATAATGCCCGCCCTCATACGACGATGGTTTCTACTGCTTGTCCTCGTGGTGCCGCGATTCTTTTTTTTTATGTCTTACCTAAAACTCGTCACAACTTCTTTTGATGCCTCAGCGATGCTTGTCAGGTCCGCGACGCCTAGCGTTCAAATCACGCCGCTCAGGAGCGACTCATAAAAGGCCTCAGAAGTTGGTATAAAGGGCGTCAATGAAACTACCCCTTCCCTTGGGGCGTTTACACATTTCGCCGAACCCCGAAAGCGGATATGCCGGCCAATAAATGCCATACGATAATTTCATTTCACTGTCGAAAACGACAGTTTTGCAGTGCATTGTGTAACATAACGACGTTCGTGACAACCTTCGCCATTACTGGCACCCTGCGGACGATTCAACCCTTATGTAAGGACATCCTCGAGCTGTAAACCCGTTGAAAGTGATCTGAATTCTTTGAAGTGTGGCCCGACAGCAATTTTTGCTGTGTTATAGAGGGTGGAACCACTGGGCACCGTTCGAAACTATCCCACGAAATTTGAACGTGATCCGAAGTAGCAAATGTACACTTCTTCTACTCTCCTGTTTCGCGCTTTCCTGTGGTGTTATCCCGTGTGGGGAGGAGGGGGGGGGGGTTAGGGTGCGATATTTACATGAGCATCAATAAAACAGCAAAGGGGCATTTTAAAACCCTTGGTGCCACCCGCTCACCATGTTGAGCACTTTAAAAATGTACCTGTACAAAGATTGATTGATTGATTACTAGATGCCTGTGGGCAAGCAATCCCTTCGCCACTGCTGCATGCCTGCAAACGGTTAGTAGATCAGTAGTGTAGTGACGCTCGGCTGAAACGTGACTTCCAGTCAGTTACTACAAATTGTAGGTCTTCTCACAGGAAATCGCGAATCCACTCGCATAGCTGAAATGATACTCCATAGAATGCAATTAGAAGCCGCTTGTGAAGAACGGCGTCAAAAGTTTTCAGGAAATATACAAATGCGGAATCAACTTGTGACCCCCTAATGAGAAAGCACCCAAGTTTTTCACAAGAATTGCATTTTCTGTACCCATGCTGGTTATGTGTCATAGAGGTTTTTGAAAGTGCTGGAACATAACATATGTTCCAAAACAAATTGACAGCCATCAAGGAATAGTTGATTCGGTTATGGATGTAAGGAGGAGACTTACACATTACAGACAGTGAGGAAGGCTTTAATTCAGTAAGGAGGTTTAAACTGATGTAGAGTACACTAATTAAGCAGGTAAGAAAAAAACTTGCAAAAGAAAAGAGTAATCAAACTAATGACTGCAAAAGTAGTGATGTTCCCCGAAACATATTGATTGAGAAACCGTTTCTTCAGTTCCAGTTCCAGTTTGGCAGGCAGTTACTGCATCAGTTCTCGTGTCTTTATGCTTTTCATGTTTCACTAACTCTCAGTAATACACCTTCCACGATTTTTTAAAGTTCTCTTACTGTTTAGTCGAAACACGAATTCCACCCTAAACATTCTTTACATTTTCTCTGATTACCTTATTCTCACCGAGACTGGCAACATTTTCTTTTGCGAACCTTCGAGAGCTGTTTCGACTGTTCTTGCGGTTTCTTCCTATGCAGTATTTTCTAGTACTTTCTCTGTTGCCTCTTCGACGTAAAATTTAACAAACGAGTTGATAAATTCTACGTCTGTCTGACATCTCTTAAGAATAACCAGTATTTCTTTGTTTCGCAGTCTTATTTTCTCAGATGGTTTTTTTTTTTAACTTAAGAAGGCTGAGAGGAAGGGAGAAGGAGTAGATTTTCATGTCACGTCGACGATGAGGTCATTAGCGAAGGATAACAAGTTCGGATTGGGGAGGAAATCTGTCGTGTTTTTCTCAAAGGAACCATTCTGGCATGTAACCACAATATCTCGCTCTGCTTCTCTACTTTAGATATATAATTTCTGCTCTTCTCGAAATTTTCGGTAGCAAACGACAAGATTTTCAGCGTATGTAAAGTTTGGATGGCATAATCTACCCTTGAAGAGCTATAGTGCTCTGTCAAACGTTTAAGAGAGTAAGACAAGTATTACAGTTGGAACCTGTTTGTATGTCTTGGGGCAGCGTTACTACCCGGCGCGCCAATCACCCAATATTTGAGAAAGAGAGCAACTCCAACAAACTTTACGCATAATTTCAAACCTTTACGAAACTTTATCTCGCTAACACCTCCCACAAAATGATGAAAGGAAAAAAAAATTATCGCTTACTACATTTTCGCAGTGCTTGCAGCAAAACTGCCGAATCAGGCACGACATTTTAATTTATTACTCCTTTATTACTAATTCTATCCGTAGCGCATTTTATGGACAGTATCCACATATACTACTGAATTTATCTGCAAAATTATATTATTTTATCCGGCGGTACCTGATATGTTAAAAAAATGGTGGCCTTCCGAAGAGCGTGTTTTCTAATCTAGACTTCTTAAAAAGTTATTTGAACGCTTTTCTGCATATAGTGCTGAAGCCTCTATCTCCATATAGACCTACAATTTTTACCTCCCACTTTTCCCTCCATTATCAGATTGACAACTGCTTGATGCGTAATCCAGAGTTATGCTGACTGATGCGACGATTCCCCACCGAGTGCAATTTAAAAAAACGAATGTTGATACATCTTCCACGAGTGACGGAAGAGACACTTCTAATGATCTCTGAGAACGTGTCAGATAACTTTCTGGCGCATTATTAAAAGTAAAAATGGTGTTGTCTCATTGCCACTGTCATAGGAAAGGGCAGTTCTTATGTACTGAGTGTCATATTGTCGCCCGTTTAAGACGTAACAGTGATTCGCTATCTCACTGATCGCGCTCATTTTCTGTTCCTTAATTTATGTAATGAAGACATTAAATTAAGATAAGAAAGAATGGTGGAACGTGACATGTATGTGTGATTTACTTTATTTAAGACTGATTGGTGGAAACGGCATCGAGGTCCAACCTTTGGATTAGATATTTAAATTTTAATTGATGCTATCATCAGAATTCACTGGGGCACGTGGCGACCGAATGCGACCATTGGAACGAGGCGTTCGGAATTCTCTGGCATGGTGGTGGAACGATACCACGGGAAAAATAACCACGTAAAGCTGCGGTGTAGTCAATGAGGCCAGACACCACTTAGCAACAGGCAGTTGGATTCCTCTCAAGCCCTGAATCCAGGGACAGGAAAAGTAGTCCATTCAGAAAAATATGTTTTACGTAGTTAGAGTAGCCACAAAATTCTATTAGGTAGCGGTACGAAAGAGATAACACTGGAGGAGTCACTGTAGGACAAGATATTATCAATAAGTGTAAATATTAGTAAAGTGACTTGCCTGACGTCTTTGTCGACAGAAATGTTATAAAAATAAAAAAAATTGGTCAAGGGCTTTTCTTAGTTTCTTCAGGCTTTTTTCATTATTCTATCGATTTATCATTAGCGCACCATCCATATCTCACTTCGCAACTTGACACCCCTATCAACTACGCTACTGTGAACACATAAAATCCGTACCTATCCTTTTTATATTAACCCCCTGAAGACTCTTAACCACCGTCTGTCATTGCCTTATATTTAATTATAACAAATTATACCAATACCGACGCCTTTATGAGAGATCCTCAATATCTGAAACAGCATATTTTCAAAGGACTTACGTTGCAATACAAAACCCATCAAATACAAGATTCAAATAAAACGACAAAATCCAATATGGCGTTTCCTCAGCACTCGATACGACCACGAATGTTGATAGACATCCCAAACTGTCAAAACTGGGCATTTTACTCATTATCGTGACGTCACGGAGAGGTATCACCGTGGTGAACCCAACGCCTCACACAAAAGGAAAGGTGCATCGATTGATCTGAAGAGATAGTGACATCTAGTGAATGTCTAGAAAACTAAATATGTGTTGTTTTAACTAAAATATCAGTGATGGTATAAGTAGTAAGGCTAGACAGAGCAAATGGTTCCCCAGTTTCCCTGGTACCGAATTATTCTTTCCGAAAAATTTCTTCACCGTTTCCGTTTCCCCAAAAGTTCCCCACAGAAAGTATTTGTCCCCAATATTGTTAGAAAAAACCCGAATCTGGAGTTGTTGGCTGAGGCAGGGTCTGTGTCTGATAGCAGCCGTATCTCAATGGCGCAATAAGTTTTGTAATTCTTCCTTTTACGTTGATAAAGTCTGAAAGTGAACAGTCGTGTAGGCAATGACTTTACTGGCGTTTTGAAAGTACGCTTTTGATTTTAACAGTACCTATAGACTTAGACGCTGGTAGCGTAAATTAACAGAGCTTATCTAGAGTCGTTACGTAATTTTCATCTTCCCATTGGTACTTGGACGATGTTTATTATCTGCTTGTGAACTTTTCTCAGTGTTGAATTAAATCGTCGCTGATGACCTTCGGTCGTGACTGTGAGGTGAGATTTTTTATTATCTTGAAGAATACAGTTCGAGTTGTTGCCAAGAAGATTCAGAACTACCCTGGTTTTCCGTTTCCAAGTCCTACATGACAGCAACTGTGTTATTGTGATTTTATACGGAGTTAAAAGTAGAAGTGTTGCTTGTGAGGCAAAATTAGCGTCTATCGTATAGGCTCTGTGAATTCTGCTGAGTGGCGATTGTGCCTTTGCGTTTTTCTTGTGACTCATGTACACCAAACAAACTGGAGGACAAAAAACCCCAACAATATACTTCGATTTTGCCGGAGTAGCGTGTTCTTTATTTGGTGGTGTACCAACCTCTCCCAGAGTTGCTTATGGTTCCAGGCTAGTCGTTCTATCACAAGTTTCAGCATTGTTTTTGTGTATACTCCTTGTCTCCTTGTCAACCGATTTTCACGGCTAAATAGTCTCCCAAGGTGCTTAGGTATGCAAGTCTTGTTCGGTGCTCTAATAACATTAACAAAATCCAATGAAGAAGGGAATAATATGTTTTACACATTCTCCTCGGCTTACTAGAATAGCAAAGAAGATTGTTGTACTGTCGATAAGAAGTATTAGGCTTTACAGGATCATTTTTTCGCAACCCTATAACTATCTCCCATTGCGACGCATAAGTTTGAAATTCGGCTCAAAGGTGCCCGAGACCTTCACCTGTCGGGTGGTAGGACTGCTTGTGGACTGTACTGCCAGCAACGAAAGTTCCTATAGATTGCTAGGATATGTTAGTAATTGTCAAGTTCCCGTTGTTGCTAAGCATCTACGATATCTCCTGGACTAAAAGCAGCAGTCGACTTCCTGTAACTCAGAGAGGCTAATTTGACCCTCAAATCGGTTCCTCGATGTAGCGTGTCGTTTGGACTTGCCCGTGATTTACGCGTTATCAGCTTCCCTGTTGCAGCCGCGTGCTAGGCTGACTTAGCCTATATGAGGGGGCAGTCAGACTTGCCTCGCATAGAGAGACTCATCGATATAACGTTGTCTGCGTTTTTGGGTTTGAATGTGCCGTGGCCGTGTATTGTATTGTGTGCATTAAACCAGGAACCCAGCCACGGCGGAGAGGCTTCGTCCCGCCATAGTCCTCAGTCGTTCACAGCCGCACAACAAGCCACAGCAGTCCACCCACCCCACCGCCGCCCCCCACACCGAACCCAGGGTTATTGTGCGGTTTGGCCACCAGTGCCCTCCCCCCCCCACCCCTCCTCACCCTCAGGAACGGCTCATACCAGACGATTGTAACCGCAAATGTTTGTGTGATAGAGTAATGGTGGTGGTGTGTGTACGTGGAAATTTTGTTTGCGCAGCAATCGCCGACATAGTGTAACTGAGGCGGAATAGGGGGAATAAGTCCGCATTTGCCGAGGTAGATGGAAAACAGCCTTAAAAACTATCCACAGGCTGGCCGGCACACCGGACCTCGACACAAATTCGACGGGCGGATTCGTGCCGGGGACGAGCACTCCTTCCCGCTCGGGAAGCAGCGCGTTAGGCCGCGCAGCCGGCCGGGCGGGCCGTACCGTGGGTGGTCAAGGTGTTGTTGGCAGGCTGTCTTTCCACCTATGGTTGTGGGCGAGTTTCAGTTAAAGCGGAAGAGTAAAGAGTGCACATCAGTAATCTTGTGGGAAAAAAAACATAGCATGTAAAAAGAAGACGATTGAAGCAAGTACAATCTGCGTCTGACAAACATGAACTTCTGAGCATGTGGAGGTCGCCCTAGTCGCAAAACTGCGACGCCCAGCGTTGAAAAGATGCTGTTTCATTATGGGTGGTCGAGCCAACCATTTCAGACACAGCACCACTGAGAACCGACACAAAAATTCGTCAGGGGATGACATAAAAGCGTGAACGAAACCAAACCTTTCCTTAGGGCGTTGATTCCCACATGTTTCCTGGTCCAAAACGAAACATCGCAGTGCAATGAGCAACAGGGCGACTTACTTGACCATCTTTGACATCACTGGCGCCCACCGGGCGATTCAACCCTTCTCTAAGTACCGGGTGATCAAAAAGTCAGTATAAATTTGAAAACTGAATAAATCACTGAATAATGTAGATAGAGAGGTACAAATTGACACACATGCTTGGAAACACATGGGGTTTCTTTAGAACCAAAAAAACACAAACGTTCCAAAAATGTCCGACAGATGGCGCTTCATCTGATCAGAATAGCAATAATTACCATAACAAAGTAAGACAAAGCAAAGATGATGTTCTTTACAGGAAATGCTCAATTATGTCCACCATCATTCCTCAACAATAGCTGTAGTCGAGGAATAATGTTGTGAACAGCACTGTAAAGCATGTCCAGAGTTATGGTGAGGCATTGGCGTCGGATGTTGTCTTTCAGCATCCCTAGAGATGTCGGTCGATCACGACACACTTGCGACTTCAGGTAACCCCAAAGCCAATAATCGCACGGACTGAGGTCTCGCGACCTGGGAGGCCAAGCATGACTAAAGTGGCGGCTGAGCACACGATCATCACCAAACGACGCGCGCAATAGATCTTTCACGCGTCTAGCAATACTTTTTTTTTGTTCTAATAAAACCCCATGTCATTCCAAGCATGTGTGTCAATTTTTACCTCTCTATCTACATAATTCCGTGGTTTATTAAGTTTTCAAATTTATACTGACTTTCTGATCACCCAGTACATTGTTGTCCCGTAAGACCATTGAAAGCAATCACACCTCTTTAGAGTGCAGTGCGACAACCGTGTTTGCTCTGGTGTACAGGGTGTAACTACTAAGGATCCTCCAAAACTATTCGACGAAATTTGAAGTTGATCCGAAGCAGCAAAGGGTGCTTGCGCTTTTTCAGCCCTCCTGTTTTGCGCCCTGGCTGTGGCGTGAATACAAGCAGTTGGGCTATGGAGACATGGGTGCATAAAACGGCAAAGGGTTCCTCTAAGACAGGGGCGGGCAGGAATCCTGCACATGTGCGGTGCACTTGCACACGTGCAGTTAACAGGTGTTCCGCGTGCACACAGGGGCAAGCTGGCCACCCGCTTATCTCCCATCCCCACCATACCTTCTGTCCGCTCCTTCCTCTGTAATGCGTTTTGTTTCCTAGCTTGCTTTATTGAGTGAATGAATAAGGTTAGTAGGAGTGCTTGAAAGAAATCATGGTTTGAAAGAGTACCTATTACCTACGATACGTTTTATTTAATTATCACAGGTGGAGTTTACAATACGTTTAATATCTGGAACAAAATTTCTACATACAGACAAACACAAACAGTTACGTAAATTTTCATCACTGATGTTTGCTCTTAACCGAGACTTATTAATTCAGCAAACGGTTTTCCAGCTCTCGCTGTATTAAGCGCAGTCTTATAACTTGCACATACCACTGGGCTATTATTGTTGTCGTCCTGAAAACTTGAAAACAGTGCTCCATAAAATGTTAAATCAGTTAGATGAGAGACATGACGAGAGAAAATCGCAGATCTCTCGTGACAACAGCAACTACGACAAATTCAAATGGCTCTGAGCACTATGGGACTTAACTGCTGTGGTCATCAGTCCCCTAGAACTTAGAACTACTTAAACCTAACTAACCTAAGGACATCACACACATCCATGCCCGAGGCAGGATTCGAACCTGTGACCATAGCGGTCGCGCGGTTCCAAACTGTAGTGCCTAGAACCGCTCGGCCACTCAGGCCGGCCAACTACGACAGATTGATCTGGTATCGTCAGATCGCTCTTCTTAAGCTCAGTCAATTCCCCATCCGCTCAGAATCCGACAATAAATTGTACTCGTCCTTGTGAAATTTATTATAATGGCTTTCAATACTAAACTTCCGTTGACCAGCGAGAATACTGCCACATATTAAACATTTCGAATTTTCACGTTTTTGCACAAAGAAAAAATGATTCTCCCATTACTTTTTAAAAGATAGCAAATCTCCACTTCTCCGTTTCTTGAAATACAACGTTCACTACATAGTGCTCGCTTCGCATCAACGTCCGCAGCTTAGCCTGGCACTACACTGCCGCAACCTGCCTGCTGTCGCCACTGCCCCATTCGACGACTGCACGCGAGCAGCACACGTACAGCGCTGTGCGCTCATGAGCCGCGTGAAACGTTTGCCCGCCCCTGCTCTCTAAGACGATCCAGTTCGTTAACACACTCGGTCTCACCCCTCCCCTCCTCCTTTGTTGAGAATTTAAAAAAACATCTACCCGCACAGAGAAAACAGTTACGGAATTCTAGACAGCTCCAGGTAGGCAACCCCATGACACACCTGCGATTCCGCTAGCCCACATGCAGGGGCTAGAGTAGCAACAGGCAGTCACCTTACTTGCCAGTAACGTTTCATACGAAAGTTACTATCGTCTTTAAGTTTTGTACACGAGTGTATAATGAGAACATTAGAGTTTCTATTACGCGTCATTCGACACATCCGGCGTGACTTTCATTTCTGCTGTATTTTACTAATAGACCGAGTGTACCTATTAGACGAGCTTTACCCAGAAGTGTTTCTTCTGAGGAAAAGTTTATATGAATAATGTGGTGTCACAGAAGTGACCACTACGATTTTACTTCTACCGTTTCTGCGAGAGGGTAATGCGAGCGAAGAACGTGTGTTTTGTATTCGTATTAACTTTTAAAGTGTAAGAATTAGTAATGTTTTCCAATAGTATAACCGAGAGCGTGGACCGACATAGCATGAGGTGACGAAAGTCATGGAATGGATTGATCCACATGTACAGATGGCAGTAGTATCGCTTACACAATGTATAAAAAAGGCAGCGCATTGACGGAGCTGTAATTTGTACTCAGGTGATTCAAGCCAAAAGGTTTTCGACGTGATTAAGGCCGCACGATGGGAATTAACAGACTTTGAAAGAGGAATGATAGTTGGTGGTAGACATATAAGACATTCCATTTCGGAAATAGTTAGGGGAATTAAATATTCCGAGATCCACAATGTGAGGCATTACCTTTTACTACGGACACTGCAGTGGCCGATGGACTTCACTTAACGACCGAGAGCAGCGACGTTTGTGTAGAGTTGTCTGTGCTAACGGACAAACAGCACTGGGTGAAATAACCGCAGGAATCAGTGGGGATGTACGATGAACGTATCCGTTAGTACAGGCGGCGGAATTTGCCGTTATGGGCTGTGGCAGTAGGCGACCGACGCGAGGGTCTTTGCTAACTGCACGATTCGCCTGCTGTCCCTTTTTTGGGTTTGTAACCATATCGGTTGGAACGTTGACCACTGGAAAACAGTGGCTTGGTCAGATGGGTCCCGATTTCAGTTGGTAAGAGTTGATGGTAGCGTTCGAGTGTGGCGCAGACTTCACGAAGCCATGGACCCAACGTGTCTACAACGCACTGTGGAATCTGGTGATGGCTCCATAGTGGTGTGGACGTTGTTTACATGGATCATTGACTGGAAATGATTATGTTCGGCCATTCATGGACTTCAAGTTTGCTAAGAAAGATGGAATTTTTTTGGAAAACAATGCGCCATGTCGCCGGACCATAGTCGCTCGCAGTTGGTTTGAAGAAGATTCTGGATAATTCGAGCGAATGGTTTGGCCATTCAAATCAACGTATATATATATCATCCAACATGCATGGATCATAATTGGGTGGTCAGTTCGTGCACTATATCCTGCGCAGGCAACTCTTTTGGACTTGTAATCGGCTATAGAGGCAGTATGGCTTAATATTTCTGCAAGGGAACTCCAACGATTTGCTGAATCCATGCCAAGACGATTTTCTACATACGCCGGGCAAAAGAAGTTCCGTATCCAATGAATTTTGTCACCTCAGTGTAGTTCAGTATACCAAGCATTACGAAGTTGTACTAGGGCCAATACTTCAACAGTCTACTTAATTTAAATATGTCGTTCGACAGTGACTAGAGGATGAGTGGGTAGCACTACAATAGAAGTAGTAAGGAAAATAGACGAATGAAAATAGCAGTCGCAGAGTATTGTATCCATTCACTGTCACACCTCTCATTTGGTAGGAATAGGAATATATTGATAACCGAAAGAAATAGGGATACGTTCACTGCAGGCACATTGCATAGCGAGCTGGGTCCGGGAGAGTCGCTGGGGAGGAAAGGCTGAACAGTCTTAGGCAAGGTCGCGGCTGTTTCCTTGTGCGGTCACGTGCTAGCCGGGTGACCTTCTAGGAAGGACGTTCAACCAGGAGCAGTTCGATAATGTGTGAGACGTGCGCCTGTGTCAAGGTCCGTATCAGACAGACACTTGCAGTCAGCGCAGGAGATTACGCCTTATCAATTCATTCCTAGGCAGGATGGCGGGACGGTCAAGGCGGTCATGACCAACCAACAAATAACATTTTCTAGAAAGTGTTTATACAGGGTGTTTAAAAAATGACCGGTATATTCGAAACGGCAATAAAAACTAAACGAGCAGCGATAGAAATACACCGTTTGTTGCAATATGCTTGGGACAACAGTACATTTTCAGGCAGACAAACTTTCGAAATTACAGTAGTTACAATTTTCAACAACAGATGGCGCTGCGGTCTGGGAAACTCTATAGTACGATATTTTCCACATATCCACCATGCGTAGCAATAATATGGCGTAGTCTCTGAATGAAATTACCCGAAACCTTTGACAACGTGTCTGGCGGAATGGCTTCACATGCAGATGAGATGTACTGCTTCAGCCGTTCAATTGTTTCTAGATTCTGGCGGTACACCTGGTCTTTCAAGTGTCCCCACAGAAAGAAGTCACAGGGGTTCATGTCTGGCGAATAGGGAGGCCAATCCACGCCGCCTCCTGTATGTTTCGGATAGCCCAAAGCAATCACACGATCATCGAAATATTCATTCAGGAAATTAAAGACGTCGGCCGTGCGATGTGGCCGGGCACCATCTTGCATAAACCACGAGGTGTCCACAGTGTCGTCTAAGGCAGTTTGTACCGCCACAAATTCACGAAGAATGTCCAGATAGCGTGATGCAGTAATCGTTTCGGATCTGAGAAATGGGCCAATGATTCCTTTGGAAGAAATGGCGGCCCAGACCAGTACTTTTTGAGGATGCAGGGACGAAGGGACTGCAACATGGGGCTTTTTGGTTCCCCATATGCGCCAGTTCTGTTTATTGACGAAGCCGTCCAGGTAAAAATAAGCTTCGTCAGTAAACCAAATGCTGCCCACATGCATATCGCCGTCATCAATCCTGTGCACTATATCGTTAGTGAATGTCTCTCGTGCAGCAATGGTAGCGGCGCTGAGGGGTTGCCGCGTTTGAATTTTGTATGGATAGAGGTGTAAACTCTGGCGCATGAGACGATACGTGGACGTTGGCGTCATTAGGACCGCAGCTGCAACACGACGAACGGAAACCCGAGGCCGCTGTTGGATCACCTGCTGCACTAGCTGCGCGTTGCCCTCTGTGGTTGCCGTACGCGGTCGCCCTACCTTTCCAGCACGTTCATCCGTCACGTTCCCAGTCCGTTTAAATTTTTCAAACAGATCCTTTATTGTATCGCTTTTCGGTCCTTTGGTTACATTAAACCTCCGTTGAAAACTTCGTCTTGTTGCAACAACACTGTGTTCTAGGCGGTGGAATTTCAACACCAGAAAAATCCTCTGTTCTAAGGAATAAACCATGTTGTCTACAGCACACTTGCATGTTGTGAACAGCACACGCTTACAGCAGAAAGACGACGTACAGAATGGCGCACCCACAGACTGTGTTGTCTTCTATATCTTTCACATCACTTGCAGCGCCATCTGTTGTTGAAAATTGTAACTACTGTAATTTCGAAAGTTTGTCCGCCTGAAAATGTACTGTTGTCTCAAGCATATTGCAACAAACGGTGTATTTCTATCGCTGCTCGTTTAGTTTTTATTGCCGTTTCAAATATACCGGTCAGTTTTGAAACACCCTGTATTTCTATATGTATTAATTTCCAAAATTTTCAAGTACCTTTCCGTTAATACACCATAGCGAAAACTAACTGTCTCGAAATGGCAAAAATTCTAAAAATTTGCGAGCTTTGTTTAACACAGGAAACTTTTCAGCTGCTTTGAAAAACACGCCCGCTGACAGGCTCACCTTAAATGCTGCAAACAATTAGTCATTTACAGTTTGTGAGGAAACATGAGGAACTGACAAACTGCAGGCCGTTGCGGGGTGGTAAGACAGTAGGGGGAAGATCCCCACTAAGAAATACACTACTGGCCATTAAAATTGCTACACCACGAAGATGACGTGCTACAGAAGCGAAATTTAACCGACAGGAAGAAGATGCTGTGATATGCAATTGATTAGCTTTTCAGAGCATTCACACAAAGTTGGCGCCGGTGGCGACACCTACAACGTGCTGACATAAGGAAAGTTTCCAACCGATTTCTCATACACAAACAGCAGTTGACCGGCGTTGCCTGGTGAAACGTTGTTGTGATGCCTCGTGTAAGGAGGAGAAATGCGTACCATCACGTTTCCGACTTTGATAAAGGTCGGATTGTAGCCTATCACGATTGCGGTTTATCGTATCGCTACATTGCTGCTCGCGTTGGTCAAATTCGAAGCGTGTATTCATCATTGCCATACTGGCGTGTCACCCGGCGCGATGGTATGGGGTGCCATTGGTTACACGTCTCGGTCACCTCTTGTTCGCATTGACGGCACTTTGAACAGTGGACGTTACATTTCAGATGTGTTACGACCCGTGGCTCTACCCTTCATTCGATTCCTGCGAAACCCTACATTTCAGCAGGATAATGCACGACCGCATGTTGCAGGTCCTGTACGGGCCTTTCTGGATACAGAAAATATTCGACTGCTGCCCTGGCCAGCACATTCTCCAGATCTCTCACCAATTGAAAACGTCTGGTCAGTGGTGGCCGAGCAACTGGCTCGTCACAATACGCCAGTCACTACTCTTGATGAACTGTGGTATCGTCTTGAAGCTGCATGGGCAGCTGTACCTGTACACACCATCCAAGCTCTGTTTGACTCAATGCCCAGGCATATCAAGGCCGTTATTACTGCCAGAGGTGGTTGTTCTGGGTACTGATTTCTCAGGACCTATGCACCCAAATTGCGTGAAAATGTAATCACATGTCAATTCTAGTATAATATTTTTGTCCAATGAATACCCGTTTACCATCTGCATGTCTTCTTGGTGTAGCAATTTTAATGGCCAATAGTGCAATAACGACAAGACTGACTTCCCCGAACATAGGTGGGAACCACAAGAAGTTACGAGGAGACTTTTGAAAGTAAGTCACGGGTTATTTTAGGAGTAAAATAATTTTTATTGAAAATTGCACTACACTTCAAGCTGACACAGATATATGACACTATTTTCCAAAGTAGTTACCAAATCTCGGCATACAACGATGATGATGATGATGTTTGGTTTGTGGGGCGCTCAACTGCGTGGTTATCAGCGCCCGTACAATTACCCAATCTTTGCTCAGTCCAATTTCGCCACTTTCCTGGATGATGATGAAATGATGAGGACAACACAAACACCCAGTCATCTCGAGGCAGGTGAAAATCCCTGACCCCGCCGGGAATCGAACCCGGGACCCCGTGCTCGGGAAGCGAGAATGCATACAACGATCTGAACTTTCTTCCAATCGCCGGCCGGGGTGGTCAAGCGGTTGTAGGCGCTACAGTCTGGAACCGCGGGACCGCTACCTTCGCAGGTTCGAATCCTGCCTCGGACATGGATGTGTGTGATGTCCTTAGGTTAGTTAGGTTTAAGTAGTTCTAAGATCTAGGGGACTGATGACCACAGCAGTTAAGTCCCATAGTGCTCAGAGCTATTTGAACCATTTTTTCTTCCAATCGTTCAGCTCTTCGACGATAGAAATTCGCTCCTTGGTCACAGCGCCATTCGAGAATCCCTGTGTGGACATCCTCATCGTTAGAAAATCTGTTTCTCACCAAATGTTCTTTCAATTTGACGAACAGATGGAAATCGCATGGTGGACGATCTGGACTGTATGGCGGATCAGCATAACCCGCATCTGTATGGCCTTGGTCAAATTGTTGGCTCCGTTGCCTCCATATCGCTATGGCTGGACACGACACTGCATTTGGTCCATATACCGCTAAAATTTCACTGCGCATCTGTGTGCAGTTTAGACTTTTGCGCTCAAGAATCGTACTGTCCCGACAACTTCAACTTTGAGGTAAAATGGCTCTGAGCACTATGTGACTTAACATCTGTGGTCATCAGTCCGCCGGCCGCGGTGGCCGAGCGGTTCTAGGCGCTTCAGTCCGGAACCGCGCGACTGCTACGGTCGCAGGTTCGAATCCTGCCTCGGGCATGGATGTGTGTGAAGTCCTTAGATTAGTTAGTTTTAAGTAGTTCTAATTTCTAGGGGACTGATGACCTCAGATGTTAAGTCCCGTAGTGCTCAGAACCATTTGAACCATTTTAAGTCATCAGTCCCCTAGAACTTAGAACTACTTAAGCCTAACTAACCTAAGGACATCACACACATCGATGCCCGAGGCAAGATTCGAACCTGCGACCGTAGCAGTCACGCGGTTCTGAACTGAAGCGCCTAGAACCACGCGGCAACTTTGAAGTAAGTTTCCCGTTGTCGCGAAATTTCACTCCCACGCTGTAATGTACCTTTTCCCCGTACCGCAGCAGAACTGCTTCTACAGCAAACTTGGGTACCCCTCCTGACAATGTGCCACTCTTGTTGTGCAATGCTCTTAGCGTTGGACGACACGTGTAACTTACTTTCAGTAGTCCCTACGTGCCACATTCACTTAATTTCTATGTTCACAGACCATTGTGTGCAGACTTCAGATAACAGTCATGGAACTAAGCGAAACATTTAAAGGTGAGTGCACACACCGATTGTATTTCATATGTAACGTGATTGACACAGATCACTATACACTTAAACAACATTTCTTTCATGAATAAAAGCGGGCAGTACAAACAGTTGGAAGGATGTTAACAGCTTCTCACGTAACGTAGTCTACACCAGGACAACCCGTATTTGCTGTCGAATTGTGGCATAAAAGAATTTACTCAAGATTTGAGTGGCAGTCTAGGTTACGAGGCCCCACTCACCGTGTTATAAAGTAAGGATTTCCAGATGCACGGTCGAAAATGCTGCCTGAGCTCCCTAGTGTCCACTCGGGATGTGACAACTACGTATTTAACGTGAGTGTTCCGCAACGAAACATTGTCTCGAAATTTGGTAGAAAATACGAAGAAATTCAGGTCGTATGTAAAGTACACAAGCGGCAAGACGCAGTCAATACCTTCGCTGCACAGTGCCGATGGTACTGTTACCGACGACTGTGCCGCTAAAGCTGAGTTATTGAACGCAGTTTTCCGAAATTCCTTCACCAGGGAAGACGAATGGAATATTCCAGAATTTGAAACGCCAACAGCTGCTAGCATGAATTTCTTAGTGGTAGATACCTTAGGGGTTCCGAAGCAACTCAAATCGCTTGATACGGGCAAGTCTTCAGGTCCAGATTGTATACCGATTAGGTACCTTTCAGATTACGCTGATACAATAGCTCCCTACTTAGCTATCATATACAACCGCTCGCTCACCGGTAGATCTGTACCTACAGATTGGAAAATTACGAAGGTCGCACCAGTGTTTAAGAAGGGTAGTAGGAGTAATCCATCGAATTACAGACCTATATCATTGACGTCGGTTTGCATTAGGGTTTTAGAGCATATACTGTATTCAAACGTTATGAATCACCTCGAAGGGAACGATCTATTGATACGTAATCAGCATGGTTTCAGAAAACATCGTTCTTTATTCGCACGAAGTAATGGCCGCTATCGATAGGGGATCTCAAGTTGATTCCGTATTTCTAGATTTCCGGAAAGCTTTTGACACCGTTCCTCACAAGCGACTTTTAATCAAGCTGCGGGCCTATGGGGTATCGTCTCAGTTGTGCAACTGGATTCGTGATTTCCTGTCAGGAAGGTCGCAGTTCGTAGTAATAGACGTAAATCATCGAGTAAAACTGAAGTCATATCAGGTTTTCCCCAGGGAAGCGTCCTGGGACCTCTGCTGTTCCTGATCTATATAAATGACCTGGGTGACAATCTGAACAGTTCTGTTAGGTTGTTCGCAGATGATGGTGTAATTTACCGTCTACTAAGGTCATCCGAAGACCAGTTTTAGTTGCAAAGCGATTTAGAAAAGATTGCTGTATGGTGTGGCAGGTGGCAGTTGACGCTAAATAACGAAAAGTGTGAAGTGATCCACATGAGTTCCAAAAGAAATCCGTTGGAATTCGATTACTCGATAAATAGTACAATTCTCAAGGCTGTCAATTCAACTAAATACCTGCGTGTTAAAATTACGAACAATTTCAGTTGGCCGCAGCTCGTGGTCGTGCGGTAGCGTTCTTGTTTCCCGCGCCCGGGTTCCCGGGTTCGATTCCCGGCGGGGTCAGGGATTTTCTCTGCCTCGTGATGCCTGGGTGTTGTGCGATGTCCTTAGGTTAGTTAGGTTTAACTAGTTCTAAGTTCTAGGGGACTGATTACCATAGCTGTTAAGTCCCATAGTGCTCAGAGCCATTTGAACCATTTTTGAACAATTTCAGTTGGAAAGACCACACAGATAATATTGTGGGGAAGGCGAGCCAAAGGTTGCGTTTCATTGGCAGGACACTTAGAAGATGCAACAAGTCTACTAAAGAGACAGCTTACACTACACTCGTTCGTTCTCTGTTAGAATATTGCTGCGCGGTGTGGGATCCTTACCAGGTGGGATTGACGAAGGACATCGAAAGGGTGCAAAAAAGGGCAGCTCGTTTTGTATTATCACGTAATAGGGGAGAGAGTGTGGCAGATATGATACGCGAGTTGGGATGGAAGTCATTAAAGCAAAGACGTTTTTCGTCGCGGCGAGATCTATTTACGAAATTTCAGTCACCAACTTTCTCTTCCGAATGCGAAAATATTTTGTTCAGCCCGACCTACATAGGTAGGAATGATCATCAAAATAAAATAAGAGAAATCAGAGCTCGAACAGAAAGGTTTAGGTATTCGTTTTTCCCGCGCGCTGTACGGGAGTGGAATGGTAGAGAGATAGTATGATTGTGGTTCGATGAACCCTCTGCCAAGCACTTAAATGTGAATTGCAGAGTAATCATGTAGATGTACAATGTCAACAAGTATCTGTTTTAGTAACGACGTTAATCCAAGTCCCCACATAATTAGCTTCAGCTTTTTTGTGTTAGTTCTCTGTGTTTTTGTTTTTAAACAGGCACATTTCAGTCAGTTTCAATGTTTTTTTTGTGCCTGAATGTTTGACAGTTGTGTGAACCCAATTTCCTATACCTTCCCCCATGGTCAGGCGACTCTTATTTCACAAATATACTGCATTCATAATGCAGAATGCTCTAAGGTCTTGCTACAGCCTTATGGTGTTACTGTTGTTTCCAGTGGCCAGATTATGAATGGAATGTTGCATAATATGTAACGCTGTTAATTGTAGAGGCGAGTGGGGAGCACTTGCACGTTTTTACTTCAGAGCTCCAGATATTGTAGTTCTTAAAACAATTGTTTAACACAGGTACTTCTCAAATAAGTGGACAAACACTTTTAGGTGATGTTTTAATCTGAATTGAATGTCTCGGAAAGTATGGTCAAGCGATGTACCAAGCACTGGTGTACATAAATTGTACGAAATGTTTTACTCCAATATTAATAATATAGTTCTCGTTATAAAAACTTCGTTATCTTTGGCTCATTAACTGTTAGTGTGATAGCAAGTTAAATTTGGAAGGGAGGACAGTAACGAACTGTGACCATACCTGGTTCGAAACCTAGATCTGCGCCTTTATTTGTCTGGAAAGACTCAGTAAAACGGGGCAAATCGCAGAATGCGGCAGAATGAATACATATTTGTAATCTGGATAAGACAGGATGACCAGAAGTCCCGTTTCTAAAGTGACTGTCCTATTTTACGTTCTATGTCCCGTTGTCTCTCAAAATATTCAAACGGATCCCAAATGTCCCGAATTTTTGTAATCAGCAATAACCTTATCTTCATTTGCTTCATTTTCTGTCTTTATTTATGTTTACATCAATTTAATGTTACAGATATAGTTTTTAATATTTGCTTTGTCCTGAACGCAAAGATCAAATAATCATGCATAATTTAGGTCACGGCATGAGGAGAGGTGTGAACAAAAGATTTTCCATCATCATGCTCAGTGCCAGTGACTTATGCGTTGGGTTCGCGATTCGTATTGATTATTTGCTACTGCAGAAACGACAGATGGATGTAACGTTATAGGGCTATCAATGATCGATTATATTTGTAGTTACGAATTAGCTATTCACTGTTAGATGACGAAAATTTTCAGTAGATGCATCCGAAACGATGTCTCCGGACTGTTACAGACAACAATGAGGAGTAGGTGGCAGTTCCAACACTGGGTTCGGCAAGCTTGCTTTGTGTGCACCATTGTTTGCTAGTTTATGAGACTAGCTCGTGACCGTTAATATGGGAAGAGGACGAGATATTTCTCGAAAACCATGAAAGAAGAAGTCCCTTTCTTAACGGAAACCACGAGTACGTCCGCAGCTCGTAGTCGTGCGGTAGCGTTCTCGCTTCCCGCGCACGGGTTCCCAGGTTCGATTCCCGGCGGGTCAGGGATTTTCTCTGCCTCGTGATGACTGGGTGTTGTGTGATGTCCTTAGGTTAGTTAGGTTTAAGTAGTTCTGAGTTCTAGGGGACTGATGACCATAGCTGTTAAGTCCCATAGTGCTCAGAGCCATTTGAACCATTTTGAAACCACGAGTACGAACACAGAGTGTACGTTGTGTCATTCAGTTTTTTCCATTGAACACGCCGATAAAACTCAACACGTAAAGAAAAAGAAGCACTTGTTGGCAGTTTCTGCGAGAACTTCTAGCACCATAATTTCTTTTGTAAGCATGAATGAACTACAAACAGAAGACAAACTTATCGCTGTGACAGGAGGGCTCTTCGCGTTCCATACCGAAAGCACAATCATTATTTCCGTTCAATTGTCTGCACAGCTCTTCTCATCAGAGATCTATTGGAGAAGAAATTCACATGTTCAAGGGCAAAATGTGAGTCGCTATTGGTGAACGTTTTATCGCCATACGCACTGCATGAAGTTCAGTCAAAATGCCAAGTATGTGATGGTTGATGCATCAAATCAAATCACAAATCGGCTAGAGCCGATTCTACTCAGGTATTTTATTCCTACCACAGATGTTCAGTGCAAAGTAGCCTTCAGAACACTGGTAGAGAAACGACAGAATTACACTACTGGCTATTAAAATTGCTACATCAAGAAGAAATGCGGATGATAAGCGGGTATTCATTGGACAAATATATTATACTAGAAGTGACATGTGATTACATTTGCACGAAATTTGGGTGCATAGATCCTGAGAAATCAGTACCCAGAACAACCACCTCTGGCAGTAATAACGGCCTTGATATGCCTGAGCATTGAGTCAAATAGAGTTTGGATGGCGTGTACAGTTACAGCTGCCCATGCAGCTTCAACACGATATCACAGTTCGTCAAGAGTAGTGACTGGCGTATTGTGACGAGCCAGTTGCTCGGCCACCATTGACCAGACGTTTTTAATTGGTGAGAGATCTCGAGAATGTGCTGGCTAGGGCAGCAGTCGAACATTTTCTATATCCAGAAAGGCTCGTACAGGTCCTGCAACATGCGGTCGTGCATTATCCTGCTCAAATGTAGGGTTTCGCAGGGATCGAATGAAGGGTAAAGCCGCGGGTCGTAACACATCTGAAATGTAACGTCCACTGTTCAAAGTGCCGTCAATGCGAACAAGAGGTGACCGAGACGTGTAACCAATGGCACCCCATACCATCACGCCAGCTGATACGTCAGTATGGCGATGACGAATACACGCTTCCAATGTGCGTTCACCGCGATGTCGTCAAATACGGATGCGACCATCATGATGCTGTAAACAGAACCTGGATTCATCCAAAAAAATGACGTTTTGCCATTCGTGCGCCCAGGTTCGTCGTTGAGTACACCATCGCAGGCGCTCCTGTCTGTGATGCAGCGTTCAAAAATGTTCAAATGTGTGTGAAATCTTATGGGACTTACCTGTTAAGGTCATCAGCCCCTAAGCTTACACACTGACTTACTTGACTTCATTCCTTTGGCCCCTATGGGGGCATAGGGCACCCAGGAGAACTCGCCATCCGTCTCTGTCTTTGGCCATTTGCCTCAATTCTGCCCAGGTCTTGCCAACTCTTTTTGCTTCCCCTTCCACTGTCCTCTTCCATGTGCCCCTTGGTCTTCCTCTCTTCCTTGTTCCCTGGGGATTCCATTCCAATGCTTTTTTCTCGATGGCTCCATCTGCTTTTCTCAAGGTGTGCCCCAACCAGCCGCACTTTCTCTCTCATATCTGGTCTTCTATAGGTATCTGGTTTGTTATTCGCCAGAGCTCCTCATTACATATTTTTTCTGGCCACCAGATATTCATGATGCGTCGAAGACATCTATTTATGAAGCTTTGTAACTGGGTTGTTATCTTTTTATCCATTTCCCAGCTTTCACTGGCGTACAGAAGGACGGCCTTCGCATTTGTATTAAAAATACGGATTTTTGTTTTGTATGTGATATTTCTATTTTTCCATATTGGATACAATTGTATGAAGGCAGCATTTGCCTTTTTAATGCGGTTTTTCACGTCATCTCCAGCTCCGCCATCTTCCGCCACTATACTACCCAGATACAGGAATGAGTTGACAGTCTTCACTCGCTGCTCACCTATTAACAGGGGCACCTCCATGTTACCTGAATTTACTCTCATTTCCTTTGTTTTGCCTGTATTTATCTTGAGGCCAGCAGTCTCTGCTTCTTCTTTCAGCAAGCTTAATTTAGCTTGCATATCAGTCAGCCTTGGAGCTAATAAAACTATGTCATCTGCAAAATCCAAATCCTCCAGACGTTCGTGGATCCCCCACTGGATTCCTCATCTCCTGCCTGCTGTAACTCTTCTCATAACAGAGTCTAGAATGAGTAGAAAAAGTGTTGGTGACAAAATGCAACCCTGCCGGACTCCAGTTGTTACTTTTATGGGCTCTGTCATATTTCCCTTGTGGAGTATGCAGCATTCGTAGCCATCATGTAGATCTTTTATGATGTTTAAGATCTTCTGTGGTATGCCATACTTCCGCAACACCTGCCAGAGCACTTTATGTTTCACGGAATCGAAGGCCTTTTGAAAATCAATGAATGCCAGGTACATGGTTGCTTGGAATTCTTTGCTTTGCTCTAAGATGATCCTAAGAGTGTTAATAAGATCAACACAGCTGCGTTGTGCCCTAAAACCGGCCTGTTCTTTACGCAGTCGCTTTTCAAGGAATTCTTTAATTCTGTTTAAAATAATTCTGGTGAGGACCTTACTGGGCACTGACAACAATGTAATACCACGCCAGTTGTTACAGTCTGACAAATTTCCCTTTTTTGGGAGCTTTACCACCAAGCCATTTTTCCACTCCTTTGGAGATTTCTCTTCAAGCCAAATATGCTTCAGCAAAGGATGGAGCATTTTAACAGTACTTTCAGTATCGGCTTTTAAGAGCTCCGGTGCTATGTTGTCTAGGCCTGGAGCCTTTGTATTTTTTAGTGTTTTCAAGGCCATCCTAATTTCGTCCATTGTGGGGCACTGCAAATTTATATTTTGGTCTTCTTCGACTTCCTCTGGAACATCTCGTACTTGTTTCTCTTGGTTGTCTTCACAATTTAACAGTTCCCTGAAGTGCTCCTCCCATCTCTGTAGCTGTGCCTGTTGAGTTGTAAGCATCACACCATTCTTGTTCTTAACTGGTCCTTCATGTCTGAAGTTCTTCATTGACAACCGTTTGGTAATGTTGTAGAGGTCTTTCATATTTCCTTGTCTTGCTGCCTCTTCTGCTAATTTTGCTTGCTCATCTATCCATTTCCTTTTATCTCGACGTAGTAATGTTTTCACTTTTTTGTTTGCCTCCATGTATTCTTTATGCGCTTCGCTCTTCTGTGCTCTTGTCTTACAAGAATTTAACTTAAGTTTTAGTTCTTTCCTGTGGCTGATTTCATTCCACGTAGCATCGGAGATCCATTACTTCCTTTGAAGTGCCTTAAATCCTAGGATTTTTTCTCCCACATCTAAATAACAGTTCTTGATTTTTTGCCAGCACGTTTCAATTCCCTCTTCCATAAAGTTTTCTTCAGAGAGGACCTGGAATCTGTTTTGTAGTTCAAGGGCAAATGTTTCTTTGATCTGTTGGTCTTTTAATCTTGCCACCTCTATTTTCTTGCACCTATGACTGAGCTTGGTTCTATTTGCCACTATCTTCAGTCTGAATTCCGCCAAAACTAGGTGGTGGTCACTTCCAACGTCTGCCCCTCTTCTATTTCTGACATCTAACAGAGAGTGTCGGAACTAGCGACTTATGACTATGTGGTCTATTTGATTTTCGGTAACGTGGTCTGGAGAAACCCATGTTATCTTATGGCAGTTACAATGTGGAAACAATGTGCCCCCAATGACTAGGTCATGTTGAGCGCATGTATCTATCAACAGTTCACCATTTAGATTCCTGATCCCCATGCCGTGCACGCCCATGATATGTTCAAGCCCTTCATTTTCTGAACCAACTTTTGCGTTCAAGTCACCCATTAAAATTTTTATGTCCCTAGAATTTATCTGTCTAAGAACTCCGTTAAGCTCTGTATAAAATGCATCTTTTAATTCTCCTTTAGCTATTTCAGTTGGTGCATAGCATTGAATTACAGTGACATATCGCACATTTGTTTTAAAGCGTGCGGTTATTATCCGTTCTGAGACTGGTTTCCACTCCAATAAAGCTTACACACTACTTAACCTAAATTATCCTAAGGACAAACACACTCTCCCATGCCCGAGGGAGGACTCGAACCTCCGCCAGGACCAGCCGTGATGCAGCGTCAAGGGTAACCGCAGCCATGGTCTCCGAGCTGATAGTCCACGCTGCTGCAAACGTCGTCGAACTGTTCGTGCAGATGGTTGTTGCAAGTGTCTTGCAAACGTCCCCATCTGTTGATTCAGGGATCGAGACGTGGCCACACGATCCGTTACAGCCATGCGGATAAGATGCCTGTCATCTCGACTGATAGTGATACGAGGCCGTTGGGATCCAGCACGGCGTTCCGTATTACCCTCCTGAACCCACCGATTCCATATTCTGCTAACAGTCATTGGATGTCGACCAACGCGAGCAGCAATGTCGCGATACGATAAACCGCAATCGCGGAAACATGATGCTACGCGTTTCTCCTCCTTACACGAGGCATCACAACAACGTTACACCAGGCAACGCCGGTCATCTGCAGTTTATGTATGAGAAATCGGTTGGAAACTTTCCTCATGTCAGCACGTTGTAGGTATCGCCAACCTTGTGTGAATGCTTTGAAAAGCTAATCATTTCCATATCACAGCATCTTCCTGTCGGTTAAATTTCGCGTCTGTAGCACGTCATCCTCGTGGTGTAGCAATTTTAATGGCCATTAGTGTATTAGCTAGCTACATTCCGGATATTTTAAAAACGCAAGATATAGTTGACAAGATTGCCGCATTATGTGCAGATAACTGCAATACCAACACTGATGGGTACAAGAGGGCAGGAACAAACAATGATTATTCCACACTATAAACAGTTTTCTCAAGATGAACATCAAAAGCATCGTTTGTGCAGCCCGCGTGGCACACAGTGGAGTTCAAACAAGTGCAGACTTTCTTTCCATTGACATGGAAATTGTGAATTTCCAAGATTTTCACATTTACACTGTGAATATAGAGGAACTGAAATCATTCTGTGATTTCGTTGATACTGAATACAAGCAAATACTGGGTATGAAACTTCCTGGCAGATTAAAACTGTTTGCCGGACCGAGACTCGAACTCGGGAGTTCTTCCAGGAGTGCTAGTTCTGCAAGTTTCACAGGAGACCTTCTGTGAAGTTTGGAAGGTAGGAGAGGAGGTACTGGAGGAAGTGACGCCGTGAGCAGCCATCGTGAGTGGTGCGTGGGTACCTCAGATGATGGAGCACTTGCCCGCGAAAGGCAAAGGTCCCGAGTTCGAGTCTCGGTCCGGTACACGGTTTTAATCTGACAGGAAGTTTCACATCAGCGCACACACAGCTGCAGGGTGAAAATTTCATTCTAAATGCTAGGTAATATCAGAACTAGTTGGTATTCATTGTTGACGAGAATCACAAGCGTTATTGATATGTATGAACCTTTGAAATCTTATTTCCTGTCTCAGGACAGATGTTGTACATTATTGAAACAGTTTTTTTAACAACGAACAGTCATTTCTTTGGCTTTCTTTCACACAAAGCTAATTAAAAATGTTTTAAAGTTCAGTCCAAATGTTGGCAACAACCACGATTTCAGTAACAGAATCAGACATGTTTAGAAAAGTGGACTTATCCATTTCGACCTCTGAAATCATTTAACTGGATAACACTGCAAAATTCCGTTCCTGTGGCTAAATTTTTAAATTGTCTGCAAATTCTTAAGATAGTAGGTTCAAGTGCAACATATCACAGAGATGAAGATGCATTGTTTGATGAGATATAATGCGTAAACAACATTGTATCATAGAAATTTGAGGAAGGAGATAGAGGTAATTTGGTAACAAGTAAGAGATGATGTGATGTATTCTAGAAAGCACAGGTACTTCGTGTAAAAAATATAGAGACGCTTGTGAGTTTTGCTCTTGCTGAACCAGGCAGTAATGCTGTCGAGGAATGGGTATTTGCAATTGTGAATTCCCTTTGGATCGATGATAAAAATGGTTTTAATTCTGAAACTATTGAAGCAATTGCATTAGTTAAGACTTATTCAAATGGCTCTAAGCACTATGGGACTTAACATCTGAGGTCATCAGTCCCCTAGACTTAGAACTACTTAAACCTAACTGACCTAAGGACATCACACACATGCATGCCCGAGGCAGGATTGGAACCTGCGACGTAGCGGTCGCGCGGTTCCAGACTGAAGCGCCTAGAACCGCACGGCCACACCGGCCGGCGAACAGTTATCGTATTAGTGTTCGTTTGTTAGAAATCATTCTATCAGTTCCTCAGTATTTTGAATTATAATCATTTCTTGGAAAAACAATGAATTATTACGTGACGCAGTGCTATTACAAGCATGTTTTGAGTGGCCTGTTAAAATATATGCCTTTTTCTGTGCATAAACTTTAGTTTTTATTTGTTTTGGTAAAGCCGTGCAGTCATATATGCAGAATACTTTTTTTGTGTAGAGTCCCGTTTTGCCCAGTTTTTTATCCCATTTTTTTTTTTTTTTTGCAAATGTCCCGTTTTTTTCACGTTAAAAATATGGTCAACCTAGGATAAGACTCATTCGAATACTTATTTGACCGACAGTATTATGAGCTTCATGTGAGCTGTTTGTTGGTGGGAAATAGATAAGTGGAAGGAGGAATGACTTCTGTTCTCCTGCCGTTTTGTTGGAAAAATCTAAATCTCTGAACAGAACGAGAATGGCGATTTTCCTGTCAAATGAGGACTGTTTTAGGCCAGAAATCCACTGGCGACCCAGCAGCAGTCTCCGGACCGAGTCGGGTGCTTAATGAAATGGAGCGAGTGCTTACGATGCCTATAATATGCACATAAACAAAAAGAGAAAACTGAGATAGCCGTGTATGCAGTAGGTGGACACAATGGACGGCTAGACTTTGAACTTGGTCTACAGCGTCTGTGTAGTGTTGCGTGTTAGTTCGCCATCAGGTGCCGCCGCAATGCAGTTGCAGTAAGCCGGCAAAGGCACTGGGAGTGGATATAGACTCACATCGTTGTGTTCAGTACGCAGCAGCCACTATTCAGACATGTTTCTTGGTAACCCCTCTGCATAATTATATTTGTCATCTCCTCACTTCTCCCATTATCACAGGTTCTTCCTAGGCTGTCGTAGAACTAAGCCAATTGGGGGAGAAAATTTCTTATCACTTAAATTTTCTTTTCGTCGTATTGAGTTTTTTTTTTTTTTTTTGTCGTTTTAGAAAAGTACTCTTGCTTTTGCTGTTCCAAGGATGTCATTTTGGTCCATACAAATTTTACTACTGATTACAGATGAAGAGTATATGACGTCAGTTACTGTAATAGGGTTTGGACACACAAGTTTCACGGTACAGTCCGTGATTGGCTCTCCCACACACTGCGAACATAAAGATCTCAACCACATCATTTTGGGATGGGCTAAATTCGCTCCACATCAAAATAAAATCTGGGGAAACCTTGTAAAAATGAAGATTATCTTGCCAACAAATGTAAAACTCTAATGAGTGAGAACAAACTCAAAATTAACATTTTAATAGCGCGTTACCTGTAAGAAGCGGATATGGAGCTCTGACATATCAAATAATGAATTTGTAGTTTTATGTATGTATCAAAAATTGTGTATTTAAAATTTAATTGTAGTAATTAACCTAAGCGGTTGTAATGGATATATGGCTTCCTGCAAAGCTCCAACAACATTAAATTAATAAAAAATTAAAGGAAGTAAAAATTGGTTACAGACTTTGCTTGTATCTCAGTAGTGCTGTTTGCTAATCTCATTAAATTTCAACAAATAATTTTCTTCTTCAGTAAATAAAAATGAAAAATTAGTAAGTGAATACTTTCTTATTCACTCGTTTACAGCTATGACAGCTAACAGCATGTATGACAGTTGTGCAGAATGATTCAATTTGGAAAAGTTAATTGAACCTGAGAAGAGCGAGAAACAAAAGTGTAAGATCGGCAGGTGGAATGAAGGACAGAAAACAGGAATAATCAGGGATAAGAAAACCATTGATAGTACTGACAATCTGACTGGTTCGCTTTTGGACTAGGAACGGGAAAAACCGTTACCGACTGTATTTCTGAATAACCGGAATTTTTCAGTATTTGTTTGATCTCGGTTACAGCGTCTTTTCTTTCCATTTTTTGCTAATAACCGGGTAAAAAGACCGGCATATCAATTTTCCATATCAATAGTGCTAAAATGTTTGGTTTTCAAATAAAGCTTTTTTAATTAGAAACGAGAAGTGTTTGTAGGTAAAATTTCTATTGCTATGGAATATTCGGTTATTATATAGCGATGCACCAAAGAAACTGGTATAGGCATGGATATTCAAATAGAGACATATGTAAACACACAGAATACGGCACTGCGGTCGATAACGCCTATATAAGCCAACAAGTATCTGGCGCTGTTAGATCGCTTACTGCTGCTACAATGGCAGGTTATCAAGATTTAAGTGAGTTTGAACGTGGTGTTATCGTCGGCGCATGAGCGATGGGACACAGCATGAACTGGGGATTTTCCCGTACGACCATTTCACGACTGTACCGTGAATATCAGATATCCGGTAAAATATCAAATTTTCGACATCGCTGCGGCCGGAAAGAGATCCTGCAAGAACGGGACCAACGACAACTGAAGAGAATCGTTCAACGTGACAGAAGTGCGACCATTTTCCAAATTGCTACAGATATCAATGGTGAGCCATCAACAAGTGTCTGCGTGTGAACTATTCAGCGACACATTATCGATATGGGCTTTCGGAGCCGAAGGCCTACTCGTGTACCCTTGATGACTGTACGACACAAAGCTTTACCCCTCGCCTGGGCACATCAACACCGCCATTGGACTGTTGATGACTAGAAACACGTTGCCAGGTCGGACGAGTCTCGTTTCAAATTGTATCCAGCGGTTGGACGTGCATGGGTATGGAGAGGACCTCATGAATCCATGGAACCTGCATGTCAGCAGGGGACTGTTCAAACTGGTGGAGCCTTTGTGATGGTGTGGGGCGAGTGCAGTTTGAGTGATATGGAGCCCCTGATATGTCTATATACGACTCTGACAGGTGATACGTACGCAAGCATCCTGTCTGATCACCTGCGTCCATTCATGTTCATTGGGCATTCCGACGGAATTGGGCAATTCCAGGAGGACAACGCGATACCCCGCAGGTCCAGAATTAATACAGAGTGGCTCCAGGAACATTCTTCTGTGTTCAGTCACTTTCGCTGAACACCAAACTCCCCGGATATGAACATTATTGAGCATACCTGGGATGCCTTTGAACGTGCTGTTCAGAAGAGATCTACCTCCCCTCGTACTCTTACAGATTCTCTCCAGCACTAATTCAGACATTAGTCGAGTTCATGCCACGTCGTGTTGCGGCACTTCTGCGTGATCGCGGAGGGCCTACACGATATTAGGCAGATGTACCAGTTTCTGTGGCTCTTCAGTGTAATATCAATAAGAACCCACGCTACCTCTTCTACTCCAAATTAAGCAGTCAATCCACTTTCTTTCTGCATATCTACGATCCTGTCACCTACCATCTACATCTCGTCTCTTCGCCCTCCAGAATTTTCCAAAATCCATCTTTAATATAATTTTATCCACAGTCCATTTATCCAGATACCTTACCAAGAATGTTATCTATTTAAAAAATGCATTTACACTGCACAATAAAAAAGTGAAGTAGCCATAAGAGGAGAAGGAAACGAGATGAAATTTTAACTCATTGACACAGTATGTGATGTTATTTCAGTGTTACCAAAATCGAGTCAATTTTATAAAGAACTGGCCAGTATGAGCCACTTATAAGCACGACGTTGCATCCGTCTGATCTGGATGTATGCACTGATTCAGTTCGAAAGGACGCCGTAAAGCTGTTATATCCTCTCGTGAGGCAAGCTAGCCCATAGTTGTTGTGACTGGTGCTTCCTATCCAGGATACTGACAATGGATGAAGTTGACGCCTGAGCTGGTCCCACACATGTCCTTTGGAGGAGAGATTTGGCGATCTCGTTGACCATCGGGGTAACTCACATCCTGCTGACTGTTTGTAGACACGTAACATTTGTGGACATAATATGTCCTATTAGAAACTGACCCCGCGGTACTGCTGCGTGAGAGGTAACACACGAGGACGCAGGATGTCCGTGACATAGCGTTGTGCCATCAGAGTTCCCTCCTTTACTACCATCGGTGACCTGAAGTTATATCCGATGCTTTCCACATCATGATGCCAGAAACAACACCGCTGTGCCTCTTCAAAACATTGGAAGAATGGCACCTCTCCCCAGGTCGCCGCCATACTCGCCGACAATGGTCGTCCAGGGTAGAGCAAAACAGCGATTCGTTGCTGAACACAATACGACGCCATTCATCAGCAGTCCTTGCTTCCCAGTCACGGTACCACTCCAAGGACAGCCGTTTGTGTTGTGGAGGAGCAGCATTGGAAGGTTCTTCCTTAGCCTAGCTGTTGCTAGTGTCCGACCAGTGCTGAAGGATGACACAGAATGTTTCAGGCATTCCATTATCGTACTGGCCCGATAATAAGCCAATGTTATATATAAACGGCACCCCTAAATTTCGAGGAAGGAATTAAAGCTTATCCATTTTGCACTAAAATAAGCCTCACTATAACCGAGAAGAGAAAAATGCCAGAAATTTTCTTGGCCTTACATGTAAGACCTAGGTGCGAACCGTAAACATGAGTTCTAACATATGATACGGCACCACTATCACTGCCGGCATTTACTTTATCACTTTCACTCCCAATTTTTTTCACACTCTTCACACAGTACGTCACCCTCGATGCCATCCAGCGATTCGATACGCAGCATTTCTTGAACCCTCAATGATGGACTCTGATGATGTGGTCCGCAGCTCGTGGTCTAGTGGCTACCGTTGCTACCTCTGGATTACAGGGTCCCAGGTTCGATTCCCTGCCGGGTTGGGGATTTTCTCTGCCCAGGGACTGGGTGTCTGTGTTGTCCTCATAATTTCATCATCATCATCATCATTATCATTGGTGACAGTGGCTAGATTGGACTTTGAAAAAATTGGGACTTTCTAGGGGCACTGATGACCACGCAGTTGAGCGCCTCACAAACCAAACATCATCATCTGATGATGTGGAGGACAATGACGCAAGAATCCTCTCGCACAATCTTACCAAACAGTGTAAGGGGCACTTCTTTCTCCAGGAGCCAATTTGAATATATTTTTCGGAGGTTGTCCTTGAACGACTTGTTTATGACCACATCTAGCGCCTGTAGTTTTGAAATCACTCCTCTGGGTATTGAGGCAAGGTGTCTCTTTTGTGCAGCGAGGTTATCTTTCACTTCAGCAGTTAGGTGTCCCTTAAAAGCATCCAGAACTACCATAGCTCTCTTAGCAAACAGTGGCCCAGGTCTGCGATATCAAACAGTACACAGCCAGTCAACAATCAGTTGCGTTGTCATCCAGCCCTTTTATTGTCAGCGAATCAGTAAGCCCTTAGGATAGTTTTCTTTGGGCATAGGTCATCTCTTCAGAGTGACACAAGGTGTTAACTGCCCCCCCCCCCCCGCCCCTCATCCCCTGTAACAGCTAACGTCACAGTCAAGTGCGCCCATACGATAACTGTAGGTAGGGCCAAGACAAGGGAGGAGGAGTGATGGTATGGAGCTCATCTGGGGTTGCCATAGCTAGCTTGGACCTCGTCGAGACACTCTGAGAGGGGGTGAGGAAATGAAGTTCAAAATGGTTCAAATGACTCTGAGCACTAAGGGACTTAACTTCTAAGGTCATCAGTCCCCTAGAACTTAGAAATACTTAAACCTAACTCTAACATTCTGCGTGGTGTCTGTTGTTCTATATCGTGTCTCCCTACCACTTTCACGCAACGACGCTCTGAGCGTGTTTTTTAGGGAATTGACTAGTTTGAACCTGGGACCTGTTGCTGGTAAGGAGACGTCAGACTACACATGACATGTAGAGTTCAGAAGAGTTCAGTGAGACTGGCGATGACATAACCAAATACTTAATGATTTCAGTGTCAGCTCCACTGCACTCCCTGTAAAAGAATCTTAATACTAACTAAATTTAGTGGAAAGGGTTCAAGGCTTTCCAATTTTTAGTTAGCTGGTAAAATAACGTCGAAAAAGCAGTTAAGTTTACCATTGGAAATTTTATTCTACTCACAAAACATTGTTTATAAATTGCACTTTTGATAAAAGGAAATGTTTTAATACAGGATGGCAAAAACCAACTGCGTTCAACAAAAATGTGAACGAATATTCCCTGAATGGGTTTCCAAGTTCTACAATGGATCGAAGGATGACCTATGCCATATCACATCTATAATCTAGGTTTAAATTAAGTTTCACAAAAGAAAAAACTATCAAAACGGTCTACAGTGACCCTCAATTATCTGTAATTACTTATCTAACTTGTCGTAAATTACAGTGGCTGATGTGGCTTCTCAATAACTATATAATAGAAAAATCATCGCGTTTCAGATCTTTACTTCAAGTGGCAAATGTGAACACCATGAGCTTTAATTGACGATCGACACTAGTATTACACAAAATGGGGGTGTAACAGATGAGATTTCTGCAGTTCTGAGTGAAGCTTTATGCGCTGTTATGCGGCATCGCGTGCGTTCATTACCTTGTCTGTGTTCGTCAGGGGGCGGCGGACAGCACAGCTCCGCTCACCTCGCCGTCTCGGAAGCAACTCTCTCCTAACTTCTCCTTACTACAGTTTACCGAAGTTGGTTTAAAAAAACTATCTGGCTGTGTTTTCATCTGACCAATCAGGGTCTAAACGTTAACCTTAAGCTCCGCCTACAAAAATTCTGTCTATCCAATGAGAAACGTTATACTTTTTGTGGTGGAGCAATGTTTATAAAGTTTGCAACGTAACAGAGACGCGAAAAAGTATCACGCTAAAACTTGCCGCTGGTGTGGTCCTTTTAGTGTTATCGTGAGATCTATACTGTTCTTCTGGAGGGCTCTATCTTTTAACATGGGCTGGGGGGTGGTCCTGACGTAACAGAGACGCGAAAAAGTCTCACGCTAAAACTTGCGGCTGGGGTGACCCTTTTAGTGTTATCGTAAGATCTATACTGTTCTTCTAGAGGGCTCTAGCTTTTAACATGGGCTGGGAGGGGTGGTCCTAGCGGTTAGCTGGCGACGTGGGTGTCCGTCCCTTATCGTAGGGCCTTCTAGCTTAATCTGGTTCTGCTCTTGGCTTATGTTCTCGTTTCCCCCCTCGGAACTGCATCTGTCTCACGGTGGGAAGGTATGACATGCATTTAGGCATTCTTGTGTTAGTCTGTGGTATTCAATTTGCTCACTCGTTACTCGTATTACTTTGGTTAATTTAATGTCACGATTTATTCGGAGCTACGTGACATACTACTGGATTTGCTTATCATGTCAGGGTTTTCATGGAAGGTGTTGGATTTGCCTGACACCTTGCATAACTAACCTAAGGACATCACACACATCCATGCCCCAGGCAGGATTCGAATCTGCGACCGTAGCGGTCACGCGGTTCCGGACTGTAGCGCCTAGAACCGCTCGACCACCGCAGCCAGCCAAGGAATGAAGTAAAAAATTTATTTAACATAATTAATTTTTATTTACAACACACTTAATGGAACTTGTTGCGGCAGAAGTAGTTGATACACCATGTTTTTCGGATGAGTTCACCTTTTTCAGCAAGTGTTTTTTCGCTTTTAGTTATTTATAAAACTCCATGCAGTCAGCTTCTAGTTAAACTGGTACTGTAAGATTGATTCCACAGTCGCTGGCAGCAGTTGATTTCTCCCATCAGTCCACTGGCCCAACATCAGCGAAAATACACATTCCACAGTGGCGTTGTGGTGCGGGAATAGAAAACAAATACTGGCATAATTTTAGTGTTGGCATTTGCGTTCAGGATTCGGTTTCGTTAAGAGATTAAACCCATCTTTCTTCGACGGAGTATTTAGACTTCCAATCTTCCGAGTTATGGTGAGTTTCTAAAACTCTCTTCAGATACATATATTCGTGAAAACAATTGTCGCATGAAATTTTCACTCCATTTTTAGTCAGGTGTTTAATAGTGTTTTCAATCATCGAAGTATACGTCACTATACACTTCACGCCCTTTATAGCCGCGATAAAAACTTCAAACATTGCTACCTTGGATTCGTTGTTCGCATTACGTCTAGACAGAACCGTCTTACCAGATCGCTGTTCGAATGACAACTACCCCGATTCCCTCGTGGAGCTGTTTAAATAGTTCGAGCCCCGTACTACTGGAGAAGTTTACTATTTTCTCAAATGACGGCGCTAGATCTAGAAGGTCTTGTATCGTCGATACAGGATACGCAACATCGTCTGTGAGACGATCTTCTCAACAAAAACTCGTTGACATGCTGCGCTAACAGATGGTGTCACTTCAGTACTTAAGCCATGCTCGTAACAGTATTTTGCAAAATTGGGACAAAATTTGGTCTTGTCGGGATGTCGGGACAAGAAGTTCATAATTGTGACCTCCCGATATATCGGGACAGATGGCAAATCTATGTACACTGCGTCTTAAGAATGTTTGATCTCATATGAATAAATGAAGTGTACGTGTAAGAAACGCTATATTAAAATATTTTAATGTTGAACCAGTTGTACATAATACTGGTTTTGAAATCAATTTCTTGAACGAAAAACACCTGTGTACAGTATATATATTTTTTTCCTTTTTCCTGAAAGGTCGGTGCGGGAGAGGCCCCCCTTGTTTATGGGCGCCCATGATCACAATCATTCTACTTTTTCATTCCCGGTTCCTTTTAACGGGACACTTTTTGCTCCTTTCATGTCTACGGTCACAAAATACAGGCGATTGGTCGGCATTATCAGTCAGATGAAAAGGGTGTTGTTGACTTCCGCTACCGGATTGACGTACTGCTAGAAATTAATCAGTTTCGCCTTGAAATCTGCTGACATCCTCTGTGCTGTGTAGTAGTTAGTCGGAGAAGAAGACCTTATCTTCGCATAAACCGGCGACACCAACAAATACTCGTACGAAATTCTCCTTATCGCACTTTAAGATTCTTGCGATTTACAAGGCCTTCAGTTGGATTATTTTTTGTGAGACAGGTATCCCATCTTTCCTCTTATCTTACACGTAGGAAAGGACCTCTGCTTTGAGTTCCGGATGTTTGCCACATTTCAGTCCCCTGAATGATTTTCTCGTTGATGTCGCCTTCTTACATTTTTCTTCTGAAGCAACCCAGTCCATGGTCGTTTACAGCCTCCCTGTTGGTTGTGGTTTTGACATGGTGCACAACTGTAATGTTGAAACTTACATCATCACTACTCCAAATTCTTCATCTTGGTAATATTTTTCGCTCGAAGAATGTGGAACTGAAACTAGATTGTAAGCTAGTGACTCAATACTGTTAAATCTACACAAATTAACGCAATAAAATACCGGCAAAAGTTTGTATTGTTACGTAGTAATAATAAGAAGCCTTGCCATCACTTTCGGTTACAGACGTTAGTTGTATTATCGCAAATGAGCATAATTATTTTATAGGTAGGGTATGTTAAAGGCAAAGTAGCGGATATAAGCCGCACTTTCCGAGGATAACTATGGCTAAAAAGTGCAGCTTATTTTCGATGCTTGTTCTCGTGTCTGAAGTGTCGGAACACCGATGCTGTCGATGATCTTCTGAATGGTTGTTTTAATGTCAGAAATGGTTTTGCCTTTAATACAGCCCCACAAAAACGAGTCGCATGTGCTCAGATCCGGAGAATATGGCGGCCAATCAAGGCCCATGCCAGTGATTCCTGTGTACCCCACAGGCAGAATGCGGTCCCTAAAGTGCTCCTCCAGGACGTCAAACACTCTTCTGTTTGGATGGGGTCGAGCTCCGTCTTGCACGAACCACATCTTGTCGAAATCAGGGTCACTTTGGATAATGGGGATGAAATCATCTTCCAACACCTTCACGTACCGTTCGGGTGTCACCGTGCCATCAAGAAATATCGTGCCGTTTATTACGTGGCTGGGCGTTGCACACCACACAGCCACCTGTTGCGGGTGAATAGACTGCTCGATCGCGAAATGCTGATCTTCAGTCCCCCACGGCGCCTGTTTTGCTTGTTGGCGAGCAGATCCAAATGAAAGTGGGCCTCGTTGCTAAATCAAACCGTACTGCGCATACTAATTGTCATCATGGGCGTGGCCAGCCGTGCAGTGTGTACGTCCTAAAGCAAACCGTTTAGAAGTTATGACGATTTTATTTCATATAGATCAATAACCGTCAGCCTCGTATAAATTTCGGTACAATGGCTGCTGCTTTGCTAACAAAATACAGCTCAGTTTTCTAATATAAATTTCACTGTAGTAGAGCAGAAGAATCTTAAGGTTGGGTTGAATAACTTATATAAAGTTAAACGTGTTCAAATCTTTTTCGACAATAGCTGTCTTTCTCCTACTACAATCTTCAATTTAAATTTACTTCTTCTCTGAAACCTAGTCAGAATTTCTTCAGCACATTAAAGCATCCCAAGTTCCTCGATTCAAACTCAAATTTTATTTAACGTATTTCATTTTACTGAAACGCTTCAGTTTCCTTGACTGATCAATAACTTATTTTAAATTATTATTTCAATTTGAAACTAAAGCTTAATTTCTACTACAGTCTAATGTATGCGACGCCATAAATCAGTTTGTATTTATACATGATAATGTATAGCCGGCCGCGGTGGTCTACCGGTTCTGGCGCTGCAGTCCGGAACCGCGGGACTGCTACGGTCGCAGGTTCGACTCCTGCCTCGGGCATGGGTGTGTGTGATGTCCTTAGGTTAGTTAGGTTTAACTAGTTCTAAGTTCTAGGGGACTTATGACCTCAGATGTTGAGTCCCATAGTGCTCAGAGCCATTTGAACCATTTTTTTGATAATGTATAATGTGAAAATAGGAACCCACAGAAACCCATTTTCGAGGTTGCCGGTCTGTGGAAAATTTGGAAAAGGCTGATTGTCGTACGTGATTTTAAAATAGAATAAAAAGTATCACAACAAAAGGTGGAATTCTCATATTGCATGTTTTTTGCTTTAATTGTGCATGTTTTATCATGTGATAGTGTATGAATGCATGCATATTTTAAGATTTAGTAGTGCAGTGAAGTCGTGGCTTCAGTTATTATAGTATTACAAGAGCATAAATAGATTTTGGGCGAAAGACGAGGATGTAGGTCGCAGTCGGCTCGGATAAATTTAACCAGACCGCTGAAAACAATATTTTGGAAACGAATGAAATATATAACGTGCTGTCATCACATAACCCTTCCGCTTTCCGAAAACCCCCGTTGTTCCATATCAGAACCGGTTTTCATAACTTGAGTACTGCGTGTGCGATCAGATTGGGCGATATTTTACCATTTGGACTAATAACTGCCGGATTTTGAGCAAATGTTCGAAAGAAAAGTAACAATCGCCGTTTGGGCGATAAAATTGTTGATCAACGAGATTTCTGTGGGGACGAGGCAGATCCTGATGTATTCTGATGCACTGATTTTAAGATTATTCCTAATGCTGTTAACTGTTCCACTGCCGTGTAAAATATTGAATCATTGCAACCCCAAATTTCTACCAGCCTTAAAATAACGACTCCAAAGCCAACATTAATTTGCTATAGATAGATAATTAGGCTATATAGTAGTGCATACATATTTTTAACTTGCCGTAACGCGAGTAGACGAATCAAAATCGTGTTTCTCCTCTTTCTCGTTACAAACTTATCCATAGTTACAAATTATCAGAACAACACACAACACAAAACCAAACGGCAGCGCTTACATCAAATTCAACTACAAGTAAAATGTGAACTGATTAAGAAAATAACAACTGAACTCAAGAAAGGGCAACAATGTACAGTAGTTGGTCTTGGATAAAGTAAGAATAGGTGATAGCCAATAGTGCTACCGATATATCGGCAGCTTAAATCTTTCGGTGGCCTTATTGATTATAGATAATACTCTCTTTCGTCGTACGACCGAAAACGAATTATAAGGGGCGATCAAAAAGTTTCCGTTCGAAGGCCGTACAGCCTTGAATTGTTATGCCAAGAAGACAAAATCGCCTGGCCTTGCGGCAATGATCCCATCGTCGCACCAGGTTGAGTATACCTATTTGGTAAAACATCGTGTCCAGCTGCGTGAAGAAGTGCGTTAACTGCTTGCTGGATGTCCTCGTCCGACGGCAATCGTCGATTCTTCAAGGCTTTTTTTAAGGGACCGAAGGCGTGACAATCGCATGGGGAGAAATCAGGGCAGGTGCTCGAGTGTCTCCCACTTGAGTTGCCACAATTTCTACGTTACGACATTAGCGATATGGGGACGTGCGTTATCACACGATTCCACAATGGTGGTTTTCGGCCGACATACTGCCCCATACATATTCTTCATTCTTCAGTGGATGTCAAGAAATAAATAACAGCACGCTGGTGCTGTTTGTAAGCATTCGGTGATTGCATCGCTATAGTTCGTTTCCACATTTACCGCACGCATTTTGGAAAGCCATGAATGCCGTCCAAATCGCTTGCCCAGATATCGATGCTTGTGTACCCGCTCCGGAGTGTCGCTACGTAGCATTTACGATGTAGCAAGGCCCTCAAACTAAAAGTCTATGATCCACCCTTATATTTTCAAATTCACTACATGGCAACTAGGTCCTACTTCGTTTAGGTGATATCGGGGGTCCGGACCACCTGAACGCCTCTTTGATTACGTCCTTGCATCTGACTCCGTTCACTCTCCTTATACACTGAAGAATCGCAGAAACTGGTACACTTGACTAATATCGTGTAGGCCCCCGCGAGTACGCAGAAGTGCCGCAACACGACGTGGCATGCACTCGACTAATGTCGGAAGTATTGCTGGAGGGAACTGGCACCATGAATCCTGCAGGGCTGTCCATAAATCTGTAAGAGTACGAGGGAGTGGAGATCTCTTCTGAACAGCACGTTCAAGGACATCACAGATATCCTCAATAACGTTCATGTCTGGGGAGTTTGGTGGCCAGCGGAAGCGTTTAAACACAGAAGAGTGTTCCTGGAGCCACTCTGTAGCAATTCTGGACGAGTGTGGTGTCACATTGTCCTGCTGGAATTACCCAAGTCCGTCGGAAAGAACAATGGACATGAATGGCTGCAGTGACCAGACAGGATGCTTATGCACGTGTCACCTGTCAGAGTCATATATAGCCGTATCAGGAGCCCCATATCACTCCAACTGCACACGCCCCACACCATCACAAAGGCTCCACTAGCTTCAACAGTCCCCTGCTGACATGCAGGTTCCATGGATTCATGAGGTCGTCTCCATACCCATGCACGTCCAACCGCTGGATACAATTTGTAACGAGACTCGTCCGACAAAGCAACATGTTTCCAGTCCAATGTCGGTGTTAACGGACCCAGGCGAGGCGTAAAGCTTTGTGTCTCGCAGTCATCAAGGGTACACGAATGGGCCTTCGGCTCCGAAAACCCATGTCGATGATGTTTCGTTGAATGGTTGACACTTGTTGATGGCTCTGCATTGAAATCTGCAGCCATTTGGGGAATGGTTGCACTTGGGTCACGTTGAACGATTCTCTTCAGTTGTCGTTGGTCCCGTTCTTGTAGGATCTTTTTCCGGCCGCAGCGATGTCGGGGATTTGACGTTTTACTGGATTCCTGGTATTCGCGGTGCACTCGTGAAACGGTCGCACGGGAATATCCCTATTTCATCGCTACCTCGGAGATGTTATGTCCCACCGCTCGTGTGCCGACTATAACACCCCGTTCGAACTCACTTAAATCTTGATAACCTGCCACTGTTGCAGCAGTAACCGATCTAACAACTGCGCCAGACGCTTCTTGTCTTAAATACGCGTTGCCGACCGCAGCGCCATATTCTGTCTGTTTACACATCTCTGTGTTTGAATACGCATGCCTATACCAGTTTCTTTGGCGCTTCAGTGTGTATCGTGCCCGGCCTGGTAACAACACTATACACGAGCAATACTAATCCACTGTGGTGGCTGTTGTCTTTGCCACACAGAACTGCAAATTCTTAAACCACTTAGACAACCGCCGATGGTGTGTATGCGTACGAAGTTACATTGACATCGGACCATGTCTTCTGGGCGCTTCACATTTTATGTGAGGCAGTGTGTTCCATCAAGCTTGACATTATTCTTTTTATTGGTAAGAGAGCGTCTTTATATATTTGCAATAGTTTATTCAAAGTCTAAAGACCAGCAATATGGCCACTGACAAGCTGCCCCTATTACCGGATTTTGAACAATACAAAAAAACTCCCTTTTGGAACTGAGTTTGTAGTAAACGTACAGAACACGGACTCGCATGAGGGAATGAGCCCATTCTTCGTCTGTATATACCAAAACCGGTATTAGGGACTCTTCATTACACAACATGTCTGCTGTTCTCGACACAGCTCTGAAATGGCGGCACTCGCCGTTCCTGACACCGCAGCTGTTGCCTCAGGGCAGACATAGCACCAGTTTGCGCCTTATACATCTGCATTAACGCCCACGTCGCCAATAGTCACGCCGCACGCCTTGCTTAGCACCAGCCAGGGTCACGGAATTCAACGCGAGACAAAGCTTCAGTTACCGGAGGAAAGTTGCACGAGAAGATCTTATGTACACTCAAAAATGTAGTGAATCGATTTTTTGCCTTGTATCCTGATAATTCGCTGTCACGGTTAACAGCAGACAGCATGGATAGCCTATGTCTACTGTCACCAGTTCGCCACAATGTGACACGTTATGCACTAGTACGAATATAATTAAAACTCCACTAAATTTCTCAAAATCAAAGCGAGTAGAGAATTAGCTCCAGGATAGTGTACAACAATGTTCTCATAATTTCAATTGTATTTTAATCAATAAAGCTGCAAGTCTTCAGCCAAAGAAAATTACAGGCGCCACTGTACAGACATCTGAGTATCTCGGGAACTACGAGTGCCGGCCGGGGTGGCCGAGCGGTTCTAGGCGCTACAGTCTGGAACCGCGCGACCGCTACGGTCGCAGGTTCGAATCCTGCCTCGGGCATGGATGTGTGTGTTGTCCTTAGGTTAGTTAGGTTTAAGTAGTTCTAAGTTCTAGGGGACTGATGGCCTCAGAAGTTAAGTCCCATAGTGCTCAGAGCCAATTGAACCATTTTTGAACTACGAGTCCCACAGACCATTTGAAGGATTCTTTTATCGAAACGGCGCGGAAAGGGTGATTTCATAAGATATGCGTATGTGATCAGTGTAAACATGAAAGAATATGTTATTTTTTACGATGTTACAGTGCCTGTGTTATTCCGAAATAGGATACACATGGTTGACGACATATGGAAGTTTAGGTCAGGCTCTGAGTCGTGCTAGGATAGCCTAATGGTTGACGGCACGGTAGTTCGGCGTGTCGTCACTTCTCTCTCTAAGCTGGTCGCAGGTTGTGTTCCGAAAATGAACAACATAGAGACAGAACTGATGACACTTTCTGCAGGACCTGACCATCATTTTTCAGGACAATGTTCAAGCACGTACAGTGCAAGCTGTTACTGATTTGTTTCACTGATGTGGCAGCTATACCACCTACTGCACTCCCCTGATTTAAGCCCTCGTGAGTTCAACTCGATTTCTAAACTGAAGGAAACACTTCACGATATTCGCTTCGCTTCAGAACTGCTACAAATTCGTCGGGCAGTAGACCGCGCCGCTCGAACTGTCAACACAACTGGCACTGCTAAGAGTATCCTACGATATCCACATCACTGGCAACGGGTTGTACACAATGCTAGTGACTACTTTGAAGGCCAGTAAAACCTCGAAACACGTATCTATTTTGTACGAGCTGTAAATAAATAGTTGCCACTATTAAAGTTCCAACCCTCGTATTAAAAACAGAGGGCGTGCAGACATGCCTCCTGTGCGCCATTTGATTGCCAATAACTGTGACAAGTGAATCACTAACGTTACAGCTCCTCAGTATGCACATTTTATACCCTGGTGCCAATGTACACAGTCCTTGAGGATGTTGCATTTTTTTCCGGCAGTGTAACTGCCTCACCTCACTTAATTCGAGTACTCTCGTTTCCTGTGTTTTACTTTTTATATAGCTTTTATTTATTCCCTCTGAAATTTAGTTCCTTTTCCGAATTTCTCCTTAGTTACCTATACTGCATGCTCAATGTACAAACTCACTCCCTATTCAGGATTGCCTCCATTTCATGTCCGTCGACCCTTATAAATGCAGTCAGGTTTGTGTACTTGATGTAAATACACTCCTGGAAATTGAAATAAGAACACCGTGAATTCATTGTCCCAGGAAGGGGAAACTTTATTGACACATTCCTGGGGTCAGATACATCACATGATCACACTGACAGAACCACAGGCACATAGACACAGGCAACAGAGCATGCACAATGTCGGCACTAGTACAGTGTATATCCACCTTTCGCAGCAATGCAGGCTGCTATTCTCCCATGGAGACGATCGTAGAGATGCTGGATGTAGTCCTGTGGAACGGCTTGCCATGCCATTTCCACCTGGCGCCTCAGTTGGACCAGCGTTCGTGCTGGACGTGCAGACCGCGTGAGACGACGCTTCATCCAGTCCCAAACATGCTCAATGGGGGACAGATCCGGAGATCTTGCTGGCCAGGGTAGTTGACTTACACCTTCTAGAACACGTTGGGTGGCACAGGATACATGCGGACGTGCATTGTCCCGTTGGAACAGCAAGTTCCCTTGCCGGTCTAGGAATGGTAGAACGATGGGTTCGATGACGGTTTGGATGTACCGTGCACTATTCAGTGTCCCCTCGACGATCACCAGTGGTGTACGGCCAGTGTAGGAGATCGCTCCCCACACCATGATGCCAGGTGTTGCCCCTGTGTGCCTCGGTCGTATGCAGTCCTGATTGTGGCGCTCACCTGCACGGCGCCAAACACGCATACGACCATCATTGGCACCAAGGCAGAAGCGACTCTCATCGCTGAAGACGACACGTCTCCATTCGTCCCTCCATTCACGCCTGTCGCGACACCACTGGAGGCGGGCTGCACGATGTTGGGGCGTGAGCGGAAGACGGCCTAACGGTGTGCGGGACCGTAGCCCAGCTTCATGGAGACGGTTGCGAATGGTCCTCGCCGATACCCCAGGAGCAACAGTGTCCCTAATTTGCTGGGAAGTGGCGGTGCGGTCCCCTACGGCACTGTGTAGGATCCTACGGTCTTGGCGTGCATCCGTGCGTCGCTGCGGTCCGGTCCCAGGTCGACGGGCACGTGCACCTTCCGCCGACCACTGGCGACAACATCGATGTACTGTGGAGACCTCACGCCCCACGTGTTGAGCAATTCGGCGGTACGTCCACCCGGCCTCCCACATGCCCACTATACGCCCTCGCTCAAAGTCCGTCAACTGCACATACGGTTCACGTCCACGCTGTCGCGGCATGCTACCAGTGTTAAAGACTGCGATGGAGCTCCGTATGCCACGGCAAACTGGCTGACACTGACGGCGGCGGTGCACAAATGCTGCGCAGCTAGCGCCATCCGACGGCCAACACCGCAGTTACTGGTGTGTCCGCTGTGCCGTGCATGTGATCATTGCTTGTAGAGCCCTCTCGCAGTGTCCGGAGCAAGTATGGTGGGTCTGACACACCGGTGTCAATGTGTTCTTTTTTCCATTTCCAGGAGTGTAATTATTCTTACAGGTGTTGTAACTATAGTCATAGGTCCCCCAGAGCAAGTTTCTAGAACGGCGTCCCATGTCGCTCCTGCACGTCTGTCCCGCCGCCCTCAGCCCATTCTCACCTCAACAAGATGTCGCACTCAAGTCGTCTCACTCACAGGTCAGCGCGTTCTTGCGAGAAGCACAGCGTCTTGCTTCGTGTTCTGTCACCGACAAGGAGAACACGGCAAGTGCCGTAATACGATTTCCCAGAAATTTGGAAGAGGAGTCAAAATAACCAAACACGTGCCTCGGCTCATCCGTAGATACTTGACCGTTTTTTCCGAGAAAACGACTGTCGATGAGTGTTGCTGTTTGGGCAGCAAAATAACTGATGCTGGTCGAACTAGAAAGGATATAAAATGTAGACTGGTGATGGCAAGGAAAGCGTTTCTGAAGAGGAGAAATTTGTTAACATCGAGTACAGATTTAGGTGTCAGCAAGTCTTTTCTGAAAGTATTTGTATGGAGTGTAGCCCTGTGTGGAAGTGAAACATGACCAATAAACATTTTAGACGGGAAGAAAATAGAAGCTTTTGAAATGTGGTGTTACAAAAGAATGCTGAAGATTGGATGGGTATATCACGTAAATAATGAGGAGGTACTGAACAGAATTGGAGAGAAGAAGAATTTGTGGCACAACTTAAGTAGAAGAAGGGATCGGTTGTTAGGATGCATTCTGAGGCACCAAGAGATCACTGGACCAAGAAATGAATACACTACGTAGATTCAGAAGACGTAGGTTGCAGTGGTTACTCTGAGATGAAGAGACTTGTACAGGATAGAGTAGCACGGAGAGCTGCATCAAACCAGTCTTCGAACTGAAGACCACAACAACAACAACAGCAGTGTGAGGTGTTATAACTGATTACAGTGTTTTTAAATTCTTGTATTCTTATATTTCTATCTTAGATCAAATATTAATTCTTATATTTTATTCTTAGGATTATTCTTCAGGAGGAGTGCATTCCCTGGAATGATACCGATCATAGAAACATTCAAAACATAGAAGTCCCGAACATGCGCAAGACAGGTTTGCCACAACGACATTTCTTCATATCTATTTTCCTCGGGAAAGAACCGTCGATAACATTGTTGAAGATTTCATAGGTTAGCAATAATTTCGGGGCAAATGACGCATAACGGATCACTTTTCCGAGATTGGCACTTGCAATTGATTATGAATTAAGATACACTACAGGAATTTCACCGACAACAATTTCAAATAATTTTTCCGCTCATTTATGATTTCTTTAATTTATTCATCTGACATTTCAGTACACTTTTCCATTCATGTAGGGTTTCTTTAATTTACTCATCAGATATACAATTAATAGATGAATAAGGACAACGTTATTTCAGTATTGTATTGTATTGTATGTTAACTGGGGACCGAGAAACGACGGAGAGGTTCCGTCCAGCCGCAGTGGTCTACAACCCCACGACGACTACCGCAGTCCACTTCACCCCTCCGCCGCCCCACACCGAACCCAGGGTTATTGTGCGGTTCGGCCCCCGGTGCCCCCCCCCCCCCCCCCCCCCCAGGGAACGTCTCACACCAGACGAGTGTAACCCCTATGTTTGCGTGGTAGAGTAATGGTGGTGTACGCGTACGTGGAGAACTTGTTTGCGCAGCAATCGCCGACTAGTGTAACTGAGGCGGAATAAGGGGAACCAGCCCGCATTCGCCGAGGCAGTTGGAAAACCGCCTAAAAACCATCCACAGACTGGCCGCTTCACCGGACCTCGACACAAATCCGCCGGGCGGATTCGTGCCGGGGACCAGGCGCTCCTTCCCGCCCGGAAAGCCGTGTGTTAGACCCCACGGCCAACCGGCAGGCTATTTCAGTATACACTGGAAAACATTCGTGTAGTAATTTTCTACTTACATGTGTGGGTAAATGAAAAACAAAAATAAAAATAATGATCAAGTTTGGAACACAGAGTGAAAGGCGTGACGCCAGCCACTGTGCTTCCGTTGGGGTTGGACTGTCTGCCCGCTAACAGGCACATACACAATGTGATCAAAAGTATCCGGACATCCCCAAAAACATACGTTTTTCATATTAGGTGCATTGTGCTGCCACCTACTCCCAGGTATTCCATATCAGCGACCTCAGTAGTCATTAGACATCGTGAGACAGCAGAATGGGGCGCTCCGCGGAAGTCATGGACTTCGGACATGGTCAGGTGATTGGGTGTCATTTGTGTCGTATCCGGTGAACGTCATCTGCCAGCGTGTGAAGTGCCAACAGTAAAATTCGGAGGCGGTGGTGTTATAGCGTGGTCGTGTTTTTCATGGAGGGGTCTTGCACCCCTAGTTGTTTTGCGTGGCACTATCACAGCCAAGGCCTACATTGACGTTTTAAGCACCTTCTTGCTTGCCACTGTTGAAGAGTATCTTGGGGATGGCAATTACATCTTTCAACACGATCGAGCACTTGTTCATAATGCACAGCCTGTGGCGCAGTGGTTACACGACAATGACATCCTTGTAATTGACTGGCCAGCACTCAATCCTGACCTGAATTCTATAGAACGCCTTTTGGATGTTTTGGATCGCCGACTTCGTGCCAGGTCTCACCGACCGACGTCGATACCTCTCCTCAGTGCAGCACTCCGTGAAGAATGGGCTACCATTCCCCAAGAAACCTTCCAGCTCCTGATTGAACGTATGCCTGCGGAGTGGAAGCTGTCACCAAGGCTAAGGGTGGTTTAAATGGCTCTATGGGACTTAACATCTGTGGTCATCAGTCCCCTAGAACTTAGAACTACTCAAACCTAACTAACCTAAGGACATCACACACATCCATGCCCGAGGCAGGATTCGAACCTGCGACCGTAGCAGTCGCGCGGTTCCGGACTGAGCGCCTAGAACCGCTAGACCACTGCGGCCGGCTAAGGGTGGGCCAACACCATGTCGAATTCCAGCATTACCGATGGAGGGCGCCACGAACTTGTAAGTCATTTTCAGCCAGGTGTCCGGATACTTTTGATCACATGGTGTAAATCACCTCGAAAACTATTTCCAAAAAAAAAGATAGAATATCTACGGATAATTCGAGACACGTGTTCGCTTATTCTGAACCCTCTTCCATTGAGCGAAGTTTCTGGGAAATAGGTTTGCAGCCCTTGCCGTGTTCATCTCGTAAGACTTTTCAGCTTTTTTTGTTTCGCTCATTCCCCGGTCAAACAGTGCTGTGACGATACGCACCGCCCTTCTATTCATAGACCAGATAACCGTTTCTGACTCTGTGCACGAGATAAGCACTTTAAAAATATTTTTATCTTGGAAAAAGAACGCTTCTCTTTTGCAGCAGCTGTAGGTTCTGTTAGACACATCAGGGCGGTGCTGGAAACGGAAGAGTAATGTCCTAAGGAGATGTCTTAGAAAAACTAAAGTTATTTGTTTTTAAGATCTTCGTCACACTCGGCAGATATGACCAAACGCTGGATTACTCCGAAAACTTCTACTCTCCTGGAAATTGAAATAAGAACACCGTGAATTCATTGTCCCAGGAAGGGGAAACTTTATTGACACATTCCTGGGGTCAGATACATCACATGATCACACTGACAGAACCACAGGCACATAGACACAGGCAACAGAGCATGCACAATGTCGGCACTAGTACAGTGTATATCCACCTTTCGCAGCAATGCAGGCTGCTATTCTCCCATGGAGACGATCGTAGAGATGCTGGATGTAGTCCTGTGGAACGGCTTGCCATGCCATTTCCACCTGGCGCCTCAGTTGGACCAGCGTTCGTGCTGGACGTGCAGACCGCGTGAGACGACGCTTCATCCATTCCCAAACATGCTCAATGGGGGACAGATCCGGAGATCTTGCTGGCCATGGTAGTTGACTTACACCTTCTAGAGCACGTTGGGTGGCACGGGATACATGCGGACGTGCATTGTCCTGTTGGAACAGCAAGTTCCCTTGCCGGTCTAGGAATGGTAGAACGATGGGTTCGATGACGGTTTGGATGTACCGTGCACTATTCAGTGTCCCCTCGACGATCACCAGCGGTGTACGGCCAGTGTAGGAGATCGCTCCCCACACCATGATGCCGGGTGTTGGCCCTGTGTGCCTCGGTCGTATGCAGTCCTGATTGTGGCGCTCACCTGCACGGCGCCAAACACGCATACGACCATCATTGGCACCAAGGCAGAAGCGACTCTCATCGCTGAAGACGACACGTCTCCATTCGTCCCTCCATTCACGCCTGTCGCGACACCACTGGAGGCGGGCTGCACGATGTTGGGGCGTGAGCGGAAGACGGCCTAACGGTGTGCGGGACCGTAGCCCAGCTTCATGGAGACGGTTGCGAATGGTCCTCGCCGATACCCCAGGAGCAACAGTGTCCCTAATTTGCTGGGAAGTGGCGGTGCGGTCCCCTACGGCACTGCGTAGGATCCTACGGTCTTGGCGTGCATCCGTGCGTCGCTGCGGTCCGGTCCCATGTCGACGGGCACGTGCACCTTCCGCCGACCACTGGCGACAACATCGATGTACTGTGGAGACCTCACGCCTCACGTGTTGAGCAATTCGGCGGTACGTCCACCCGGCCTCCCGCATGCCCACTATACGCCCTCGCTCAAAGTCCGTCAACTGCACATACGGTTCACGTCCACGCTGTCGCGGCATGCTACCAGTGTTAAAGACTGCGATGGAGCTCCGTATGCCACGGCAAACTGGCTGACACTGACGGCGGCGGTGCACAAATGCTGCGCAGCTAGCGCCATTCGACGGCCAACACCGCGGTTCCTGGTGTGTCCGCTGTGTCGTGCGTGTGATCATTGCTTGTACAGCCCTCTCGCAGTGTCCGGAGCAAGTATGGTGGGTCTGACACACCGGTGTCAATGTGTTCTTTTTTCCATTTCCAGGAGTGTATATCTTACATTACTCCTTAAAACAAAGCGTTTTGTTCCGATTAAATGTTGTAAATCATTGTGTAAACAAAGTGCCATTCCAAGGCTAGTTATACACTAAGGTGACAAAGTCATGGGATAGCGATACTCGTATATACAGATGGCGATAGTATCGCGAATACAAGGTATAAAAGAACAGTGCATTGGCGGAGTTGCCATTTGTACTTATTCATGTGAAAAGGTGTCCTACGTGATTATGGTCACACGACAGGAATTAACATACTTTGACGGAGGGAATAGTAGTTGCAGCTAGAGGCGTGGGGCATTCCATTTCGGAAATCGTTAGGGAATTCACTATTCCGATATCCACAGTGTCAAGAGTGTGCTGAGAATACCAAATTTGAGGCATTACCTCTCACAACAGACAACTCGTGGCCGCTGACCTTCACTTAACGCCAGAGAGTAGCGACGTTTGCGTGAAGTTATCAGTCCCTACGGACAAAAAACACTACGTGAAATATCCCAAAAATCAATGTAAGGCGTACGACAAATGTATCCATTAGGACAGTGCGGCGAAATTTGTCGTTAGTGGGCTATAGGAGCAGACGACCGACACGAATGCCTTTGCAACAACACGACATCGCCTGTAGCCCATTTCATGGGCTCGCGACCATATCGGTTGGACCCTAGACGACAGTGAAACCGTGGTCTGGTCAGATCAGTCCAGTTTTCAGTTGGTAAGAGCTGCTGATAGGGTTCAAGTGTGGCGCAGTCTCCACGAAACCATGGATCCAAGTTGTCAACAAGGCACTATGCAAACTATATATATATATATATATATATAGGGTGTTTCAAAAATGACCGGTATATTTGAAACGGCAATAAAAACTAAACGAGCAGCGATAGAAATACACCGTTTGTTGCAATATGCTTGGGACAACAGTACATTTTCAGGCAGACAAACTTTCGAAATTACACTAGTTACAATTTTCAACAACAGATGGCGCTGCGGTCTGGGAAACTCTAATAGTACGATATTTTCCACATATCCACCATGCGTAGCAATAATATGGCGTTGTCTCTGAATGAAATTACCCGAAACCTTTGACAACGTGTCTGGCGGAATGGCTTCACATGCAGATGAGATGTACTGCTTCAGCTGTTCAATTGTTTCTGGATTCTGGCGGTACACCTGGTCTTTCAAGTGTCCCCACAGAAAGAAGTCACAGGGGTTCATGTCTGGCGAATAGGGAGGCCAATCCACGCCGCCTCCTGTATGTTTCAGATAGCCCAAAGCAATCACACGATCATCGAAATATTCATTCAGGAAATTAAAGACGTCGGCCGTGCGATGTGGCCGGGCACCATCTTGCATAAACCACAAGGTGTTCGCAGTGTCGTCTAAGGCAGTTTGTACCGCCACAAATTCACGAAGAATGTCCAGATAGCGTGATGCAGTAATCGTTTCGGATCTGAAAAATGGGCCAATGATTCCTTTGGAAGAAATGGCGGCCCAGACCAGTACTTTTTGAGGATGCAGGGACGATGGGACTGCAACATGGGGCTTTTCGGTTCCCCATATGCGCCAGTTCTGTTTATTGACGAAGCCGTCCAGGTAAAAATAAGCTTCGTCAGTAAACTAAATGCTGCCCACATGCATATCGCCGTCATGAATCCTGTGCACTATATCGTTAGCGAATGTCTCTCGTGCAGCAATGGTAGCGGCGCTGAGAGGTTGCCGCGTTTGAATTTTGTATGGATAGAGGTGTAAACTCTGGCGCATGAGACGATACGTGGACGTTGGCGTCATTTGGACTGCAGCTGCAACATGGCGAACCGAAGCCGCTGTTGGATCACCTGCTGCACTAGCTGCGCTTTGCCCTCTGTGGTTGCCGTATGCGGTCGCCCTACCTTTCCAGCACGTTCATCCGTCACGTTCCCAATCCGTTGAAATTTTTCAAACAAATCCTTTATTGTATCGCTTTTTGGTCCTTTGGTTACATTAAACCTCCATTGAAAACTTCGTCTTGTTGCAACAACACTGTGTTCTAGGTGGTGGAATTCCAACACCAGAAAAATCCTCTGTTCTAAGGAATAAACCATGTTGTCTACAGCAGACTTGCACGTTGTGAACAGCACACGCTTACAGCAGAAAGACGACGTACAGAATGGCGCACCCACAGACTGCATTGTCTTCTATATCTTTCACATCACTTGCAGCGCCATCTGTTGTTGAAAATTGTACCTGAAAATGTACTGTTGTCCCAAGCATATTGCAACAAACGGTGTATTTCTATCGCTACTCGTTTAGTTTTTATTGCCGTTTCAAATATACCGGTCATTTTTGAAACACCCTATATATATATATATATATATATATATATATATATATATATATATATATATATATATATAGTAAGAGGTCCATGATTAAGGAATTTGTTGCTAGCGCACTCGAGCAGATGTAATTTCGATGGATTGCTCACACGCTGCCTGCTATATGCAAACTATAAGAGAATCTCAGACCAGAGAACAGTGTTGTCAACAGTAGGAACGGTGTAGCAGTTGTAGTATAGTAGCGAGGAGTCTGGTGTGTGGAGTTGGCTGGGCCGGTCGTGGGGGAGCGATGGCGGTGCCTGAGCATTGTAGTATAAGGTAAAAGCAGCTTCGCGCATATGTAGTATTGTTATATCAAGTCTCATGTAAATGTTTTACAAAAAACTCTTAATAATAATCTTTCTCATAAAAAGTAACTTTTCGCAATCATTCATCACAATTTAAAGAATTTACTAATTTCTCCAATCCATGGTCATCCCGATTATTGTAAAGAAAAATCAGTTGTTTCTTTTTATACATGACAAATCTATTGGCCAGCATTGCACTGGGCTGTGCCAGAAAAATTTATTATAGGAGCAGATATATACGCGTTATCCGGCGATCTTATTGAGGTAAGAATTTTCATTTTCGTTCAGAATGATATTTCAGGGCCATGGCGCAGCGCTGCTGACGTCCAAAATTTACCAGTTTAAATTCACAGTCAATTATTGAAAGTTTATATACGAGCCACAATTTTTATTAGGAGATTAGTGACATTTTATTGTTCCAAGGTTACGGAATTTATCTGTGGGAGGTTACGCTGAATGTGAATGATATAAACAATTATATTTTTTTTTTGTTGGGAGGTTTCGGAATTTTTCTGTTGGGAGGTTACACTAAATATATTTTATTGTGGGGCGGTTACACTGGATTAATCTTCTAACAAGGGGTGTATGGAGCATACATTTCATATGCAGCAAATAAATGTCTCCCAGGATGTCAAACTGCACATCGAAAAGCTGATAGGGCCAAGGCGTAGAATTTTTCTCTGTATGCACTATGAAATCTTGAAGATATAACAAACACCAGCTGACATTAATATATTGCCTTATGATATCTCAATACCTTGAATATTTTACATTTTTTTGCTATTACGTTATGATATTGTGTGTACATTTTCACACTTGAAAATTGTCTATGTTTTTGGCCTAATACGTTTTCTGTCATGCTATGCTGTATGCTTAGTTATATCACTAGAAACAAGTTTTCATTTAATGGGTATATGATTTAAATGCAAGATATTAATCCGTATTCACCGTTTTCAGAAAGAAATACCGTGTAAAAGAAATAAATTAAATAACCACAGTGGTTTACTATGAAATGGAAATTTCACCTTCGGAATGAAAGAAAGAAAATGCAATACCTTGCCATGAAGAGTAACTGAATCAGAACTAACATGCATTAACAAGAATATACTATACACATCCTATAATAGCAGTCTTACCTAATTATTTTTCTTTCAGAATACGAGACGATTGATGCAAGCTGTCAGACAGAAATACACATGTTAAATTTAGTGATGAAATATGCTAGAAGTAAGAAACTCTATAATATATGAAATAATGAATGATATTGAATAGTTGTATGAGAAGAACGGTAATATGAATATGAATAATGAAGTGTCTATTTTTTGCAGATGATAATAAATGATGATGAATAGTTGTATGAAATATATGGTAATTGAATAATGAAGTTTTTCTTTGCAGATGATGATGATGATGATGAAGTTATGGTAATATGAATAACGAAGTTTTTCTTTGCAGATGATGATAATGATGAAGTTTATATATTTTCTGTTAGTTAAGAAATGCTATGTAGTTATTTAAGTATTTGTTGCAGTTCGTTTTGACAGTATGTCATATGTCACATAGTATAATGACTGAATATTTTGGGAGAGACAGCCAGAGTACATACATATGAAGTACACGTTTATTTACCTGTTAATTCGAAGTTTACTGCATTTCAGCATAATATACATTTTTTCTTTCAGGTCAATAATCCATTTTGTATTTTTTCCAGAAGAAGCTTTTCATGATATAAATATGCTATAAGCAGTTAGTTATTAAACCTGTTCTAGTACTTGCATTTTCTTTGCCCTGTTGTGTCTATCATTTATGAATGTTATCACATATACTCTACTTGTTTCATAACCATGCTACAGCTGACTCATGACGAATGACGTTATTAATACTTATTTCCAGCAATAAGTCAAAAGCAAATATTTTCATGCCCCAGCAATTAAATATCGATACCAACACAATGCATTGCTAACACAAAAAAAAAAATATTATCGGTCCCAGCTATTACCAGTATACAACTAAATAATACTACCAGTTTAAGATATATTTCTAGTCCTAACTATAATGCAAATTTTTTTGATGTATTGATTCCATTATGTCTATGCATTATTGGACTATACACCCTGAATACTAGTTCCAATGTCTTAAATTTGAAATATGTCTTATGTCGCTTGCATGATATCATATATAAACACTAACAGCTTGATGTTACATGCAATAACTCTTGTTTTGAATAATGACTTATGAGTAATACTGAATGATGTTTTGTAATAATGCATAAATGATATGCCAATTATTACTGTAATGAGATGACTTGTGCATAAATGCTATGCCAATGATTAGTGTAATGAGATGAGTTATGAATGGTGTTTTGTAACACTGCATACATGAATGCCAATGATTACTGTAATGAGATGACTTACACATAAATGCTATGTCAATAATTACTGTAATGAGATGACTTATTAATAATGTTGTGTTGCATTCCATAAATGCTATGCCAATAATTACTATAATGAGATGACTTATTAATAATGTTCTGTTACATTCCATAAATGCTATGCTAATAATTACTGTAATGAGATGACTTATTAATAATGTTCTGTTACATTCCATAAATGCTATGCCAATAATTACTGTAATAAGATGAGTTATGAATAGTGTTTTGTAATACTCAATACTTACTACATGTTTAGTAACTGGCCAATGAGTGCCAATAATTATTCAAATCGGTTGATACACTAGTGTAATTCTGAATGATGACTAGCATAAGATTTAATGTATCCTTCACCTTCTGGCCCAATTACCACCAATTACTGCAATATCCGTATGTCCTGTCCATCCCCATAATCATGGAGCACTATATTTTGTTTTTGCATTAATTCTGCATTGACGTATCAAGCTGTCCACCACCTTAAACGATGGAGATGTTATTATGGTCCTACTGTTTGGTGTACCTGATGTACTACCAAAATTATAACATACAATATTAATACAACATTCCAGTGTCTTGGCTACACTGATAAATACTTCAGGGAAGAGAACTTCAGATTGTCTCACTTGGTGTTGTGATTCTGTGGAAAGATATGGACTTTCAGTGCAGCTACGTGCAACCCACTGTGCTACAACCATGATGCTATCCTTCCCATTCCTTTGTAAAATGTTAAAGACTTATCAATGCGTTTAAATTCTTCTAAAATTTTGAAGACTTTTACAGTGCATGTGCACTTTATTTCATTTCTCAACATGTTTCAATTCTTGTAAAATGGTAAAGACTTATACAGTGCATGTGCACTTTATTTCATTTCTTAATGTATTCAGTTCATGTAAATATGCTAAAGACTTCTACAGTGCATGTGCACTTCATTTCATTTGTTAATATGAACTGTTCTCCAATGTATTCAGTTCTTGTAATAAATGCTAAAGACTTATACAGTGCGTTTGCACTTTATTTCATCTTAATGTTCTATTCATTTAAATATGCTAAAGACTGTGCAGGTGCACTTTATTTCATCTGTTAATGTGATTAGTTCATGTAAAGATGCTAAGCTTTTACAGTGCATGTGCACTTTATTTCACTCCCTGATATGTTTAACTCATGTAAAAATGCTAAAAACTTTTACGGTGCATGTGCACTTTATGTCATTTGTTAATATATTTTGTACTCATTATTTCATTTCTTAATATGTTCTGAACTCAGTGTGTGCACTCTATTTCATTTCTTAATGTGTTCTGCATTTATCAATAATGTATATACTCTGTGACTGTAGACTTAGTAAACTAAATAGAGTATAGAAAAATTTGTTGCTCATGGCAAGTCCAATTGACTCACAATCGCTGCCAAATTTTTGCCCCCCCCCCCTCCCACAGGGGAGGGTTACATAAGAGGTCCGTGATTAAGGAATTTGTTGCTAGCGCACTCGAGCAGATGTAATTTCGATGGATTGCTCACGCGCTGCCTGCGATATGTAAGCTATAAGAGAATCTCAGACCAGAGAGCAGTGTTGTCAACAGTAGGAACGGTGTAGCAGTTCTACATCTACATCTACATCCATACTCCACAAGCCACCTGACGGTGTGTGGCGGAGGGTACCTTGAGTACGTCTATCAGTTCTCCCTTCTATTCCAGTCTCGTATTGTTCGTGGAAAGAAGGATTGTCGGTATGCCTCTGTGTGGGCTCTAATCTCTCTGATTTTGTCCTCATGGTCTCTTCGCGAGATATACGTAGGAGGGAGCAATATACTGCTTGACTCTTCGGTGAAGGTATGTTCTCGAAACTTTGACAAAAGCCCGTACCGAGCTACTGAGCGTCTCTCCTGCAGAGTCTTCCACTGGAGTTTATCTATCATCTCCGTAACGCTTTCGCGATTACTGAATGATCCTGTAACGAAGCGCGCTGCTCTCCGTTGGATCTTCTCTATATCTTCTATCAACCCTATCTGGTACGGATCCCACACTGCTGAGCAGTATTCAAGCAGTGGGCGAACATGCGTACTGTAACCTACTTCCTTCGTTTTCGGATTGCATTTCCTTAGGATTCTTCCAATGAATCTCAGTCTGGCATCTGCTTTACCGACGATCAACATTATATGATCATTCCATTTCAAATCACTCCTAATGAGTACTCCCAGATAATTTATGGTATTAACTGCTTCCAGTTGCTGACCTGCTATTTTGTAGCTAAATGATAAAGGATCTATCTTTCTGTGTATTCGCAGCACATTACACTTGTCTACATTGAGATTCAATTGTCATTCCCTGCACCATGCGTCAATTCGCTGCAGATCCCCTGCATTTCAGTACAATTTTCCATTGTTACAACCTCTCGATACACCACAGCATCATCTGCAAAAAGCCTCAGTGAACTTCCGATGTCATCCACCAGGTCATTTATGTACATTGTGAATAGCAACGGTCCTATGACACTCCCCTGCGGCACACCTGACATCACTCTTACTTCGGAAGACTTCTCTCCATTGAGAATGACATGCTGCGTCCTGTTATCTAGGAACTCCTCAATCCAATCACACAAATGGTCTGATAGTCCATATGCTCTGTTCATTAAACGACTGTGGGGAACTGTATCGAACGCCTTGCGGAAGTCAAGAAACACGGCATCTACCTGTGAACCCGTGTCTATGGCCCTCTGAGTCTCGTGGACGAATAGCGCGAGCTGGGCTTCACATGACCGTCTTTTTCGAAACCCATGCTGATTCCTACAGAGTAGATTTCTAGTCTCCAGAAAAGTCATTATACTCGAACACAATACGTGTTCCAAAATTCTACAACTGATTGACGTTAGAGATATAGGTCTATAGTTCTGCACATCGACGTTAGAGATATAGGTCTATAGTTCTGCACATCTGTTCGACGTCCCTTCTTGAAAACGGGGATGACCTGTGCCCTTTTCCAATCCTTTGGAACGCTACGCTCTTCTAGAGACCTACGGTACACCGCTGCAAGAAGGGGGGCAAGTTCCTTCGCGTACTCTGTGTAAAATTGAACTGGTATCCCATCAGGTCCAGAGGCCTTTCCTCTTTTGAGCGATTTTAATTGTTTCTCTATCCCTCTGTCGTCTATTGCGATATCTACCATTTTGTCATCTGTGCGACAATCTAGAGAAGGAACTACAGTGCAATCTTCCTCTGTGAAACAACTTTGGAAAAAGACATTTAGTATTTCGGCCTTTAGTCTGTCATCCTCTGTTTCAGTACCATTTTGGTCACAGAGTGTCTGGACATTTTGTTTTGATCCACCTACCGCTTTGACATAAGACCAAAATTTCTTAGGATTTTCTGCCAAGTCAGTACATAGTGCCAGTAGAGTCAGTGTCGTCGTAACTGCCGTCTGCTTCACGTATGCTGTGCAACGAGCTACCTTAATTTAAGTATTAACTGTATTTTTTTTACTTGTCACTTCTTCTTCCGTGTGTATTTGCTTTTAGGAAGCTTTAATTGTCGGGTGCTATTAATAGTGTTCCATAGATTTCGTGTTTGTTTTGAATACAGTCAGAGAGAGTCCCTTTAGTCAGCCATAGTGCCAGTAGAGTCAGTGTCGTCGTAACTGTCGTCTGCTTCACGTCTGCTGTGCAGCGAGCTACCTTAATTTAAGGATTAACTGTATTTTTCTTACTTGTCACTTCTTCTTCCGTGTGTATTTGCTTTTAGGAAGCTTTAATTGTCGGGTGCTATTAATAGTGTTCCATAGATTTCGTGTTTGTTTTGAATACAGTCAGAGAGAGTCCCTTTAGTCAACCATAGTGCCAGTAGTGCTAGTGTTTGTTTTCAATACAGTCCAGAGACAGGTAGTGCTATTTTCATTGTTTTCTACAAGAAGTGGCTAGCAACCACAGTTTAGTGAATAAACAGCCGCCTTTAGTGAATTAGCAGTCTAGTTAAAGGTTGATTAACTCTCTTCAGTAAATTGATTCCTTACGATGGATAGGATGTGTGACTGCTGTGTACGGACGCAGGAGGAGCTGACCACTGTTCGCGAACAGCTGAGCGTGTTGATGGCCGCGGTCAGCCGTCTTCAGGCTGCTGCCTCGGAGTGTAGCGGCAGTGGGGAGTCTGGTGCGTCGCAAGGTACACCCCAGGTGTTACATGCTTCACCCACTGTCCCTGCTGTCGAGACATCTTCGCGGGTACTGGGCGCGGTTGGGCCACCCTCTCCCCAAGGGGAGTGGCGGGTTCAGCGGCGTTCGCGGCGCACGGGGCGGAGGGTCAATGTGGAGGCTGGCCGTGTGGCATCGCCCGCTCTGCCTGTGAGTGGACATGTGGCTGCTCCTTCAGCAAGGTCCGAGCAGGCACACGGGGGGAGGGGTTTATTAGTTATTGGGAGCTCCAACGTTAGGCGGGTGATGGAGCCCCTTAGGGAAATAGCGGGAAGGTCGGGGAAGAAGGCCAGTGTTCACTCTGTCTGCTTGCCGGGGGTCTCATCCGAGATGTGGAGGAGGCCCCACCGGCGGCGATAGAGAGCACTGGGTGCACCCGACTGCAAATTGTTGCTCAAGTCGGCACCAATGACTCCTGCCGTCTGGGTTCAGAGGTCATCCTCAGGTCGTACAGGCGGTTGGCGGAATTGGTGAAAGCGGAAAGCCTCGCTCGCGGGGTGAAATCAGAGCTAACTATTTGTAGTATCGTTCCCAGAACCGATCGCGGTCCTCTGGTTTGGAGCCGAGTGGAAGGCTTAAACCGGAGGCTCAAACGATTCTGCGGAGATCTGGGGTGCAAATTTCTCGACCTCCGCTATCGGGTGGAGAAATGTAGGGTCCCCCTGAATAGGTCAGGAGTGCACTACACGCCGGAAGCGGCTACAAGGGTAGCGGAGTACGTGTGGAGTGCACATGGGGGTTTTTTAGGTTAGAGAATCCCCTCCCTAGGCCCGACAAGACGCCTCCTGAGACGCGGAAAGGTAGGAGTAGGCAAAATGCAACATGGTATAACAATATTAATGTGCTAATAGTAAACTGCAGGAGCGTCTACAGAAAGGTCCCAGAACTGCTCTCATTAATAAACGGTCACAACGCCCATATAGTACTAGGGACAGAAAGTTGGCTGAAACCAGACGTAAACAGTAATGAAATCCTAAACTCAGGTTGGAATGTATACCGCAGAGACAGGCTGGACAGTGAAGGGGGAGGCGTGTTTATAGCGATAAGAAGTGCAACAGTATCGAAGGAAATTGACGGAGATCCGAAATGTGAAATGATTTGGGTGAAGGTCACGGTTAAAGCAGGCTCAGACATGGTAATTGGATGTCTCTATAGGCCCCCTGGCTCAGCAGCTGTTGTGGCTGAGCGCCTGAAGGATAATTTGGAAAATATTTCGAGTAGATTTCCCCACCATGTTATAGTTCTGGGTGGAGATTTTAATTTGCCGGATATAGACTGGGAGACTCAGACGTTCATAACGGGTGGCAGGGACAAAGAATCCAGTGAAATTTTTTTAAGTGCTTTATCTGAAAACTACCTTGAGCAGTTAAACAGAGAACCGACTCGTGGCGATAACATATTAGACCTTCTGGTGACAAACAGACCCGAACTATTTGAAAAAGTTAACGCAGAACAGGGAATCAGCGATCATAAAGCGGTTACGGCATCGATGATTTCAGCCGTAAATAGGAATATTAAAAAGGGTAGGAAGATTTTTCTGTTTAGAAAAAGTGACAAAAAGCAGATTTCAGAGTACCTGTTGGCTCAACACAAAAGTTTTGTCTCAAGTACAGATAGTGTTGAGGATCAGTGGACAAAGTTCAAAACCGTCGTACATAATGCGTTAGATGAGTATGTGCCAAGCAAGATCGTAAGAGATGGAAAAGAGCCACCGTGGTACAACAACCGAGTTAGAAAACTGCTGCGGAAGCAAAGGGAACTTCACAGCAAACACAAACATAGCCAAAGCCTTGCAGACAAACAAAAATTACGCGAAGCGAAATGTAGTGTGAGGAGGGCTATGCGAAAGGCGTTCAATGAATTCGAAAGTAATGTTCTATGTACTGACTTGGCAGAAAATCCTAAGAAATTTTGGTCTTATGTCAAAGCGGTAGGTGGATCAAAACAAAATGTCCAGATACTCTGTGAGTAGTCTGGTATGTGGAGTTGGCTGGGCCGGTCGTGGGGGAGCGATGGCGATGCCTGAGCACTGTAGTATAAGGTAAAAGCAGACTCGCGCATATGTAGTATTGTTATATCAAGTCCCATGTAAATGTTTTACAAAAAACTCTTAATAATAATCTTTCTCATAAAAAGTAACTTTTCACAATCATTCATCATAATTTAAAGAATTTAGTAATTTCTCCAATCCATGGTCATTCCGATTATTGTAAAGAAAAATCAGTTGTTTCTTTTTATACATGACAAATCTATTGGCCAGCATTGCACTGGGCTGTGCCAGAAAAATTTATTATAGGAGTAGATATATACGCGTTATCCAGCGATCTTATTGAGGTAAGAATTTTCATTTTTATTCAGAATGATCTTTCAGGGCCATGACGCAGCGCTGCTGACGTCCAAAATTTACCAGTTTAAATTCACAGTCAATTATTGAAAGGTTATAAGTGAGCTACAATTCTATTTAGAGAATAGTCACATTATTATTATTGGTAGGTTACGGAATTTATCTGTTGGCAGGTTATGCTAAATGTGAATGCTATGTAATTATTTTTTATTGGGAGGTTACAATATAAATATATATATATATATATATATATATATATATATATATATATATATATATATATATATATATATATAGTTAAGGCTCACCGGCCATTTGACCATATTCTTCTGTGCGGATGCACAAACTGTGCCCGAACTCTTACGGGAATCGGCAAAAAACCGCGAGTAATGAGTATAATGGGCAGGGGCACTATGAATATAGTGCGGGACAAGAAGTTGGGAATGTGGGGCTCACAAGAGGCGTGCCAGAGATAAGTCCCTGCAGTCGCGGTATCATCTGTGTCATCGGTGGCTCAGTTGGATAGAGCGTCTGCCATGTAAGCCCGAGCTCCCGGGTTCGAGTCCCGGTCGGAGCACATATTTTCAACTGTCCCCGTTGACGTATATCAACGCCTCCTGTATGCAGTTAGGGGCATTCATTTCATTGTAATTTCACACTATGCAAACTGGTGGTGGCTTCATAATGGCTAAGGCTGTGTTTCCATGGAATAGACTGGGTGCTCTGCATGTTCGACTACTTGCAGCCCTTTTGCAGCCATTCATGGACGTCATGTTCCCACACAATGTTGAAATTCTTATGGATGACAATGCACCATGTCACCAGGCCGCAATTGTTCACGCGACTGGTTTGAAGAATTTTCTAGACAATTCGAGCGAATGATTCGCCCACCAAGATCAGCCGAATTAATCTCATCGAACATTTATGTGACATACTCGATAAGTCAGTTCGTGCAAAACATCCTGCAGCGGCTACACTTTCGCAGTTATGGAGTGTAGAGGCAGCATGGCTGAGTATTTTTATGGGCACTTACAAGGACTTGTTGAGTCCATGCCACGTCGAGATGCTGGACTGCGCCGGCCAAAAGTATGTCTGACACGATATTAGGGGTATCCCATGATTTTTGTCACCTCAGTGTAGGCTCTGTCAGACTTTCACTTTCATATATGTAGACGAAATTATTCTTTACTGTTTTTTCTTTCTTTCTTTTTTTTTTTAGGAAATTTACACTCGATGTCCCTTTTCTCACAAATGTCGAATGTTTGTCGAAAGACTCTTCCTCACAGCACCGTTCCTAAGAGGTCACACGTAGTTGCAACATCCATACTTTCACATTTCGTAGCCGTAGGCACTATATTGATTCATTTTAGGTTCTATTCCTACACCTCGTTCATTGGATTTCTTATTTGTAAGAATTATGTTTATCAGAGCATTAAAAACTTCAGTGAATATTTCTGGAAATTTGGAAATTTATGGTAACTGGTGAGGTCATCAGTCCCTAAGCTTACGCACTACTTAATTAATTTAAACTAAGTTACGCGAAGGACAACACACACACCCATGCTCGAGGGACGACCCGAACCTCCGACGGGGGACGCCGCGCGGACCGTGACAAGGCGGCCAAGACCGCGCGGCTACCCAGCGCGGCGAATATTTCTGTGTGCGTTCGTAATTGGCGTTGCATCTGCCAGCCCAACGCCCAACGCGTAACATTACTTTGAAAGTGCTCACGTAATAAGTTTTAAACTGCAGCACAGTAGCATGCTGTGAATAAAAAAGAAAAAAAAATTATGTCGTCATCTGTTTCGAAATGCACAGCTCTTTCTTGATTAGCCTCCTACAGTACATTAAATGACTAAATTTAAATAGTGACTGGATTCTTTTTTCACACAGTTGTATGTACCACTTTACAGACGCTTCGCCGTAGCGCTCACGTGTAGTTCCTATCGTTCTATAGATTCAATTAGCTGATGTTCGACTTCCAATACAGACTGATCATTGGCCTGAGTGAAAAGGTAAAGATAAAGCTGCGCCCCACCCGAAGATTGGTTTGAACACCACAGTGCTTTTCTAGCCATAGTCTTGTTGGACTGGTACGCCGTTGACGTCCTCTGATGTTTGAACTGACAGACTAAGCCAATTACGGGGGAACCTACAGTTTAATATGGACTTCGAAACACAATGCAGCTCGACTTTTTTCACGTTGACAAACATCAACTGAGGTGAAAGAAGAGATAAGTGACATGTAAAAGTCCTGGAATTAGTCGGAGAGCGAACTGCAGACCTTCGTACCCGTAGTATGGCATTTCACCAATGATCCACAGATCGAACAAAGTAAATTATTTGCATTTGTCTACATTTGAAGAATTTCCAGTACCATTTTTTATTATTTTAATACAGCCAAAGACTTCTCTTGACTGATCATTTTTTCTAATTTTTCCAATTTTCTCTTCCACTTTGAGTTTTCCTCTCTTTTCTTCGTACACCATACGCGCCCCGTATCCTCGGAGGTCCCTGGACATTTCGCCGCTTATTGCGCCTGCTGTCATCGCTGGATAGTTTTCTTAATTAGATGGAGATTATTTTCCGCATGTCCGCATGTAAAGAGCAAGCCGCGATGTGACGCATTTCTCAACAATACAGGGGCTCCAGCAACGACCCCGACTGTTGCTGAGCAACAGTCTGAGA